>NC_092822.1:109005000-109630000 GCF_023375885.2 Dermacentor andersoni | reverse complement strand
CCAACCCTCGGACCAAAAAAAATATATCTAAATAATGCGAACATACACCGGCTGGCCTATGTGCTACGGAGATATGCGAATTGTTTTTCCGTCAACAAAACATATGGCTGACTGACACAAGAGTAGACCCCCTTTTTGTTGTGAAACTCCGCTATGATTTGCCTGTTAATTTGGCATGTGTCTCTTTATAATATACCGGTGTCTAGAGACACCGGTCTGCAGCTATATCTATGACAGTGGTATACCAAGTGGGAGAGTGCCGTGTTTAGCTTGCATGGCGAAACAAAATCGGGATACCAGAATGCTAAAACGAGCGTAATTTGCATTCTACCAGCAATACTATAGTGACTTCTTCACGGCGTTTCAATTAGGTGAAAATTTTCTCCTGTATTCCTCAAAGAAGTGTCTCAATATTGGATAAGGAAAAAGTGGTTTATTGTACCGTATGTACGTAATGTGCATTTGAAGGTGCAATGATATGAACTTTGTATTTGCTGTTCAAGCAACATCGCGAAAATTTTGTCAGCTCTGGGGCGCTATAACGTAAAACTATTCCAAACTTTTCTATTCCAATTCTGCTATCAGCCCTCCGCGATTGGTCATAAAGGCAGTACATCATTGTTTACAAATGTCCGTTACACAAAATTGAGTATCGCGAACCATGCGAAGCAAATGAAGAAAAAAAGATGTGCTTTAACAGGGCATAATAAAAAACAATGATAGGCACAACGGTATCGCAAATGTACGGAAATTTTCCCTCACGGACAACTCCACCGACGCCGACACCGAATTGTCTGTGACATGGTGGGCCTTTATCGCTGTCGCCTTAAATCTGTGTCCCTGCTACTGTCATCGCTTCGTTATACAGAAGCTAATGTTTATAGAGCTACAAGGAAGATTGAACCACGTACACTTTTCGGGTTTCGATACTTCTTGACAGTAGAGATGCCATTGATCTCCCCACTATGCGCAATATGGGGCAGCAAATAGGCATCACACAAACTTTGCAGTACTGAGCGTCGTCTGGAAAGCGAACTCAAACCTACGTTTTTAGAATGATACCATAACAAGTACAAGTAAGCCCTACATCCCGTTTGTACGCCGGAATACCGGTGCGGCTTTGTCAGATAAGAAGATTGAAACAAATCGATAACGTATTCTGCTACTTACGGCTGGTTTCGCCTAATGTCGGAACACCAGTGAAAAAAAATGTTTTTTTGCACAATCTGGTGGACAATCTCAGTGGTTACATGACAATGGTTGAGTCATGTAACGACTCGTTGACGCGTACAGCCTGCTTCATTTACTTACAAAAGTGCACGCCTTGGTTTTCGGCAAGAAGTTTGCACTACCTTAAAACATTATTGTGTACTTTCTCGCACTGAGCACAGACATCACAGAGGAGAAGAGCGACCACTTGCGCTGAGGGGAGACGACACGAGCTCGAAATGAGGAAGAGATGTGACATGTTCCTGTACTACAGAGAGACAGACAGCTGTGGCTTTCGCTCTGCCGGCACATGGCCTCATTTCCCTCCAAACTATGAGCTATGTCCCTTGCCTCAAACAGTTAACACACCGAATGACTTTGCCATGGGCCAACACTCTATTTGCCCTATATACCAGCACAATCAACACTTGTTGCACGAAGCTCTTGCGTATATGATCAAAATACCTATGTCAGGGCACCTTATAATGGGTCTCTTGAGAGAAGGTACATCTAGTTTCAGGCGATAGAAGTTTACTTGTTTGTACAGAGGGCACACGGGATGAATTGCTTTTTAGTTCACGTTCGTACGCCGAGATACCATTGCTGCGATGCGCAAGTGAACGATAAGTCCATAACACTTACAAAAGAGACAAAGGCGCACCAAAAAGATTCTGGAGCCATGTAAGAGAACTCGGAGCTCCAACTAAAAATTTGCAGACGTTTATAAGGGATGAAGCTGGTAACATCTTGGGAGGAGACGATGCGCTGCGGTACATCACAGACACCGTTAGGGCTAACTTCGGCAGGAAAGAAGGCATAGTTCGGACCCAAGCAGATCACGCATCAGCAGAGGAGCCTGAGGTATCAACATTTACCAGGGCATGTAATGAGGAGGGAAGATAACCGATGGTGATTAATGACTACGGACTGGATTCCAAGAGAAGGGAAGCGTAGCAGGGGGCGTCAGAAAGTTAGGTGGACGGATGAGATTAATAAGAAGTTTGCAGGGACAACAAGGCCACAATTAGCACATGACCGGGGTAGTTGGAGAAGTATGGGAGAGGCCTTTGCCTTGCAGCGGGCGTAGCCTGGCTGATGATGATGTTGATGATAGACAATTCAGTAGCTCAGATTAAACCTTTATGGAGGGCATTTTAAGATATTAAGGGAGCCTACGACAACGTAGACACGGAGTTTTTATTTTTTTACGTGAAGGACAATGCCTCAGGGCATACAGGGTTATGGGAAGGGGGCGAATAAGGATAATTAAATCAACGAAAACATATTTGCCTATTTATTAAAATGCAGGAGGGATGGATAATGGGGTCCCTGCGTCCAAGCAGTGAATTGGCTAGGATTATGCGGCGAGAGTCCCGCTGCTGAAAGGTGCCGGAGCCTCGTCCTTTTATAAGTTTTCGTCCTGTCTCCCTGCCTTCATGAAAATGTGTTACATCTTTTTCCTAGTTTATATATAGCAGCGGCAAATATTTAAATTTAATCTCTTCCCTCTAGCATTTAGCCTTCGGGCACTGAGACCGGGCCTGCAATGAAACAATGTACTCGCCGCGCAGCCTGTTACCTAAGTTGAGCGATAATGCGCAACAGTTCCCACATCTTCGGCCTCGCGACTGTACATACCTGGCTCCGCGTTCTCCGTGAAGACGTCGATGTATTGGTCCCTGTCCGAACGGGAGTGCTCGTGCGCAAAGCCCACCGCGTGCGTCAGCTCGTGCACGATGATACCCTGGTAGAGACAGTCTCTGCCTAGGGACAACTTCTGTGCGCCACCCCTGCGCCCAACGTGCGAACTGCAGCTGCGGTGTGTATAAACAAAACAAAAAAATGCTGCGCATTCGCCTTCTGGTATCCCCTCGCCTTGCGAGAGCTTTATGCACAGCACTAGAAAAACGCTCCGAAAACTCGTTGCGAAACGTCTCGGCATGTTGTATGAATTGTAAAGGCCAGGCAGTCCCCACGCTTACGGCGACGCAGTTATTAGGGAACAGGTTAACACAAGAACCTGTGCACTTACTATCTCCATGGGGACAGTTACATAATTCCAGATTTTTACATTTTTTTTAGTGACCGGCTTTTTTTACTTTGAGAAATAGTGCCCGCACCAACGCGCATGATCGTAATCAATTTTGCCTACGTAAAATTGACACTTCCCGGCGTTAACATTAGTGGTGCGAACCATAGGTGGCGGGGCAGAATGGCACGTTGCACGACGGCTGGCGCTGGAGTAATGTATGCATTTTCTGTTGATTCTAGTAAAAGGCTTATTGAAAAATATACAGAACATGCAATTGCAGGCGGCAGTCACATTTAGTCGATGTGGAGAAGCCGTGCCTGCCCGTAGTTCTGAAGATATCCACCTCTACGTGCAAAAGTTGTAGAGTTTAGAAAGTAGCACTGCCATGAAAGTAGACACGCCACTTATGCAAGGAACTCAACTGATGTGGCGCGTCGCTGTTACATAATAATAACGAGAGCAATTTCCAAACAGCACATTGCGAATTGGGCGCTGAAATAGAAGGACATTTATCAAAAGAGCGTGTAAAGAGGGCTGTGTAATAGGAAGGCGAAGAAATGCTGTTATAGTAACAATTACTGATACGTACGAATCTTAACCTTACTTTTTCCTTAC
This sequence comes from Dermacentor andersoni, assembly GCF_023375885.2. Classification (NCBI taxonomy): domain Eukaryota; kingdom Metazoa; phylum Arthropoda; class Arachnida; order Ixodida; family Ixodidae; genus Dermacentor; species Dermacentor andersoni. The sequence goes on along the minus strand of NC_092822.1, from coordinate 109,626,144 downwards.
ACTTCTTGATTGTTTCGCTTCATAAGAATTGGGTTGCACTGCTATTTTTTTCAATCTTTGTGCTCAAATGGGAACAACTAACCTTGGGTGCAAATAAGTGATGCCTTTAGTACTGACACACTCTTGCGCTCTAGAGTACCGACGCTGTCTAAAGAATGCGCGAACATTTTATACAGCGCCTTTGTCCCAATGCTCGCCTAAATGACTAAATAGGCACCAAAGTTGAGTAGCTGCCATTTAACACCCCTTTAGGTTATTGCAAAGCCCGCAAACAGGACAGCTTCGCGACGGCAATATTGCAGTAAAATAAGGTGCAGGCTACCTTTCAGTTCAGACAAGATGGCGGCTGAACAGACTGCTTGAAGAGCCGGGATGGGCAATTCACTCGCGAAAGCAAGAGTAGTCGCGCTTTTTTAGGCTAATAGCAACGTTGTGCATTTCATAAGCTTACACAATGAGTACCGTACAACAGTGAAAATATTACGGGGTTAAAAACAGTCAGACGTATATTAGCAGGATATTTACAATAATCGTAGCGGCTGACAAGGTGGTTGACAGCGCGCGAAGTCCAGAGCGTCGTCTTCTTCCGACCAAGCTGACAACACCTTCTTCGTCAGCGTGTCACATGACCCCCGGCGACGGAAGCACCGGCTCGGTGCTGGTTAGGAGGCGGGCGAGTGATACAACTTAAGACGCGCGACATGGACCACGTCGGAGCGATGCTGAGCCACGGTTGGCTCAAGAGGGGCGATTTCGTACGTGACGTCAGTTACTTTACGTAAGACACGGTAAGGGCCAGAGTAGCGTGAAAGTAACTTCTCCGAGAGGCCAACGCGTCGCGACGGCGACCAAAGGAGAACCAGGGCTCCCGGTGTGTAATGGCCGTCACGATGGCGGGCGTCATATAAGCACCGCTGATGGTCCTGCGACTCCACAAGTCGACGTCGGGCAATATGGCGTGCTTCTTGAGCTTTGAGTATGGCTTCATGGGCGTACTCGGATGTGGAATTCAGACTAGCAGGCAGAATGGTGTCGAAAGGTAGCGTAGGGTCGCGGCCAAACAAGAGGAAGAATGGAAAGAAGCCGGCGGTATCATGGCGAGACGAATAATAGGCGAGAGTAACGAACGGCAGCGCAACGTCCCAGTCGCGATGGTTAGCGAAGACATACATGGACAGCATGTCAGCAAGGGTGCGGTTAAAGCGCTCGGTTAGACCGTTCGTTCGTGGATGGTAAGCAGTAGCAACTTTGTGTTTAGTCGCGCACGAGTGCAGAATGTCGTTGACAACTTTAGAAAGAAAGTAGCGGCCGCGGTCGGTGAAGAGCTGTCGAGGGGCGCCGTGGTGAAGGATGACGTTCTCTAAGAGGAAGTCGGCGACATCGGTTGTACAGCTTGTCGGAAGAGCCCGTGTGATTGCATATCGGGTGGCGTAGTCTGTTGCTACAGCAATCCACTTGTTTCCCGAATCAGACGTAGGAAAAGGGCCTACAAGATCAACACCTACACGGATTCGAAGAATGGTTCTGATGGTACGTCAAGTGGTTGAATGCGACCAGCAGAGAGTGTGGTCCGCTTTTTGCGTCGTTGACAAAGGTCACGCGCAGCGACATAACGGCAGACGTCATGGTATATACCAGGCAAATAGAAGCGACGAACGCGGTCATAGGTCCGTGACACGCCAAGGTGACCGGCAGTCAGGACATCATGAAGCTGGCCGAGAACAGTCTGACGCAGACGCTCAAGCACAACGAAGAGTCGGGCAGGGCCGTCCGGGCGCATGTTAGAGCGGTACAATATACCATCTTTAAGTTTAAACATGCGAAGGGAAGGATCGGGCGTGGTTGAAGTGAGCCGTTGAATAAGGTCTTGTAAGGAGGCGTCCCGACGTTGTTCGGCTCCAATATCGCGAAAAGCAGCCAGAGAGAGAACGGTGACAGGTATTCCGGCCGCAGAAATGCCAGGAGGGTCGACAGGATGGCGCGACAAGCAGTCCGCATCTTCATGTAACCGGCCGGTCTTGTATACAATTGAATAGTTGTATTCTTGAAGGCGCAGAGGCCAGCGTCCAAGGCGCCCTGAAGGATATTTGAGGGACGAAAGCCAACACAGAGCGTGGTGATCAGTGATGAGTGTGAATTGGCGGCCGTACAAATGGGGGCGGAATTTAACCACTGCCCAAACGAGAGCCAGACACTCGCGGTCGGTGATGGAATAATTGCTCTCAGCAAAGGAAAGAAGGCGGCTGGCGTAGGCAATAACACGTTCTCGCCCTTGTTGTTTCTGCGCCAAGATAGCGCCAATACTGTGGCCACTGGCATCGGTACGGACTTCTGTTGAAGCTGACGCATCAAAGTGAGCGAGAATGGGCGGGGACGTAAGCAGCCCAATCAGCTCGGTGAAAGCACCAGCTTTCTCAGGGCCCCAAATGAATGCAGCGTCTTTCTTGAGGAGCTGAGTGAGAGGGCGCGCAACGTTCGCAAAATTTCGGACAAACCGACGGAAGTAGGAGCAAAGGCCCAAGAAGCTGCGAACATCCTTGGCACATGTTGGCACGGGAAAGTTTTTCACTGCCCGTGTTTTATCGGGATCAGGGCGTACACCAGAAGAATCGACGAGATGCCCGAGCACTTGGATTTCTCGAAGACCGAAGTGGCACTTGGACGAATTTAATTGTAGCCCCGCCTGACGGAAAACAGATAGGATCGTCGATAGGCGTTCGAGGTGTGTCGCAAAAGTCGGAGAAAAAACTATCACGTCGTCCAGGTAACAGAAGCAGATGGACCACTTGAAACCATGTAGGAGGGCGTCCATCATTCGTTCAAATGTGGCCGGGGCATTACATAAACCGAAAGGCATCACTTTGAACTGATACAGGCCATCGGGAGTAATAAATGCTGTCTTCTCGCGGTCCATGTCGTCGACGGCAATTTGCCAGTAGCCGGAGCGAAGGTCGATGGACGAAAAATATTGTGCTCCATGCAGGCAATCCAGGGCATCGTCAATGCGTGGTAGCGGATAGACGTCCCTCTTGGTTACCTTGTTGAGGTGTCGATAATCCACGCAAAGTCGCCAACTGTTGTCCTTCTTTTTAACTAGTACAACAGGGGATGCCCATGGGCTGCAAGAAGGTTCGATGATGTCTCGAGAAAGCATCTTGTCAACTTTATGTTGGATGATTAGTAGGTGAGACGTGGTAGGGTCGTCGATGGATCGGGCTCGCATCACCGCTGTTTATTCGATGTTTTACGACAGATGTTTGTCCTAGAGGGCGCTCTCCAAGGTCGAATATGTCCCACTAAGAGGCAAGGAGGCAACGCAGTTCATTAGCACCCTGGGGCGGAAGGTCGGGAGCAATCATTTTTGTTAGGGCATTCAAGTCTGAAGGGGCAGGGGGCGAAGCAAGCGTTGAACACGAGGAGCTGTTAGAAGTTAAAAATGTTGTAGTCTCTGGCCGGCGTTATTTGCGCCAGGGATATTTCGCGCGGGAGTACTTGTGTACAAAGTCCAAAATTCACAAGTGGAAGGCAGGACGCGTTGTCTGAAATGGTAATGACGGTGTGAGGAAAAGCGACGGTATGCGAGAGCAGGACATCCGGATTAGGGGATACGATGTAGTCACCGTCTGGTATAGGAGGAACGGGGGAGACACCTATGTAGGTAACGGCACGGTGTGGGAGGCGAATATGCTCTGTGGAACATAGCCGTATCGGAGCACTATCGGGAGGGTCAATAGCAGCAGGTAGAGCGAGTTGCACAACACCAGCAGAACAGTCTATCAAAGCGGAATGTCTAGACAGAAAGTCAAGGTCCAGAATGAGGTCGTGAGGGCAGTGCTCTAAAGCATAAAATAAAACAGAAGTATGATGTCCGGCGACGCTCACGCGAGCCGGACACATGCCAATAACGGCTGGTGTTCCACCGTCGGCGACTTGGACCACAGGCGACGGAGCAGGAGTAAGGACTTTCTTGAGACGATTCCGAAGATGAGCATTCATCACAGATATGTGCGCGCCAGTGTCAATCAGAGCCCTAACAGGTACACCATCCACGTTCACTTTAATGAGGTTCCGATGTGTGGGCAGGGTCAGAAGAGGATTTTTGCGTCGGGTCGGTTTGGCAGCATCACCTCCAGGTGCTGCACCCGTTAGTTTTCCGGAAGGGTGTGCCGGAAGGAGCTAGGGGACGGTGATCGCCGAGATGGGGCGATCGGGAGAAGCGGCGACGTGGCGAAGGCGAGCGGCTAGAGCGGGCAGGACGAGAAGTGTCGCCAGAATTTGCTGGCTGCGTTTGCGGGGCTAACCGAGGAGCAGCATGAGGGCCGTGGAAAGGGAGGTAGGGCCAGGGGGTCGAAATGCATGAAGACCGGCAGTGACGTGAAATATGGCCGATACGGCCACAAGTGAAGCATATAGGCTTGTCGTCTGGAGTGCGCCATTCGGCCGGATTGCGATACCGCGTTGGGGCATTCAGGCTGCGGGTGCGTATGACTGTGCTGGACAGAGTGTAGTCAGGTCGATTAACTTAGCAGACGTTGGTAGAGCCAATGTTGGCTCATTCCTGGCGCACGACGGACTGTATCAGTGAGACGGTCGCCTGGCAATTGTCGGGGCCATGGGTTGGGGTTGAGACAGGAGAACATCCCCGCACCTCCACCAAAAATGCTACGGGGTTAAAAACAGTCAGACGTATATTTACAGGATATTTACAATACTCGTAGCGGCTGACAAGATGGCTTCGTAGATACGTGTTCCGAGCGCGTTTCATTGATTGGACTCGAAACTCTCTTTTTAGCAGTCAAAGTATAGTGGCTTCAATCCTGGCCACTATTGCAACACACCCTGCATGTCTACAAGGCTTCTTGGAAAGTATACCTGCTCATTGCACAAGTAAATTCCCCGGCCTAAATTAGCGCAACGAGAAGTGTCGGCCCCATTGTGTCGTTTCGTGCTTGTTTTCGGCTACAAGCAAATGACGCAGAGCTGCTCCGCAGTGAACTGCCACATGTCTGTATGCGGAGCGCACCTAACTTAAAGCACAGTCCTTCTTTCTATACTGTACAGGGTGATCATTTTTGAGGTTATTGGTTCTTTTAAAAATTGCCTCTTACAGATAACATAATTCTAGTCCTTAAGGTGGATTATTAAGAGGCGGACATTGCTTGCAGAAGAAATCGAAACACATATTCAAAGAATAACAAGAATTCACTAATTATATATTTAATTAGTTTAGGACACATATTGCAATTTTGGAATTCCAGCTGATGAGCTTGCAAGGCACATCCACTTGTAATGAATTTCCAGAATGACGCCAGTTAGGAGATATGCGTCATCAAACTAGCCCTAAAAATACATTGTTGTTCAACTTACACTTTTAGCAAAACTCTTTTTTATGCATTGAAGCACAAAAGGAATTGGAACGTCCATGTGCCCTGTTCCACATAATGGGAAAGAACATCTGAAAACTGGTATCATCCTGGAAATTCATTCACCGGCTACAATTCGTAAATTACTATATGTGCAATTAACTAATTACATGAATAAGTTAAGTAGCAAATTTTTGTCAATTAGCTCAATATGTGCTCTGATTTCTCGTGCTAGTAATGTCCGCCTCATCGAATAATGCCGCTCAACGACAAGAATGTTGCTATCTGCCACACGTGATCTTTAAAAATTCCATAAAACGTAAAAATTATCACCCCGAAGACATTGAAGCCTGCCATATCATTTGACCACGTACAACTTACGGATTCCGAGTGCGAAATTATTGTTTGCCGAAAGCGCTCAGTGACTTCAAGCCAGTGAAGACTTGCGCACAATGTAATGACTCTTTACTAAACACGTTGCATTCAACATGCTGTTCTTACTGCTTGTTTGGTATTGGTTTCACCTGCAGAAAGAAGCGATATTCTGCAGTGCAGAAGTTTTCGTAGGAAGTGCATTTTGCGAAATGCGCACACTTCTGTCACTTTTGGGCTGCCGTTGTGAACGTCACAGAAGTGTTCCTATAGTCTAGGCTGCCCAAACCAGCTGTCTAGTACTATCTATATGCACAAAAAGACGCTAATCCATTTGTCGTTATCCTGATATGTATTTAGGCGAGGGGAATAGAGGACGTTTGATCATTAAAAACTGAACATACCTTGCGAATATTGGCCAAAATTTTATAATTTAGAGCCGAAAAACACAAACTTTATTATCAAGACGGGTATCACTTTTATGCAAGACCTAACCTGATAGGGCTTTCAGTACTGACAGGGCCATCAAACAAAGCTACGCTTTACATTACTTGCTTATCTCGGTTGGTTAATTTTTCTAGTCTATTGTTCTTGAAATAGCGGTTTTACTTCAGTAATGGATCAAATGTAAACTTCGTGCGCTTTTAACAGACTTGTTCTGATATTTATATGTAGGGTTACAGATGACTCAATATTTCTTTCTTTTTTTGGATTCCGGATTATATTGCAAAACGAGCTATAACAAAATTATATTCCTAGCTTTCACTCCAATTTTACTCCATGCGTGAGAAGCTCATTACACTAAGTTCAACGGCCGCATTTGGGCGGTTATCGTGCATTACTGTGCAACGCAGTATAACATGTGTCACTGGTTTACAGTAACAACAACAGCCTCAACTAAAGTTTCATTTTATACGGCATAATACACATACCGTGTAAGGTCGTCGCCGAAATATTGAGAAGGGCTGCTCACCCGTCTCCACGCATGATGTGCAGGTAGTTCTCATGCTTCTTGCGGGCCACAAAGCGCAAGCAGCTTTTAGACTCGATGTCGGCCATTGCCCGCAGAATCTTCTTCGTAGTGCGATCTGCCGATAAGAAAGTAACGTGATTGCGCCTACTTTCCCCTGCATAACTCACTCTGCAGTGAACAAGCGGAATGGATTAAGGTCTAGGCACGGTGTCCGTGGTTTAATCAGTAGGTTTGTTTCCCAAAACAATCAATGCAATCACTAAATAACTCACATAAGCACAAGTGCCTGTGTGCCGTGTCTAGGCAGGTCATTGCTAACTCTGAACGGAATCATCGTGTTGGCCCGAACCAAATGATCAAAGAAAAAAGAAATGCTCTGCTCTTAAAGACGAACAAAGCAAACAACTAATACAAGGTGTGCGTGTGCTTGTGCGCGTGTGTGCGCGCGCGCACGCGTGCGTGTTATGAAATTGTATTGTATCCAAGAAATCACAATCCATGTGTATGTTGGCGTAAACCGCGCTCCGTTAAAGAAAGAAACGTTGGAGCCTCTCGATGTCGGTAGTGACCAGTGCGATGACTCCTAAATGCCAAGAGCCCGCACTAATAATTCACTCACGCGCAGTGATGGGAGAGCATCAATGGGAGGGGGACGGTGGCAATAAGCGAAAATAGGCGAAAAGATGGCGCTACCTTAAAATGGTTGATCAAGGGACACTACGCGAGCGTTTCGAGACGCCTGGTATCTGCGTGCACACTATCTTCGTAGCAGGTGTTGCCTCCCACGCTATGTCGTGCATACATGTCGACTTCGCATATTCTTCGACACAGTCGGAGGGGCTTCGTTGCCATCGGTTTCAATGCATCGCCTTTAGGGCAAAACTGCCTCTTTTCGTAGACTGCGGAACAATGAGGCACAAAAACAGCGAAAGGAAAGCAGAACGAGCTCGCAAACAAGCGACTACTGGACCATAGTTACGAGATCCCGCCGTCTTCACTTACTGAGTTGAGCGTCGATGACGTAAGGAATGATTCCTCCCGGCCACAGGCGGTCCTTTTTAGTAACTGCATTCCGCTGTGCACGAGAAGATGCAGTCACCAAACAGCGTTAGCAGGTGAACGACAATGACATGCAGGCTTCTACAAAAGTACACTCGAACGCGAATGTTTACGGACCACGAGGTCTGCAGCAAAAACTTGCAGTTCTCCGTAGCGTCGGAACGCAGCTTAGGGTTCGGATTTTCGATCTATACTAGTATATGCCTCGTACATTTATCCTGCGAATGTGAAACATGAAGTGGAAACAACCTTCCGAAGAAAATGAGCTAGGCCTGAGACGAGAACACCGGGCTTTGACCAGTACAAAGCCCAAGCTTGGTAAATAGATAGTGGTTTTGGCATGTCAGATGGATAATGAGATGGTGGTTCTGGCATGTAAAAGCTCAAATACTATTTTGCTTCTTCATTGTTGATTCTTTTGAAGTGGCCATCTTGCCCAGGAACATCTGTCCATTGTGAGGTGCGTAATAGTTGACAATACTGAAGTAGATTTAGATATCATGAGCTCTCAGTTTGAGTGAACTTGCAATGCTTCTTTGTTTTTTGCTTTTTTTTTCTGCACCACAAGACAGCCAACAGCGGCCGAAATAGCACGTGTCATACCGCCACCCCGTCTGAGAGCAGTGCGGACACTTTTCATGGAAGGTCGTTTGAAATGGAGCGAAAGCACTACTCACATCAGCGGAATTGTCCCGTGGCCGGAGAATATCTCCCTCGAAGTCTCCTGCTCTTTCCAAGGCCAGTACTCCTGCACAATTAAGAATATAATGTTTCCGCTTAGCGCCAGAAAACAGCCTCCCGCTATGCTTGCTGCCCCCGGCACTAAGGCGCAGACTACGCACTCACCTGGGCCTAGAGGGAAAGGTGTTAAGGAATAGCACATGCTTTAAGAATTATCTTGCGCGGCTACTGTAAACGTATAGTTCGCATGAAAGTGAGTCATCTTGTGTTAACTCTTCCAGGCTTTGCTGACCGTGGCTGCTTATCTCTCGCCGAATATCTCATTCATGGGAGAAGAATTACATAACGAATCGGCTTATCTAGAACCCGAGCTCCACTACCCCTACGGATTTGCCGATGACCAGGCTTTGTTCTGTGTGCAATTACACCTTGAAACCACAAATGATACTTAAATATGCTCACTGTAACAAATATATGCCTTCAAGCACATAGTTTCTTTAATTAAGTCAAACATTTCACGCCTTTATTGCTGAGATATGCAGCGTCTGCTCAGTCGGCTTCTCGACGAGTAAGGTGGACTGGTGCTTAAGACTGTGCTCTAGTAAACTTCAGATCAGTAAACTTCAGACCACGCATAAAGCGTAATGGGTAGTGGGACGATCTAAGAGAACGCACTATCTCTGGGATCGGCCACTAAATTCAAAAATTATCCGAGTTGTATTTGTACATCACGTGTCTTCGAAACAACATGGGTCACCTTTACCATGAGAAGAGCCTTGGTAGGCTGTGAAAAACTCAAAAAACGAGAGACGGGTGGTGAACCCACCTTGATATTGCCCCACCATCTCACCGTGACGTCATGTATTTTTTACAGCGGCTGCGGGGGCTTATTTATTTTTCCATCGGTAATTTGTACAGGAATTGTATTCTAGAAGGTCCACGACGATGGCAGGACAACGGCATGACGAATGTGGCACGACGACGAGTGTACTGCGGCAGTGCGAGCTTAGAAACATTTAGGCATTTTTTTACTGTCTCAAAAACCACTATAATGGAAAGAAACACTTCGAAATCCACGTAGTCACTGCGACGTATACCTGCGCTGGGATTTCGACGCAAAATAAGAAAAATGAAACCTCTACTATTTTATCTTCTGTTCGCCAACCTGATACAATAAAAATAACTAGGAAATAGAGTTCTAATAGAATATTTTCTCTATTTGAAGTGACTTATTGTCCCTTTTGTGTGAGCCTATCTAACACACACTTGTCAATTCAGCAGAGCCAACCTACTGATGCTTACGATTTGTATTTGAGGGGCAGTTATGAAAGTTTCTTGGGAAGAGTGCGAAAAAGCGCCTTCTAATAGTGCTCCTTGCCGATCAAGAGAACACAATCCGCCAGCATTTATTGATGTTTTCTCCCAACCTTACGTGTGGGCTCATCAGTAGGAACCACTTTTTAGCATATTGGATAATAAATGTAAGAAAAAGTTGATAATAAGTGTAGTGAGCATAACAAGCGCGCAACGAAGGCATAAGGCCCTGTTGACATCAAAGGCCACCAGATGGAGCGCGCTAGGTAATTTGTAACATCGATTAGCACACAAAAGTATGCGGATGCCTCGTACGGTGGCAGTCATGGATGCTATACTTATTTGATGGATGCTTGCATTAATGCAAAACGAGTTCACTTTGCGCAGTGTTACATTATTGTGGATATATTATTGTTCTTCATGCAGATGTATTTTAACGTTTTGTATTTGCCATGCCATGCGTTCGTGCGTTCGCAAAGTTTGCCTGCGTAGAAGCAATATACGCGAATGAATTTAGCCGACATAGTTATTTCTTTAGCACAGTGAATGTCCCTCGCTATTTTACAATCAAATCTCAATTGCACTTCCCGTTCAAGACGTTGATAAGTGCACTTTGGTAAGCAGCAGCATCAGAACGTAGCAATTCTAAAGTAGACTCTAAACTGTCAGCACCATGACAATGCCGGCGAGAGCTGCCGAGTGCGCTTCACGTTGGTCACCATAGTACAGGGAACTAATTAAAGGGCGTCAAATCGAAGTTGATCTTTCTCTTTCTCTCGGTGTGCGTGCGTGTGTGTGTGTGTGTGTGTGTGTGTGAGTGTGTGTGTGTGTGTGTGCGCACGTGTGTGTGTGTGTGTGTGTGTGTGTGTGTGTGTGTGTGTGTGTGTGTGTGTGTGTGTGTGTGTGTGTGTGTGTGTGTGTGTCTGTGTGTGTGTGTGTCCGTTATCGCTTCTGTAGAAACATAGCATAATTTCGCAGCGATGAGTGCCCGCGTCTTGTACGTCATCGCGCTTATCGTGCTTATCGATTGTGTCCAAGTTTCCAGCGTACTAAGCACGCACAGGCATACACTCGTAATCGCCATCCATCACATCAGCAGCACTCGAGCTGTGCGATAAGCTTAAGGTTCTGAGAACAAGGACAAGAGAACCACCTCATAGTTTGATGTCACATGAGTCAAGTCGATGTTCGCGCATCGGTCACCATAACGTAGCGCACAAACCTGGTTCGGGTAACGGTGAGGATAGCGCCATTACCTTTCGCGACGGGGCGAAAGGGAGCCTGCCGTATCTATCAGAGGAGGCGTTTTTTGAAACCTCCTCTCCTGCGATGGCTCTGACATCTTTCTGTCGAGCAGGAGGCCGTGGGTATGACTCCCTGCCGCGTTCTGATGAGACTGGAATGTGAAAACGTTGTTTGTCCCTCGGGTCACTTTAGGATGTTCGAATGCATAATGTGTTATTTATGACATGCACGTACCTGCCAAGTCTTACATATATCTGAGAGACTCCTAAATCTCGACTAATTATCCGGATAGTACGTACATAATCGGAAATTTCCCGAAAAGCTTCCCCAACCCCATCGAAAAAAAATGCGTCATGCAGCGTCATCGTATTTGTCGTTATGCGCTAGGCAGCTAGCCCAAGTCAGACTTGAATCTAAGCCATTGGTACGCAGGCAGTGTTGGCCTAACTTCAGAGCTTCAGATCGAGGCATGCGCTGACAAAGGCGCTTGAGGCAAAAGTATAATATACGTCGCATAATAACCACTTTTTCGGAGTCAGCTTCACCGCAGTACGGTCTTGTTAGGCGCTGAAGTATATTAAGAATCCCAAGGGGCGATGGTCACGGGACATAATATAGGTTCCTTAATTATATACGCATTCTCTCCAGTCATCGTACGAGCGCCGAGACGCCGAGACATCTAATGACTTTACTGGCAGCCATTCAGAGCTGTTCCTTACGTTGCTGTGACCGAGAAAAAAAATGAGCTCATTTTATTGTTCGAAGGAACGTCATAACGTACCTCAGAATAAGTACCTCAGAATAAGTAGTGAAGTGTACAAGTTAGTAGTTAGGGGTTCATTGTTAACAATTGCGCAATAACCTGGGTTGTATGCAGAGTCAAGAACAAGGCGCTGAATCTTAATTGGCAATTTTTTTCTCCTCACTACTCCTATTTGCACAATAGAGAGGCTACCGTCTGCACGGACCCGCCGTGGTTGCTCAGCAGCTATGGTGTTGGGCTGCTGAGCACGAGGTCGCGGGATCGAATCCCGGCCACGGCGGCCGCATTACGATGGGGGCAAAATGCGAAAACACCCACGTACTTAGATTTAGGTGCACGTTAAAGAACCCCAGGTGGTCGAAATTTCCGGAGTCCCCCACTACGGCGTGCCTCATAATCAGAAAGTGGTTTTGGCACGTAAAACCCCATAATTTAATTTTAAGTCTGCACGGCACTGGCTGGTCGCAATTAAACAAGAAAACCGTAGTAGGAAAAACTACGAAAGAACAAAATAGTTTTATCACACAGCTGTGAAGCTTCCGCAGTTATTTTATGGTGGCCCTATTTGTAGCATGTCGGCTACAAACTAAGGCCTGTGACAAGAATAAACCGTTACTTCAAAGTCAACAGCTTCTTCCTCGTCATTCTTATGCTTACGTCCTACCCCGTCTATCAGGCTGTTGCTTATAACGAATAGTCCAGCCTGGAAAGTCTGCAGCAAATTTTTCGCCTCCGCAAAAGAAAACAGCAGCAAACGCAATATGAGGATGCAGGCCCTGCCAAACTTCTTGCGTGGCGTAAACATGCCACACAACTATAGAGATGTAATCACGTAACAAACCCTGTTGCTAGTAATGAGCGAGGCGGAGAGATGGGGGAAACATACAAGGCCTCCGCGTCCACGATGTGATTATGACGAACCACGATCTGATTATGAGGCACTACGTAGTGGGGAACTCCGGAAATCTTGACCACCTGGGGTTGTTCAACGTGTACCTAAATATAAGTACACGGGCGTTTTCGCCCCATCGAAATGCGGCCGCCGTAGCCGGAATTCGATCCCGTGACCTCGTGTTTAGCAGCCCAACACCATAGCCACTAAGCAACCACGGCGGGTTAAGGAAAGAAAAAACTAAGTTTCACACCACATTACCAACCCATCGGTGTTCAGATCTCGTGGATGCCTAGAGGGTAAAAATTCTGCATTGTGCCAACGCCGTGCTTGTTCCACTCGCTCATTGGACGCAGTGGACCGGTGGCTATAAACGGCGTTCTGCAGCGCAACCTAAGATATACCGGCTTCAGTTCACGTCTGTGCAGGCCGCACTCCAATTTTGGCGGGACTCGAAAAACGTTCGTGTGCTTAGGTTTACGAGAAGAGAGAGAGAAACAGAAAAAAAGGAAAGGCAGGTAGGTTAACCAGACGCGCACGTCTCGTTTGCTACCCTGCACTGGGGCCAGGATTATGGGGACGAAGAAAGAGAGAGAGAGAGGAGATAGAGAGAGCACAGTTTCACGCACATTTGAAGGTTTGCACCCAGTCTACACACAGTCGCCAAAACCTGTAGACTTAAGGTATTTCAACAACGCTTTCGTGGCTTTCTGTGCCATCGACGCGTACGGCCGTGGTACAAGGATCTTCATTTCTGAAAATGGTCTAGAGTCCAGCTGGCTCAATGCTATCCGGAGAGCTTCACGCTCGACGGCGTACTGGGGACGGAGACGTAGGATGTGTTCAATCATTTCTATGGTTCCACAACAGTCGCACGTGGGCGTATCCCCCATTACGATGCGCAAGGAGTAGGCCTTCGTAAATGTAGGTTTACGAGAACGTTCTATAGAATTCCCCGCGTGGCTATTCATCCACAGATTTTTACTACGGTGTCTATAATAGCATTTGCTGTTTCGCTGGGACTAAACTTGCGCGCGTTACCGAAAAGAAAGTAAGAGATTACAATCACAATTACTTCTTTCAAAACGTGTTTGATTAGAGCTACCAATTACGGCGCCAAGATAGTATTCAGCAATTACTTTAGCGTTATTTCCCTCCCTGCAATAAGTAGAACGAGCTTATCTGGCTCTTTCAATGCATCCTCTGCAGCCCTTCAGACGATATCTATCTTCGCTAAGAATTGTTTTTCAAAATTATCTTCCGCAAGCTCGTTTTGTCTCGAGGACATCTGAAGTCACCCTGGAAACTTGCTCTATGTGCGCGCTGTAGATAAGGGCTGGGTTGTAACGCAGAAGCACCTTGCTCACAAGATTGTGGTTACTTACTGCCGCGATGTTGAAGTCTGGCTTCTCTATGAAGCGCAACGGTTAATTGTAGCTGGAGCTAGGTGAAGAGCGCTCCGGATAGGCGAGTAAAAAAAATGAAAAGTTGTCCATAGCTGATTCCCGGCCATTAAGGCCCGAAGTGGCCTCGGCTATCGAGCCATAGTAGCGCATTTCAGTTTGTCTGCCAATAATTTGTGAACCTCCTAACGCCGTCTTTCACGATCGTTAGCCATTCAGACCTAAACGAATAATTGTAGTATGCCAGCGAACGTTCACGTTTGCAATGCAGTTTAATGTAAAGCTGGCAATTATTCACCTCTAAAGATACTGTTCGTGCGGTAGAATTGCGAGACTGAATGTATGAGTCGCGTGTCACACAGAAACAATCGCTTTTAACGGCCAAGATACTTCTGTCGACATTAGAGAAATCACTGGATGCCCTAAGCGAAGGAGAATTAAGCAGCAGCTATTACTGCCCATAAAGTCCGCTTGAAAACGCTTCCAGAAAAGATAGAGAAAGAAGGAGAAATTTATTATAAGAGAAAAGCTAAGAGGCCGGACTTCACAGACAGGTGTGTGAATCTGAAAGCCGGCCATGTTCAGGTGATTGAGGAAGAACGGCCGGATTGTGGGGAGAGAGTAAACCATGTATACGTTTTCAACCCTTCGGACACAGTAGTACTCACAGATTTTCAGCGCTTCAAGTTGCGTATTGAGTCAGAGCGTTTTTCATTAATAATGTAACTGGTTAAATGCAATCAGTTGCTGGAAAAAGCCATTAAATTATAGTGAGCGTTACCAAATAAACAAGGTAATCGTTAAATTACAAAGATTGCGCAGAGACGCGTAATTGATAACATGTAAATCTTTACATGCAATTTGTTACGTACAAGTCTGGTCGGGAAATTGCATTCCGTGCATGAAAAAGCCCCATCAATCGCTACGCCAATAATTACCGGGATGCTTCCAGTCAGCCACCGGCTGAGCCACAGGATCCCCCTGCGACTTCCATGGCGCCGATGCGAGCGTCAGCCAGAGAATGCTCCACGAAGGTGCGACGCGCATGATGCCGATGCTCTGTGGTCGCTTCGGAAGCGCTAACGCCTTTTATTTCAACTCGCAATGAGGGACGCCGAAGCGTGCTCGCCGCGATTAGATAACGCACGCGCACGCTTGCCGGGCCTGGGTGGTGTTTGATGCGTGTTATGCCAAAAGACAAAGGAACGTTACCAAGCGTGTTACGCACCGCACTGTTCCGATAAGAATATACGTCACGGAGCCCCTCTGTCTTTGTGTACAGACGCTGCCACTGCTAGCGGGAACAGGAGAGCACATTACAGCGCTACGTTGAACGCCACTACCGACGCCTCATGAAGTCTTGGCACACGACTCACCATAGCAGACGACTCCCCAGGATTTTCGTCAATCGCTTTGATTGCGCCTGCACCGCAAGTCTTCATGAGGTCCCTGTGGTGGGGTAGTCCGCGGAGCGATGCAATGCGTTCCGCGTTTCCACTAGCAGTGGCCGTGCCTGTACATCTGCGCTATTTGCGGAATGATTATATTTCTCGACAGTAGAATCGCACATCAAGATGTTTTAGTTCTTCTCTCTTTACTCGATCGCCGTGGAATCTAAATGGTGGGGTTTCGTGTACCGACCTCTGGCGCTTATGTGACCGTGGCTGCCTTATTCGAGGACATCGGGGTCAAAATCTTTTTCTTCTCACTCCGAGAGACTTTAGGGGAAGGCGTAAACGGTATTATAGCACGGCTCATGCTGAAGAACAGCCCCAGGAAAGAAAGAAATAAAGATTAAATGAAAAAGAGAAATATATTACAGAACGAAAAAGAGGAACAAAATACGAAAGAAAGAAAAGAAGAAAGCAAGAAAAGCAGAAAGAAAGAGAAAAGGAAGGAAGAACGAAGGAAAGACAGGAAAGAAGACAGAAAGAGCTCAAGAAAGAAAGAAAAAAAGAAATAATTGTGTACACGGTGAGGGTTGCTTGAAAGTATTTACTTGTGATCCAGAACCTGAACGTACAGCGATACCGACGGATGAATATCCAACGTGACCGAATGTCCGACGGGTGACATGACTGGCGAAGCTAAATCTTCAACAAGACCGAATATTCAACGAAAACGGACTGTAAAACTACACTGTATGTCAAACCGAGACTAGATGTCCTATGATGTGGAATGTCCAGCGAGACGCAATGTACAACTAAAGAAAGTGATTGCATTCGTCTTCAAGATTATCGAATGCCTGGGCTTCTTCTGGAGTACCCAATCACCAGGAAACATCCATACGCAAAATTCCCACAGGGGCCTCTGTGTGAGCAGGCGTTTGGGGTGGTGCAACATCACGTACCAGAGCACACGAGGGTTGGCCTCTTCCGCCTTTAACATTCTGTGGCTTAACCGTGTCCGAGGAAAAGCGGATCCTGGAGGTTGAGCCGAAGCCGGGTGTTTGGACCTTGATGAACCCTCAGCGGAGGCTTCATGTAGACAGCAGCCCTGGACTGACCCACCCGGGGCAAATCGGTAGTTGTTTTTTCCTGTCTCCCTCTTCCTCCAACCTTCGTATTTCTCTGACTTCCCATCTTTCCTGTCTTCTCGTGGCTTCCCTTCACTTCCAGTTTTTTCCAGGCAGCAAGGGTTAACCTTGTATGAATAGCGAACTTAAGCTACGTCATATTTGGTTATAGCGTTGACGTACAGCTGGCTTTTACAGGACCTGTTTTTACAGGCCCTGCAGCGTCCCCTTGTAGGGCTCCATGGTGGTTCGCTAGCATTACTGCCGAAAACTTTACATTCATCTACGGCTAGTTCCATCGCCCCACTCCCTGATCTTCCTCAGAAATGAGGGCACCGATCAAGTCTTCCAGTTTTTTAATCACCAAAAAAAAATCTTTCCCCCGTCTCCATGCCATTCATACTGAAGAACCAAACATACCAGTGCGAAGAATTTCATCAGTCCTTGTTTTATGGTCTCTTTCCGAAGTTTTTGGTACAGATAATAAAGCATCGAGGATGGCAAGCGGTGATCTCCTCTTGTAGATCTGCGACCAGAAACAGTATGAAAAACTGCCCAATCTCGTGTCATTTGGGGATGCCCAAGTAACGGCAACCCCACACCCTACTATGAATACCACCCGTGGCGTTGTCTCAGATGATGATCTGTTGGAGCTAACTGAAGCTGAACTCCTAGAGGACTTCAGTGAACTGAACGTCATCAATGTTAAACGAATTAAGATGAGGCGTGAGAGTAAGGAAATCCCGACCAAGCACCTGATGCTTACATTCGGTTCAAGTGTTCTGCCCGAGGATCCATTGATACCGGGCACATCAAACTCCGTGTTAGGCCATGCGTGCCAAATCCCCTCAGATGTTTCAAGTGCCAGTGTTTCGGCCACAGTTCACAAAGCTGTCGAGGCTGTCAAGCTTGTGCGACATGTAGTGCCCATGAACACACCTTTGAATCTAGCAAGAACTCTCCCCACTATGTAAATTGTGATGGGGAGCACGCCGCATACTGGCGGTCGTGCCCATCATGGAAAAAAGAAGAGGAAATAGTGAACATTAAAGCAAAAGAAAACAACTTTCACGGAGGCATGCAGGCGGGTATCCTACCAGCCCAAGAACACCTTTGCCGATGTGACGCGTCAAGGGGCGGCGACACAACGGATTCTGGCGGCTGTCCGGCACACATGCAGTGAGTCGGCAGTGACGACTCCCGCCCGGCGGCTACGGCTAGCGCTATTCCGCCATCCCGGAAGAAAGGACCATCGACCTCCGGGCCGGCGGCCTAAAAGGTCTCGTCCGACTTGTTCAGCCCTGCACGTCAAATGTAGAGCTCGCAAGAGCGCGTGCCCAGTGCCTCGGAAGAGGCGACGGGCACAACAACCAGTCAGACGGCGCCACCAGCGCCTAAGGAGCGGCGAGTCTTTCTCGATCGCTCCAAAAAAGAAAGAACTCGCGTCACGGCGCCTGAAAAGGGCCCGTGAGCTAACCTTCGTTTCTTCAACACACAGCACCAAACACATTATCATAATGGAAACAGAAATACTACAATGGAATGTTCAAGGGCTTCTTCATAACCTCGACGACATTATAAAACTACTGCACAAACACAATCCAAAGTGGCTGTACACATTTGAAACCTATAAAGACTAACTTTCTTCACAACTACACCATCTTCCAAAAAGACCACGACGACGCTAATGCCTCCGATGGTGTAGCAATAGTTGCCGACAAGTATGTAGCTTCTCAAAGCGTCGCCCTTCAGACGTCCCTTGAGGCAGTGTCAGTTCGGGCAATCTTTTTAATAAACTGGCCACTGTAGTCACTATAACATCATTGATCATCTTCCGGATCCCTACATACTCTTGGGTGATTGTAATGCCCACAATGCACTGTGGGGAGACTCGCGATGCGACGCGAGCGGTCGGTTCATTGAAAAATTTTTTATGATCTCTAGTGCCTCCCTGTTTAATAAAAAAGAGCCGACCTATTACAGCGTCCAACACAACACGCTTTCACCGATAAATCTAGCAACTGGCTCTTCTCTTCTGCCTCACCTGGAATAGAACGTCACCAATGAAATTTGCAGAACTGAGAACCTTGCTGTAACTTTAAATCTAACTGTGGATGAAAACGCTCCCCATATTCCTCGATGGAAATTAGCATTGGCGAATTGGGAGCAATTTAAAGAAGCGACTTACTTACCACAAGTTTTTATAAAGGATTTTGGTATAGATGATGCTGTTGTACATTTTACCGCTCTTATTATTGATGCAGCCCAATGTTTATCCCACAAACGAATGGTAGTTCACTTACACAATGTGTTCCCTGGTGGAACGAAGACTGTATAGAGGCGCTAAATAGGCTGAATTGCGTATTGCGCAAATGGTGAAATGTAGAAAATCTAATTCTATTTAGAAAAGTTATATCACAGGGAAGGCGGACACGGCGTCCGGCAAAGAGAGAAAGCTGGGTGAGGTTCATCTCCGGCATTAATTCATACACGCAGGTGGCGAAAGTGTGGAACGGCTTAATAAACCTAAAAGGGCAACAAATCCATCCTTTGCCTCTGGTGATCGACCAAGGGAATACCTTGAAAGACCAGGCAGGTTCTCTTGGAGAGCACTTTGAGCACGTATCAAGCTACACACATTACACAAGATCATTCCGTAAATATAATCTAGCTGAACTTAAGACACTGGATCGTAAATTCCGTCCTAATGAACCATACAACCGGCCTTTTATTATTGCCGAGATTAGAGCTGCCTTCAGCGCATATAGAAGCTCTGCACCGGGAGCTGACAGAATCATATATGACATGATTAAAAACTTACACACCGACACACAGATGACACTTCTGGCACTTTTCAACTATATCTGGGCTGCCGGATACCACCCATCCTCATAAAAGGAAGCTATTGTTATTTCCGTCTTGAAACTGGGTAAAGACCGTTCCTTGGCAGCAAGTTATCGCCCGTTAGCTCTTACAAGTTGTCTGTGTGAGCTTTTTGAAAAAAATGATTAATCGTCGACTCATACATTTCCTTGAACTGAACAATATGCTTGATCCCTATCAGTGTGACTTCAGAAAAGGGCGGTCCACGACTGATCATCTTGTGCGCATTGAAGGAAACATCTGTGATGCATTTTACACAAACAGTTTTCCTTATCGATATTCCTCGATATGGAGAATGCGTATGACACAACGTAGCGTTACGGGATCTTGCGAGACTTGTCAGGAATGGGCATCCGTGGAAATACGCTACACATAATAGAAAGCTATTTGTCCTATCGTACCTTCCCCTTGAAAATCGGCAACGTATTTTCGCGACCATCTATACAAGAAACTGGTGTACCCCAAGGAGGCGTGCTTAGCTGTACGCTCTTTATCGTGAAGATGAACACGCTTCGTGCTTCATTACCGCCAGCCACTTTTTATTCTGTTTATGTTGACGACATACCAATAGATTTTAAATCCTGCAACTTTGCAGTGTGTGAGAGACAAGTACAACAGGGCTTGAACAAAGTGTTCAAATGGGCAGACGAAAACGGATTTAAAGTAAACCCCAACAAAAGTTCCAGTGTACTTTTCACAAGAAAGAAAGGGCTTATTGCAGATCCCATTATCGAAATGTACGGGCAAAAAATACCTGCGGACAAAGAGCACAACTCTTTGGGCACTATACTTGACGGTAAACTAACTTTTATTCAAGACATAAAATATCTTAAGCTCAAATGTTAAAAAGCAATGAACTTACTGAAGATGTTATCCCATGCAACATGGGGCAGCGACAGGAAGTGTTTAATGAATCTTTGCAAGAGCCTCATTCGATCACGATTGGACTATGGTGCCATAATCTATCATTCTGCCGCCCCGAGCGCGCTAAAGGTGCTAGATCCTGTCCACCATCTAGGTATCCGGCTGGCCACTGGCGCTTTTAAACAAGTCCTATTGAAAGTTTATATGTAGAATCAAATGAGTGGTCACTCCATCTGCAGAGAACATGCATCAGCCAAACATATTTTCTGAAAGTTTACTCTAATCATCAACATCCGCGTTCTAATATCGTTAACGATATGAGATGTGCTACACTCTTTCGTAATCGCCCCTCTGTAAGACAGCCTTTTTCACTGCGTGTGAGGGAGCTGAGCACTGAGATGAATGTCCCACTTCTCGAACATGGCTTAGCGTCTCCAGCTAAACTGCTACCGCCTTGCGATTGCCAGCTGATACAATGCGATATATATTTTCTAGAAGTTACAAAGCATGCTCCAGACATTGAAATCCGAATGCATTTCCTAGAACTCCAGTACAAGCTCTCCTGCAAGGAGTTCTACGGAGACGCATCGAAGTCACATTCCGGGGTTTCCTATGCAGCTGTCAGTCCATCCTTCTCAGAATCGTATTCCCTTCATCCGCAAACAATTGTCTTTACGGCTGAGGCCTATCACTATTGTCGGCTGTGAAGCACATAAGGAAATCAAAACTCCAAAAAGCAGTTATACATACAGACTTCCTAACTGTCGTGAAGGCCTTGATGTCACTCTGTAAGCACAACAATCCACTGCTTATTGAGCTCTATTCCGTCCTGCGTAAAGCTTATATATCAAACCAGCATGTATTTATGTGCTGGGTGCCTGGCCATAGGCGCATCGAGGGTGACTGGCGGACCCGGTGGCCACGTCAATAGCACCACAAGCTGTTAATCCTACCGCTGCTGTCCCTGCCACAGATATCAGGCCTTTCTTACGAAGGGAACTGCGAAACTACTGGTAACGCTTGTGGGACACGGAAACAAATAATAAGCTCCACGTAACAAAGCCGCAATTAGGCTTTTGGCCCTCTGCAACAAAATCACGCCGAACAGATGTCCTATTCTGTCGTCTCAGAATAGGACACACGTTCGGCATCAAAGATTTTCTACTCACTGGAAATGAACCTCCAGCCTGTGGTAGATGCAGGGAGAGGATGCCAGTCCTCCACGTCCTCATGGAGTGTCGGGAAGCCAAATCTGAGAGAGCGAGACATTTTTCCGTAGCATACCAGAAGCACATCCTTCTTCATCCTGTAATGTTTCTTGGTCCATAACCGCTTTTTTATACCAACCCATTCCTGCGTTTCCTGAAACATATTTTCTTACATGTTATTAGTCCCTTACATTCGTAGCGCTTCTTCTCTTCAGAAGATGCCACTGCAATAGTGTTATTGTGTAGCACATGTCTCCAGGCCCTTGTGTTTCAGGGGTCTAGTGAGGCAGTAGTGCTCTAGGCAATTTTTTGTCATCTCACATATTTTGTAGATTGTATCGTTTTTTTTTGCGCAGTGCAATTTAAGGCTCATAGTACACGTCTTTGGTCGTCGCCATAATTTTATTACACGTAGATTTTACGCCCTTTCAGCGACTTTGTTTAGACCCCTTTACTGCCACGTCACATTACCTTCATAGAACTGATAACTCCACTGCAAAGTCATCAACATTGACATGGTGCTTTTTCGCCCTACCTGGCCCTTGCGCCACTAAACAACACACATTCATATATTCACTCAATCGTCCGCAAAATCGAGCTGTCGGTGAAAGCCACATAGTCTCCCTTGCGAGGCCATGAAGGAACTGCAAATTTGGCAAGAACAAAACGTAAAGAACATAGGTGGACTTCACTAAGCTAACTCACATACCAATGTTGGCGTAAAATACAAAAATAGCGTATTCACAAAGCTAAATCTCTTCGTAAGATCAGCGAACTTGCGATGACCCCCGCTGCATTGACGAGCGCTTTAGTCGAAAAAAAAATACGTATATGTAAGGGTAGCACACGTGTGAGCTTCAGCACTTCCGGCAATAATAAGCGTAAGTCGATTCATAAAATCATCGCCCAAGCACTTCGTACGGATGGTTAACCAGCAAACGTGCGGCCCCGGCGTTTATCATTGGATCAATCCCGACGGTTCATTAAACGACGGCTGGGTAGGCTGCATGATCCTCAGCACGCAGTTCGCCTGCGCGCGCCTGTTCTTGCGCCCGGGCTGCAGCATCGGCATGGCGTAGACAAGCTTGTTACCAGTTCTGCTCGCGTCGTTGCTCATCGAAAGCTGCCTGCTCTTCAGAAGTACGTATGACGCGTGTCCTACCCATTTCGGAGCCGGAAAGAAACTGCTGCGCGTGCGCTCGGCTGCGACTGAGAGCAACGACGTCACTACTGGCGCAGCCAATCGCGCGCTTCCCTTTCTTTTTTTCCCCGCATACGCATGGGGTTGCACCGGAGGAGTTTTCGGCGTACAGGCGACAGATGGACGGACGGACGAATCGGCTATTGATTGATTGATTGATTGAAAACATCTTTATTTCCGATACATATTGAAAACATCTTTATAGTCCGATACAACTCACGTCTGCAGCGAAGTCCCGCCCAAGCCCTCATAACCGCCAGCCACTGTTCCTCCGCGAGACTGCAAATATTTCGGACTTCAAGCTTTCCCTGTTACCTAAATAAGGCAATAACCACAAAATAAAAATGATAAGCGCGTAATTTTGCACGTTTTCACTCGTATATTATAGCGGAACGGTGAAAGCCTAATTCTTTATTGGACGGAAATAAAACGCTTGCTTCGCTGCTATATTTATTGCCAAGTTTCACTTCAGTTGGCAGTGAGATTTCATGAGTAAAACGGGGTCAACAGTGAAATGAACTGTACCGCGGACTTTTGAAGAGCGAAATGCTCAGACTCCATACACTTTGTCTATGTATGTTGCACACCTCATCGCTTCCACCGGTGGAGAAACTTCTGAAGAACAGCAGACGCTGCGGAAGTATGAAATAGGACGCCGTTTTCAAATGGTCGCGTGACGACAATTTTGTCTGCTTCTGTGATTGTCTGGTGGAGTAATGACTTGGCGCGGTCCGTGCGCCTTGGTTTCCAACAGCTCTATATTTTTTAACTTGTATCCTACTGTTGCCACATACAGCCACGCTGTAAAACCTAAGCAGCTCTTTCAGATGACGACTTAAGCAAAAATTTCTACGATAGGGGTGTAGCAGTCTTAATAATATAAGTGTCTATATGCACCGCTAGAGCTTACGCGGGTAAACGTTAGGACGCGCTGATACGGCTGATTGGCATGAAGCCACTTCTCATAGCCGAGCATGGCGCGTGCTTATATCTTTCTGGGTCCCTCTGATTTGTCATCTCCAAACGCATCGAACTCTTTGGGTGCGTAACGGCTGCTGTGGAAGACAGTAATATTAATGCTGTCCGACGAACTTCTACCTATTGTCTGATCGGCCATGCGCGCAATAGCTTTAATTTGCATACTCGTCATGTTATTCAACTGGGTGTTATGAAATAGAACTGTATAGCGTCCACCCATGATAACAGTCAACTTTATCACTGATGTGTTTCGAGCACTTCTTCCATCTTTTTTTCTCTCGGCCTTCCTTTTTCTTCTTTTTTTTTTTGTTAGTTTCAGCTTTCTCTTGCTCGTGAGGCTGGGGTTTATTATTTTTTCCAGAACTTTGAGGCTACATTTGTACATGCGATATGAAACAATGAAAAAGCCCCTACAAGTTTCTAAATATTAAAACTTGTTGCGGTTGCACAATTCGCTGTCGTCTTGCGTGCTATTAGCCTCAGCCTTCTATTATATAGATCATAGGTTCAATTCAACACTGAGTCGAAGCGACGTAGGGGCTACGCCCTCACTTTAGCTCATTCTGTGGCATATGGTGTCAACCAACGTAAGCGTTCGACGGATGGCAATCCTGCATATGATATGAAGCGGGACGTCAATAGGGTGACATATTAAAAAATAAACAGCGAATAAAATCACGTACCACCAATGATACGAAAATCATGTGGACAGATGGACGGACGGGCGAATCGGCTATATTCGTATACAACTAACGTCTGCAGCGAACAAGATTGATGTTATGAAATTAAATAACCTCACGAGCAAAGCGAACAATTGCCGCATGAGTACACGCACACGCACGCACACACCCGCACATACGCGCGCGCACGCATGCGCGAGCGCAAATTTCTATTTATATAACCACACTGACGAGCAACGCCGCAGACACTTAGTTTTTGTTAAACAAAGCACGCAGCATAACGCTCATAAAGACGCCACTTAGTTTTTGTTTTGCATGCACAAAGGCAGTAACAGGCAAAAGGCCGTAGGAGGACCAGACGACAAAGAAAAGCGACCGCAGACGACAGCCATCGTCGTCTTATGATTGGCTGAATATGTTCGTTCTAAACCCCAGACTAACATCAGTGCTGGACGAAATAACGTCATTCCCGTCTGGCATGCGATGCTCTTTTTACAGTTTCCTCCTCCTACTTAGGGAAACTCTTCTTAGGCGTTTGTGAATTCAGCGCAAGAATTTTCTTCCTGCCGGAGAGAGTCTTACGGTGCTCCTCGCCTTCTGGGCAGCAGTCAGGTCAACATGACGACATGGAAACTCCAGTCACAGTGGCCTGGTATCGCGAAAGGAACAATGTGAAGTGCGGTCACTAAAACGCGGCGTATCAGAAAGACCAGCCCTTACGTCGCTCGAATTATGTTGCCTTGTGCTCTCTCCCGGTGGCGCGCAATTCGATCACCTAATTCAGTGCGTTTAGACGAAGCTATGACATTAGTGTTTAATCAGCGGTGTAAGTGTATATCTAGCGGATTGTACTGAAGGATTGAATGAACTTCACATCAAAGCCATGGTGCTTGCAGCGTGCGGATGACAACACAATAATAATTCCATTTATGTTTAACTTCCATATTTACGTTCGGCCACAGTCCACGTATCCACAGCTTCTCGGCTTCGACTCTGCCTCAGTGATAATTCCAGCTTGGCATGTTTTAATTACCCGCAGGAAAGCAGTCAGGCAAGGAGACACACCACTCCAATTATATTCACTATATGCTTAGGAGAAATATTCAAGCTATTAGACTGGGAAGGATTAAGGGCGATGACCAATGGCGAATACTTCAACAACCTTCATCTTGCCGATGACTTCTCCTGTTTAGCAATGCTGGGGCAACATTCCAACAATTGATTGAGAATCTTAAGCGAGAAAGTGTAAGGGTAAGTTGAAGAATTATATACAGAACAATATGCAAAAGACAAAGGTAATTTTGTACAACCTCTCAATGGAACGAGGATTCATGATTGGCAGTCAGCCTGTCAGTTACAGGGAACCCTGGTCATGAGACAGAAACTTAAAGAAGATGAAAATGCGTCGTAGTGCATTTTAAATCGTGACCGGGAGCTCACCGCTGTCGTTGAAAAGAAAAATGTGCAACAATTCCGTTCTTCAAGTGGTTTCATATGGGGCAGAAACTAGCAAGTTGATAATGAAGCTTGAGAAAAGGTTTAGCACCGCTCAAACAAGCGAGGGAACGAAAAATGTTAGGCGTAACGCTAAAAGAGAGGAAGAGAGCGGTGTGTATGAGTGTAAAGGGGGTAGTGGTAATTGATATTATGTGGGAAATTACGAGCCGGGCAGGCTCCCTAATTCAAAGGGTAGATAATCGGTGATCCATTCGAAATACAGAGGGGGTGCTATGGGAAAGGAAGTGCTGTCGAGGACAGCAGAAATTTAGGCGGAGTAATGCAATCAGGAAATTTGCAGGCATAAATGGGAGTCATCTAGCGCGGGTCAGGTGTAATTAGAGATAGCTGGGAGAGACCTTCGTTATGCAGTTAACAGTGCGCTGATCACATTGTGCAACAGCGAACATTTGTACGGAATTTTAACAAACTGTTTCTCTTGAGGCGCAGCTCGCATCGTACTGCGAGGCCGCATTCGCATGTTGACAGAACAGCGTCGCGTGCCGCTTGGATACCACCTCCCCCACCTCGGCATCGTACTATACAGGGTGTCCCACATAGCTTGAGCGAAGAATTTAAAAATGAAAGGCGCGTCGGCAGCGAATTGAACCGAGAGCATACCATTCGCAATAGCCTATAGTAACTCCGAGAATGTTTTCTTTTCCCCATAACTCACCAATTAATTAAGTTTAATTACCCAAATTTTTAATTATTGGCTGAGGGCCCCAAGTATGATACGCAGATTTGTAGGGCACTTTGAGAAACCATTGATCGAGTTGTTTCCCGTACGATACGTCTCGCGCAGTCCTTTTTCCCGGGGTGCAAAGAAGTCCCGCGAAATATGAAAAGAAGCCACGTGACGAAGCGTTTGCGCAGTGGTATCGTGCTGCTCTCAAGCGTACGTTCGGTGAACAAGGTCGGCTGCATCGCGACTGGTGACGAGGAAGCGGCGGGGCGTTCTTTAGCTCATCGGCAGTACTCGGCCAGCAGCATGTATTTTCGCCGTCATACGACGGGAGCCGACCTTCTTCACCGAACGCACGCTTGATAGCAGCACGATACCACTGCGCAAGCGCTCCGTCACGTGGCTTTTTTTTTTTATATTTCGCGGGCTGCCTTTGCAACCCGGAGAAAAGAACTACGTGAGACGCATCGTAACGGAAGCAACTCGATCGGTGGTTTCTGAAGGTGCTCTACAAATCGGCGTATCATACATGGAGTCCTCAGCCAGTAATTAAAAAGTAGGATAATTAAACTTAATCAATTAGGGAGTTACGGGGACAACAAATCATTGTCTGAGTAACTATAGGCTATATCGTGAATGGTATGCGTACGGTTCAATTCGCTTCCGACCCGCCTTTCATTTTTAAATTCTTGGCCCAAGTTATGTGGGACACCCTGTACATGTGCAGCGACTGCCCTGAACAAAGTGTGTCAGTGTCGCAATATCGACGAATTGAACCAATCTGATCCAAAATCAGCTAGAATACTGAACGGCTATTTGCTTCGTGTATGGTGCTCTGCAGTATTCTTACGTGCACTTGAACGTGTGTTCGTATGAGGCTAGTAAGTTTACGGCACCGTTGGCCCTGAGCATCGTGGTGACGTTGACTTATTAGCCAAGACTTCATTGATGTGCCACTTGGGCTATGACAAACAGCATAGTTAGAGACTCCATGCCCTGACGTCACCAACCTATGATTTATTACCGGTCTCCAAAGTTGACGTATACGCGCCTTTGTGCATTTCGCCTCTCTCGGAATGCAGCCGCCTGAACCTGCAAAAACAAACACTTGACCTGGTGCGAGACACCATCGCGTTTAATCAGCTGAGGAGCAGCCAAGAAGAAGCGACGAACGCTGACGCGATGTCAAAGTGCGATAGGCAGCGAAACTTGCAGGTGTGGATGTTACGTAGTGAAGTTTTCTGTCACAGGTCGGGGAGTGCCGGAACGCACGGCTACCTTTTGCATTTGTTTTTTAGGGCAGCTTTCATAGCTCTCCGTGCCACCGACAGTGATACTATGCGAAGGGACCACACCTTTAGTCGTCGGTTGGCGGTCGGCGTCATCGTCGACCAGCACCTTGTATACCGTACCGGCTGCCGAAGGAGCCGATATTGAGCGTCTGCGCGTCGTTAGAGCTGCACCTGAAACCGTGTGCAGCACAATCACATGCCATAACGATGAACGTACCGGTGCTGGTCCCCGTGCTTTGGGGACACACAACCTCCTCCATCATCCCGATGGAAATAAAGATTATTATTATTATTTTTCATTTCCGTAATCAGTATCCAAATAAAAACATTTAGTCGCTTCGTGTTGCGGTGGTGGTTGTGGTGGTGGTGATGCGTACAGAATTGCTTGCCAGGCCTGGCAGGCCTGGCAAGCAATTCCTCCTACTGAGAGTCTCCTTCTGCACTAAATATATCATCATGTGTCAATCAGTTCTATCTCTTCGATAAAGGTGAGAAGAATGTGTAGCACTTCCACTGCAATCCTTTTGACGGCGATGCGCAGAATGGGCGAACGTGATGGCGCTTGTAGGCGCTGTAGCAGACGCCCGGAAAAAGAAGGGGTCCAGTAGGGGTACGTAATGATTTGCCGTATTTGATGCATGATGTGCGATCATGGTACGTATCAGTTGACCGGACTTCTTTCATTTGTTGTCGTTTAATTCGAGCTTTGCTTCCTGCTCACTCTCGTACGACGCCATAAGTTGAAAGCGCCACCAGTCCGGTTGTACCCTTATCCAAGCTAAGAACTTTTTGGCTAAGAAATTGCGTACGAACAGCGCAGCTTAGTGAATTCCACCCCATGTCCTTTTTTAGTATACCTTGGCAGCGCCTCTAGAAAACGAAATGGCACTGGAGGCAGGAAAAAGCTGAAATCCACACTATCCGCGAGCTGGGGCTCACCGAAGCACCAGCTCATGGACAGTCCTGGTTCCAGCGTTCATCTCCCCGCTGTCCCTTAATTACAATCTCAGGGGCTCTCCTTGGGCGTTACAAGTACCGCTCTGGAACAGTAGCTGTAAAGCATCCACTCCTCGCCATATGAAAGGGACGAACAATGTTGCTGGATTACAACGAGACGCAATGTACGACGAGAGAGGACGTGCGACCGAGGCGGAATGTCCAGCGACACTAACCTTCAACGAGGCGGAATGGGCCACTGAGCTGGATGTCCAAAGAACATGAGTGTCCATCGAGTCTGTATGTCCAGTATTGGACATTGTGTCTCGTTTGGCATTCAAGGCGCAAGCGTTTATTTTTGTGATACTATAAGGCATTTCAGCCGCGAGTAGTGTCGTTGCCGTCCTCTTCTTATTGAATTCTCTGTGGCGCCTAGGACCAGGGTATGCAGCCGAAACTGGGCAGAAAACTGGTAAACAGCGTTATTTTTGCTCGAACCAGGACTGAACCCGAGCGTTCTTTATTTTTTCACTTCTGAGTGAAACCGACAAAAAGAAAATGCTGGCTCTCGAGTAATCGAAAGCAGATGTAAACATTAAATGGCAACCGACAAAGCAGATTGGTTGGAGACGACAGTCACAATCGTAAAATTGGTGCGGTGCATCTTCTCAACGGCACACCCCACCGCACCACACCGCACCCCACTGTACCCCACCACACTGTACGCATATATGCAGGGTGTCCCCGCTAACTTGGACCAAGATTTAAAAAATACCCAAGAGCTCTGGAGAAATCGTACCGACTGCATAGTAGCCGTAGTCGTATGCACTACTTACGGCCAGCATTTGTTTCATCACGAAGTATTAGGTAATTAATTACTTTTAACAAGTGAATTTTTTAATATTGCTTGAATCGCAAACATATCAATTACAAAGTTGTAGGGCACCTTAAATAACCTCCGAATCAAGCATTTATTTCGTGCTGAAGTGGTCCTCGTTGTTTTTTTCCAAGAAAAAGCAAAAGCCCGGGAAATACACGAAATACTGAATAGATGTGCACTCGCACGCCGCTACTCAAGCGCCTACAAGCAACCATTGGAAGATATACGGCTGCATTCTCTTATCGCCGCATCGTACAAGGCTCCGCAACGCTTATCAATGCGTCAGCGGCGTGTTCGCTTGATGCCGCGACCATCATGTAGCGTGAAGCACTGCATCGAGCTGCCGCCGCTGGTAAAGCCGCGTATCCGTGGCTATTCGCTTGGGAGCGCTTGAATAGCGGCGCGCGAGCGCCTGTATATTTCGTAATTTGGATGTTTCGCACGCTTTTGTTTTTTCTCGGAAAAACCAACGGGGCAAAGCTGAGCACTAAACAAATGCTTGATTCTGATGATATTTGAGGTGCACAGCAACTTCGCAAATGATATGTTTGCGATTCAAGCAATAATTAAAAAGTTCACTAATTAAAAATAATGAATCAATACTTCGTGATGAAAAAATGCTGGCAGAAAGTACATGCGACTACGGCTACTATACAGTCGGTACGATTTCTCTAGAGCTGTTGGGTATTTTTTAAATCTTGGCCCAAGTTAGCGGGGACACCCTGTATATATATACATATATAGAAAGTTCTTCCTAAGCCGTCATCTGCGGCGGCTGTTTAGGTCTTGCGAATCGACTTACGCTTACTAGTGGCGGAAGTACTGCAGTTCGCGCCTCTGCTATACTTATATACACATATTTCGACTACAGCGCTCGTTTTTACAGTGACGGGCATCGCAAGCTTCCTGATCTTACGAACAGTTCTAGCTTTGTGAATACGCTTTTTTCGTAAGATTTTCTTACGCCAAAACGTGTTCGTACGTTCGCTTAGTGAATTGCACCCCTGATTTTTAAATCTAAGCTTTTTTTGCCCACTGTCCCTGGTTGTTGCAAATGTTCTATCTGTAATAAACGGGTAAGACCTACCCTCTCGGGGCTAACTCTATGAGCCGGAATGAGAGCAGAAAGGCGAACTGGGATAGGGCAAGTTAAAATTCTGCTCACAAAGACATATTGCCGAAAGATTCCATGATTCGCTATCTATAATTGTTTTTAAGTGCTAATTACGTGCCACCTGAACAACACGCGTAACCTTTAGACCGAGCTTAGCATCAGCGCAGAGCTTTTGTAGAAGGTGAGGTTATGCTCTTTTTCCATAATAATTCTGCAGTCATGCAAAGGAGTTTGAACTGCTTTCCAGCTGAATTGAACTGTTATTTTTCCGCTCGACAGTAGCACCAGAACTGGATCATTTACGCTGAACTGTAACAAAATTCTGAACGAAAAAAAGTTTTGGTTCGGTTGAGGCCTAGGAGATCACAATGGATATATGCTAACTAGCCCCGATAACTAAGCCCATACTCTATCCACGACACCATCAACACCACCCACCGTGAGTGTTGTGAGCTCGATGAGGCCAGGACGCTAAAGCACGAATATTAGTAGCTTGTTGAAAAATCACAGGTTAACAAAGTTCGCCCGAAGGGCCCCACTATGGCATCCCTCTTAACGACTATGCAATTTTTGTCGGTTAAACCCCATAATTTCGTTATTTCTTTCCAACCCCGTGATAGCAACTTTGTTGACCCCTTTTCTAGGCATGCACCTGATCAAGCAATTTTCTGTCCAAATGCCCGCTCAGACTTCCCTCTTTAATAAATTTTCGAACTTGCATCACGTAATGCACGGCATTATCTTACACGGACGTCATCGCGATCCCGATGTTGCCTGCCACAATACACATGTTCTCCGCATCAGTGGTTATGACGTCTTGCGCAAGACACTCAAAATGAAAGGCATAAAAGACGCGGGAAAGCAAAGGCACAAAGCGTATATGGGAGTAGGACAGAGGGAATTGTCATAGCATTGCTGTGTCAGCATTACTGTGACAGCATTACACACTTACTGCTCCACAACTGGGGTCGAATAGCGAGAAAGTACATTGAAATCCACGACGTCACAATGGACGTAACGACGTTGGTCTCTAGGCGTGCCATTCAAGAAATATAAGTTTTACTTATATTTCCTGTTTTAATACTATAACCATTGTTGCGAAATTAAGTTTTAAAGAATTTCGAAGGAATACTTTATTACTTCATACGAATTTAGTGTATCTCTCTTTAGCATATTTTTATCACTGACCTTATCACCTTTCTTCATTTCGATGGGGGCGAAATGCGAAAACACCCATGTCCTTAGATTTAGGTGCACCTTAAAGAACCCCAGGTGGTCAAAATTTCCGGAGTCTTCCACTACGGCGTGCCTCATAATCAGAAAGTGGTTTTGGCGCGTGAAACCCCATAATTTTTTTTCACCTTTCTTGATAATTCTTTGTTAACCTGTACCAACGTTTCTATTCAAGATATGTGCTAGTTATTCAAGAATGAAGTCTTCGGTATTGTTAACAAATACATTCCCTCAAATAACAGTTTATCATTCTCTGGGCGCCCCTTGGTACAGCCGATGCTTCAAATGGTTATCTGTCATAAAAGGGCAGCCCTTTTCATGCTTCTTAAAAAGGCCAATCTCTAGACCCTACCGAAAATCTTGCTGATATACTGGACGTTATAAAACAGAGGCTAGGGAGTGCTTCAGCGCAGGACTGCTTCTAGTGGTTCGTTAATAAAGATTAGAGGCATTGAAATGCCGCGTCATCATGCAGCCATGACGGACACTTCACTGCAACGTAGGCGCAAACGCACACCCTCTGCCCCCCCTAGCATCTGCTGAGCTCTTCCATGCATGTTTTCGTGCATGGAGGGACCACGGCACTTTTATCTCACCAGGCATCTCTCCTTATTACGCTATTATCATCCTTAGGATAACTAAAGCACATTTTCCCGGTATCTATCCATGTCCGCATGTAACCGTTATCTTTTCACACCAACTTGAGTCACTGGGTATGGGGCACTGTGTATGAGCCCCTAGGCGTGTGTCCTCTCTTCAGTGAGCCTCTTCGATGTCAACTTGGATCCCTTGATATGTGCACTGAGTATATGCCGCTCTTCATGATAATGTTCAAACGCTCGTGCCCCTTGCACAGGATGCACGTTTCAGAACCCCAAGAGGTCAAAATGATCAGTCACCCCCCGCCCCCCCGCCCCGCTTCGCTACGGCGTTCCTCATAAACAGATTGTGGTTTTCGCGCGAAAAAACCCACATTTCTCTTCAATAAACTTTAATAATGCAGTTAGCCCTTCGTTTAGCCATTCCATAATCTCCTATCTTCCATCTTACCCCGAATCACAATATATTCCAATGAATGCTGTCATTCTCAACGCTGTTACTATAAACAAATTCATTCCTAACTTAAATCAATCAGCTTCATCGGTTACTGATGCATTCGTTCAAAGATTCCATAGGAAAATATATTTTCATTTTATTGTTGTCTGTGTTTATTAATTATGGCTGTTCGTATTTTTCATTGCACTTTTCTTGGGTCAATTCACGACGGGTAAGTGCCAGGACATTGAAAAACAGGCAACGTGGTTCCGTTGTGAAAGCCTAGTGACGCGCATAGCCCGTGCTTGCCGTTATTTCACTCACTTTTCTAACTGCTTATACGTACCTTCTACGTACGCACTCTTAAAACTGCACGTTGATGCAGTCATATCTCACGCCATGCGCATGCTCGGCTTCTTAAAAGAACCATCTTACTTGCTCCTGCAGTGCTTAAAATAAAACTACACATTGCATACAATAAGACTGAGAGACTGGCTAGTTGGTTTGCCTTCATTGTGGAAACCTTTGTGCAAACTAAACGACGACGACAAGAAAAAGACAGAAAGACCAGCGCAGACTCACAACTGAACTTTGTTCCTAACACAGCACGTAACACTTTCGAGAACCATTCATGAACACCGCGCATGTGCAAGAGAGCATCCGCTTCACATGACACTGCTGTATTTCTGAGTGTTGTTATGATGTGGAAGGGATGCTGTACTGTCAATGCGCGGTGTTCATGAGATGGTTCTCGCAGGTGTATGTGTGCTGTTTTAGGAATAATGTTCAGTTGTCAGTCAGTGCTGGTCGTTGTCTTCATCTTCACGTCGTCGTTTAGT
The DNA here is from genome assembly GCF_023375885.2 of Dermacentor andersoni. NCBI lineage: Eukaryota > Metazoa > Arthropoda > Arachnida > Ixodida > Ixodidae > Dermacentor > Dermacentor andersoni. The sequence continues at coordinate 109,592,239 of NC_092822.1, read as the reverse complement.
GTGAGCAAAACTTTCCACAATTACATCGCATACGTCCACGCTAACTTGTAATGCGCTTCATCAACAATAGTCAGTAGGCTTCACTCTTTGCTGAATCCCTCAGCTGTTTCGCCATGTTTAAGCTTCTTTTCTTGGCAAGTAAGCAAAAACTTTCGCACCTCCGTTTTCATAAGCTGTGTTACGATTGGTAATTATATATTCACAGCACATCGGATCAACTTTCATTTGACCGCGTCTTTGCGACATGCGCAAGGACATAATTCGGCTACACACGAACGTCAGTGTACTTGTAGTCCTTCGTTCATAAAGCACTCTGTGACGAGCTATACCTTCTTACCTCATTATCTCGTACAACATACACTGGTTGTTTCCGCACTGAGTCAAAGTACCCAAATTTCGTTTGTACGCACGTCTATTTAGTTTCAGTACCCTGTGGCCTTTTTGTACACGCAATTATTTGTTCACCAGTTACGAATTAATCATCTCATTACATTTTTCATTTGCTAGTTCTGTCCTCTATTTCTGCGTTTCCTATCCCCCCCCCTTTTTTTTTTGCTTCATCGTTTCATTACAACCGCTCTTCGTGCAATAAACACTGCTTTGTATTTGTGGATGTGTTTCCTGAATTGTGCTGAAGTCCTTGCGTGTCCGTGGCTCTCTTGTCTACGTGTTCGTAAGAGTGTTGCGTTCGGAGTGCGGCGCTCACGCACGAGTTTGTTTGCAGCTGTTCAGGAATATTCGTACTTTGTTAGTTCTACACCTAACGCCACTACATATTTCCTGCGTTGTCTATTTGGTTATAGCATCAAGGGCACGTACAATTACTATGTCGGACAGGAGGAGTATCTGTCACCGCCAAGAAACGCTCAAAGCCTACTTAAACGCAGTAACTTAAACAGACAACGCGTTCGTCAAAAATTATTGAACTGCGACGTCTCTAATCGCCCATGCGTATCCGTCGGATAACCTAGCGATAAGAGTCGTTTTCTATTTCTTGCTTGGTGGCTATGACAAAGTCATCCGGCGCGTGATTCCATGCACGCCACGCGCGCATATTTTATTACCATTGTCTTCCATATCATTGCATTCTCATTTACCTATCACGTGAACAGAGGCTTGCTGGAGAGGGGACATAAGGATGGGCGACTGGTCGTTTATTATTTCTCGCTGTTGCTGGGCCCATCCTCCGCGCGCATTTGCAGAGATAAGGAACACCTTGTCTCCCATTCTCTGTAGCGAAAATTGTTGCTCCGTATTTAATGCTGTTTAAGCGCAGAATTTACAAAGAACCACAAATGGACACCAACAGGACTGGCGCTAATTTACAACTAACGTTTAATGCAAGATGTCGTGAATATATACCGAAAAACAGACAAAAAGAAACAGAAATAACTAGTAATTTCATCGCACCCTCTAACGCACACATGTTATTTCTTTGGCAGATAACAAAACAAACGGTGAGCTGACGCACTCACAGAAATCGCTATATACTCATTACTGCAGCTTCCACGATCTTGCGCGTGCCCCGATCATTGTCTCTAAACAAGACTGCAGTGTTAACAAGATATGGCTTGCACAAGTGCAAGTCATATCTTACCACATGCCCTTGTCCTCCCTTTGTCACGTTCCTGTCGTGCTCCCATAACCGCTAATGACCTACAAAGGCGTTTGGCCATCGGAAGCATATATACACGCGGCCCCCTTTTGGGTACGGAAGAGCCGCTTCCCAAGTTGGCTATTATTCCGTTACGTTGGCACGTGGCGGCGGGCAGTGAGTGTTAGCAACCTGCAGGAGAGGGTATCGACGCACTAGCGAAGGCCTGCTGGGGAGAGGGAGAGCAGAGGAGGCAGAAGACAAGGCAGCACATTGGACACGCAGAGTGCGAGCGGATTCGCTGCATCGTTTTTTTTTTTCTGTCTAAATGCATGGGGACGAAGGAACTGCTTTTCTTGACGACCACTGCACCAAATTTGATGAGATTTGCTTCATTCCAAAAGAAGAAAAAAACATGCATAATGGGGACTGTAAGAAGGAGATATTTCATTCAGGCTACCAATTTTTGTTAAAAATTGTTCAAAATTGCACAATTTCAAAAAGCGACTCGCTCACGTTTACAGCTTTGTAACTCAGCAGCAAAGAAGGCTGTAACGATCCTTTAAACTGCGACTAATAATACTTCTAAACGGGACAGTATTTATGCATCATACATCCTTCTAAAATGCGCCACTACATTGTGCGTGGCACTTGTAACTAGTTCGTGTAAGCTGCAAATTCATGCATGAAATTTGTCCACCTGAGATGCTTTAACGTATACAGTTTACGACACAGCGATATCTGTTTTTGGTGCAGCGGTACGGATTTTTAAACCCTGTGCTTCCCTTATTTTACCAAACCAATTTCCGACAGTTCTCTCAAAATATGTCGAGTCCTCAGTCCAACTTCTTGTTACAGTCAGTATATAATTATCCTTCTCTCTAAAATACAATAATTGCTATTCAGTTGATTGAGGGGTTGTCTCCCAAAAGCATTTCTGCGTATTACATGTATTGCAATAGGCGGCATCGGATACAAACTCCGATGTCGCCTATTCAAATACATCTCTATAGCTTTCGAAGCAGGGAGGAAGAGAGGGACATATTCATTTATTTATTATTTATTAGTACCTCAAAGGCCCCATTGAAGGGGTAGTGCGTGAGGGGATGGAATTTCAGCAATACATTCCTTCTATGGACGATCTGAATGACGATGAGTCGATCTGATCAACGATGGCGTTTGGCAGGTCATTCCAGTCCCTTGCTGTATGGACGAAAATTGATGACAGATGCGCAGAAGTTCGGGCAGGGGGAGGGTAGAAGGCCTTCTCGTGGTTTGTGCGAGTGGAAATGTGATGGGTGGGGCTGATAATGGAGTTCAGAGATGAATGATAAAAGAATTTATGAAACAAACACAGTGTGGAAATTTTTCGGCGGTTCGCTAAAGTTGTGAGATGAGCATTACGTTTTAGTTCAGTTACACGTAAGTGATAGGAATAGGCGGAGAAAATTAAATGAGCTGAGCGATTTTGTACAGATTCAAGAGTAGTGGAAAGGTTATTTTGATGAGGGTCCCAGATCGCACATGCATATTCTAATTTGGGACGGATAAGTGTTAAGTAAGCAAGGGATTTCACTGATGGGGATGCTAGTTGCAGAGTTAGCCGAAAGTAACCAAGGACGCGATTTGCCTCGTTAGTAACCTGTGATATATGAAAAGACCAATTTAGATCAGGTGTCAAATGGATGCCTAAATACTTGTAAGTTGATACTGAAGCAATTTCTGCATTCCCGATTAGATATCTTGAAGATGGTTGTGAGTGACGTCGGTGGAATGATAGCAGACATGTTTTTTTTTTTTCACATTTAAGGACATTAGCCATGAATTACACCAGGTTAGTACGTGCTGAATGTCAGACTGAAGAAACAAAATGTCATCGGCGTTAGTAATAGGCCGATAGATGACGCAATCATCAGCGAATGTGTGAATGTTAGAACATATGTTAGCAGGCAAATCATTAATATATATGAGAAAAAGAAGGGGGCCCAAGACAGTGCCCTGATGTACCCCAGATATTACAGAGGAATAAGAAGATGAACATTTATTAGCAAAGGCAAACTGCTGCCGATTAGTGAGAAAGCTGCACATCCAATTAAAAACATGTTCATTAAGATTGAGACGAGAAAGTTTTAGGAATAGTCGTTTTTGAGGAACTTTGTCAAAAGCTGTTTCAAAATCGAGGAAGAGGGCGTCAATAAGATTGTTAAGGTCAATGCTAGAGCTAAGGTCGTTAATAAAGAGGGCTAACTGTGTTTCGCAAGATAAACCTTTTAAAAAGTCATGCTGGTTAGGGTGGAAGACGTTGACGGACACTAGAAATTTCATAATTTGAGAGAAAATTATATGTTCCCTTAGTTTAGAAGTGATACATGGGATAGATATTGGTCTATAATTATGGCGAGAAGATGAAGGTCCTTTTTTGGGGACTGGGATGACTTTGCCTATTTTCCCGTCATGGAATATAATGGCTGATGAAAGGGATTTCTGAAAGATATGAGACAATATGGTGCTAGTGGCATGTTTTGTATTTTTTAACACTTTTGTATTAATTCTGTCAACACCAGCTCAGGCGATTAATTTCAAAGAGTCGATTATTTTGACAATACCATCAGGTTCGAAGCTGAAGTCCGGCATTGGTGGAAAGTTAAAGGAAGGGAAATCGGGTAATTCCTTATCCGGTTCGTGGGTGATAACAGAGCTGAATGATAAATTCAAAACTTCCGTAACGTCGTGATCTTCAATTGGATTATTATCATCGTCACACAGTGTTATATTTCTGATGGGGTTAGGATTGATACACTTCCAGAATTGACGTGGGTTTGTACGTATCATGTCGGGTAGAGTAGAACAAAAAAATGAGTGTTTAGTTTCGTATACTTGTAGGTTATAGGATCTTTCTGCTTCGTAATAATTTTGCCACGTGGAGGGGTTATGCTTTTTTTTTTGGCGGTTCGGCTTTTCTTTTTTGTTATGCATGCGTTTGAGCACTGAATTGAACCAAGGTAATTCATGGCGCTCAGTTACAGTAATGGTAGGTATAAATTTTTCAATTAGAGCGTGCATATTGTTTTTGAACAGTAGCCAATTAGTTTCAGGGGTGCGATCAAGAAAATCGGTTAGAAACCAGGTTCAGAACGCATCAAGTTCACTGTTGATGCTTTCATAGTCTCCTTTGTCATAAAGTGCGATTTTTTTGTTATTTTTTTAGGGTGCGGTAAGTGGTTGAGAAACGTGGCGTGTATTGCTGAGTGGTCACTGATTCCCGGCAGATTCAAGAGTGATATCAAGTTTTCTGCATGTGATGTTAGTATTAGGTCTAATATGTTCGATGATTGAGCATTCTGCCTTGTTGGGCTGGTGATCAGTTGGGTCAGACCAAAAGTGTGACAAGTATTAAAGAAATCGCGCGCGCAAAGATGAGTCGTGTCAGATGGGTTCTGCCAATTAATTTCGGGAAAGTTGAAGTCATCTAGGACAAAGAGACAAGCGCGTGGAAGTTCCGAAGTTATCACATGAAGAGCGTTGTGGAAGGAAGGAATAAACGAAGCATCACTGTCTGGAGCACGATAGCAAGCGCAGATTACTGTCGGTGGAAATGAGGCTTTAGAACAGATTAATAATATTTCGATGGGAGAGTCAATCGGCATAACATGAAATTTCAGGCTGTGGTGTGTTGCTATTAGAACGCCACCGCATCGTTTACCGATGCGGTCGCAGCGGAAGACATCACAGTTGCGGAATGCGGTCTGTGCTTCGCTATCCGTTATGTTCTCATTTAACAATGTTTCTGTTAGTACGACTGCATTGCTTTCTGTGGTGTTGAATAGGCTAGATAGAGCATCGCGTTTAGGCCGGGGGTTTGTAATGTTAGTGTAAAGGACTGAGAGTGAGTTGGGAGTGTTTTTTTTTTTTTTGTGGGGGGGGGGGGTTGTTTGGATGATAGCTATGGGGTTCGAGGTAACACTGATTGCGATGCGTGATCGAATGTGTACGTGATGGTACCGATTACCATCCTGTCGTGTCGAAGGGTAACGTCCTTTTTGATGACTTTTAGCGTAATCTATGAGGTTTTTACGGCCAATACGAGTGTTACGAGAGTAGTCTTCGGATACGCTGTGAATTGTACTCTTAAAGAGTTTTGCGTTTGAAAGAACCAGTTCCTTAGTTTTGAAGTGTGCGAATTTGACAATAATAGGCCTGTTCTTCTCAGTATTGAAATTAATAAGCCGGTGGGCCCGTTCTATGTGTATAGGTTGGATTGTGAGATTTAGCTCGGATTTGCAAATACCTATTATGAGATTCTCGGATTCGGCCCTGGTTTCGCGGTCAGTATCCTTCACACCAAAGAATACGAGGTTGGAACGACGGGCCCTCTCCTCGCTGTCGTCTAGCCTATGTACAAGGTCTGACAGATTGTTTGCGTTTTCTTGGGTGAGGCACTGGACGTCGCTAATTTGGGCTTTAAGGGACTCTAGTGAGGCGCATTCTTCTTCAATTTTTGTTAGTCTTGATTTTATCTCCTTAAATGCTTTCTCTTGTTGAGCCAGTCTTGTGTGAATTGATTTCATCTCGTTTAGAAGGGTTGTTTGTCCATTCTTTAACTCGCCCAATGCCTCAAGCAATTCTTTGTGCGAGTCTGTATTGCCTGAGCGGGTGTAAGATCCAGGTCCAGGATTTAGTTCAATGTCCCCACATAGCAATAGAAGGTGGAAAATGACATGGGCGCAGTCACTTGCGATGGCAATACAACACAGGAAGGAAGAATATAAGGAAGACAGCGATGTTAACCAGTCAAGAGTCCGGTTAGCTACCCTACACCGGGGGAGGGGAGAAGGGGAAGAAAGAAAGAGAGATAGAGAGATGGTGGGGTATAGACGTACCGAGTCAGCGGCGCTCGCACAAGCGAGACGTTCTCAGAAAGCAAAAGAGTGCCTTCACTGCCTTCTGAGCCGATGATCGGTGGGGACAATGCCTTGGTATTGTCTGTTCACTCAGAGGACGATCGTCCAGTTTCCTAAATGCGTTCGACATAGATTGTTTTGTGCTTAAAATTGAGGACAGTGGCACAATAAGTGGTGAATGTTCTCCTTGCATCCGCAGACATCAAATGCAGAACTGTCAGCCATTCCAATCAGTGCTAAAAATGATTTAGTGAAGGCAACTCCCAGCCACAACCAACAAAGAGACGCTTCGCGTCATTGCAGTCTGGCTGGAGGTCCGAGTTACGTCGAAGCGTTTAGTCTGTGCACTTGTATGTGCGGTGTTCCACTCAGCTAAGGAAAGCGTAGGTGCTAGAATGCGAAGTCTCGCAGCGTTGGTCCGCGAGAAAGTAATGCAGATACAGTGGTCTTTTGTTTGACGCCCGAGCTGCCTTATCTGCGTCATCATTTCCAATGATGCCGCAATGGCCTCGTATTCATTGAAAATAGATATGGCCTTTTTTTGTCAAGTGATGGACAAGTTTCACAATTTCACACGTCACCTGATCATGATTTTTATGTCGGAGAAACGACCGTACACATTGTAAGGCCGGCCCTGAATCGCAGAAGACTGCCCATTTTCGAGGAGTTTCAGCATTTATCACATGAAGCGCGTCGCGGAGAGCCGCTACCTCTGCAGCTGCAGACGTAGTGATATGGGAAGTCTTGAAGCGCTGGGTGATTCTCATTGTTGGTGTAACTACAGCGCCACCGGAACTGGTTGATGTAGTTCAGCCATCAATACATACGTGTGTGTGGTCACCGTATTTCTCATTCAAGAGGAGTAAACTAAGTTGCTTAAGTGCAGATAGCGGTAAGTCTGACATTTTCTAAAGTCCTGCGATTGTTAGGTTTACTTGAGTACGGCTCACACACCAGCGAAGAATCGCAGGTCTCGCCGCAGGTGCGTGACCTGACCTGAGAGAGGCACGGTGCGCGGAGAGAGTTGCACTGAATGTCGTGTGGGGCGTTTCTACTGCGACACTTGCGAGGTGGTAGGTAGGAGACCGAGCGAAGTGTCTTATGTGCACACGCATTGCTTCAATGGTAACGTACCTTCTAATAGTGTAATAATTAGTGTAATAATTTAATGTAATAATTTGTGTCATAATGTAATAATTAGTGTAATAATTTCAGCCGTTGACGCACTCCGCGGTAGGCCAAGGCATATCTTTAGGGCTTGGGCTTGGATGCTTAGGATGGCATTCAGGTTAGTTCTGCAGCTGTTCGAGATGACCGGTAGGCTGTACCACAGGAGTCCATTAAATATGACCCTGTACAGTTGCAGCAGACGTTGGATTGACACTACCCCCGGTTTTTGCATCACTTAAACACATGGCAAAGTCCCGTCAGTGGTTTTCTCGCATAATTAAAATGAGGGTTCCAGAGGAGATTTCTGTCAATGACCACCCCAAAAATCTGTGACGTGCTGTGTGAGATCAGCTGTCCGTCGACGGATATCACGTATGGAGACCATGGTTTCCTGGTAAATGCTACCATTGCACACTTTTCCCATGCTATCTGAAGGCTTTGTTCTAGAAGGTAGGATGATGTTCAAGTGCCTGCCTCCTGAAGCCGCGCGCGAAGCTGAGATCACATCATACCCGACGTCCAAATAGAAATGTCGTCGGCGTATATGGAGATCCTAACGGTGCATGGAAGAATGTCGGCTAGTTCAATTAGTGTTAGATTCAAGAGCGTTAGCCTCGCTACTCCGCCCTGAGGTACACCATGGTTACTATAATGCTGGAAGGTTGGGCCACCAATGTTAAGTATGGAAAATGATCTCTTTTGTAGGTAGTCACTAATCAAGAAATAGATCTTGCGCCATGTCCTACTGCCTCTAATGTGCTGAGAATCGATTCGTGCGTTAAGTTATCGTATGCTCCATTAACACCTAGAAAGAGGGCCGCAGATAATCGTTTGCAGGACTTCTGGTGCCAGTTTTACGTCACCAAGTCGATAACGTTGTCTATGGAAGAACGGCCACGCTTGAAACCGGTCATTGCGTCTGGATATACCTGGTAATGTTCGAGGCACCATTCTAGCCGTACTAGATCCATGCTATCCATTAGTTTTGCGATGCAACTGGCAAGCGCGATCTGTTGGTATGATGCAATGTCTACAGTCGACTTGCCAGGCTTGAGCAGTGGAATTAAGCGACTGCTATTCCATACCTAGGGAACCGTACCTGTCTGCCAGGAGCTGTTGAACACTAGCAGGAGCACTTTGAGCTTCATCGCCAAGATTACAGGGAGTGCTGATTGCATTGTGCATGCTCTAAGTACTCATTGTTTGCATTTGCAGCCATTGGATAATTTTAAAATGTACCCCTAACAGTTTAAGTGCCTGTCATTAAATTTTCATTATCGCTACCTTTTTACCCAGGCTTCTCCGCATATTCATAAGCTTTACTTCACATGATGCAGTGTGCGAATAAACCTTATTTTGGAGACCAAACTGTTGAGGCCCGAAGGTGGGTGGTCACCTTATTCCAGGTAGGTAGCCATGGCCATGTTCTGGTAGCCTGTGCCTGTTCACCAGTCGTTGCTGGTCCTCATGTCGTCGGCTTGTCCGCTGGACCTTGTTTGTTTTCTGCTGGTGCTTGGATAGGCGTTGTCCGCGGGTTCTTCTTGCATTCCCAGACCATGTAGTAAAGGGTGTTTGGTGTACTGTAGAATTGGCAGTCTCTTGCAAATGTTGAGGGGTACATTGCGTGTAGTAAAGTGATGCGGAGGTAATTGCCCATCTGAAGTCGTCGTGGTATGACGGCTTCTTCTCTGTTAAGCTTGGTCAGTGGTGGTGGATATTCCCTCATAAAGAAGTTATAACTTTTACATGACGTTACGCTACCTTTACGCTGATATCAGTGGAAGTTTAGGCACTGTTTATGCTAATGACGCTAGGCAAAGCTTATTACGATGACATTAAGCAAACTTCAGGCTAAATACCACTGCAATTTTTTGTGGTATTAGTACTAGCAGCAAATTTTCTTCCGGGGGCAAATTTCCCAAGGTTCCGAGCTGCAAACGACACCAAAAAATATCATTTGTGTTTCTGCGCACCCTCTGAACCTTAAACGTTGCCAGTCATATCCTCTCCTTCTTTGATTTTATTTCCAATTTCCCCTTAAGAGGAAGCTTTTCCTAACGGCCAACTCTAATGTCACCTATTCAAACAGATGTAAAACGCAGAAATGTTTTTCGAAACAACCACTGGGCCTATTTCAATAAAGTTTTTTTTTTTTTGCATTTGAGCGAGAAAGTTAAATTCTAGTGACCAATCACTCGAGCAACCTCACTTTCCGTGGCAGCGAACTCATACGTGCAATAATAGGAGGGCAGCACAGGTTTTCTTTCTGCGCCGGAAATCAAACAGAAGGCAAGTGATCGCTCGACCTCTTGCAACAGTCTTTGTCACCGCGTACGCGAATACATTTTTATGTGCGCTGTTTGTAATCAGAAAACACTTCCTAAGTTATCTTATCAGCGCCGGCGACGAGAATGACCCGGTCGGAACCAACCACCGTGATCCGAGCAGGTTGCAAACAGGTTTTTTCTGCGCGCGCACATGCGCCTATTACCGAACCAAGTCGTTGCACATGCAGGCAATTCTGCCAACCCGCGCACCGCCGCAACAACCTTATATATGTGCCGCTGTAAAGGCTACAATATGAAGAGTAAAAGCAAACATGAGGCTGCTACACTTGTCTCCTTTAGCCGGTATAATTGCGCACAATAAGATTGCAATGCATACGAGACGGATACATGAGAGGCGTATACAATGCCTCTGCAGCTTTTACGAAAGTTTTGTCTCTTGTACCCACTGGCTGCTCACCGTGATGGCCGAAATAATGGCTGTCTGCGCCGTATCTGCGGCCACATGGTGGTCATTTAAACGAGCGAGCGAACGTCGGTCAGAAGGCGCTCAATGGCGGGCGCTGTCACGTGAAGAAATATGGCGGCGCCCATGGCTATCGGTCAGTATAATGTCTACACTACTACAGCGGTATCTTTTGTGACACCTTATGACCCCATCTGACACCCCATCGATCAACCAGCGCTAACGGTTGGCGTAACAAAAAGCGCTGGACGCCATCCGGATCAATTATTACGTATAAGTAGCGTACATGGTAATCACGCGTAAGGAAAATTCCCTAGTTTGCACTTACAAGATACACCGTATCGGGATTAAGCAATTCGATGAATTCACATGCCTCGGATTAGCAACTGATTCTTATATTACCTATAACACACATGCCAAGTACGTTTCCTTGGCGACAATAGAAAATTTATTGTTATAAGCACTGTTTAATATAGCGCACCAGTGTCATGAATTAACAGTACGCAGCACAGCCACCAGGTGGTTGCTAAAGTGTGTAGACACTGTCGGGGACCCGCTCACAAAGATTCGCATAGACATTATAGGAATAGGGCAAAGGAGAGCACTTAGATTTATCTATACTGCTTTTATGATTGGCACATTGCCGTTGCCAATGTCATGTTGTGGTTTGAGCTCCAGACACTAGGGGGGAAACTCGCCGCCAAATACAACGCCTACAAATGATGTATACCATTGTTATAAGAGCCACAGTAATATGAGACTCGGCACGTGCATGCAATTTAATGAATCGCGACAGGCAAGAGGCCTAGTAAAACAATTTTAGTACCAAATACTAGAACAGTCACACGTCGTCTATTCTTCCTGAGCAGAACAATACGCGCTAGGAACGCGCTATTGCAAGGCGTGCTCAACTCAATAACTCCCGGTTCTTTCTTAGGTGCAGTGCAGCCGTACTTGTACTGTCGTGCGTTGATTTTCTCTTTTTGATTGTTTTTTTTTTTTTTTTGGTTGGTTTGTTGGTTTGTGGGCGGCGCAAGAAGACCAAGGTGGTTCCGAGACGAGGGCCAGGACCAGGGTCAACAAAACTTCAATGCCTACCGGAGCGGGTCACGGAGCTGGAGCCGACGGTCCAACCGGGACGGATCCTATCCACCCCTGGGCGGCACGGGTCAGTAACAGCAGCAAAAACAGCAAAAGAAGAGCGGCGGCGGCGTTAAGGTGAGCTGGGGGACCGGCCCTCCCAAAACACTTTTTGCTCCGCACTCGGGACCACACACTAACAACAACACGCAGACAGCAGCCGAAAGGCAACTAAGTGAGGAAAACAAAAGTCTCAAACGCGAACTCGAGCTAAGCCGAGAAGAAACGCGACAACTCAGAAAGAGGATAGACGACCTAATTAAAGAAATGCAAGAGCTCAGACGAGCGGGGTACTCGCCGATCAGAACGCCAACGCCACCACCGCAGGCCGTGGCACCAGTGCAGCAAAACACAGAAGAGAAAAGCTTTAATGATGAAATCAGGAATTTCATGACTAGCGTGCAAAACCAAATGCAACAGATGCAAAATCAGATGCAACAAACGCAACAAAAGATAGCTCTGCAGGACCAGAGCTTCCGTAACTAGGTCAAAAATCAAAACACGCAGAAAACCACTAATGACGCCAGGAATAGGCTATACAATGACAGGAGATTCGGATCAGAAACCCAAGGTACAAGCAACAACAGTAACAACGCAACATGGCAGGACAAAACCAACTAGAAGTATGGCAGTGGAACTGCAGAGGGTACAAGCGCAAGCAAGGACTCCTGCAACAGTTCATATCTACGCGAGAAAATCCACCAGATATAATCATGCTACAGGAACCCAATAATACCCCCGCGCTCAGGGGCTACACGTGCCAGGAGAGTGGCCGCACCGCGACCCTCATAAGTAACAAAGTAGTAACCATAGCGCATAAAGAAATCGAGGACACCCAGATAGAACACGTGATCACGGAGGTGATTCCCAAATAGAAAAGAAAGGCTAGAAGTACCTACATAGTAAACTTGTACAGTCCACCTAAACAGACAAAAGGAAACTTTATTAAACTTTTCGCGGAGGCCAAAAAATTGGCGGGAAAAAACACCCTAATCATAGCGGGAGACTTTAACGCTAAAAGCCCGCGCTGGGGCTATAAAAAGGAAGACAAGAAGGGACGAGGCATCTGCACGGCGGCAGAAAACACCGGGTGCGAGCTGCTAACCGATGAAAACCAGCCGACTAGACAGGGAAACAGCGTTAGTCCAGACACGTGTCCCGACCTAACCTTTATCAGGGGCGCCAAGCAGGCAGAGTGGGAAAACCTGCTCGAGAACCTTGGCAGCGACCACCACATAATAAGAGTCAGCACGGTGGCACACAATGTCAAGAGGAAAATTGGTACGGCTCGGCTGACGGATTGGGACGCCTTTAGAGCACACTGTCGACTGCTAAAGGGTAACATTACCTCGGTTGAAGAGTGGAGCCAACAACTAAAGCAAATTCAGGAAATGTACACGCAAGAAGTGCATAGAACCGAACAAACACCGGAGGTAGACAAGCGGCTCCTCAGGCTCTGGGAGGCTAGACGCGGGCTCACCAAGAGATGGGAAAGACAAAAGCTAAATAAGAAGCTAAAGAAGAAGATAGCGGACATCACTAGGCAGACGGAGGAGTACGCGACGCAGCTGGCCAGACAGGGGTGGCAACAGTTTAGCAACTCGCTGAACGGGACCCTAAGTACGGCCAAAACGTGGCGCATCCTCAAGGCCCTAATGGACCCTAGCAAGAACAAGTCCGAAAGCGGCAAATCGATCCAAAGACTGGTCCACCAGTACGAAGGTTCCGAAGAGCAGCTCCTGAAAGAAGTTCGAGAAAAATGCTACGGGAAAGACCAAATCGAAGGTTACAAAGGAGATTATCTCGGTGAGGAAAACCGAAAATGGACCGACCCATCACGAAAGAGGAGGTCACCGAAGCCGTGAGAGCGGCCACCAAGAACACAGCGGCGGGAGCGGACAAGATTCGAAACTCGCTCATAAGAAACCTAAGCGACGAGGCAGTCGATCAGCTGACGTCGTACCTCAACACGCTCTGGCAAGAGGGGAAGGTACCGGCGGAATGGAAACACGCCGTCGTGGTCATGATACCCAAGCCGGGCAAGAAACTACAGATCGAGAATCTCAGGCCGATCTCGCTTACGTCGTGCCTGGGAAAACTGTATGAGAGAATAGTCACCAGAAGGATCCAGCAGCACCTGGAGAACGGGAGGTGGTACCCAGACAGCTTGTATGGCTTCAGGGCCAACCTATCGACGCAGGACGTCCTCCTGCAACTCAAAGAAGAGGTACTCGACACAATGCCCAAGGCGGGTGAAAACGTTGTGATGGCGCTCGACATCAAAGGCGCCTTCGACAACGTCAGCCACGCGGCCATAATGGAGGGCCTCAACAACACCAACTGCGGAAGGAAAGTACACGACTACGTCAAGGACTTCCTAACCGACAGAACGGCAACGGTAGGGCTGGGGGAGTTGAGAAGCGACACCTTCTCCACACCGTGTAAAGGCACACCCCAAGGCTCCGTGATATCGCCCGTGCTATATAATGTGGCGATCATCGGCCTGGCAAAACGACTCGGCGAGATTCAGGGCATCCAACACGCGATGTACGCGGACGACGTCACGGTTTGGGTCACGCAAGGTTCACTGGGAGAAAAACAAGAAAAGCTACAAGAGGCTGCGCGCTGTGTCGAAAAGTACACCAGAGAGAGGGGACTGGTATGCTCCACAGAAAAATCCGAACTACTGAGAGTAGGTAGACACCCCACCCAAGCAACACTGGAAGTAACGCTTGACGGTCAAAACATCCCGGAAAAGAATATGATCAAAATCCTGGGCATGTGGCTACAGGGCAGCAGAAAATGCAGCCACACCATCAGCCTGCTGAGCAAAGTGACGGAGCAGGTGGGCCGGATGATCAACAGGGTCTCCCAAAAAAGATACGGCATGAAAGAGGAAGACACACTCAAACTCGTCGGCAGCCTGGTCGTCAGCCGAGTCATCTACTCGCTACCGTACCACGCGATGACCAAAGGAGAGAGGGAACAGGTGGACACGATACTCAGGAAAGCATACAAGACGGCTCTCCATCTGCCAAAAAACACGTCAAACGAAAAACTGCTCCAACTGGGCATCAGCAACACTTTCAGCGAACTGGCGGAAGCCCTGCTTGAAACGCAAAAAGCCAGACTCAAAAGCACCCCTGCAGGTAGAGCGCTCCTGACTAGGCTGGGACGGGACACGAGCGGACACGTAGATAGATACGCAGACGTGCCCGACTGCTTAAGAAAAACAATAAGCGTTAGGCCAGTACCTAAGAACATGGACCCCAACCTCCACTAGAGCAGAAGGCAGGCGCGAGCCGAATACGTGGAAAAGACACTAGCGCTACTAGAGAACACGGTATACACGGATGCTGCCACGTACCCGCGAGAAGGGAAGCGCACGGCCACGGCGGTGGTGGTGGACGGCGACGGGAATCTGATCACATGTGCGACGGCAAAGGCAGACGACACAGCGGAGGCCGAAGAAATTGCCGTGGCGCTGGCGGCAGTAGAAGGATATAGGTCAGGCAGGCCTCTAAACATCTTAACAGACTCGAAGGAAGCGTGCAGAAATTACACGAGGGGCAGGATTAGCAAAGCCGCCCTCAGAATTCTTGGCGGAGCCAACTTCGCCGAGAGGAACGTTACGCACAAGTTAATTTGGATTCCGGCCCACGCAGGCATCGAGGGTAACGAAAGGGCAGACATCCTAGCTCGAGAGACCACGTTCCGAGCAGAGCAGTCGCGCGCCCCGGAGTATCACCCACACGCTTGTGAAGGCGGATACACAGAAATCTTAAACTTATACAGAGGGACGAGAGCCAAATATCCCCCACGGCACAAAGCTCTAACGCAGGAGGAAGCAACGAGTTGGCGCAGATTGCAGACAAACTCCTTCCCAAATTTATACATCCTAAACAAAATGTACCCAACTCAATACAGAGACACCTGCCCATGGTGCGGGGCCACACCCACACTATACCATGTCACATGGGAATGTAAACACAATAAATCATTCCACCAACACAATAACCCGAGTGCGGAGCAATGGGAGAGTCGGCTTACCAGCTGCGAGCTCACGGCCCAAAGGGCCTTAGTGCAGCACGCTAGTGAGGTAGCTAGGCTCAGTGGAGCCCTGGAATAGGGGCCCACCCTTGCCGGAAGAGGCTCCAAGTCGCCGGCGCCCAAGACGACCGAGACCTCGAGACGCTAAATCCTTGAAGGAACCAAATAAAGTTTCTCTCTCTCTCTCTCTCTCTCCGCATTCCTACTGGCAGCAAATGTGAAGGCGTCAAGTATTCATTTGCCAAGACTTCTGTATTTCTTATTACCTTTTAGGAAAGGAGTATGCAATCACGTAATTTGATGTACCACTCTTGTCTGGTCTCTCCAAAAGGAATCGGCCAGTACTTAAAAAGAACAAAGAGAACACTTCTCACTATGCAGAGCTCAAGAAACTTGTCTAGAACACGCTCGCGGGGGTGAGAGTACCGTCAAAACATTACCGAACCATCATGGCAATCGAAGGCAAGGTATATCTTGTCAAGGTGCCCTTGGACGATCCCATCCAGCCGTTTTCATATCACGTGTTATCGCTAATGCCGCCAGCGCCTTACGGAACACGTGGCTAGAGCCTTCTAGACAAGGGCGTTGACGTTCGTACACGCCCATGTGGCATCTTGACGTAGCATACCGTAAAAGGCCGAACGGGACATTTATTTATTTATTTATTTATTTATTTATTTATTTGTTTAACAACTTATTTATTTATTACAGAAAAGCTGCAGCTCCGCAAGGAGATGTATATTGCAGGGGTTAATACAGGTACTAAATACAAAGAAAAAGACGAGCATGTGTTTTGCCTCAAAGCACTCTATAAAATGCTAAGAGGACCAGTATGAGAATTCCTACGAACATACAACATGTATTAACTAACGAATAGCAAAAAACAAAGAAATGCAATATATATGTTTTTTTTATCTCTTCCGGTTTTGTTTTCTACGCGCACTGACGCCTGTTCTGTGGCGAAGCGGCTACATGCGTATTCCGCCTAATTCTTTCTCTGCGTCGAGCTGTTGACTGTAACAGCAACTTTCGGTACGCAAAATTTTTTCTGTTATACTCCCTCAATTTTAGCTTTTATTTGTGTTATCGAAACTATGTTTGAGACAGCATGTTTCAAACGCGCGCGAAGTAATCTGGAATAATTCAATGTATGAAGTAGACAGGCTCATGCAAACGCCAGAAGTATCGCCCAAGTTGTATTTTCAAGCACTTATTTACGTACTTAGCGCCCAAGAGGTGTAATAATGAAATTCGTGAGAATAAAATTCGCCGACTTTTGTTGTTATTCAAGCGCATTTGCCATTTTCTACACCATTGACGTATACGCCAGCTCTGGGTGCTACTGGAGGTAGAGCGCACCGTGGACATTCCTTATATATCGGTATATCACGCATTCGTCGGCGTAGAAACGGGTCTTACAATCAAGATACTGAGCAACATATTGTGCATCAATTAAAGGCAACAAAGGCTCCAGCAAGCACCTGCTTCATTTTTGCTGTGCTACGCAGCAGAAACGGCGAACCCTGGCAGCAGTTGGGCGTCCTGCACAACGCTGACGTCATAAGCAACGCCGACACCGGCCTTACAGGCACCGCAGCTCAATGGTGCACGAGATGAGACTTCAAGACTGTTACAGCCGACTGAGCCGAGCGCGAGGGTGTGGCCACTATAGGCTTCGTCATTTTTGCAGGCAAAGAGACGCGCGAGCTTCACGTGCACCATTGATGCCGGGACTCCACGGCGCAAACGCGCCCCTGAGTGCCCATAAACTGCCGTCGCAATAAAAAAACAAAATGTCAGCCATGAGGTAAATGTCTTCGACAATTGTCTTCGCCAGGCCAACAGCTCTTGTGGCGCTGACAAGTCCTAGTTTCCTTGATCTCATCAATTCTGCATTTAAAATAGTTAAAGTAAAGGGAGCAGCTTTGTCTCGCTATTTCGCTCGTTTTTATTGGCTCATCGTCGGTGGTTAGAGGTGGTCGACAAGGCGCCGTTGCAAATGGCGCCCACTCTCTTCCAACCGGAGTTGTGGGGGGGCTTTCGTCGCTGCGCGCTAATTATTATAGCTGCTCGAGACGAGCGTGCGGTCGCGCGAGTGCATTCCAGCACCTCAAGATTGACACGCCGTGATGAAGTGCTTAGGACGGACAGCCCACTCCTGCCACCCCCCCCCCCCCCCCTGGCGGGTGCGGGAGAGGAGGATGGCAGCTGCTTTTCACGCCGACGCCCGCGCCACTAGAGACAACGCGCATCAGTCGAACATTGGCTAAGTAGCATAGAAGACGTTCGGCAGCTTCTTGGCCACCATTCCTTTGACACATTAGGCGATGTCGGTCACTGCTGTCAAGAATGAGCATGCACTGGTGAATACGACGCCTCGACGTAAGGACAAAGTATTGTTTCTTCTCTTTGGGGAAGATCAGGTAGCACGCGCAGTTGCACAAAGGGGTTCCAGTGAATGTCTGCGCGCGTTCTAATGCATCTAAAACCTTGCTTCCTCTATTGATAGCGAGAAATCGGGAGTGTTCGTGGTTGGCATGAGCACTCATTACCCGTTTATACGTTTTGCAAGTACCGGCAGGCCTGAAAACATGTGTCGTGGCAGTCATAATTTGGCGCCACCGTTGACGCGAATGCGCCTCCAGAGTCCACAGAATGTCCATCGCAGTAATAGCGTTGTACCCAGTGTGCAATCGTTTCTATTTCGCGGCTGGTTCCGTCATATCCAGCGGCACGTTTATTAGCCAAACGAAAACGGTATCAAATGTATCTTTCGTTACGCCGCACGCATCCTTCAGCCGACAAGCTGTAGAGGCGTCATTTCTGTGTCACTTGGCGACGCCTTCCAAACAGGGATTGTTGGTGGCCGTCGCGTCCGCGTGAACCACGAACGTGCCGGTGGCCCCGGTGGTCGCAGCGCCCTCCGCGACCGCTGCGCCCTCTGCGGACTTGCTCGTCTCCACGCGGTGCTGCTTGACGATCAGACCGCACACCACGAGTCGGCTCTTGTATTCCCGAGCGAACTGGGGGTCAGCGGGACGCCAGCGCGTCGCGTGGGCTTTCACCACCTCCACGTTCTGCGATAACTCGGAGTAATAACGTGCATGTCAAAGGAAAGTGTCGAGGCACGCAGTATTTGTGGAAATGTAAAGTAACACAGAGTTTTATAGGAAGACGAACTTGAAGTGAACAACAGCGGTCGATCAACAGACGCGCAGGCTGGAGCCAATGTTCTGACAATGAGATTTGTCATCGCTCTGACGACTCATCGAAACGTTCACTCGTGCCTGTACACCGCTCATTCAACCACTGCTTATCACTATATTCACTCTGCATTTTCTGGGCTTTCTAAAGATCTGCGTACGGAGCTGAAGGGTGCAGAACGCTCAAAAAGGCCTGCAAATCACGCGGTAGGCGAGTTAAAGAACAGCAAAATTGCTAGCTCGTGCACAGTTGCTACATCTCTACAGAAAAGTTCGGCAGCGTGTTGCACTCTCTGTAAGACTTGAAGGCGAAAGCTTGCTGCACACTTGGTAATGCTTTAAGTTATACATTCGAGAACTAGATTTCTTGCAAGACATAACGAGCCGCAGTGTGAAGTTCAGGTGCGGCGCTTTTGGGTGGACCACCTCAATGACACATGCGAGCACGTAATGCACTACCGAAAGGTGCAGCATGTTTGTCGCCAGTAAGTGTTTGAAAATGCGTAACACAAGCCGAAAACAATCGCGTTCCATCCTCTCAGCAGGCAAAAGCGGCACTCGCGGTCGAACTCCTTGCTCCCACCGCTTCGCGAGTCACACCTCGTTTCTCGCTTGGTGAGCATCCTCGGCCGTAGCGTACTTTCGAGGCCTACCGCGCGATCCGCTAGGCGAGCGTCCTCCATCGCCGTCTCCCTCGCTTCATAGTCGACTGTCGCCACAACCGCCGCCGACACCACGTGACGTCAGCGACGCAACATCTGTTTGTCTGCGCACGCCGTCAGTTCCCTTCTCACTCGCCCGTCGCTCGGAGACGGTCACGTGGGCTTTTGTACCACTTTTTGTGCCTGCTGTGTTTCGATCAAGGTCACCGCGCAATGAGCGACTTATTGAGGCTTTCGCCTTAAAAGTGAGCAGCGAAATCGACAAGGGCCAGTGGTCCCTTGTCATTCGAGCTGTTTGCTTTTGTGTAGAGAGTTAGAAAGCATTCATGTTGGAAGAAAGGCGCGATAAAACGGACAGATGGAAGAAAAAATGCGATATATTACGGTAACACGAAATGTTACATTCACCCCATAAACCAACAACTGCGGTAATCGACGCAGCTTGGTCACCGATTGCGCGACTCGGACATATACAACATCGGCGAGGTAATGTGACCAGGCTTAAAGGGGCCCTGAAAGACTTTCTAAGAGATCATAAATTGGCCTCGCTAATAAAAGATGTCGCCTCACAAATTTCCTGTCGCAAATATTTTTCGAATCTTTCAAGTACAAACGGAATTACACGTAGTCATTGCACTGATGTGCGGCTTTCTCCTTTCGTCTCCACGAGTGCGCTGGAAGGGAGGATGGCAAGTAGACAAGATTTCACCTATGGTTGCACTCAAAAATTATATTTTTTTTTATTTACGACGCTACTTCTGGTTCATGTGTGTGCGGAACACTCTCGACGCGAGATGGAGGCACTCGGGCGCCTGGAGCTGCTTCACATACACAGACCAATCAGCGTTCGCAGTTGCCTCACCAGAGGGCTTGTCGCGCCACCCCGTGGCGGCCGCGGTATCTACGCTATGCAGCACAATAGTGTGATTTCGGAGGCCACGCGCGTAGCTGCGTGGCCTCCGAACGAAGCCACAAAGATTAAATGCTTTTCCGGGTCTTTTTGAGATCGCAGATATGCGTATTTGTCATTGATTTAACTCAAAATTAGCAATGATAGTGTAGCGTAGAAATGTCCGCTACTTGTTCCGCACCGGAGAGATGAGGCGAGCACATTGGTGATCTGTAGACATTTCCTGATTTTATTTATTTGAACTTTAGTTAATCCAATTAAACATTTAGGCACATGCACAATTCATAACTGCGACATCTCAGTAGCACTCGCTGCGACCTCGTCCGTCGCGAACTCTCCTGGAACCCTCGGAAAACGTCACAACATCCCGCCAGAGAGCAAACAGAACACCAATACCAACTCCTCGTTGACCAGAGCCAACCAGGCCGCACAGATTCAAATCCTCACAGCCAATCGTGGGCGGACTTCGCTGAGTTTGAACTTGATGACAGCCGCCTACCTGAAGAATTATGACCCAAAGAAAAGTAAAGATACACAGAAAACTACAGAGACATCCGTTGGGATTTAGACGAACTAGAAGGAAGAACTATCGGCGTCTACAAAGAGAAAGCGCACAAAAGAGTCGAGAAGCATCCCCGAACAGTTTGGGAAATTAGGAGGCGCCACTTCTGTCGCCAGTACAAAGGCGGACGACAACGCGGTCGGCCGGCCGGACCACGGTGTTAGAACACCGTGGGCCGGACCCTCAGGTGGAGTGGGTGGTGCCGCGCGTGAGGTTCCCCCAACCGGCCTCTCCACTCGTGGGCGAGAAGACAGCTTGAGAGAAAAGCGATAAGAAAGGAAAGAACACTGGCACACAGCACAGGCGAACGAAAAAACGTAAAGAGAGACAGCTACGCGACAATAGTGTTACTCAGAATATTCTCGCGATCACGAAATGAGCGAATAAATGTCAGTGCGCTTGGCATCTTTCAACGTAGCAGCATGATGAGATTGGGATGAAGAAAGCAAGCGATTTTTTACTATTATTGACGTGGGAATAAATTCCTTGCAGCATGCAGTGCAATGATATTTGGATTACATTTTCTCTGAACCCTTGTGTACAGATCGGCAGCGTTTTTCTTTTTTGTGTTCAAAAATGTGCTTCAGCACCGTGTCTTGAATGGATGATAAAAAAAAGCGCGTGTTCTATATTATTCGATACCTCTTCAATGCGATGTTTCCCATAGTATCTTTGTTGTTTTGTGGCGTCACATCCTGTCACTCAAATGAAAATAAAAGATAGTAAAGTATGCTGTGAATTCTGGACACTCCTAGTCCAAGGTGATGTGCTTTTTTCGCAGTTGTTATTCAATTCAAAAGGGATAGAAAATTGACACTTAGAAATTGATTCACCACTCTGTTCATTTCATTGGTGCTGTATGGTATAACACGCAGAAATCAAGCTCAAGTTGTGTCACTTAGCCGTCAAGAACACGAAAAAAAAGAAAATTCCTTCATTAGATTGCGCAGATCGGTGACAGTCGAGCGCCACACTGCAGGCGTTGTTTTGTGTCTGCTTTCCTTTTTTTTCGTATATTTATTTCGTGCTAACTGATCTAACCACGATCTCTTGTCATGGTCTTTTGGTGCTTCGCATGCGCATGCGCAGTTGAATGTTATGTTACGTCCGATACCTCAATAAATCTTCCAGTTTACAGTCCGCACTTACGTTATCTACTCCTTCCTTGGCCTTCGTTTTCAGTGTGCTGTTATTAGCCGTTCAAAGAGTATAGCGCAGGGCGTTCAGAACGCGAGGGTACTCACGAAGTTGTTGGAAGCCAGTATGGAGTACGCATAAGAAGGCACGAAGGTGAGCGCCACCAAGGCTACAGAGGCCGCGATGATCTTAGCCGGCACGGTGTACGCCTGGTCGCGGAACGTGGGGCTTGGCCGGAAGAGCAGGCCCAGAACCAGGAATATCTACGGGAATGAGGCAGGGCCGCGGTATGCTCTTGTCATTTGCTTCTCACGGTGCCCCGCAAAGACGCAACGAGTCCCTCCGTCTCGGTATAGTTCTCGATGCACTGTTTCTGTCGCTTTACGCCACTGTCGCCCAGGAGGAGTCATGATGGTCGAGTTCGCGGTTTTGAGGCGAAAGCCCTAAATCTCTGTTTCAAGGTCATGTTGTAAGGTATAGAAAGTATCACGTGACCCAAGGAAGGCCAGAAGCGAATCAAAGCATGTCCAGCCATGTATAAGGGATTATTAATGATTAGCAAAGTTAGATTGATTAGTAATTAGATTAAGGTAGATGAAGGTGGATGAAGGCCGATTAAGGTGGATTATGGTGGATTAAGAGGATTAAGGTAGATGAAGGAAGGTTACGGTGGATTAAGGAGGACTGAAGTAAATTAAGGTCGTTCAAAGCGCATTAAGGTGGATGAAAAAGGATCAAGGTGGATTACGATAGATTATGGTAGATTAGGGAGCACTGAGGTCGATTAAGATGATTAAGGAAGATTAAGGTGAATTGCAGTAGGCTTTACAAGGCCTTCGCGTATCTTAGGCGATAGGTAAGGAGACCTGCGAATTTTAATTTGCTCTGCACGTAGGTATAAGCCGTGCGCTATGCATTATACTTATTATGGACTTGCCGCGGTGGCTTGGTGGTGCTAAGCACGAGGTGGCGGGTTCCATTTGTGGCCGTGCCGGCTGCATTTCGATGGAGGCGAAATGCAAAAAACGCTCATGTACTCAGATTTTGGTGCAAGTTTCTTTATTTGTTTGTTTATTTATTTATTTATTTATTTATTTATTTATTTATTTATTAGATACCTTAGGGCCCGAGGGCATTACAGAAGGGAGTGGAGTGCATTAAGAAGAAATGCATATAACACAGAAATGCGACAATACAGAAAACAAAACAAGCAACAGTAACTATGTTGCAGCAACATGCAGCTGCTAGATTACTGAAAATAAGCAAGGTCTTCAATAGCAGATTTAAATAAGTCAGTGTCGGTAATTGCGGCAGTTGAGGTGGGCAGGCGGTTACAATCATTACTTGTCTTAGGAATGAATGAGTAAAAATATGAGTTAGTTTGAGAAAGAGGGACGCCTACTTTAAGATGGTGATCTCTACGGGATGAAATGTTCTCTGGCTCAGATAGAAAGACTTCTTTATGATGGGGATGATGATAAATTTTGTTAAATAGTGGTAACTGAGACACTTTTCTTCGTGCGGAAAGAAGAGCAAGGTTCAAAGTAGCTTTCATGGTCGACACACTAGATAGGCGAGAGTAGTTGTGAAGTGCAATAAAGCGGACAGGCAGCATTCCAACAAGCAAAAGGATGACCGTTTATTTCACAGTGCACTTATATAGACAAGGGATCATGTGATCCGTACAAAAGGAATGCGCGCACTTGCTGCGCAGTGATATGCGACGTCACGCTATACCACAGTCGTGAGGAAAGAAGAGGAAGGTTCAAAGTAGCTTTCATGGTGGACACACTAGATAGGCGAGAGTAGTTGTGAAGTATGAATCTTGCGCTGCGATTTTGCACCGATTCCAAAGTTTGAATGAGGCACTCATGACCAGGATCCCGCACCAAGCATGCATATTCCAATTTTGGGCGTACGGCCGATTCCTAGAGTAAACGTTTTAATGAGGATGGTGCCATAGAGAAATCGCACATTAAATAACCAAGCATGTGATTGTCATTATTGACAATGAACTTAATATGTGTATGCCAGGACAGATTATTGGTTATGTAAACACCTAGGTTTTTATAAAATGTTACATATTCTAGTGAAAGACCTTCGGTCTCGTAATTAAAGGCACCAGTGGAAACAGGAGGCGTTTTCCGGGAAATTCTCACTGCTTTGCACTTATTAGGGTTAAGATGTATTTTCCAGGTGTGCTTAAATAGGGGACGTCTGATCACGTGAGATCAGCTGTCTCGAAATTCTGGATTCTGGATATTCTATCGCAAATACGCACTAAAAAAAGAAACCTACGCGCATATTCGGAAACGTTTGATCCCGATCTCAGATAAGTTTAGCGACGCTGATATTTCATCCGGATTTACGCTCCCTCGTTCGGATGGACACACACAAATAGCAGTCCCGTTCAATCATTCTCACCTGCCCTGCGCGCTCACACAACAATTAGCACTCGTCAGCATTCTTTTACCGGGGCGGCTATCAAATGAGCGCGTATGCGCCGAAACGCGGCATCCGAGATGCATATCACTGCTGGACCAAAGGATACTCCCTCCTTTCACCTGCCTATGCTGATTCGCTAAAACCCGCTCCGAATTCTACAATTGTCGGTGCTCGTTGACGATCACACTCGCGCCCGCGCACACGCATGAGCATCGCCAAGATAAACAAACTTTCGCACCCTGATCTCAAGAACAAACGCGATGTGGATAAACATGTACTTTGCAGCCCCCCCCCCCCCCCGAAAATAAAATAAGGAAAAGTTTATTAAAATTAAATTATGGGGTTTTCCGTGCCAAAACCACTTTCTGCTTATGAGGCACGCCGTAGTGGAGGACTCCGGAAATTTCGACCACCTGGGGATCTTTAACGTGCACCTAAATCTAAGTACACGGGTGTTTTCGTATTTCGCCTCCATCGAAATGCGGCCGCCATGGCCGGGATTCGATCCCGCGACCTCGTGCTCAGCAGCCCAACACTATAGCCACTGAGCAACCACGGCGGGTGAAAAGTTTATTGCGAATCACAGAACAGCGACACGGCAGCTGTAGCATAGCTACATGAGCACAGAACCAACTTGGCGTTGTTCACTTGTCCTGCACCAATTCGTTAAGTTCGGACTGAGCTTCACTGGTACAAATTTGTCACATTTCGAAATAATTCAGCACGATCGCATGGCGTCTATCAAGAATCCCGAAACAAGAACACATCGGCGACACTTATAATCCATTTCGTATTTCCCAGCGCTGCACCTGGGCTTTCCAAATGTTCGAGCAGGGGCTTTGTCTAGGCTCATACAGACGGGCCCGGAGAATGTCTGTACCCATCGCATGAACTGCTGCTAACTTCCCTGCACCGGCAAACATCTCGCGATTTCGTTTCTTTCTCTTTTTTTTTTGGGGGGGGGGGGGGGGGGGACACCCCCCGTAGAGGCTTGGTGGTTATGGCGTTGCTCTGCTAAGCACAAGGTCGTGTGTCCGACTCAGGGGGCACAAATGCAATTTCCAATAGGGCACAAATGCAAAAACACCCGTGCACTATACATTTGGTGCACGTTAAAAAAGAACGCACGTGGTACAAACAATACGGAGTCTCCCACTACGGCGTGTCTCATGATGCGGTCGGGCTTTGGGCTGATATATGACCCCAGGATTCAATACATTTAAATCTCTATGGGGACAGAACGCATGTGCAAGACAAGTGAACCGGAAACACGGCCGCTCTTTCCCGGCGTGTTCATAATCACGTGACTCTAACGGCGAAATATGCGTATACGTATCATCACCATTTTATAAAGCGTGCGACCATCAGGCGTTCAGCCCCGTATGTTCCGCACTTACTGTCACGTCGCAAACAGTTCCTTACCGTGAGTACCATTGGAATGACCGAGGTCCAGAGCACCTGAAGGACCCTCCAGGGCGTTCTCTCCAGCATGAGGTCGCAGTCGATCATCACGCGTTCGAGACCTGCCACAATAATCCTTCCTTCACTTCAACAGAAACACGAAGTTAGAGAGCAGCTATTCAATCCAGTATTCTGAAGATGTGGACGCGCATAATCATTACCCGCCACAATGGCAATAACAAAAGGTAAAGTCACCAATAGCGTCATTTCTTCAGTGTTGAATGTCAGCAACCGTGATATGAACTAATTATTTCAACGACATTTTGTGTATTTCCTTTACTCGCTTTCTTGTACTTTATTCATCAAAATTTTTTTCGTGCTCTTAGTTGTGTTATAGTGAGAAATCGTATAATCGGGATACGGTTCTATACTCAAACCAATAATTTGGTGCCCACTGGCTGCCTAAAGTCATCTGAGGTTTGGCTCCTGGAGAAAGTTGAAGAAACGGTGACTTGGCAATGAGATAAAAAGAACACAGGGGTGGGTTTCGCGAATAGGGTTTGGCGCCCAGATACCCACGCACATCGCAGACGCGCCTTCCATTGCTGGTCTCTATTATGTAAAGTCCACTGCATTCAGTGCATGTTACGTTATAACAACGCCAACATAAGCTGAAGAAGGTTGTGACCAAAGGCACGTGACAGCAGAAGCTCCAGCAAATTTCTCGGGAAAAAAACTGTAAACGAGATGAACATGGCAAACGCAGCCCTCCTGGCCAACAAACGCGATATCTCACCACATATGCTCTTCACTGCACATTCGACGGGTTGCCACCTCGCTTCGATTCGGTTTCCAGCGATGCGGAAACCTCTGGAGATTGGAGCCGGATAAATCCTGTACGAGCCGAAAGTTCAGCTGCTGCTAGAGCAATCGGCGGGGCCACGTGACAAAGAACTGTGTCAGACATCGGACCCGCTCCAGACTCGAAGGTGAAAACGCCTTCAAGCGCTCCGAATGAACAAAGAGAATGTGTTTCTAGCGCTGGCTCTAGACCAGCAGCACGTAGAGTTCTCGGGAGCGTTCGAAAGCAACCAGTCGAATTGAGCAGAGTGACTCACCATTGAAGGCCCTGGCAGCATCGTTCACAACAAGTATGACAACATGCATTCAACTAATGCGCTATCACGCTCCCCCTACTTCAGGCTACATAAATTATTTTATCCAGGAGTATGCCGCATTCTGTGCTAGATTTTCCAACAGACACCGAAAAATTCATTTTTGGTAATTGTATTGGGTACTGTATCGAAAAGCTACTGCAAACTATTTCTATTCCAATTATGCAATCAGCCTTTCACGACTGGTCAAAAAATTTTCGGGCCAATCCCACTACACCTCCTTGTCACGCGACTCAACGAAAACCGCGAAAACTTGCGTCGAAATGCTTGCGTTGGTGGTTATGTAAACGTGAAGTCGGGAGATTGAAATAGTTTTACGTTATAGGGCCCAAGAACCTAATTTTACCGTAGCGTTACCTGACCATACGATATCCCGACATACTATAGAGTAGAACAAACGCGGTTAGTAACATGTACGAAATCTGCATCTGCATCTCTGACGAGGGGATTGGAATGCGTTCATGTGTTGTAATACATTTTCTGTCGACTTCATTAATGTTGCGATCAGTAATTACGGAAAAATAGTACCATTATCGAGAACTCCTCTATCCCACACATTATTCATTGTTACGGTTCGTTTTCACAGCTTCCGCGCAAGCAGAGAGCACCAGCGATAGCGCCCGACTGCTAGCTGCACACGCTGATGACATGCGTGCAAATGTCACAACCATCTGTGCCAAATAGACGTTAAGACGTGCAGCCAATGAAATGATTGTGCCTCACTTTCACTTACCATAGAGTTGGAAGACAACCAGCAACTCTCCGATGATGTTGGCAAAACCGACAACGTAATAAAGGTACTCCAGAACAAGGACCTTTATGTAGGGGCCAGCCTAAGGGATAGTGAAAATATTGTCACGTGGTGGTGACGTTCAAGAACACAGTAGTAATACTGTGAAGAACAAAACTAACTTTTATTGGGCGAACCTGTGCCCACAAAAACAGGCTACACTTATAGCACAACGATAGCGGCGAACACTGTCGGCGATCGTCGAAAATCTGATCAGCGGGTCAAGCGCGTCGGCTTTTATACAGCAGTCGTCGAATGTTCCAGACTAATCGCTGGGACCCGCGCGTATTCCACAATGTTCTACGCCATTCGCGTCAGGCGATGAAATCAGATAACATAAGGTTCGGCGACAACAGACAGCCGGGTAGAAGCATCGATAACTTTCCAGAAACGTCGGATACATGCAGGCGCGTCCGTCGCTGTGCGATTACAGTTGTTAAGCGGCGAAACGTGGTCGCCCGATAAAGATAAGTACACGTGTCAATACCCCCCTCTTAAAAAGCATCGACCCGATGCTGCAAACAAACGAAGTTAATAAACAAAAGCATTCGTAGCAAAGAAAAGAACAAAAATGACGAAGTTCGTCAGCGTCCGTAAAAGGGTTTAAGGCGCACCACGTGGACCACTTCAGATCGTGCGCGGCGCCGCTGTGAATGCGAAATGCCGTCTGGCACGACCTCATAGTCCAGAGCGCCAATACGTCGGATGACCTTGTAGGGTCCGAAATAGCGTCGGAGTAGCTTCTCACTGAGTCCTCGTCGGCGTATCGGGGTCCAGACCCAAACACGGTCGCCAGGCTGGTACTCGACGAAGCGTCGTCGGAGGTTGTAGTGTCGGCTGTCGGTCCTCTGCTGGCTCTTGATTCGCAGGCGGGCGAGCTGTCGAGCTTCTTCGGCGCGCTGTAGATAGCTAGCGACGTCAACATTCTCTTCGTCAGTGACGTGGGGTAGCATGGCGTCGAGCGTCGTCGTCGGGTTCCTGCCGTAGACCAGCTTGAACGGCGTGATCTGTGTTGTTTCTTGCACCGCCGTGTTGTACGCAAAGGTTACGTACGGCAGGACCGCGTCCCACGTCTTGTGTTCAACGTCGACGTACATTGCTAGCATGTCGGCGAGGGTCTTGTTCAGGCGCTCCGTGAGACCATTCGTCTGCGGATGGTAGGCAGTTGTCCTCCTGTGGCTTGTCTGGCTGTACTGCAGAATGGCTTGGGTGAGCTCTGCTGTAAAAGCCGTTCCTCTGTCGGTGATGAGGACTTCTGGAGCACCATGTCGCAGCAGGATGTTTTCGACGAAAAATTTCGCCACTTCGGCTGCGCTGCCTTTTGGTAGAGCTTTAGTTTCAGCAAAGCGGGTGAGATAGTCCGTCGCCACGACGATCCACTTATTCCCGGATGTTGACATCGGAAACGGCCCCAACAAATCCATCCCAATCTGCTGGAATGGTCGGCGAGGAGGTTCGATCGGCTGTAGTAATCCAGCTGGCCTTGTCGATGGTGTCTTGCGTCGTTGACAATCTCGGCATGTCTTGACATAACGAGCGACGTCGGCGGTCAGATGCGGCCAGTAATACCTTTCCTGTATCCTCGACAGCGTCCGGGAGAATCCAAGGTGCCCAGCGGTTGGATCGTCGTGTAGGGCGTGCAGTACTTCTGGACGCAGCGCTGACGGTACCACAAGAAGGTAGCTGGCGCGGACTGGTGAGAAATTCTTCTTCACGAGCAGGTTGTTTTGTAGCGTGAACGAAGATAATCCACGCTTAAATGCCCTAGGGACAACGTCGGTGTGCCCTTCCAAATACTCGACTAGGGCTTTTAGCTCCGGGTCCCCTCGTTGTTGTTCGGCGAAGTCTTCCGCGCTTATTATGCCGAGGAAGGCGTCGTCATCCTCGTCATCTTGCGGCGGTGGGTCAATGGGGGCGCGGGATAGGCAATCGGCATCTGAGTGTTTTCTTCCGGACTTGTATGTTACAGTGATGTCGTATTCTTGTAGTCTGAGGCTCCACCGCGCCAGCCGTCCTGAAGGGTCCTTTAAGTTAGCTAGCCAACACAACGCGTGATGGTCGCTGACCACTTTGAATGGCCTGCCATAGAGGTAAGGGCGAAATTTCGCTGTAGCCCAAATGATGGCGAGGCATTCCTTTTCGGTTGTAGAATAATTGCCTTCCGCTTTTGACAGCGACCGGCTAGCGTAAGCTATCACGTGTTCATGTCCATCTTTTCTCTGGACTAGGACGGCACCGAGGCCTAGGCTACTGGCGTCAGTGTGGATTTCAGTATCGGCGTCTTCGTCGAAGTGTGCAAGTACCGGCGGCGACTGCATGCGTCGTTTCAGTTCTTGAAATGCGTCGGCCTGCGGCGTTTCCCACTTGAACTCGACATCACATTTCGTTAGATGTGTTAGCGGCTCTGCGATGCGTGAAAAATCCTTGACAAAGCGCCTATAGTAGGCACACATGCCAAGGAATCTGCGCACTGCCTTCTTGTCGATTGGCTGCGGGAACTTTGCGATGGCAGCTGTCTTCTGCGGGTCGGGGCGTACTCCAGATTTGCTGATGACGTGGCCTAGGAATAGAAGCTCATCATAAGCGAAGCGACACTTTTCCGGCTTCAGAGTGAGCCCTGATGACTTGATGACCTCTAATACCGTCCCAAGCCGCTTAAGGTGATCGTCGAAATTTCCGGCGAAGACGACGACGTCATCCAAGTAAACAAGACAGGTCTGCCACTTCAACCCTGCTAAAACCGTGTCCATAACGCGCTGGAACGTTGCAGGCGCCGAGCACAGTCCAAATGGCATAACCTTGAACTCATAGAGGCCGTCTGGCGTGATGAAGGCGGTCTTTTCGCGATCTCTTTCGTCGACTTCTATTTGCCAGTAGCCAGACTTGAGGTCCATTGACGAGAAGTATTTAGCATTGCAGAGCCGATCTAATGCGTCGTCTATCCGTGGGAGGGGGTATACGTCTTTCTTCGTGATTTTGTTCAGTCGACGATAGTCGACGCAGAAACGTAGAGTTCCGTCCTTTTTCTTCACTAAAACAACTGGAGACGCCCACGGGCTTTTCGACGGCTGGATGATGTCGTCGCGCAGCATTTCGTCGACTTGTTGTCTTATAGCTTCGCGTTCTCGCGTCGAAACTCGGTAAGGGCTCTGGCGGAGTGGTCGAGCGCACTCTTCGGTTATTATGCGATGCTTTGCGACTGGTGTTTGTCGAATCCTCGACGACGTCGAAAAGCAGTCTTTGTATCGTCGAAGCAGACTTCTGAGTTGTTGCTGCTTAATCACGGGGAGACTTGGATTTATGTCGAAGTCTGGCTCGGGAACTACGGTCGTCGGGGTAGATGCGACAGAATCGGAGAGGACAAACGCATCGCTGGTTTCCTGAATGTCCTCGATGTATGCGATCGTCGTGCCCTTGTTGATGTGCTTGAACTCCTGGCTGAAGTTTGTCAGCAACACTTTCGTGCTTCCTCCGTGCAGTCGAGCGATCCCTCTTGCGACGCAAATTTCACGTTCGAGCAGTAGACGTTGGTCGCCTTCGATGACGCCTTCTACGTCAGCGGGTGTTTCGGTGCCGACCGAAATAACAATGCTGGAGCGAGGCGGGATGCTCACTTGATCTTCGAGCACACTCAAGGCGTGGTGACTACGAGGGCTCTCCGGCGGTATCGCTTGATCTTCCGACAGCGTTATTGACTTCGACTTCAGGTCGATGATTGCGCCATGTTGGTTCAGGAAGTCCATGCCGAGAATGACGTCTCGTGAACACTGTTGCAGGATAACGAAGGTGGCAGGGTAAGTCCGGTCATGAATGGTAATTCTTGCCGTGCAGATTCCACTCGGCGTGATGAGGTGTCCTCCAGCGGTCCGAATTAACGGGCCTTCCCATGCAGTCTTAACTTTCTTCAATTGGGCTGCGATGGGTCCACTCATGACGGAGTAATCGGCTCCTGTGTCTACTAACGCGGTGACTGCGTGGCCGTCGAGAAGCACGTCGAGGTCGGTGGTTCTTTGTCTTGCGTTACAGTTAGGCCTTGGCGTCGGATCACGGCTGTGTCGCGTTGACCTGTGGTTGGTACGTGGCGTCGTCAGGTGGTCTTTCGTCAGCGTGTTCTTTCCTGCCAGACTTCGTCGGGACGGCGGTGTGTCGTCGTTGTTATGTCGTGGAGATAGTCTTTTCGGCGTCTTCGTCGGCGGCGGAGGATCTTCGTCAGTTCGACGAACAGCAACCGCACCTCCACCGGTTGCTGCTTTTAGTTTTCCGGATATGGGCTGACGGACCGGCCTCGGGCTGGGCCAGTGTATGGTCGGCGCTGCGGCGACAGGTAGCGGCCTGGTGACGGCGAACGGGACGGTCGTCGAGGGCTCCACTTAGTAGCGGCGAGGTAGTCGGCGATGTCACGAGGGTGTTCACCTTCCCTCGGGCGCTGTGCGTTGACGGCGAAGCCTCGCAGTCCCATCTCCCGGTATGGGCATCGGCGATACACATGGCCGGCTTCTCCGCAGTGATAGCAGAGCGGGCGGTGGTCGGGGGCTCGCCAAATGTCCGTCTTCCTCGCGTAGGTACGCTGGGTGACGGGTGGGCGTGCTGGCGGCGGCGGCGGCGGACGACGGAACTGCGGCGTGACAGGGCCCTGGCGCGGTCGCGGCGGGGGACCTTGACGGCGTGCGACGGCGGCGTAGGTCATCGCTTCTGGCTGGGGCTGCGGTAATTGTGGTTGCAGCTCGGGAACTCCAAGCGATCGGTGCACCTCTTCTTTGACGATGTCGGCGATCGAAGCCACTTGGGGCTGCAACGAAGGCAGGACCTTGCGCAGTTCTTCGCGCACAATGGCCCTGATGGTCTCCTGAAGGTCGCCGGAATCTAGTCCTTGGATGGCGTACTGCGGCGTGAGCCCCTGCCGGTTATATTGCCGGGTGCGCATCTCCAGAGTTTTCTCGATCGTCGATGCCTCTGCCGAAAACTCAGCTACGGTCTTCGGCGGGTTACGAATCAGTCCTGCAAAAAGTTCTTGCTTGACGCCCCGCATCAGGAAGCGGACTTTTTTCTCTTCTGACATTTCCGGGTCGGCGTGCCGGAAAAGACGGGCCATCTCTTCCGTGAAGATCGCGATCGTCTCGTTTGGCAGCTGCACTCTGGTTTCTAGTAGTGCTTGGGCTCGCTCTTTTCGCACGACGCTTGTAAACGTTTGCAAGAAGCCGCTTCGGAACAGGTCCCACGTCGTTAAGGTGGCTTCTCGATTCTCGAACCAGGTCCTGGCGGCGTCTTCCAGTGCGAAATAGACATGCCGCAGCTTGTCGTCGCTGTCCCAACTGTTAAACGTAGCGACCCTCTCATACGTCTCTAGCCAGGTTTCCGGGTCCTCAAATGTTGATCCACGGAACGTCGGAGGTTCCCTGGGCTGCTTCAGCACGATGGGGGACGCTGGGGCTGCCATTGGGGTTGCCTTGTCCGCAATCTTCTTGGTCTTCTCAGGTAGAAGTCGGTGCTCCGGGGGCAGCTGTTGAAGACGGCGGCTTGCTCGCTGCTCCGGGACTACGTTGGTGCTCTCTTTGCGGTCCGGGCTTGGATCACGGCTTGTCGGGGGCGTCCGGTACATGAAAGAAAAGCACCTCCACCAGATGTCACGTGGTGGTGACGTTCAAGAACACAGTAGTAATACTGTGAAGAACAAAACTAACTTTTATTGGGCGAACCTGTGCCCACAAAAACAGGCTACACTTATAGCACAACGATAGCGGCGAACACTGTCGGCGATCGTCGAAAATCTGATCAGCGGGTCAAGCGCGTCGGGTTTTATACAGCAGTCGTCGAATGTTCCAGACTATTCGCTGTGACCCGCGCGTATTCCACAATGTTCTACGCCATTCGCGTCAGGCGATGAAATCAGATAACATAAGGTTCGGCGACAACAGACAGCCGGGTAGAAGCATCGATAACTTTCCAGAAACGTCGCATACATGCAGGCGCGTCCGTCGCTGTGCGATTACAGTTGTTAAGCGGCGAAACGTGGTCGCCCGATAAAGATAAGTACACGTGTCAATATTACAAGAAGGACTAAGATACGGCAATGTTGCACAACGGCATGTAATAATTAGGTATTACCGTGTTCCGGTTCTTGTTTCAATAAATATCGGCGTGCTTGACAAACAAATTGTCAAGTTTCTTTATACCCATGAGCCTTAAGTGGCTCATGGGTAGAAAAATGTGTTGTCATGCGTTCTGTGTAACTTTAAAATTGTTGCCGTCTTAAGAAAAGATAGAGCCCACCTCTTGCCGCCATAATGCGTAGGCAACGGCTTTAGAGACAAGCCATGTGGTTCAGCGAATGTGCCTAAAATATGACGTAATGTTTTGCCAAGAGGCGATGGAATTACCACGGTATGGAATGCACGGGACGCAAACGGTTATAAAGAGCTGAGCTCGGTGTCAACACCGGAACAGTGAGTAAAACGGAAAGGAATAAGTTATATCTGATATATTGATCGCCACATATTTATCACCGTAATAAGGGGAATGTGCCTCTTAATTTCAGTATGCAGAAATGAGCACCGATTCGGCGTAATGTATCTACTGCTGTGTAAAGCTACTAATTTCCCGAGCAAAGTTTCGTGACTTTTGTTTTAAGCTAAGAAATTGTGGTGCACTATTACTGCTTCCGGTTCAAACAAAAGATTCCACAAATAAATTTGACATGTCGTATTGGCTGTTTTTTATAGCCTTAAGAGGAAGATTTACCTCGAGCACAACTCCAATGTCACCTATTGAAATGCATGTAAAACACAGAAATACTTTTGTGATACAATCGCGGCACCAATATGAAATAAATTTTCTTGTATTAGAGAGAGAGAGGTAACTTCTGGAAAATGCTGCGAGCATAACTTTTATTTGAGACCTTGAATTTACTTTTACGAAAGTTTACGACAATCGGCAAGTTTGCAACATAATATTCCAAAGAGTACTGATTCGTAACTTTGCATCGAAAATAGTTATTTAGGATCTGTGAAATGCATGTGCATAAAACGAAGAAATTGGATATATTTTACAGATGCGTGAAATTGTTACAATGTTTACAAGGCAATTTACAATTGCGAGCACATGTCGTGTTCGCAGTTCAATGGCGTATGTTCGAGCGGTTTATGCTACACCAGCATTGTCTGCTTTTGTGTACAATTGGCATGCGTCTGATATTGTTTTCTATTGTCAGTTTACAATGCCCGAAACTTGATACTGGAGCTTTACGAAATTTTTCAATATTTAAATCTGTTCCCTGAATGCATTATTTTCCTAAATTAAAAAACTATTTATTTAAGTTACTATATTTTTACTACTTCTTGTCCTTGTGCTGTTCTGCACCACCCACCCAATACAGAAGTATGGCAATTCGCGTTATCCACATATGGTATTTTTTACAAGAATTGCTAGCTGCTGCTGCGATCATTATGCAGTCATGGTAATGGTGGGTAGTACGTGAATTTTTTTTTATATTTGTGTTCATGACTTCAGCCATCCTTATAGCGTTACTTATTACAATTTTTGTTCTAAATTTACGATCAATTAAATTTTACTAAGCATGCGAAGGCGGTACGTTTTCGCGCTCGGGCATAACCACTGCGACTGGCTCTGTGCATAACACCATATTTCGTTTAAAACAATCACTTTGGCCGGTTTACATCCTTATCACGGCGCGTCGACAGGAATGCGTGAGGCCATCCCGGAGATAGTTCAATATCGGGCTAAGCCGCGGCGGAGGTGAAGCAGGCTTCATGCACTCCACCAACTTCAAAACGTTTGATACCTTGGGTGCAAATAGAATCACAGAAATTCAGTGTTGTAAGATAAATACAATATATATATATATATATATATATATATATATAGTATTTATCTTACATCTGATTAACTATTCGCGTCGCGCATACATGTAATCAGATTATGCAAGGTTCGGTGAAAGACAGCGGATGGAACCATCCATAACATTCCATAAACTTCCGATACGTGCAGGCGCGTCCTGCGCTGTGCGATAACGTTTGTTAGGTGGTGAAACGGGGTTGCTTGATGCAGATAAACAAGTAACAAGTACACGTCTCAAAGCGTGCGTGCGTGCGTGCGTGTGTGTGTGTGTGTGTGTGTGTGTGTGTTTGTGTGTGTGTGTGTGTGCGTGTGTGTGCGTGTGTGTGCGTGTGTGTGTGTGTGTGTGTGTGCGCGCGTGCGTGCGTGCGTGTGTGTGTGCGCGTGCGCGCGTGCGTGCGTGTGTGTGTGCGCGTGCGCGTGCGCGCAAAGTGCTCTTAGTGTAAGAAGTTGGCCTTCATGAGCTTTATTTGTTTTCAGTTCTGTTTGCCGAATAATAAGAGGGGGAAGGAGTGCGGCGACGGTGCCTGTGCACGTGGCGTGGGCTTCTGTGGTTATGCCGTCAGGCGCGTCGGAAGTGCCGGCGCGGCTCCACCAGCGGCTGCGGCACATGCACGGGAGGTGCGGCGACCGCGGCAGCGACCGCGGCGGCGCTTGTGTCGGCATAGTGTGGTGCCAGCCCGTGTATGCATCATAGACAGCTTCGCTGGTAGTCCGTCCCTGTACGGATGTTTCGGCCCCACGAATTTTTCGATGTGTGCTTTTTGTCTGGTTATATTTTCTTGAACTCGAATAAAGGTATCTTGCACACCACTTCTCTAGGAATGATGAAGACGAAGTTGAAGGGAGCGGATGCACCTTACGACGGCTCCGTGTTCTTCACATGATTTCGCAGCCCAAATCATCAAGGACAACACACATTTTGGCACCATTCGACTCAGCTCTTCATCCGGAATCTGTGGATACCCGATTCTGGGGTGGGTGACGATTTTTGAGATTTTACGGCCATAACCCACGCCAAGTGGCGGGTGGCTGGCTAAGCCTACCGCGAGCCCTGTACCTACCGTATAGGGCTGATATTCAGGCTTCGGCATTCTTAAACCTAGGCGGCGACATTGTATCGAGAATGAAGGTTGTTGAGAGAAGCGACGATGAGATTCGACAGGAGATGGAGCATGATAATGGCTGAAAATTTGTGAGATATAAGAAACGGGCCAAAGAAGAAGCGATACGTGGGATGCCTAGCGCTAACCCTAACCGACTTCCCGAAGCGAGCGGAGTGAAGATCACCTCGTAAGTTAATAGTTCTAGCAACATGCCTAAACTGCCTATGGGAAATTACAAGATTGTGATTAGACCAAGAGTACAGCTGCACCTATCCCAGCTAAGCCTACTACAACTAGGACAAGTCATCTACGAGGCAGCATGGATCCGTTACGAAGAACAGGAGACGTATTCCATCTGCCCCAACGACTTCCAGAATATTCTAGTCGTCAGTACTCCGAATCAGGACCATGCAGGCAAGTATCAGTGCATCAAAACAATCAAGTTCAACGGCAAGGATTATAAAGTTGCAGCGTACGAAACAGCCCCGGACGTTACAGCTAAAGGAATCATCCCAGGTGTGCCTGTGGAAGTTTCCCCGAGAGATATTACGGCGACCATTATCACAACACGAAATCTGACGGCGATCGCAGCCAAACGACTGGCAAACACCACAACTGTGATCATTTTATTCAACGGTTGCAAGGTTCCCACGTACGTTTGTTATGGAGGAGTGCTCACGGGATGCTCGTTATACAAGAAACAAGTGGACTTTTGCAAACAGTGTAATAGACTCGGACACAGAAATCACGTGTGCCCGAAGCCTGAGGATAAGCTATTTGCGAGATGCGGCAAGTCCAGCCCGGATTAATATAATCCATGTCAGCCCAATTGCCAACCGGGCGGGAATGATCACCCCACGGCCAACAAAACCTGTAAGGCCAAGTTCACGAAACCCTACATAGTCAAGCAACGACAAGGACTTCACCAAGAGCAAGCAATTAAACAACAGGAGGAACAGCAGCACCAGCTTCGCTTCGCAGACGGACCTGTCGGGCGAGGCAGATCCAGGTCCTGAAGCAGAGCAACGCCTAATGTCCGATACCGATTCAGGTCCCGGGCGAGATCCAGGACCCGGTCAAGGAGAAGACGAGCGCACCCGGCTACGACCCCTAGGGGGAGCTGGTCAGATGCGGTCAAAGGGCTGCGCTCTGGGACACCGGAGGCGACTGCACACAATTCTAATAATGCTAACGAAATAGCTGAGATGAGGAAAGAAAATGCGCACTTGAGAGAATTAATAGCACAGTTAACCAAGGAGATTCAGGAGCTTAAGAGCAACAAAAATCAGACAAACAAACAAATGCGATCTACAAGCCCCGGGAGACGAGGTAATTCAAGAAAATAGAACGTAGGAGATTAATACTCCACCTCCTTCCTAGAGAAAGGCGATCAGGGACACAGCTACGGCTTCAACTATGAGCTTAAACCAGGCAATTTTTCGCTGGAAACACCAGTCTTTCGCTGGAAGTCTCGATGATCTCGACCAGGCTAGAGAAAATGGAGCCCAATATGGCTGACATTTAATGGCAGGATAACAGAACTTAACCCGAGAGTTGTTGATCAGAGACCCATCGTCTCTGATCAACAACACACCTGTGCTCAGTTCGGCAGGGAATCTACAAAATTTGCAAGCAGCTGGGAATTGCAGGCCTTATAACATTGTTTTAAAAGCGCCCTCCTTCCTTCCGCCACCTTGCACGGTGACCACACCATAAGATGGGAAAGCGTAAGAAAAGAGAGCTTATCATACGGCAGTGGAATTGCAGGAGCTAGGAAGCCAAAAAGGCTGTGCTGCAACAATACCTTAGAAACAAGACTAAACGACACGTTATGATTCGTCCAGGAAACTCGTGGATTAGCGAAACAGCCGGGATATCAAGCTACCGGGCCCCTAAACGGGAATAATAGAACGTTAACTATGCCCGTAAGGAAAGTGCTGTTGGTGATTCGTCAGAACACGCAAATCTCGGATATTAGGCACGTGCTTATAGAGCTCCTCCCCAGATGAAGGAAATGCTCAAGTATACTTATTATAAACTTGAATAGTAATCCAACCCTCAAAAAAGCGCTTCATAATTCTCTTTAGAAAGACTGTGGTGATGGAAAGTACTAGTCCTCTAATCATAGGGGGAGACTTCAATGCCTCGCACGATGTCTCGGGGTGTGGTTATTCGTGAGTGAAAGGCAAAATGCTATGGCAAGATACAGAGTACAGGGACAACGCTCGTAAATGAGCCCGACTCCTTTACACGTATAGGGACCGGGCTCAACAGAGATACCACACCGGATCTTACAATCTTAAACAAGGTCGCAAAGCTCAAACGGAGAAACACATTCGAAGACTTTGGCAGCGATCTTAGAATTATATAAATCAAGATCAAAGAAGTAGCATATGCCGAAAATAACAGATACGTTAAAGGGATTAGCTACGACAAGTTTCGCAAAATAAGAGACGAAAGGAAGCAAGAGACGATCGAAAACACAGAACAATGGGCTAGAGACCTCATCAAAACCGTAAGCGTAGCCACTCACACAATCACGCTGGACCAACCTGTAGAGAAGATTGATAGTCCTCTCGCACACATGTGGGAGGCGAAACAATCGTTACTACGTAGATGGCGTCAGCAAAAGTACAATGGGAGTCTACATAAGTGAATAGCTGAGCCTGTGCCGACGGTCGACGCCGCGAGTATGAGCCATTAAAGGCTTTCCCCTTAATCGCTTCCGTTCCGCTTCCCTGGCCTTGGTGCCCGGTGACATGTTAGCCCGCCGCATTCGCTCATTCTTCTTCTCGCATTTGGTATCGGGGAATCCACATTATTGGGGCGCTTCTCCGAACAGCTTGCCGTGCAATCATCACCGGGCCGCTTGAGAGCCATCCGACTAACTCGACTGCTGCAACGAGACGTATGACGAAGGAGTAACGAAGGAGCGTTGCTGCGCGCCGCTGTGTCATCACGTGATGGCTGAAAGAGTGTAAAGGAGAGATGCCACAGCTGTGGCGGTGCAATTGTTGCTATGCGCCGCTGTGCCATCCCGTGATTGCTGAGAGAGTGTGAGGGGCAGAGACTACAGCTGGCACCATTCCAGGGCACGGACGGACGGACGGTCGGACGCCGCGAGTATGAGCCATTAAAGGCTTTCGCCTTAATACCTGCTAGATCCAGACAATCCCAGGATAGCTCAAAAACAATTTGCGAAAGCTTCTGCACAGGCCCAACGGAAGGAAAATCAGCTCATCGCTGAGGCAAACCCTACATACCTTCCCCCCAACCCAATCGTCAAGCAAGGGCGGTATGAAGGAAAGCCTAACGAGACCTTCGATGAGGACTTCACTGCACAAGAAGAGATTAGAGCAGCGCTGCAAAAACAATATGAAATGTGACCCGGGGCCAGACGCGATTAATAATAAGATGCTAAGAAACCTGGATGATCAGGCAACAGAGGACATTACGAAATACATAAACGAATGCTGTACCAAGGGCTCTATACCACAACAGTGGAAGGAAGCCCAGGTTATACTTATTTCTAAACCTCGAAAACCAATAATATTGCAAATCTACGGCCGATATCTCTCACCTCTTGCACAGTCAAGCTTATGGAGCATGAATTCCTCATCAGAATAAACAATTACTTGGAAGAAAACGAAACATATCCAAATACTATGTTGGGTTTTCGGGCTGGACTCTCTACTCAGGACCGTTATGGTGCAAATCAAGCAGAAAGTACTAGACAGTAAAGCGTGGTCCACCATAGCCATATTAGGGTTGGATCTCAAGAAAGCACTTGACAAAGCAGCACATTCGGCCGTACTCAGTCGGGTCAGCAACCTAAGCCTATAGGAGAAAGGGCGTACAATTACATTCGAGACTTCCTAACGAATAGGAAGGCTACCCTCACCATGGGGGAACTCAAGCCTGAGGTGGGGGACATGGGCAGTTCGGGTACGCCTCAGGGATCCGTGACATCGCCCATGCTCTTTAACATCATTATGATAGCACTGTCAGAAAAGCTTGAGGATTTCGGAGGAATTATTCACTCCTCATACGCGGATAATATTACCATATGGATCTCGGAAGGAAGTGATGGAGAGATAGAACAGAAATTACAGGAAGCGGTAGATTCTTCCATCAAGTTGTGGAGTACCTTACAGGCACGGGACTTGAATGCTCCCTAGAGAAGTCAGAGCTTCTCCTTTACAGACCCACCCTCAAGGGCAGGCCGCCCAAATGATACATCAAGGAGAGAGATTACGAAGAGATACAGATTCGTATGATAAATTACGGCGTCATCGCGAACGTTAAACAAGTTCGGGCCCTGGTACTCAACATTCAGACGAAGGTAACTAACTGGGAAGCTCTTAGAAAGCTCGTTACCAAGGTCCCTAACGCCATTCAGCTCATCAGGAGAATCACGAGCAAGCATCAGGGAATGAAGAAGACTAGAATTGTTAGGCTCATTTGCTATTTTGCTATAAGCCACATTATTTACGTAGCTGTGTACCTTAACTGGTACAAGGCAGAAAAGGACAAAATCAATACACGCAAAAGGAACGCTGTCGTGCAGGCCATAGGCTTGCACGAAAGCACCTGTGCTGAGAGAATAATGCAGCTGGGCAAGCATACCACCTTAGAAGGATTGATTGAAGCTCAGCAAATAGATCAGATGGAAACACTAGCAAGCACACGTACTTGTAGAAGTACACTAAAAAAATTACGAATAAATTACCATAACCAGCAAGGACCCACGGTTGCATTGGCCAGAGAGATTAGGAGAAAGATTGAAATCACAAATTTACCCAAAAATATGCACCCGGAATTCAATCAGGGCTGGTGAACGAGCAGAGCTAAAGCTCTACTCAAACACTACGGCAATGACGAGGAAGTGCTATACGTGGACGCTGCGGAGTATTCAAATCAGCAAGCGTTTACCGCGGTAGCAACTAATACAAAGCAAGAAAGCGTACACACGTGCTCAATCGAAATCAGGGTAAAATCAAGAGTTCGACGAAAACTCGTCTGGTCAGGATTGCTCATAGTCAAGGGTAAAACGGACGCCGACCAATAACATTAAAAAAACGAAACCAAGACGTTTCGGCTCCCGTACGGTGGCCTTGTTCACATGTGAACAAGGCCCCCGTATGGGACCTGAAACGTCTTGGTT
This sequence comes from Dermacentor andersoni, assembly GCF_023375885.2. Taxonomy (NCBI): domain Eukaryota; kingdom Metazoa; phylum Arthropoda; class Arachnida; order Ixodida; family Ixodidae; genus Dermacentor; species Dermacentor andersoni. The sequence goes on along the minus strand of NC_092822.1, from coordinate 109,550,227 downwards.
TCCTTTCTTTTAATGTTATTGGTCGGCGTCCGTTTTACCCTTGACCAAAACCAGGGTGTTTGAGGTTGCGGAGGAGGTTGCCATCGATCTAGCTATCGCTCGTCCCAAATATGGATATATATTTAGAGACTCTCAATTGGCTATACGAAATTTCGCCAGAGGACGGATATCAGTTAAAGCTGCAGAAATAAACGGTAAAGCCAAACTCGTATCATATGAGGAATTTCACGACAAGGAAATCATCTGGTTCCCAGCCCATACAGAGTCCGAATCCCCCGCCACCCTGAACCTTAACGAGTCTGCCCATCGTGTTGCCCGAGGAGTCATTATTTTCACCCGATTGGGGGGAGGGGGGGGGGGCTCTGACCGAGGAGGAGATGGAACGGACGGATATGTATAGACTCCTTTCATTCATTCATATAACTCAATACTACAATATATTCACCTTTTAACCCAGAAATGGACAGGTTGTAGGCGTTTAACTAGAGGCGCCTTTGAAACCAGAACTTACACGAACCCAGTAGATCTTAACCGCATGTTTCCGGAATTATACCCTGATATCAAATGTAAATTATGGGATAGAGGAGCCACCGTAGAGCACACACTCTGGGTTTGTAAAAGTTCAGAGGACAATTGCAGTCTGGCCCCCAACCCCCCGGATAATCTAGAGGCGCGATTGAGAGCCGCACTGACTAGTTCAGATCTTCGGAACCAACTTTGGGTCGTCCAGAAAGCCCGGGAAGCTACCGACAGACAGAGTTTCTCTGCTGCCCCCGGCGGCGCCTAGAACGAGGCCATCATCATCATCATCATCATCATCATCATCATCATCATCATCATCATCAGCCTGATTACGACCACTGCAGGGCAAAGGCCTCTGCCATACTTCTCCAACTACCCTGGTCATGTACTAATTGTGGCCATGCCGTCCCTGCAAACTTAATCTCATCCGCCCACCTAACTTTCTGCCGCTCACTGCTACGGTTACCTTCCCTTGGAATCCAGTCCGTAACCCTTAATGACCATTGGTTATCTTCCCTCCTCGTTACATGTCCTGCCCATGCCCCATTTATTTTTATTTTTTTATTTCAACTGAGATGACATTTACCCGCGTTTGTTCCCTCACCCAATCTGCTCTTTTCTTATCCCTTTAAGTTACACCCATCATTCTTCTTTCCATAGCTCGTTGCGTCGTCCGCAATTTAAATAGGACCCTTTTCGTAAGCCTCCAGGTTTCTGCCCCGTTCGTGAGTACTGGTAAGACACAGCTGTTATACACTTTTCTCTTGAGGGATAATGGCAACCTGCTGTTCATGATCTGCGAATGCCTGCCAAACGCACCCCAGCCCATTCTTATTCTTCTGATTATTTAAGTCTCATGATCCGGATCCGCGGTCACTACCTGCCCTAAGTAGATGTATTCCCTTACTACTTCCAATGCCTCGCTACCTATCGTCAACTGTTGTTCTCTTCCGAGACTGTTAAACATTACTTTAGTTTTCTGCAGAATAATTTTTAGACCCACCCTTCCACTTTGTCTCTCCAGGTCAGTGAGCATGCATTGCAATTGGGCCCCTGAGTTACAAGCAAAGCAATATCATCAGCGAATCGCAAGTTACTAAGGTATTCTCCCTTAACTCTTATCCCCAATTCTTCCCAATCCAGGTCTCTGAATACCTCCTGTAAACATGCTTTGAATAACATTGGAGAGATCGTATCTTCCTGCCTGACGCCTTTCTTTATTGGGATTTTGTTGCTTTCTTTATGGAGGACTACGGTGGCTGTGGAGCCGCTATAGATATCTTTCAGTATTTTTACATACGGCTCCTCTACACCCTGATTCCATAATTCCTCCATGACTGCTGAGGTTTCGACTGAATCAAATGCTTTCTCGTAATCAATGAAAGTTATATATAAGGGTTGGTTATGTTCCGCATATTTCGCTATCACCTGATTGATAGTGTGAATATGGTCTATTGTTGAGTAGCCTTTACGGAATCCTGCCTGGTCCTTTGGTTGACAGAAGCCTAAGGTGTGCCCGATTCTATTTGCGATTACCTTAGTAAATTCTTTGTATGCAATGGACAGTAAGCTGATCGGTCTATCGTTTTTCAAGTCTTTGGCATCCCCTTTCTTATGGATTAGGATTATGTTAGCATTCTTCCAAGATTTCGGCACGCTCGAGGTCATGAGGTATTGCGTATACAGGGTGGCCAGTTTTTCTAGAACAATCTGCCTGCCATCCTTCAACAAATCTGCTGTTACCTGATCCTCCCCAGCTGCCTTCCCCCTTTGCATGTCTCTCAAGGCTTTCTTTACTTTATCCGTTGTTACTTGGGAAATTTCAAATTTTTCTAGACTATTCTCTCTTCCATTATCGTCGTGGGTGCCACTGGTACTGTATAAATCTCTATAGAATTCCTCAGCCCCTTGTACTATCTCATCCATATTAGTAATGATATCACCGGCTTTGTCTCTAAACGCATACATCTGATTCTTGCCAATTCCTAGTTTCTTCACTGCTTTTAGGCTTCCTCCGTTCCTGAGAGCATGTTGAATTCTATCTATATTATACTTCCTTATGTCAGCTGTTTTACGCTTGTTCTGCCAGTTCTATTCTAGCTGTAGGGTTAGAGGCTTTCATACATTTGCGTTTCTTGATCAGATCTTTCGTCTCCTGCGATAGCTTACTGGAATCCTTACTTGTATCCTTACTGGTATCCGAGGCCATCAATTGCAGGACATTTAATAAAGTTGCCCCCCCCCCCCCCCACACGCGCACCACTCCTCTCAGTACGACGCCGTGGTTCTTGCAGCAGTGGTTTGACGGAATCGCTTCAGTTTATTTGTTATTTTATGTTCTTACAGAAAGCTAGTTATAAAGCAAATTTTTATCATAAATTTATTGTGCGGCATTGATAACTCCGGCTTGTGTCTTAATATGGATGTCATCTGGTGGTTTTCAACGAAGTACGCACAATAGTGTTTGTTCGATATAGTGAAAATGAATATGTGCGATCAGTGTGACCTGTCAGTCTTTTAGTTTAGGCGAAAAGCATGATCGGTGCCGTCGCTATTCATTTCACCGCTCGAAATAACGCAATAAAACGACTATTTGTGATAGTAAAAGAAAAATAACTTCGCTGTGCACGCGGCAGCGTTCCTGATTGCTTTCAGGTAGCTGCAGTATCCATTCCGTGATCATGGTCCAACTCGGAACTTACAGGCGTGGTGTATACACAGCTTGCGAAGAAGCAGATGACCGAGGTGACGACGCGGACCGTGCGGTTATTTACGTGTGCGTGCGGGAATTCTTCGTCGACCACTTCCACAACCAGCTCGGTAGTCAGCAGCTGCAAATGCGTAACGGATTAGCGGACAACACCATCGACTCCTTCTCCCAGAACATGCGTAAGTACACTCGCGCGAGGTCGTAGTTTTGAACCTCTTAGCTAATCCAAAATACAGAGAAATCGCTTGCCTCTAATAATAATTTCTTGTGTAACAATCTCGCAAACTTTCAAAGAATAGGTTGCAAAGCGCAAAATACGCGCTGCCATATCTTCCGACTAGGTTAACCTAAACCTTTGGACTAGCTTGCGGCAGTGAAAACATCTAATGGATAAATTTCTATTACTCAATCGGCACGTACAATGCAGTAGCCATAACCGTCTTAAACTATCTCGACATGAACGGTCTAAGGTCCATTTTTATTATTTGTTCAATCTGGCAGTACGTGGCACGGTGGTATAGTGGGCGACACACAGCATGGACTTACAACAAAATTACGTACGAGAGCATGCGAAGTACGCACATAAGATAACCTGTTATCTCTTACAGCGAGCCAACTTTCGCAACAAACTATACATGACCAAGCGAAAGGGGAGACTAAAGGGTGCGGTCTTGTACGCGTTCCAAAATAGAACGGAGGCGGTCCGTTCTTTACGTCGGGAAATAGGCAGTCCGTTCCATTGCATTCGTCCGATAGACGACGACACGGAATGATTGACAGCAGATATCACGGCACAATTGACGTCATGGCATTCGTCACGGTTCAAATTGACCAATTGTGTGCGGCTCGGTGGAACGGACCGCCTGCGTTCTATTTTGGAACGCGTACAAGATCGCACCCCTAGATGAACCTATTCCTAAGAAAACATACGGATTTCTTGAACATAGCTATACGAAAGCCCTCGCCACGGTGGCTCTTACTTAAGGTGATGTGCCGCTCAACCCGATGTCACGGGGCTACGGTAGCCGATAATGCGCAAACTCTTCTTGACCAAGGACCAATTACGCTGACCACTAGGTCATTATCGAAAATACCCTGCGTCATCAGTCGATATATCCAACTGTAGCTGGCACGGCTAACAGCTCAGCGCGTTATCTTTCCACCGTCAATTCATATTTCCGCTCTACACGATATCTGTTCTCTATGAGAAGGGTGTTTTCTTTTGATGGAGGAGAACAGCTGGCTAAATATGTACGCTATGATTATCTGAGAACATAAATAGCGCGTTATTTCCACTGAACCTGTGGCCAAACTCAGATTTTCGTTTTCGTGTTCTTTAGCATTGGCTTGGTCGCTGGATTGGCTGGAATTTCCTATTAGGAACAATCGAAGCGTTAGAGCTTTTTGGGAATATAGGCCGTGTTCTCATGCATCTAAAATGGCCAAAGCGCATTTTTTTCTGCACCGACGAACCAATAAACACTTATCAAATGGCCTTTTCTTAGATACGAAACTACGTGGTGACGTCACAATGAACTTCCGCTCATAGTGGCGCCACAGATTTCGATGACGTCAGCTCGGTTAAACCTAATAATTGTCAACCCAGCAAGTTCTCATAAATTTTCTTGCGCCAACACTTTTCGAATACAGGAATACTGCACAAAATCGGTGACGCCGTCTGAACTCACAAGTAGATTATTCGAGTTCTAATTTGTCTGCAAACTTGGCGTTTGCTGTTTACCTGGTTATCGAAGGCGTAAACCGTGAACCGTCGAACTGGTAGTGCCATGTGGGGGCGCAATGCTCAACTGCTGCACTGAGCTATTGCTGCAGCACCCGAATGGGTTCTACTTGGCTGCGTGTTTAATTTCCGGCAGTGGCGTAATCGTGAACACGTTGACTCTATAAATGTGTTTTTCTTTTTCGACAAGAACACATGGAACAAGAATCCATAAAGAATTGCGGCGAGACAAACCATCGCAAGATGTCACTATTGTGCCGCTATCGCTAAAGTCCCTTGATAATTTGAAAGTAGTGACACTCTTTGAACTCTGCCGCCGCCGCGCGACCTCCTCGCCTCGTCCTCGCCCCTTGCGCGTTCCCCCGCGGCAACCAGTTTTGCCCCCGTTTTTCTGCGCGACGATTGGTCTCCCTGCCGTTGCCCTTGGAAACGCGCGGATTTTGAGTTTTGCTTGTGTTTTTCTTTTTTGTTCGCGCCATTTTCCTCCTGAGCACGGCTGGCTCGGTGCTTTAGCTCGGCGTAGCGAACGTTGTACGCTGTGTTTCTGGTCTATGTGCTAGCGCTATGCCGGGCTGTTGCGCATATAACTGCAGCAAGAAGCCTGAAGATGGTTATGCCGTTTTTATGATACCACAACGAAAGCGTGACGGCTTGCGTAGGAAGCAGTGGCTGCATGACATTGGCCGAAAGAACTTTGTTCCGACAAAGAACAGCGTTGTTGGCGAACTGAGGAGCCTTTCTTATAGCTCGCAGCAAAGAATCTCGTAATGGTGCATTTTTTTTTCATTCTTCCGGCCTGCTCACCAGCGTTTTTGTTGCGGTTGTCCTCAGTATGCTTAATATTCTGGGAAGGCTCCATCACTTCGCACGTCGCTAACTGTTGTTATTCAGTCGGAAGTGCAGTATTATGATTCTGCTTTGCGCCCTGAAAAAAATTAGTGGCAAGTATACCCGTAGTATTGCAGGTGATGAGCGTTAGCTAGTCAAAATTCAGTTTTTTTTTTTTAGTTTTAGGGCGAAAGCCTTTAGATCTTTATGTTTCGAGGTCGCGTTGTAAACTGGAAGTATCACGTGACCCAAGAAAGGCCAGAGGGGACCCAAAGCATGTCCGCCCCTGTATAAGAGAATGATTACCCAAGTTAATTAATGAATCATTAGTGGTTGACATAAGGTGGATTAGGGACGATTAAGGTTGATTAGAGAGTATTAAAGAACATTACGGTGGATTAGAGTGCATTATGAAGGATTAAGATGCATGAATAAAGATTAAAGTGCGTGGAGGAGGATTAAGGCGGATTATGGTGGATTAAGGTGAAGTGTTGATGAAAGGGTATTAAGACCGATTAGGGTGGATTAGGGTGCCGGAACAAGGATTAGGGTGGCTTAACGTGGATAAAGGGAAATTAAGGTCGATTAATGTGGATTAAGGTGAATTAGGGTTGAGAAAGGAGGATTAAGACCGATTTGGATGGAATGGGGTAGATTAAGTTGGATTAGAGACCATGGAGCTGGATTAGGCTTTATAAAGGCGGATTAGGATGTGTTAAGGTAGATTGGGACCATCAAGCAGGATTAAGTGGGATTAAGGTGCGTGAATAAGAATTAAGATGAATAAAGGAGGATTAAGGCGGAATATGATGGATTAGGGTTGATGAAGGAGGATTAAGACCGCATAGGGTAGGCTAAGGTGCATTAGGGGCGATATAGGTTGATTAGGTTGTATTAAGGTGGATTGGGAGTTTTAAGGTGGATGAAGGAGCATTAAGGTGGATTAGGGTGGACTAAGGTGTTCTGGGGTTCATTGAGTATTGAGACCGATTAGTCTACCATAATCCTCCTAATGCACATTCATAGACCTCAATCCTCCTTCATTCACTTTAATCCACCATAATCCACGAAAGGCCTCCTCAATGCACCCTAATCCACCTTCATCGACCTTAATCTACTCTAACCCTCCTTAATGCACTTTAATCCTCCTTAATCAACCGTAATGCTTCCTCATTAACTTTAATCCACCCTAGCCCACCATAATCATCTTTAATGCACCTTAATCCCTCTTAATCCACCTTTATCCTTCTTCATGCCCTTTAATCCCCCATAATCCACTACAATCGTCCTGAATGCACATCAACGCACCTTCATCCACCCTAATTAACCTCAACGACCTTAATCCCACCTAGTCCTCCTTTACCATCTTTATTCATCCTAATGCACCTTCATTAACTTTAATCCACCTTAATCATCCTTAATACACCCGAATTCATCTTAATCCAATCACTAATCAATCATTACTTTGCTAATCATTAATCATCTCTTATACGCGGCTGCACATGCTTTGGTTCGCTTCCCGCCTTCCTTCGGTCACGTGATATTTTCTGTAGCTCACAACGGGACCTTGAAACAGAGGTTTAAGGCTTTCGCTTAATAAGCCACACACAAAGGGATGTGTCACAAGCAATACTAGATCAGACGCACGAAGTAAAGCATCTGATCATGTGGCAGAAAAATTGTCTGGAGTATAGAACTCGCCTCAAAGCTCCCTTTACATCGGTATACCCCGTTCATACGGCTTTAAGAAAAAACCAACCCCCTCATAAACGTTGCCTCCAGCATTATCGATGCTGTTATTAGCATTTCTCAACATTTTCAACCCCACTGGGGCGCGCAACTGGCCCAAAATAACACGCCTGCATAGAATCCTGCAGCCCGTCCGCGGGAGCCCAGGAGGAATAGCGCGCCGTGCGCAGCCGGCGGGCGAGGAGAATCGAGGAGGAAAGCGCCGCCAGGAGGAGAGTGTCGCTACTGGGCCTCTTCGATTTTCGGAGTTCTGGCAGCCCGCTGGGAGCCAGACGGCAGCCAGCTAGTTCCGGTTCTGACAGGAAGTCACGTGGGCTGGGATTCCAAGACAACCCGAACCTGCCCGAAGTTTGCAAAATCGAACGCCGGTACAGCTGGCCAAATGTAAACGTGCTACCAGCATGGCAGCGCCCGTCGAGGCCGACGCGCGGTCGGCGTAGTCGGCCCGTTTATGCGTTGCCAGCTTGAAAATATATAGTTGCATTCAGGAATACGATCACTTTCGCGCGACTCGGCGCAGGACGCGTACTCGGCCAACCTCGCCTTGCGCAGCGCAACAGATGGCCTCCGACGGGGCGGATGACGAAGACGCGAAATCGTGATTGTATACTCGAAAGCGATAGCTGGAGGATCCCTGCTCGCAGCGACCACGTCGACCACCGGCGACATTGATGAGTTGGCGTTGTGTCATCACAAGACATGATAAAGCAGGTTATCGGGTACGTCTCATACGCATAAAATTTCGCGCCGACCTGCTTGGGCTTCGATTTCAGAAAATTTCTTGTGGCTGATGGTGCTTCTCATTTAAGGAGCTGGGGACGCGGCTGGCGCGTGAAAATGCACGTCGCCTGTGACCAGCGAGGCGTTTCACACGAAAAACAACATTGGTCGCAATCATGAGAGCAGTAAGCCAATGTACGCGTGTCTAAATGTACAGCGTACAATCAGTGTATTCTTAGATCAACGGCCTGCAGTTCGAACACATATCGGTTTCGAGCTGCCACCTAAGCATACGACGGAGAGACGGAGCGAACACGGGCTAACTGCAAAGCCTTCGCCAACTGCAGATAAAGGAGAGATATACATAGGCGAAATATGTGCAAAGGAACGCCACCAGAGAAAGACGAACCCAAAATGTACCGCAATGTGTGAATGAGCGTCTACAACTTGCGTGGAACACGATGCAGATAACATGCACGCATGAGAGCGCGGCGCGCTGTTCACCTCCGCGAAGAAGCAATCAGGACACACACACACAAAAGCTTCAAACGGTTCACCACGGCTCGTATCACACCGCTTCGCGATGCGGAACGGAGCGTTAGCACCTAAAACGATAACGCTAGAAGTAAGGAAATCCGAAGATGACCGTAGACAGTTGGCTGAGCGAGGTAAATTTAAGTCCTCAAGCGCCCGCGTTGCAATCCGTGAAGTCCCCGTAAAGATGGCGGCGAGAGCCCATCACCTCTTTTAGTCGTCTGCTAGCCAGAGAACTTCCAGAGAGCAGCCAGACCAAAATCGTCCTGGCAGGTTCTGGCAGCCCGCGGGTAGCCAGAACCGTCCAGCGCGAGCAAAACGAACGCCCGGCGGAAGTGCGTAGCGCGGTGGGCGGAGCAACCCGAGAAAAACGAAGACGCTCTGGCTGGCTCTGGCAGCCCGCGGGTAGCCAGAAGTGGAAAATCGAAGAAGCCCACTTTCAAATTATCAAAGGCTTTTAGCTATCGCCTGCCTTTCAGGCTCGGCCTGTGACGTCACGACAGATAGCTTGGCGACGACTGCGTGCGCCAAGCTACAGTACCACGTGACCTCCCCCTGCGTGTATATCATCGGCCAGCGCAATGAGCACGAGCTATCATTTTTCTGTCGTCACCACAGCTCGTCGACTGACTTCTGGCACGCACACGCTTCGCACTCGTATGCAGCGTCACCACAGCTACCACCACCGTCCGGTTGCCCGGCCTTACGCAAACGTGACTGTTAATACCGCAGTGCCGGACAGTGCTGAAGCTCTCTATTGCCTTTGTACTCTTGTAAACGTCCGCAGGAATATTTACGATGATACGCAATCAATCTCAAAACATGCGGTTTGCTTTAATTCTGTACAACATCGGAGACAGTCTACGTAGGCAGCTAAGGAGACAGCTAAAACAGCTTCGAGCCCAAGAAGTGGAACGCGGTGAAACCGTCAGGAAGACGAGGGAAATGCTAGATGGATGGATAACTGGATGGATGTTATGAGCATCCCCTTTGAAATGGGGTGGTGGGTAGTGCCACCAAGCTCTTGCTATTATACTGTCTAATGCCCTACCTATGTTTTTAAAAAACACAAAATTCCCAGCATCAAACTTCCAACGTGATACCACCTCGGGGTGACAAGAAAACGTTAAGCGCACATTATCCCTCTACGTTCACTCTGTGCGTCTGCGAACCTATGAAAAACGCGACATGACTTACATTAAACGCGACGTGACTTACATCAATTTATGAGAAAGCGTCACTGCGCTCTCTTCTGCGCAGACGACCTTCCCGTTAACTTGTCAAGCGTCCTCCTCAGCCGCCATCGTGTTTGGACAGCCACATAGCCTGCATCGTTTCTGACTTCATGTTGTCTTCTTTGACAGCTTCGTCAGAATTGGAACGAAGCTTAGTACATCCTAAGCTTCGGCGAGTATTGTAACACCGCAATGAACTCGACCAATGAAAAAGTGCGAGAATTATAGAGAAATGTACGTCAACAGTGTACTGACTTGAGCTGGTTGGCGAGGAACAGCGCTTAAATTGCAGAGTTATAGCCTGTCAGCTAACTTTTTTATTGTTTACAGATTAGCCGGTTACGCAGCGAAGCCGTAGGTGGCATGTACCAATGCTGCATGCTAACGACATCTAATAACGTTTTGTCTAACGAAAATAGGTTTGAACCATTTGGTGTGGCATGAGTGTTCTCGTCAAAAGGAAATCCCAAAAATAGTGCACGTTAATGGTTAGGTCGCTACCATCGCCTTACACCAGCAGTTTAGTAGAATATGATAATCACTGCGCAGTGTTCGCTTTGTGTGCATCTAATGAAACTCCGCGTCACAAGGTGCCGCTACCACCGTTGTCGCTACCCTACACCTCTCCGGGAAGTTAATGTTTTTTACGAACAAACTAGAAATCTTCATAATTCGGCGCAAGTTGTGAAACTTCGATGGATCAAGGGACACCTTTGACTCCAAGTTTCTGCACGGCAGTCTCAAAAAAGCACGAGCTGTTTACATTAACACGCGCTGCGCGAGGTTTGTTAAGTGATCTTTCCTACGAACCTAACTTGAACTAACAGATAGCAAGAAGTGCCGCTAAAAAGCATTAAAGAGACGCATTTTGTAAGCTCGGATTGCTAGGTATGCGGAGGGTGGCAGCAATATTTGATGACACCAGTCTGCGCGTACGACGCCTTTTAAGACAGAGGTTTCTACAAAAAATTTATGAGAGAAATATGATCGTAGTCGGTACAGGCAAAAAATTGAACGGTTTCACGTGCAGAAAACACGGTTGGATTATGAGGTACGTCGCTGTTGTGTTACTCATAATTAACTCTGAACACTCGTGGTTGTTTAACGCGCAAATAAATCTAATCACACCAGCGTTTATAAGTTTTGCCTAATAAAAACATGGCCGTCGCTGACGGAATTGACCCCGCGACCTTGCAGCACAACGCCAAAGCCACAGGGCCACCACGGTAGGTTTCGATCTGCATACTGCCGCGACAACTTGGTCGCATTCAAGTTGCGCGCCTTTCGTATTGGACACTGTGGCCGCCGTACCGTGGTGTTGTTCAGCGATAGGCAGCGATCTTCGTGGCACGGGTAGCCGGTTGGACCCGACTCACATGCGCCACGCGCGCGAGGTGTCACGCGAGAAGAAAGAGGAAGGCGGTTCGAGGCCAGTTTGAGAACGCGACTGCCGCGGATTTCTTCACGACCGCAGTGACTTTTGCTTGTGGGCACAAGTTCGCCCTTAATAAATATCGTTGCTTTATTAACATCGTTACATAATGTGGCAGCTCAGTGGTTCAACTAGCACGCGAGTGATAGCTGTAGTGCAAGGCCTTAGCTAAACTTCGCCCTTTTGCCTTAAAATAGCATTATCACCTTGGAGATTTATCACCTTAAACCGAAATATTGCATTATGGATGCTGCAATTTGCAATGATGTTTGATAGGCACAAGAAAATATGGTTGCAGGAACATTTAGAAATGTAAACCTTAATTTAAACCGTAAAGCCGCAAGCACGCGTATTCGACGAATATACCTACTACCCATAGTTCGCACTGGAGCTCTAGTGCTATAGTTCCCTCTCGTAATTTAATACGAAACTAAACGTGGCCATCTTGGTCAGAACACACGAGATGTGCCCAGAGGCGCGTTTGCCGGCTTTACGCATCGTCCATTGCGCATTAGAAAAAAAAATTATGCCATACTTCTTTGTAAGTTGTTCTCTTTATTTCCCCCAAATTACTTTTCCTGGATGACTTTTTTTTTTACAGGAATAGCGGCTAGGAAACTTCGTTCATCTCCCGTACAATCTGTCGCAAGAACAAACATTCTCGTTCCTTCGCAGCAGAAATCGTAAGCAAAGAAAATTGTATTTATTTCCAACTAGAGTGTCGCACGTGCTGTCGTCGTCGTTGCACAAATTACTGCTTTTGTGATTCGCACTTAACAAGCAAAAAAAAAAGTATTTGTTGAGACTGTGTTGGTACATTAAGCTTCTATGCAAATCGGCTGCGTTTAACGTGAGACGAGGTTGGGCACGCCATAAAAGGTGGATGGTGACGTCATAATGAAATTACCACTGAGCTCACGATGACGTCACGAATTTTGACAGTGACAACTAGGGTACAGTTGATAACGCTCAAAATATAAAATGTGTCGAGACATTTTTTGCGTCAACACTACTCGGTTACAAGATAAAAAACATCGAAATTCACGACCTCACATTGACCTACCTGCGCTGAAGTTTCGAAGGTAGACTCCACTGCACCAATAATGAACGCTTTACTGCCAGAACAATAAATATAAAGCTTAGAAATAAAGCATTTACCCGTGTACTTTCATTTAGTGTTGCTCTCTGTAGTCCCTTTAAAGCGGCCCTGCAACGCACCAAGGAAAGCTTGTTGATCGGTAGAGACGGCACCGCCTCAATGCGGCGGTCTTGTGTACTTCCTGGACAGGACGTGACATCAAGGCGTGCCGCTACGAGTTAGCGGTTAAAAATGTGACGAGCGATTTACGCTTGTGCGAGCTCTTGCAACCATGGGAACGACGCATCAACATGCCGAGCACTTGGTGCGCCAAAGGCCGCCTCAGAACAGCTGTTCTATACCCACAAAAGGTGCGCCACAACCTCGGAAATCGAACGGCGTGCCCCCCAATTGCGGAGGCCATGGGCGCCCCATCAACAGGCTGAGCAAAGGTTGGGGAAACGCGGGGCGCCGATTTTCGCCAATGTCCTGCCGCTATTGGCGCCTCCCTGTGATTTCGTGGTAGAGTGAGACGTGGCACCTAAAACGGCAAAAATTCGAGCTCAGGGTAACTCTCATCTTTCTTGTATTTTGACATTTCTCTAGCCGATAACTTGGGTTTGTATGAATTATCGTAACCCTTTCTTTGCACTTTGTTCGAAGGCATGCTTCGAATAGATCTAAAGCAAGCAAACATGGTGGTCTGATAAAAAAGGTGTTACAGGGCCCGTTTAAGGCTTGCATTTTCAGTGGGCTTTGAAATTCTTCCCGCACTAATACAACGGAGAAATAAGTCCGCCATAGTATGGCGCCATATTCTAATCTCGCTATCTGGTTTCACTGACACTTTCAGTGAACGAGCACCTTTATCTTTTCTGGGTTTATGACATATCAACTAGCAATGCGCAACACTACAGAATTCGACGCGTATCGAATCATGTTACCAGTGATCCGAGTCCCATGAAGACCACGAAAAGGAAGAACACCGGCAGCACGACTCCATTCGTCTGTGTGGACAACAGCGCCTGCGGGATCTGCGCGAAGGCCACGTCCTCCACCACATCTGCGATGGCAAGAATATGCGTATTGCCTACTGTTCGAAAGCTCAGATGGCTAACAGGGAGTGACACATGAAGATTTAGGGGTCATCTAATGTGCCACGTGTGGCTGTGTGATGCAGAACAGTTGAATTGCTACCGAGAAAGCAACTTGCCACGGTTAGTTATTGTTACCGAGAGTAGAATTCGCCTGCCATGAGGAGCCGGAATTATAAGTGGGAGGGCTAATATTAAGAGATTTGATGGATTTCCAGCGCTTTAAGAAAGCAGGAAAAAAATTGGGGAAAAAAAGGCGGAGCTACAGGTAGGACGCAGGTCTTCAGCTCAGCTGAAGACCGACCTGTTCTTTCGCTTTTTCTTCTCTGATGTTTTTCCTATTTCTCTAAAGCGCTGCAAATTCATGAAATGACGATATTGCAACTAGCCCACCTGTCCGATTTAAGTAACGATATTTAGAGAATTTCTCGCGAGAAAGTTGACCTCCTTACAAAAAGCAAATTCCTCGCACATGTGTAAAATCATTTTTACAAATATGTATTGGCCAAATCAAGCGCTTGACCAAGCACCACTCGTTCAACTAAAAGCGTGATTCAAAACAGGGTCACTGACCTAGTCAAAACAAAACCGTGACGTTTCTTGTTTCACACGGAACCTTCATTCACAATGATGTCGGTCTCAGGAAGGCTTTTAACTATGTCTTAGTGGGTGGCCCAAAGATTTAAAACACTGAGGTGGTTCAGATTCCCTACCGTCCTGTTAAGTGCGAGAGGTAGTGTAAATTACGAGTGATTCCACCCAATACTCGCCAACACGATACGGTTTCTTCAATCACTTGGACTCGCAATAAAAATATGATTACTTCCCAGTGAACCCAGCCCCTGTGTATACAAGGTTCCCTATAAAACCCGGGAAGTCAGGAAATTCTTGTTTTGACTTCAGTAATGACCCAATTTTTCAAGAAGTTCACAGTTCCTATAGTGTCAGCCATTAAGTCTCACCTTACAAATACCCAATGCTTGCAGTGTTGCTTAATGCGCTGAAATCGTGCTCACGCTATCGACACTTATCGTGTCCAACAATAGTCGTGGAGGTTTCGCTGTTCTGTGCCGCCCTTGCCTCGCGCTTCCTGGCAGGGTCTCGAGCACGGCGAGCATCCGACAACCTCGCACATCGCAGCACAGCTAAGCGCCCCGTGCGCAGCGTGTAGCATTTTCTGAGCCGCTGACGTCACGTCAGCCATATTCTGAACATTAAGCCCCATAATAAACATTGAACATTCAACCTTCTTTGAGTATTGGTACCTGCGATAACGGAAACTCTGTCACTTCGTCTGACTGAATGATTTCAAAATTATGCCGGTGGCATGTCATAACACCGAGAGCGAGCCCTGTCTGCCTTATAGCTCTTTCTTTCGTAATGAGGGCGGTAATCCCAGTTGTTGAATGGTGCAACGCCCAAGCATCTCAAGTTTTGAAGAAGCCAAATGCAGAATGCTACTTCATAAACTAAATTTTTCGTAATTCTAGATTACCAATAGATTACGACTGTTCGTCTTTCAGATTGATGCATTTTCCCAAGTTCACTGAACACTTCGGATATTAAATGTCATCCGGGACCTTCCAAAGCTGGTCTGAAGACTCGAACAAGTCACGGTGCTCGAGATTTCAAGTTGGTCGAGTGGTTATCCAAACCACGCCCTGCACCACGAACTTCTGATGTCATTGTATCACGTCACTCCTCCGCAATTGGCCAATTATAGAACCAGCTCAAAAACTTATCCTGATTCCTTCCCATTTCTCGCTTCAATAAGCTACTGCTATTTCTGTATGACCTGTGACAATACTGATCACATCTACGCGCGCTGCTGCCGCTCAATATCATTGCGCCGTTCTATTATTCGCTGACGTCACGCTGTTCCCGTGGATATTGGTGGTCTTGATAACTCGCTTCTGATTGCACAAATGCATCTCTCATGACCAACGACAAAACGTAAATCCGCTGGAAATATGCGAGGCTTAGCTCGAACCTATGATTAATATGTCTGCGGTGATTGCATGAAAATCGCCGACACACTTTTATACCTCGCGGGCTCACTTGTTTAGGCAATTGTGAAAAACTTTACTAACTGTACTCGCATATTCAAAACGGACCCCAATTCCTAAACTTTCTTCAATTTGCCCGCTCTGTGCAATACACACCTATCGAGATTTCAGCTAAGTAGTAATATTTCGCCGTCTGTGGCAATCACTTAAATAACGTACGAGGTGGGGAAGCTACTTTATTTATTTTTATTTATTTATACATACATACTGCAGCCTCAATGAGGCTGTTGCAGGTGTGGGATGAACAACAAACACACAACATCTATAAACAAGGTTGCGTAAATTTTTTCAGTGGTAGTGAACGGATGTTTCCCGGTAATGAATTCCAGACTTCAATTGCTGGTGGAAAAAAGCTGTGTTTAAAAGAATCAGTGCGGGCAAAAAAGGTAGAGATATTTAGAACATGGTGACTCCTCGTACATTAGGGTTTGGAAAAAGTCAAGTATATAGTTATCTAGAGAGGGGAAGCGAGGAGAATTCATTAACGTGTGAAGGAATTTTAAGCATTCTAGTTTTCGACGCTCTGCAAGAGGACTGAGACCAAGTAGAGGAAGAGAGTTAGATGGCGAAAATTCCCTGCCATTTCTACTACAAACTAAATGCACAGCCTTTTTTTTTTTTGCACTGATTCTAGTTTTTTGACGTCACGATGTTTGCATCACGATGTGTACAACGCAGCCATATTGGAGGATGGCGCGAATGAGGGTTTTATATGTAAGAAGTTTCGTTTCTTGAGTTGCAAGACGCAGCGTAAGATGAAAGTAACCTAGTATTTTAGGGCCTTGTTAATGGTGGCACCAATGTGTTTTGGACCCCGACAAATCGTATGGTAATAGAATACCTAAATATTTGAATTCGAAGACCCTATTTAAAGTAATTTTGGTAAAGGCATAGGCAAAGAAGGAGGGGGATGAGCGTCGCGTAAAGGGCATGGAGACAGTGGAGACAGGAGACTTGAAGTAAACGCGGGTGCAGGCGTGTCAAAGATGGTGGGAAATACACTTTAACTGTTGACATATTATTAATCGTCATCTCGATTTCATGAATGTAGAAAGGTTTAAATGGACGTTCCTGAATAAGTGTTGTTGATATCGACGTTTCGTGTACCAACCTCAGCAATAATATCTATTTTCAAGCATACCTTATTCGGCGAATTTTCGCGAATATTTATCATCCATCTACATGGATTACGAAAGTGGGTCTGCTGCCCTAAAAGACGTGTACAAAGATTTCATTAACTGTAAAAATGAACTTTCTAATAAAAAATTTGGAGGACGCTTAAGCTTCGCCTTTCAGAGTGGAACACGATAGCATTCAAAGATTCCTGACTGATTCTAGTTAATGCAAGGAACCGGGGGCGCCGCTCCGTGGCCCCCAAGACACCCATCGCACCGGCGCGCGCAATATGGCGGACGCCGCGGCCGGTTTTTGTGTGAAGGGGTTTCTTTGAGCTTTCGCCTAACAGAATTATGTTTTCTCGTGCAGTCAAATTGCGATCCGAGAGCTATCATGTCTGTGCAAGTCGTAGTTTACGATTTTTCTACGTAGTTCAGCTTGAGAAATTCAATAAGTTCAGTCAGTTCCGTACATCATATCGAGGGCCTGGGTATGCGTGGTTCAAAAACTTTTTGCCGATGCGACGTCTGACGCCGGGCGCGGACTGCTGGATTTTTTGCGACATGGGCTCCTTAACGCTCTCCCGTTAAAACCACAAATCATTCATTAATGCAATGTGTAGACCTGCATATTTGATTCCTTCTCGGGGGAACGCGCATTTGTAAAAAAAGTAACCAGCGGCTGATAACGAACCGTGCATTATCGATCGTCCTTTATTACCATAACTTGTCGCCGCGATTCAATGAATGGTGCAGCGCTTACCCGTTTAGTGAAAAGTCGTCAGGCTTTCTCTTCTCCGAAAATAAACGCGACGATATATCACAAATTACTATGGACGGGATTTAAGGCTTATTCTTACTTGCCTCTTCCAATCGAGGCCGCAAGCGAGACTGCCCGCTCTTCAGCATTTGATATGGTCGTGCCTTCAAATTTATCACTAAAAATGAAAGAAATTGGTTTGACCTCGCATATTACTAACTGGATTAAGCCATATCTATGCAACCGTAATCAGAACGATAGCGTTAACAGATCCTGTTCGCGGTTTTTAGACGTATACTCCGGCGTTCCCAGGGGCCTGTTTTGGGACCGTGCTTAATACTTATATTAATGACATTGTGCACGTGGCGGACTCGTTTGTATCTTTCAAGTTATTCGCAGATGACTGCATCCTATTGACCTCTGTCAATTCTGTCTCTGAACAAACGACCTTGAACTATGGTGTTGGGCTGCTGAGCACGAGGTCGCGGGATCGAATCCCGGCCACGGCGGCCGCATTTCGATGGGGGCGAAATGCGAAAACACCCGTGTACTTAGATTTAGGTGCACGTTAAAGAACCCCAGGTGGTCCAAATTTCCGGAGTCCCCCACTACGGCGTGCCTCATAATCAGGAAGTGCTTTTGGCACGTAAAACACCATAATTTAAAAAAAAACGACCTTGAATAACACTTTAAATTAATTGGTAGAATGGTGAGCTAAATGAGAAATGGAAATTAAACTTCAGAAAACTGTGCACATGTGCATCACTAATAAACGCAACAAACTTCCCTTGGCCTACCATATAAAAACAACTCCCTTGAAAAGGTTGAGGAATGCGAATAATTAGGGCTGACAATAACTGCCAGTCTTAACTGGTCGACCCATATAAATAACATATGGTCTACAGCCCGAAAAAAATTAGGCCTTTTCAAACATAAGTCAGGCGAATATTCCTCCTCCCTGAGATTGGTGACATACAATCCTTTCATCAGACCCTCTTTGGAATTAGGCAGTACTGACTAGGACAATTTTACTCGGAAAACGCAGAAAAACTTCAAAAATTTCAGACATTAGCCCCTCGGCTATATTTACAAACGTTTCAAATGTCTTCACACACCTTCGGCGATGTTACAATTGGCCGAACTCGAACCACTTGCTCAGAGGAGAAAAACAGGACGTTCGACCTTCTTAGTTTCTATTTGTTTGGTAAACTGGCTATAAAACCTTACGACTACGTGGCAAAACACACTGGTCGAGCCTCACATCACAAACACAGTCATCACATCAAGCTTTGTATTCGCAACAATTACCTTTTATAGATATTCATTCTTCCCGCACACAATTACAGAATTCATCGCCACCAACTTCACCCTTGCTACGTAATACTTTGTGATGCGTTATAATGCATGCTTTCCTTTTTTTTCACACTATCCTGCTTGGAATATTGTCCGCAGTATTGTACCAAATAAAACAGAATAAAGAACAATGAAGAATTAACGCAGGCGCAGGAAACGCGACAATCAGCGTAGGACACAAAGATGTGTTCCGTTATGCTGTCCCTCGCTCGGTTTGTTGTCTCTCTCAATTTTTACAGCGAAGCTCTATATTTCTACCGCCCAAGGAAATTTTCGCGTCATTGTGGTAAGCAACAAACTCCCCATACGTGGGCCGATCCCGAAGAAAGTGCCATGCCGGGCCGACCCGCGGCGGAGGTGAAGCAGGCGTTAAGCACTCCCCGTTACGTGGACCGATCCCGAAGATAGTGCCATGCCGGGCCGACCCGCGGTGGAGGTGAAGCAGGCGTTAAGCACTCCCCATACGTGGGCCGATCCCGAAGAAAGTGCCATGCCGGGCCGACCCGCGGCGGAGGTGAAGCAGGCGTTAAGCACTCCCCGTTACGTGGGCCGATCCCGAAGAAAGTGCCATGCCGGGCCGACCCGCGGCGGAGGTGAAGCAGGCGTTAAGCACTCCCCATACGTGGGCCGATCCCGAAGATAGTGCCATGCCGGGCCGACCCGCGGTGGAGGTGAAGCAGGCGTTAAGCACTCCCCATACGTGGGCCGATCCCGAAGAAAGTGCCATGCCGGGCCGACCCGCGGCGGAGGTGAAGCAGGCGTTAAGCACTCCCCGTTACGTGGGCCGATCCCGAAGAAAGTGCCATGCCGGGCCGACCCGTGGCGGAGGTGAAGCAGGCGTTAAGCACTCCCCATACGTGGGCCGATCCCGAAGAAAGTGCAATGCCGGGCCGACCCGCGGCGGAGGTGAAGCAGGCGTTAAGCACTCCCCGTTACGTGGGCCGATCCCGAAGATAGTGCCAAGCCGGGTCGACCCGCGGCGGAGGTGAAGCAGGCGTTAAGCACTCCCCATACGTGGGCCGATCCCGAAGATAGCGCCATGCCGGGCCGACCCGCGGCGGAGGTGAAGCAGGCGTTAAGCACTCCCCGTTACGTGGGCCGATCCCGAAGATAGTGCCATGCCGGACCGACCCGCGGCGGAGGTGAAGCAGGCGTTAAGCACTCCCCGTTACGTGGGCCGATCCCGAAGATAGTGCCATGCCGGGCCGACCCGCGGCGGAGGTGAAGCAGGCGTTAAGCACTCCCCGTTACGTGGGCCGAACCCGAAGAAAGTGCCATGCCGTGCCGACCCGTGGCGGAGGTGAAGCAGGCGTTAAGCACTCCCCATACGTGGGCCGATCCCGAAGAAAGTGCCATGCCGGGCCGACCCGCGGCGGAGGTGAAGCAGGCGTTAAGCACTCCCCATACGTGCGCCGATCCCGAAGATAGTGCCATGCCGGGCCGACCCGCGGTGGAGGTGAAGCAGGCGTTAAGCACTCCCCATACGTGGGCCGATCCCGAAGAAAGTGCCATGCCGGGCCGACCCGCGGCGGAGGTGAAGCAGGCGTTAAGCACTCCCCGTTACGTGGGCCGATCCCGAAGAAAGTGCCATGCCGGGCCGACCCGCGGCGGAGGTGAAGCAGGCGTTAAGCACTCCCCATACGTGGGCCGATCCCGAAGAAAGTGCCATGCCGGGCCGACCCGCGGCGGAGGTGAAGCAGGCGTTAAGCACTCCCCGTTACGTGGGCCGATCCCGAAGATAGTGCCAAGCCGGGTCGACCCGCGGCGGAGGTGAAGCAGGCGTTAAGCACTCCCCATACGTGGGCCGATCCCGAAGATAGCGCCATGCCGGGCCGACCCGCGGCGGAGGTGAAGCAGGCGTTAAGCACTCCCCGTTACGTGGGCCGATCCCGAAGATAGTGCCATGCCGGACCGACCCGCGGCGGAGGTGAAGCAGGCGTTAAGCACTCCCCGTTACGTGGGCCGATCCCGAAGATAGTGCCATGCCGGGCCGACCCGCGGCGGAGGTGAAGCAGGCGTTAAGCACTCCCCGTTACGTGGGCCGAACCCGAAGAAAGTGCCATGCCGTGCCGACCCGTGGCGGAGGTGAAGCAGGCGTTAAGCACTCCCCATACGTGGGCCGATCCCGAAGAAAGTGCCATGCCGGGCCGACCCGCGGCGGAGGTGAAGCAGGCGTTAAGCACTCCCCATACGTGCGCCGATCCCGAAGATAGTGCCATGCCGGGCCGACCCGCGGTGGAGGTGAAGCAGGCGTTAAGCGCTCCCCATACGTGGGCCGATCCCGAAGAAAGTGCCATGCCGGGCCGACCCGCGGCGGAGGTGAAGCAGGCGTTAAGCAGTCCCCGTTACGTGGGCCGATCCCGAAGAAAGTGTCATGCCGGGCCGACCCGCGGCGGAGGTGAAGCAGGCGTTAAGCACTCCCCATACGTGGACCGATCCCGAAGATAGTGCCATGCCGGGCCGACCCGCGGCGGAGGTGAAGCAGGCGTTAAGCACTCCCCGTTACGTGGGCCGATCCCGAAGATAGTGCCAAGCCGGGTCGACCCGCGGCGGAGGTGAAGCAGGTGTTAAGCACTCCCCGTTACGTGGACCGATCCCGAAGATAGTGCCATGCCGGGCCGACCCGCGGCGGAGGTGAAGCAGGCGTTAAGCACTCCCCGTTACGTGGGCCGATCCCGAAGATAGTGTCATGCCGGGCCGACCCGCGGCGGAGGTGAAGCAGGCGTTAAGCACTCCCCGTTACGTGGGCCGATCCCGAAGAAAGTGCCGTGCCGGGCCGACCCGCGGCGCAAGTGAAACAGGCGTTAAGCACTCCCCGTTACGTGGGCCGATCCCGAAGAAAGTGGCATGCCGGGCCGACCCGCGGCGGAGGTGAAGCAGGCGTTAAGCACTCCCCATACGTGGGCCGATCCCGAAGAATGTGCCATGCCGGGCCGACCCGCGGCGGAGGTGAAGCAGGCGTTAAGCACTCCCCGTTACGTGGGCCGATCCCGAAGATAGTGCCAAGCCGGGTCGACCCGCGGCGGAGGTGAAGCAGGCGTTAAGCACTCCCCATACGTGGGCCGATCCCGAAGATAGCGCCATGCCGGGCCGACCCGCGGCGGAGGTGAAGCAGGCGTTAAGCACTCCCCGTTACGTGGGCCGATCCCGAAGATAGTGCCATGCCGGACCGACCCGCGGCGGAGGTGAAGCAGGCGTTAAGCACTCCCCGTTACGTGGGCCGATCCCGAAGATAGTGCCATGCCGGGCCGACCCGCGGCGGAGGTGAAGCCGGCGTTAAGCACTCCCCGTTACGTGGGCCGAAACCGAAGAAAGTGCCATGCCGTGCCGACCCGTGGCGGAGGTGAAGCAGGCGTTAAGCACTCCCCATACGTGGGCCGATCCCGAAGAAAGTGCCATGCCGGGCCGACCCGCGGCGGAGGTGAAGCAGGCGTTAAGCACTCCCCATACGTGCGCCGATCCCGAAGATAGTGCCATGCCGGGCCGACCCGCGGTGGAGGTGAAGCAGGCGTTAAGCGCTCCCCATACGTGGGCCGATCCCGAAGAAAGTGCCATGCCGGGCCGACCCGCGGCGGAGGTGAAGAAGGCGTTAAGCAGTCCCCGTTACGTGGGCCGATCCCGAAGAAAGTGTCATGCCGGGCCGACCCGCGGCGGAGGTGAAGCAGACGTTAAGCACTCCCCATACGTGGACCGATCCCGAAGATAGTGCCATGCCGGGCCGACCCGCGGCGGAGGTGAAGCAGGCGTTAAGCACTCCCCGTTACGTGGGCCGATCGCGAAGATAGTGCCAAGCCGGGTCGACCCGCGGCGGAGGTGAAGCAGGTGTTAAGCACTCCCCGTTACGTGGGCCGATCCCGAAGATAGTGCCATGCCGGGCCGACCCGTGGCGGAGGTGAAGCAGGCGTTAAGCACTCCCCATACGTGGGCCGATCCCGAAGATAGTGCCATGCCGGGCCGACCCGCGGTGGAGGTGAAGCAGGCGTTAAGCACTCCCCATACGTAGGCCGATCCCGAAGAAAGTGCCATGCCGGGCCGACCCGCGGCGGAGGTGAAGCAGGCGTTAAGCACTCCCCGTTACGTGGGCCGATCCCGAAGAAAGTGCCACGCCGGGCCGACCCGCGGCGGAGGTGAAGCAGGCATTAAGCACTCCCCATACGTGGACCGATCCCGAAGCTAGTGCCATGCCGGGCCGACCCGCGGCGGAGGTGAAGCAGGCGTTAAGCACTCCCCGTTACGTGGGCCGATCCCGAAGATAGTGCCAAGCCGGGTCGACCCGCGGCGGAGGTGAAGCAGGTGTTAAGCACTCCCCGTTACGTGGGCCGATCCCGAAGATAGTGCCATGCCGGGCCGACCCGCGGCGGAGGTGAAGCAGGCGTTAAGCACTCCCCGTTACGTGGGCCGATCCCGAAGATAGTGCCATGCCGGGCCGACCCGCGGCGGAGGTGAAGCAGGCGTTAAGCACTCCCCGTTACGTGGGCCGATCCCGAAGATAGTGCCATGCCGGGCCGACCCGCGGCGGAGGTGAAGCAGGCGTTAAGCACTCCCCGTTACGTGGGCCGATCCCGAAGATAGTGCCATGCCGGACCGACCCGCGGCGGAGGTGAAGCAGGCGTTAAGCACTCCCCGTTACGTGGACCGATCACGAAGATAGTGCCATGCCGGGCCGACCCGCGGTGGAGGTGAAGCAGGCGTTAAGCACTCCCCGTTACGTGGGCCTATCCCGAAGAAAGTGCCATGCCGGGCCGACCCGCGGCGGAGGTGAAGCAGGCGTTAAGCACTCCCCAACGTAGGCCGATCCCGAAGAAAGTGCCATGCCGGGCCGACCCGCGGTGGAGGTGAAGCAGGCGTTAAGCACTCCCCATACGTGGGCCGATCCCGAAGAAAGTGCCATGCCGGGCCGACCCGCGGCGGAGGTGAAGCAGGCGTTAAGCACTCCCCGTTACGTGGGCCGATCCCGAAGAAAGTGCCATGCCGGGCCGACCCGCGGCGGAGGTGAAGCAGGCGTTAAGCACTCCCCATACGTGGGCCGATCCCGAAGATAGTGCCATGCCGGGCCGACCCGCGGTGGAGGTGAAGCAGGCGTTAAGCACTCCCCATACGTGGGCCGATCCCGAAGAAAGTGCCATGCCGGGCCGACCCGCGGCGGAGGTGAAGCAGGCGTTAAGCACTCCCCGTTACGTGGGCCGATCCCGAAGAAAGTGCCATGCCGGGCCGACCCGCGGCGGAGGTGAAGCAGGCGTTAAGCACTCCCCATACGTGGGCCGATCCCGAAGAAAGTGCCATGCCGGGCCGACCCGCGGCGGAGGTGAAGCAGGCGTTAAGCACTCCCCGTTACGTGGGCCGATCCCGAAGATAGTGCCAAGCCGGGTCGACCCGCGGCGGAGGTGAAGCAGGCGTTAAGCACTCCCCATACGTGGGCCGATCCCGAAGATAGCGCCATGCCGGGCCGACCCGCGGCGGAGGTGAAGCAGGCGTTAAGCACTCCCCGTTACGTGGGCCGATCCCGAAGATAGTGCCATGCCGGACCGACCCGCGGCGGAGGTGAAGCAGGCGTTAAGCACTCCCCGTTACGTGGGCCGATCCCGAAGATAGTGCCATGCCGGGCCGACCCGCGGCGGAGGTGAAGCAGGCGTTAAGCACTCCCCGTTACGTGGGCCGAACCCGAAGAAAGTGCCATGCCGTGCCGACCCGTGGCGGAGGTGAAGCAGGCGTTAAGCACTCCCCATACGTGGGCCGATCCCGAAGAAAGTGCCATGCCGGGCCGACCCGCGGCGGAGGTGAAGCAGGCGTTAAGCACTCCCCATACGTGCGCCGATCCCGAAGATAGTGCCATGCCGGGCCGACCCGCGGTGGAGGTGAAGCAGGCGTTAAGCGCTCCCCATACGTGGGCCGATCCCGAAGAAAGTGCCATGCCGGGCCGACCCGCGGCGGAGGTGAAGCAGGCGTTAAGCAGTCCCCGTTACGTGGGCCGATCCCGAAGAAAGTGTCATGCCGGGCCGACCCGCGGCGGAGGTGAAGCAGGCGTTAAGCACTCCCCATACGTGGACCGATCCCGAAGATAGTGCCATGCCGGGCCGACCCGCGGCGGAGGTGAAGCAGGCGTTAAGCACTCCCCGTTACGTGGGCCGATCCCGAAGATAGTGCCAAGCCGGGTCGACCCGCGGCGGAGGTGAAGCAGGTGTTAAGCACTCCCCGTTACGTGGACCGATCCCGAAGATAGTGCCATGCCGGGCCGACCCGCGGCGGAGGTGAAGCAGGCGTTAAGCACTCCCCGTTACGTGGGCCGATCCCGAAGATAGTGCCATGCCGGGCCGACCCGCGGCGGAGGTGAAGCAGGCGTTAAGCACTCCCCGTTACGTGGGCCGATCCCGAAGAAAGTGCCGTGCCGGGCCGACCCGCGGCGCAAGTGAAACAGGCGTTAAGCACTCCCCGTTACGTGGGCCGATCCCGAAGAAAGTGGCATGCCGGGCCGACCCGCGCGGAGGTGAAGCAGGCGTTAAGCACTCCCCATACGTGGGCCGATCCCGAAGAATGTGCCATGCCGGGCCGACCCGCGGCGGAGGTGAAGCAGGCGTTAAGCACTCCCCGTTACGTGGGCCGATCCCGAAGATAGTGCCAAGCCGGGTCGACCCGCGGCGGAGGTGAAGCAGGCGTTAAGCACTCCCCATACGTGGGCCGATCCCGAAGATAGCGCCATGCCGGGCCGACCCGCGGCGGAGGTGAAGCAGGCGTTAAGCACTCCCCGTTACGTGGGCCGATCCCGAAGATAGTGCCATGCCGGACCGACCCGCGGCGGAGGTGAAGCAGGCGTTAAGCACTCCCCGTTACGTGGGCCGATCCCGAAGATAGTGCCATGCCGGGCCGACCCGCGGCGGAGGTGAAGCAGGCGTTAAGCACTCCCCGTTACGTGGGCCGAACCCGAAGAAAGTGCCATGCCGTGCCGACCCGTGGCGGAGGTGAAGCAGGCGTTAAGCACTCCCCATACGTGGGCCGATCCCGAAGAAAGTGCCATGCCGGGCCGACCCGCGGCGGAGGTGAAGCAGGCGTTAAGCACTCCCCATACGTGCGCCGATCCCGAAGATAGTGCCATGCCGGGCCGACCCGCGGTGGAGGTGAAGCAGGCGTTAAGCGCTCCCCATACGTGGGCCGATCCCGAAGAAAGTGCCATGCCGGGCCGACCCGCGGCGGAGGTGAAGAAGGCGTTAAGCAGTCCCCGTTACGTGGGCCGATCCCGAAGAAAGTGTCATGCCGGGCCGACCCGCGGCGGAGGTGAAGCAGACGTTAAGCACTCCCCATACGTGGACCGATCCCGAAGATAGTGCCATGCCGGGCCGACCCGCGGCGGAGGTGAAGCAGGCGTTAAGCACTCCCCGTTACGTGGGCCGATCGCGAAGATAGTGCCAAGCCGGGTCGACCCGCGGCGGAGGTGAAGCAGGTGTTAAGCACTCCCCGTTACGTGGGCCGATCCCGAAGATAGTGCCATGCCGGGCCGACCCGTGGCGGAGGTGAAGCAGGCGTTAAGCACTCCCCATACGTGGGCCGATCCCGAAGATAGTGCCATGCCGGGCCGACCCGCGGTGGAGGTGAAGCAGGCGTTAAGCACTCCCCATACGTAGGCCGATCCCGAAGAAAGTGCCATGCCGGGCCGACCCGCGGCGGAGGTGAAGCAGGCGTTAAGCACTCCCCGTTACGTGGGCCGATCCCGAAGAAAGTGCCATGCCGGGCCGACCCGCGGCGGAGGTGAAGCAGGCATTAAGCACTCCCCATACGTGGACCGATCCCGAAGCTAGTGCCATGCCGGGCCGACCCGCGGCGGAGGTGAAGCAGGCGTTAAGCACTCCCCGTTACGTGGGCCGATCCCGAAGATAGTGCCAAGCCGGGTCGACCCGCGGCGGAGGTGAAGCAGGTGTTAAGCACTCCCCGTTACGTGGGCCGATCCCGAAGATAGTGCCATGCCGGGCCGACCCGCGGCGGAGGTGAAGCAGGCGTTAAGCACTCCCCGTTACGTGGGCCGATCCCGAAGATAGTGCCATGCCGGGCCGACCCGCGGCGGAGGTGAAGCAGGCGTTAAGCACTCCCCGTTACGTGGGCCGATCCCGAAGATAGTGCCATGCCGGGCCGACCCGCGGCGGAGGTGAAGCAGGCGTTAAGCACTCCCCGTTACGTGGGCCGATCCCGAAGATAGTGCCATGCCGGACCGACCCGCGGCGGAGGTGAAGCAGGCGTTAAGCACTCCCCGTTACGTGGACCGATCCCGAAGATAGTGCCATGCCGGGCCGACCCGCGGTGGAGGTGAAGCAGGCGTTAAGCACTCCCCGCTACGTGGGCCTATCCCGAAGAAAGTGCCATGC
Source organism: Dermacentor andersoni (assembly GCF_023375885.2). Classification (NCBI taxonomy): domain Eukaryota; kingdom Metazoa; phylum Arthropoda; class Arachnida; order Ixodida; family Ixodidae; genus Dermacentor; species Dermacentor andersoni. The sequence continues at coordinate 109,522,939 of NC_092822.1, read as the reverse complement.
CGGGCCGACCCGCGGCGGAGGTGAAGCAGGCGTTAAGCACTCCCCATACGTAGGCTGATCCCGAAGAAAGTGCCATGCCGGGCCGACCCGCGGTGGAGGTGAAGCAGGCGTTAAGCACTCCCCATACGTGGGCCGATCCCGAAGAAAGTGCCATGCCGGGCCGACCCGCGGCGGAGGTGAAGCAGGCGTTAAGCACTCCCCGTTACGTGGGCCGATCCCGAAGAAAGTGCCATGCCGGGCCGACCCGCGGCGGAGGTGAAGCAGGCGTTAAGCACTCCCCATACGTGGACCGATCCCGAAGATAGTGCCATGCCGGGCCGACCCGCGGCGGAGGTGAAGCAGGCGTTAAGCACTCCCCGTTACGTGGGCCGATCCCGAAGGTAGTGCCAAGCCGGGTCGACCCGCGGCGGAGGTGAAGCAGGTGTTAAGCACTCCCCGTTACGTGGGCCGATCCCGAAGATAGTGCCATGCCGGGCCGACCCGCGGCGGAGGTGAAGCAGGCGTTAAGCTCTCCCCGTTACGTGGGCCGATCCCGAAGATAGTGCCACGCCGGGCCGACCCGCGGCGGAGGTGAAGCAGGCGTTAAGCACTCCCCGTTACGTGGGCCGATCCCGAAGATAATGCCATGCCGGGCCGACCCGCGGCGGAGGTGAAGCAGGCGTTAAGCACTCCCCGTTACGTGGGCCGATCCCGAAGAAAGTGCCATGCCGGGCCGACCCGCGGCGGAGGTGAAGCAGGCGGTAAGCGCTCCCCGTTACGTGGACCGATCCCGAAGAAAGTGCCATGCCGGGCCGACCCGCGGCGCAAGTGAAACAGGCGTTAAGCACTCCCCGTTACGTGGGCCGATCCCGAAGAAAGTGGCATGCCGGGCCGACCCGCGGCGGAGGTGAAGCAGGCGTTAAGCACTCCCCATACGTGGGCCGATCCCGAAGATAGTGCCATGCCGGGCCGACCCGCGGCGGAGGTGAAGCAGGCGTTAAGCACTCCCCGTTACGTGGGCCGATCCCGAAGATAGTGCCATGCCGGGCCGACCCGCGGCGGAGGTGAAGCAGGCGTTAAGCACTCCCCGTTACGTGGACCAATCCCGAAGATAGTGCCATGCCGGGCCGACCCGCGGCGCAAGTGAAACAGGCGTTAAGCACTCCCCGTTACGTGGGCCGATCCCGAAGAAAGTGCCATGCCGGACCATCCCGCGGCGGAGGTGAAGCAGGCGTTAAGCACTCCCCATACGTGTGCCGATCCCGAAGATAGTGCCATGCCGGGCCGACCCGCGGCGGAGGTGAAGCAGGCGTTAAGCACTCCCCGTTACGTGGGCCGATCCCGAAGATAGTGCCATGCCGGGCCGACCCGCGGTGGAGGTGAAGCAGGCGTTAAGCACTCCCCATACGTGGGCCTATGCCGAAGATTGTGGAATGTCGGGCCGAACCGCGGCGGAGATGAAGCAGGCGTTAGGCACATCCCTCTACGTGGGCCGATTTAGAAGATAGTGCCATGCCGGGCCGACCCACGGCGGAGGTGCAGGTCGCCATTAAGGGGCCAACATAAACAGCTTCAATGGTCATCCTTCTTCACAGATTGGAAGGGCAATGAGGTTTTTTCTAAAAAGAAAAGAGAATGAAGGCGGTAGAAAGTTGCCGCTCCTGGAATCCAACCCCGCAAATCACGTGAAACACGCCGTGGCCATCACCAGTTCAGCTGCAGTTCAGCCATCCTGACGCTCACTTTTTTTATGCTTATGCCACTGGGTCTATCACCGTGTATTGACCACGTACATGTATAACATCTTGCCGAAAATAACAGTGGTTAAAGACGTAACAAAAATTGAGAAACGTGCGAGCTTTCATTTTGTATTTCCCTTATATGTTGCATATTCACGCGGTGTCCTTTCAGGTGCGTGCCTCGCTAGAGCGTAACATTTCGTACACCAAATAACCTAGCTAGCTGCTGCAGGCTGCAGCACATTATTTTATAGGCTATATAGGCTCGTCTGGGTGCTTGTACGTGTAGCTCGACTCATCTTCCGAGTGCATCAACCCAAAATACCACATAGCATTTGTACAGTTATAGTGTTCTTGGTATATATCTGCGACTAAAACCGACACGACACAGCGCGCAAGTGTTAGACAACCACCAACACATTGACTGACCTGGGCGCACACAAACTGGTGGCAATTAATTCAAACGTCACTGTGTTTCATTAGCTATGGTGCTATACTCCTGTGTGCCAGCTTGATGATTGGATTATCAGTCGCGGCAGCCGATACTAAACGCAAGCGCAAATCTTTTTGAGTAGCTCTAAACAACTAACGGTCCTCAGCTGTGGCGTCTTTCATAGCCGATTTGGGACAGATGACGTCACTAAAGACCGAGTAACGAAAGTACAGGTAGATTCGTTTTTTGGAGGGCGTTGAGGCGGCCCCTCTTCAAGCCGCACATGTGCGGCTACTCACTGCTGGCCATGACCTGGTCAATCTCGAGACCTGTCTTCCGGGCGTAGCTGCCCAGCACGAAGAAGACGATCGCCGCCGTACCCAGGCACTTCAGGGTGTCCAGAACCAGCAAGTAGGCTAGGTCACTGCGCGCAAACACAAAACATTAGTTAGCAGCCCAGAGGCCCAGGAAATCGCGGAACGAATAAAAACGGTCATCACAAGCTCAGCAGCAGCAACTTGTTTTCAATCAACCACTTTTGGGCGACCTTGCTACTTTAACGTAATGCAGCATGTGATAACGCTTGCATTCGCTGCAACAAAGGATGCCAATTATTTTTATCTTTAGTTGTACATATATACTGCAGGCTTTGACGGCCCTTACATGAGTGGTTACAAAGGTAAAACAACAGCAATGATGAGCAGAAATCAATGGTTTAGCTTTGGTCACAAAAGATTCCACAGTATTAGAACACACAGCACTGTTTAGTAAGTCATTCCAGTAAGAGATAGCGGAGGGAAACAGTGAATATTTATGTAAATTAACTCGGCTTGGAGGTTGGTGAACTACCTGACTATGGTTAGTTCTTGATGAGGGGAAAAAAGGGATCAAGTAAGTAACGTGACCATGGAATTTTGAAGTGGCCATGGTACAAAAGGTAAATGAATTTAAGTTTTGAAATTATTCTTCGTTGTGTCAGCGGTTCTAAATGTGCTTTCAATAATAGTTCAGAGACACTGGATCACCTTGAATAATCAGAATATACGAACCTGATTGCCAGTTTTTGTATGCGCTTTACTTTATCAATTAGGTGTTTTTGACAGGGGCTCTATATTAAATCAGCATATTCTAATGATGGTCTGATAACTGTTTTGTAGGCATTTAATTTGACGTGTGGCGGAGTATTGCGCAGCTTCCTTCTTAAGGACAGTTTACCTTCACAGGTTTGAAATATGGAGGAAATGTGAAGTTCCCAGTTAATTAGGTTCGACGTGATATTAGGGCACAAGTATTTTACTTAATTGCATTTGACGAGTGCGGTGTTTCCTAGAGTATACATGAAATGAAACATTGTCCCGTGTGCGCTTTTTGTGTTCCGTTGCACATGATACGCCTTTCTGTACCCCAGCGATCTTGATAATAATTTAACGTCAAGTAATCTGCCAAGCTCTTAGTGACGCCAAGCAAATAGATGCAAGGCCAGGCTAACTTAAATACGTCGATAAGCTTGTGGAATAAACAAGAATCGACATAACTAAAATTACTAGAATGTACTAAGTGCTTCTATACTGCTGCAATTTTCGGTAACGTGATCACCGAAACGCATTTCTCAACGTGAAACATTATAAACTGCATACTTCCATTCATCATGCGACATCACAGCAACCAGCAAAACGTGGTCACATTTTCTAATTCCTTTGCCCGATTGACCACAAATACTATAGCGATTTTACTTGATCTGTATAGATACTAAGCAACAAAACAATATAAATGTGAAAAGTATTTAGCTAAATTGCCTGAACTTAGCAGCCTTGCCTCGACTGACGCCATACTAAAACTAATATATCATTGTCAAAGCTTTGACACGTTCCAACTACTCCGGCACACATTCCTGTGCAATTCGGGCTTGCACAGTCTTTCTCCCAGGAGAATTACCTTGCCTGCATAATCTTTATCAAATGCTCTCTGGCGGAGCGGTGTTAGATACGGGACCTTTTCCTGAGCCTCCTTCGAGTTCACCAGACCACATCGAATCGCGCCACAGCTAATTAAGGAGCGCAGAAGCACATCTACCCCGTTCCCGAGGCGCGGCACGTGCAAACGAGTTGGCGTCCCCCACTTCGCGCGCCACAGGTGGAGCTATTCACTGCTTGACTCTTCCCGAAAGTGTAGCCAGAGCCTGGCACGGTTCCAGGTAACGTGGGTCCCGAGGCAAGACGGCTGTAATGCACTGTGAAGCCCTGGCAGCAATCCCCCCAACCGCCTTTGTGAAGGAAGTTGCAGACCGGGTTGGCAATACCGCAGAGAGATATAAGCACTCGTACAATTGGGGCCCAAGGAGCGACCCTCGGCGCCGGGTGTGACACAATCACACGGGCGCCTACCATTGGCTGAAAATGACATCTGAGCGCGCTCGCCGATTGGCCGAACGTGACGTGACTTCGAGACACCAAAGGGCTTAAAAGCCAGAGACCGGGAGCAGGAAGAGAGCATTCCTTCATTCATCTCTTTCGAGCTTCTTGCCACGAGCCGCAGTGTTCGAGTTGCTGCCGGCCCGTAATGACTTTATGGCTGTTAATTTCTTTGTACTCTCACTGTAAATAATGTAAATAAACCTCCAGTTTTTCATTTCAAAGTCCTCCTCAACCTCGGCCAACTCCCGCACCCAACGGCAAGGTCCAAAAATCTGGGGGGGCAGCATTTGGGATTCTCCTCCAAATCCAACAGCGGGCATCGACGTCTGCATGTCGTACTGCCATTCTGCATTGCCACATGCAATACATGACCAGAAGCATAACGATACCGATTGGAGAGCAGCCATGACATTGAATTGACCGGAAATGAAATCGGTATGGGTCATTCGGAAGTTCTTATATAAGCGTATGTTGGACAACGCCCCAAGGAAAGACAGCGATCCAACAGTTCCGACACACGTGTTCAATAGTTTCGTCCTTTGTGCACGTAATACAGCGGACGCCCCATGGAACTAGTGACTCTTTCCTTGCTTCACATTTCTTTGCTACCATTGTACTGGTGTGCAGGGGAAAGAACAATATTTTTGCTGCCCTTCGTACCATCATTTCCTTAACTTGCTCAAAAACAGCCTTTTGTAGGGATGTTGAATAATGAGACGGTCGATAATGCGTTATAAGGAGAACACTATAGACCACAGGCAAATTTGTTCGACTTTTACGAGTTACTTTGGTTAAGCGATCTGAAGAAAAACCTACCTAAAATATTCGCAAGTCAGTACAATTTCCCGTAAAGAATCGGCCCAGTGGTCATTATTCAAAAGACTAGCGCAAAATAGCAGGGACAAAGACAGAGAAGACGACAGGACGAGCGCTAAACATCAACTGAGGTTTTTACTGCGAGCAAAGGTACATATATACTATTTGCTATTTATATTTGCTATATATACCCTGCTATTTTGCGATAGTCTTTTGAATAATGATGACACACCAACTAGCCCAGCTTTCTGCCTTGATCGACCCAGTGGCCCCGTCATTTGGTCAGCCGCTACTATAAAATATCAGGCAAAGGTGCTCTCAAGTAAAGGTTACAGCATGTAGGTCAAATGGGTGCTTTACATCTCCAATAAACGGGAACTGGCTGACCACTTGGCGCAAAAACAGCTAGTGAATTTAACCTTCGCGGACTCCTCGGGAAGGGATTCCAAGGCCTATCCAAGGCCAACCAACACGCAAGTCGGAGGCTTCCTTTCTAACCACAACACAAAAAGGATTCCTTTCCAAGGGAAACCACAACAGGGAAACCCGGAACATTTGGTGCAAGTTTTATGCGCCAGCTCACGTACAGTGCAACATTTCAAGGACGTACTAAATTTTTCTCACCAGAAGAACCTTAACGACTAACTCTATCACGTATAGACCACTGCTGCCCTTTTCATTGTCTCCCGTTTCGAGCAATCCGCATACCTGCTTTCGTCAATATGGCTCACTGTATCGTAATATTCCAGCCGTGCACCTATGTAACCTGCATCACTTATCAGCCTGATCGCTACATTGCAGGACAGTGTAGACGCCTCATAATGCTTATTAAAGCTGCCAAAACGAGTGCGCCGGTTACATGACTGTGTTGCAGAATTTGGAGTGCTGTGCAATCTGTAGACTCCGTGTTCTACAACTGGGCATACGGTAATGACGCAAAGGACTGTTAGATCAGAATCGCCATCAAAATAGTAAGTTAGAAGAAACAATGCCTTAAGAATTCCATCACATATGATATCAGACCGTAGGTAGGTCGGGCAGCTGCTCTTACAATCTGACCATCCACAGCAATTGCTGTTATCTCGCGTAACTATTTCCTCCACATATAATGTTAGTAACTGACAGGATTAATTTCCAAATGAAGCAGCTCCAAACTTTGTTACTAACTTTCTTTCTTCAAAATGTAACTTGCGGCTATAGAGCCATCCACATTGCTCACACGACAAAGTTGTTCTGGAAGGAGTTGTGGGCGGTGATAAAGCTGATGCCGTAACCACCGAGACCGATGCCGAACGCGGCGAAGGCCACCACGTCTTGCCAGAGCTGCGGATGATAACAAACGCAAGGTGCTATCGTCAGTGGCCGTTCCGGAAAGTAATACGGTAATCAAACTCACAAGACTCCACATACCTAGCGTGGGTATAGTTAATTTATATTTGTTTATTTTCTTTTTGCACAAGATACAAGTCATATTGACAGAGATAATGTTCCAAGTAGCGATTGGTTCATGCTAGACGATGTGATCTATAAAAGAATAAAGGTAAGAGAAAGTCAAAGTGCTGTCAATGTGAAAAGTCTGTGGGCTGCAAGAAAATGCTGTTAGAAGTGTCCCGTGTGCATCAGTTGTGACATTACAAGCAAGTCCAACTACAATTGTATATGTCTATTCGCTTTAATCATTGGACTTGAAGATTATCGAAAATAGTAACATATCCTTAAAGTTTGCCGGCAAACGCACATTCGTTGTCTTTTTATTTAATTTTCACTACAGAACGAAGTTCTCCACCGCCAATATTTAATTGGGCTCCTGTCTTGTGTAAGCAAGCACCCGTCGTAATGTTCAAAAGCTTACAAATTTCTTATCGCCCTATCTGATACTCTGCTGTCTTCGACTGAGTTTTGGTTGCCTTGTTGTCCGCTCTGCAAAAAAAAAATGAAGGTATATGCCCTATACCAATTGCACAACCTCCCGCACTGCACTATGTCCTGGCAGTCTCAACTACTATATCACTTGCACCTGTTCGCTCTCTTCTTCATACTACCGTCTGGCTTTCTCTTAACGTTACAAACAGCACTTTCCACTACATCACTCGTTGAGCGGTCCTTAGACTTGTTACATCCCTTAGTATTCTCTTCCTGCGAATTGCTTCTGTCCCACATTTGATTACTGTTGAATGCAAGACCACTGAAGAGAGCAAAATGTTATTATGCGAAGCCAATGCACTGGCGAAGCATATTACGAGAGCTCAACCCAGCTCCTCAGGCGCGGCGGTGTCGCCTTCAATGACCTTTGACCCCATGCCATACCACGTGACACCGTGACGTCACGACAGAGGAGAAACGGGGCTCCAACTCGCGCCGTCGCTCGCGGCGTCGCGGCGGTATATAAGCAGCTGCGCTTGTTTCTAGGTGGCTTTGGCTCAACTCTTGCAAGATGGGCTGGGTGGGAATCGAACCAAGGTCTCCGGAGTGTGAGACGGAGACGCTACCACTGAGCCACGAGTACGATGCTTCAAAGCGGTACAAAAGCGCCTCTAGTGAATGCGGTGTTGCCTTAGAAACGAGCTGCTTCTAAGGCTGAGGCGTGCGTCGCTTGCTCAGGCGCACATTTCGTTGCCGCGCCGAACGCTGCGTTGCTCGACGCTCACCGCGTCCAATGCGGGGCGCGTAGTCGCTGCGCCGTAGCCCATTGTCTTACACCCCTTGGCGGGTCGACGGGAACGCTGTCGCGTTCCACTCTTGAAGGCGAAGCAGAGTAACGCATGAGTTGTGTTTCTTCGTCTAGCCGAACCAAATATAGCCAAGCAACAGCAGTTCACCAGGCTAAACAGTGGTTCAACAACTAAAATAAAGGCTAGTATGCTTCGCATCCTGGGCTTAACCTTAGCTAAGCCACAGCCATTTTTATATACGTAAGGACTGAAACATCATGTCAAATGCCCAGCCATCATTGGTATTCACCCGTAAAAATCTATTATAGTGTGATACCGTAGATTGCTTGATTGAGATTACTGTAGATTACGCGATTGCGTACCCTACAGATTGAGCGTCATGCGTGTGATGTCTTCCGCCAAAAGGGCCGAGGGGATTCTTCGCGAAGGGCACATGGGTTTTCGTTGGAATGCCCGGCTGCTTTCGCGGCTCGCATTGGTGCAGTACTTTGGCGACGCGATCATCGCCGCGCGGTCTATACGCACCGCGTGTTCGACTATTTGCAATGCTTAAACCTAGTGAGCAGTCCTTAAAACAGAATAAGCACTTGTTGACAAAGCGCCGTGATTAACACATGCTGCATTGCTTGCCCCGTGTATCAGCAAATTGTCCGTTTCTTATATCACTTTTCTTATTACCTTTCACGTTTTTGTGAACACATGTGCCGTGTTTAATATAAGCGCATCGGTAGTTTGCACTCCATTTTTTCCGACCACGCATCCTTGTTCCCGTATGCCACACGGCGAAAGACAAAAAATCTGGAGCACTCTAAACGCATTACTGATGAACATGCAAAAAATGCACGCTTACTCTACACGGACGCACGGGTCTCAGCCTGTTAGTTGCAACGCGCGCATATCTTAAATGTCCTTTTTTTCACTCCACAAAATGCGACAGAAAGTGGCATGGCCATTATTGTCGAGCATGTACAGCAGTCTCACTGACAAGGGCGGATCCGGGCAATAGCTCTTCCTAGTGAGCAAGTTCTATCCCCGCTATGGTTTATTCTTTCCTTTCAATGCTTAACGATATCGCCGTTTATTGGTCGCAGCGTAGTTGTTACCTAGTTTTTGGCCCCATTACAAAGAAACCATCAACGCCTACTTTTAGCAGGTGGCCTGGTTTTAGGCCACACCATGTGTAGTAATCTGTGATATTGTAACTACTCTTTTTTGGAAACAATAAATCTGAATCTGAATCTGACGCGGCAGGCCATTGAGGGGGAGTCCGGGCTAATTTTGACCACCTGGGCTTCTTTAGCGTGCACCGAATTCACAATGCGCGGGTGTTCTTACATTTCGCCCCCATCGAAATGCCACCGCGGCCGGGATTCGATCCCGCGACCTCGTGCTTAGCAGCGCGACATCATAGCCGCTACGCCACCACGACGGGTTTCTAACTTATCATCATTCATACAGATGAGTTCACCACAAAATCACTGAGTTGCTGTGGGACATCAAACACTGCTAGACAAGCAATAAATCCAGCAATAAATCAACTAATCAATGCATGTACTGCCTCGATTTCATCGGCAGAACCAGCGGCAGGACCATGTCTACGAAGACCTATGGCCGTATCAAACAGTTCGCACGTCACACATCCGAGAGAAAAACAAATACGAAAATCCGAGACACCTGTTTTAACGTGACAACATATGAAGCGGTTAATTGAATGCAGCACAACCAAATGCGATGCGTAATAGTGCGCCTATTTTAATCCTACACAATGTGCAAACTCATGCAATGTTAAAATATACAGCGTCAGACGTCGACACAGTGATGCTACGAGGATAATCGTCATGTATAATGCCTGTCAATGGAAGAATGGCGTAGTGTATGCACAGAATATGACAGGCATATAAATGGCTGTAAAGTACAGGCTTTGTGACGTGATTTATCGTTTTATTACGCAGAACCGAGAAGCGTTCGCTGGTACTAACTTGTCAGCTGTAATAATGCCGTAATAAATTGTCTAGTTGGCGATGAGCAAGAAATATAAGTGCTTTCGATGGGCTCGATTTGTGCTAGTTACAGCTATATGAACTGCAGTCAAAGAAGACGTAAGGAAAATTATTGATTATGTTTATGCTGTAACGTATAAATAATAATAAAAATGGAAACGAAAGCAGACGAAAAGACAACACTGCCGCTGGTGAGATCCGAATAGAAGACTTCCGTGATACGCGTGCGAATCGGCAACATAATTTGCCCTGCGCTTTCTTTGGCATCATTGGCTGTTTCTTCACACAGGTGTGAGCAAGGAACTTACGTACTACAGAAACCGCCCCCTGAAGTTAGGCAAAGTTAATTTCGCGTTTAAAAGAAGAGCTCTTTCAAAACCGAACAGCCGTATCCGTTTTCGTATGTGATCATGGTTTCCAGTGGGTGCGATTCTTAGGACTTTCGCTGCGCGTGCGGCTGCAATCTCCTCCTGAATTAGTGCGATGGCCGGTGCCACTTGGACAAGCCTGACGAGCAATAATACCCAGTCATAGCGTTCCATGAACCATTCCGCAGAAGCGTTACCGCCAAAAATTTGCTACATTGCCACGAAGGACAACGATGCTCATGGTACTCTTGGTGCGACAATAAATTGGTTGCCGAATACAGCCTCTCCCATCAGTCCTCTTTGGGTGCCCATACCAACTGATCACGCCGCAGAAGCTCCTGGAATACGATGCTGTGCTCGAGAGCCCGTGGCTAAGCTTCGCCGAGCGATGAAATCGTGATCAATGGAAGCTCGCGTAAGAGTGCCGGGCTCTGCAGCTGGGCCACATGCGACTCATTTACAACGGTGTTCTTAAGTAGCACTCACTGCTTCCGCATCGAAGTCGGCAGGCACATAGGCGCGAGCAGTTACGATACCTGCGACTCATGGGGGGAAATGTTCGGCCTTCTACAGCGGGTCTTTGTATTTAAGAGGGCCTCGAAGCTGACAGGGTGCTCCCTTTTGGACGCCTCGACTGAACCGCTCTCTCGGCTGCCCACCCTCGGCGACGTCCTCTAGGTGTCACTAGTGGTAGAGTCGGCCGCGGTGGCGCGGGCAGGAGGTCTGAAGAAACGTACAAGAGCATGCCAGGACGCTGGTCTCCTAGATGAAGTAACCGCTTGTAGACCGGACTGAGCCCTGGCTTTACTGCGGTGTTCGACAAGTAGCCGATTGTCGCGGTCTGCATTGCTCACCTGACTGGAATATACCAATCGTGAGGATACGCCAAATCCGCGTTGACACTGTGCTACAAGCAGCAGCGCGCGGCTCCCCGCTAAGCAGTTGACCGCCCGTACAGTCACCATCTGTGGGTCGCACATGGAATACATTGAGGAGGCGACATAATCTCTCATTTTCCAATACTGCATTCTCTTGTTATTCACTTACGAGCTTGCGAAAGGCCAGCTGTCTCAAGCGCTTACCTTCTCGTGGCTTGAGCTATGCTTACTGTTGGTCAAACCTTGAGAGTGGGTATGTGCCACGATAACCCGAGGGGCGTACAATTCTTGAATGTGTTTAGACGTGTGCCGTACTTATCTGCGCCGAAAAAAATTTCGTCACCTCTCTTCCCTAGAGAAGCGCCACACATGCCGCCTTCCTTGTGACACCGCTGCCTCGACGCCTCACGCTGTAGGCCTTATTTGGCGTTCGCATTTCAGCGTAAATTGTGAACGATGTATTTCATAAACGGAAACATTGCACGAGATCAAACTTGTGGCTTCAGCAGCGCATAAGCATAAACATTGCATAAGATAATAAGTTGTGTAAGCATAGGACCAAAAAAAAAATGCTTGTACGCATCACGTTCAGTTGAATAGCATTTCATCACCCACTTCTTTAACGCTTCTCTTTAGACGGTTTCGAGATGCGAGTTCAATCTGCATATTTTCTTTTTTTTTACATTATGAGCCAGGGCCAACCCTCTCGTACACATTTAGCAGTATATTTAGCAGCGTTTTCCGACAACTTGCATGTGCACGTTATTACTTGGAAGAATAGTGAAAACCGTAGTGCTCACCGAGAGGCGTGCGAGGGCGCCAAACTTCCAGACGGGCAGCTGGGAGAGGCCGACGAAAGCGCCGTCACGTACCACAGTGGCGCCCAACAGCGCAGCCAGCAGCGTGTATTGGCTAACTGCCAGGGCATACAGGGACTGCGCCAAGGAAGCACCAGTTGCAAGGCAGAGCTCCAATCGTTCAAAGGGACACAAACATAAACATTATAGCAGTTGAGACATTAACTATTATTTGAGATCTCTAGTTTCATAAATTGTGCTGTAGGTTAGGTGCTCCGTAGAACAGTAAATTAAAATCAAGGGAACTTTTTTTTTTTAATTTTCCGCCAAATTCGAACGGCAGTACACCAGTGTGACGTCAATGAGTGCAAAGCATTCTTTTTTCCGTGTTTCGACCATTTTGACTCACCAAAAAATCTTCTCAAAGCTGTTTACGTTGACTCTTTTGCGCTTTTAGGAAGTATTGTAGTCCCTCTTTACCAAATAAAAATTAAATAAGGCTGAGCAGACGGCCATCAAAACCTAAGACGTCACGGCCAGCTGGCACAAGACTTCAAAGAGGTATTGCCACGTGTTTTTCGTTCTTGCCTTTACCTGCCTTGTCAAGCCTCATTTCACTACAAGAGTGGCCTTTGTGTTGTTGTAGAAAAATAATTTGCTAGGAGAGCGGAAATCATTTAGGAAAATATATTTCCTGGCAAGTTGCTCCCACTTTTTCATATAGGGTATGTTTGCAGCCTCTTTTGAGGGCCGATCCCGGAGATAATTCATCTGGTACCAATGCTCCCTGTGGTATCGGTACCAACAGTGTCAGCGTGTGGTCGGCGCTGCCACCGAAGCAGTGCAGCACCATGTGGTACCGGTGGTACCACCTAGTGCTATCAGTGGTAATCGGTATGTTCTCGAATTCTTCCGTCGTCACAGCTAGCGTTATTAGGCGCTGCTGTTTAAGACGCTACGGGCCTCTGAGTAAATTTTATAGTTCGTACACCCCATTCTCCCCCCCCCCCCCAACTACTCGCTCAGGAACCCGTTTTCTTTCATCGACGGCAACTAGAGGCTGCATTGCCGTCCAGGATCCTTTTTTTCTCTTTATTCCCAGTTTAAACTTTCCTGAAAGCGTTAAATTTTCAGAAAGCTTAAAGTCATTCTTGTTCCCTGGCTCCCCTTTCCTCCCTTCGTGGTTAGGACCAAAAAAGTTTTATTTTAAGTCAGCTTGCTCATCACTATAATAACAGTGTAGATTACTAGAATACTATTCGAAGAAGTATGTGTACATTCAAATAGTTACCCAGTGGCTGGAGGATGGTAGTGCAAAGCACTATACTCAGGAAGGCGGTTGCGAAGCTTCAGTAGAAGCCCATACGTTGAAAACATGGCGGTTTATTACTTTATCTGGTTCTGATTCTAAGCGCCGTCTGCGTTCAACTCGAACTATTACAGCGCAACAAACACTCAAGTGGAAGTGACGCCCATTGTTCGCGCAGCTACTGGTTCATCGGTAATTCAAATAATATTTTTAATGTGTTAGCAATAGGAGTGTCAAAGGGGGAAAGAGCACATGTCTGTGAAGTATGCGAAGCCAGTCACGTATATATATATATATATATATATATATATTGTTTGTGTCCTTGTTTATGGGCTTTTTATGATAAGCTTAACACAACATTTTGCCGATTACGATAGTCCCTAATGCAAATTTCGAGCGCAGCCGTTTGGCTGCTATATTATGGGAAAGAATTTCATTCTGAAGAACAATGGTTAAAAGGTAAAAAACCCGGGGCACTTCGCCGACCAAATAAAGACTTAAAAGAAAACAAGACGTTTCGGCTCCCACACCGGAGCCTTGTTCACAGGTAAAATAAACGAAAGTGCTCGAGCAGCTCGCTTAAATAGTCTAGAACACGTGACGCAGGCAGCGCGCATACACTGACGGCAGGTTGCCATCGCTCCTGTTCAGAGTGTGTGGCGTTGTCTGGATCATGAGGGGCTCAAGATAAAGGCGTCGAGATAGTCCTTTTTCCCTGGCAAGGACACGTGCCTTCCCCCAGTCGATTGCGTGGCCGCTTGAAGTGGCATGCTCAGCCAAGGCACTGGATTCCACATTTTCTTTTTTGACGTCATAATTGTGCTGTTTAAGACGCCTTTCAAAGTCACCAGTTTCGCCAATGTACACGCAGTCGCAATCCGCGCATGGGACAACGTACACAACACCTGGGAATTTCTCTTTTGGTAATGGCACAAGTGGCACACATTCCTAACCAGAAACTACGGCAATCACTCGTCAATGTTAAGGACAAATTACCAAAAGAGAAATTCCCTGGTGTTGTGTACGTTGTCCCATGCGCGGATTGCGACTACGTGTACATTGGCGAAACTGGTGACTTTGAAAGGCGTCTTAAACATCACAATTATGACGTCAAAAAAGAAAATGTGAAATCCAGTGCCTTGGCTGAGCATGCCACTTCAAGCGGCCACGCAGTCGACTGGGGGAAGGCACGTGTCCTTGCCAGGGAAAAAGGGCTATCTCGACGCCTTTATCTTGAGTCCCTCATGATCCAGACTACGCCACACACTGAACAGGAGCGATGGCAATCTGCCGTCAGTGTATGCGCGCTGCCTGCGTCACGTGTTCTAGACTATTTAAGCGAGCTGCTCGAGCACTTTCGTTTATTTTACCTGTGAACAAGGCTCCCGTGTGGGAGCCGAAACGTCTTGTTTTCTTTTAAGTCTTTATTTGGTCGGTGAAGTGCCCCGGGTTTTTTACCTTTTAACCATGTTTCATCCCGACCAGACGGGCTTCCGTCAAACACTGAACTTCATTAACCTTCGTCAGGCGTATGGCCAACCCATCGTTCAGCAGATTCGCCAGTTTGTATCACTGTCGACGCGAATGGCAGCTTTCCGCGGCCACCTCAAGTTTAACTCTCAATGCAAGACTCTGGGTTTGATCCCTCGTTCACTACGTCTGGGAAGACCTGTATCGACACGCTTTGGTCTCAGCGTCATTGCCAAAGCTGAGCGGCAACTTTTACAAGCACGGATCCAAGACTGCCGGGAAAAAGTAAGGACTCTGGAGAACCAAGCTTTCTTTGCTCGCCGTCAGCTAGAGTTTCGCTTGCCTAACGATTTCGCAAGCGTGCAGCTACATGCCAATTTTCAAGCAAGCCTTCGAGCACGGAAAGATGATCTGTCGCACGACAACAAGATTCACAGACTTCAAGCCCAGCGAAGCGACGTTCAGCGCAAAGCAGGAAAGTGTACGGTTCTCAACATGTCCTCGTACAAACCAGACAAAACTGAGCTTTCGGTCCTCAGCCTTGGCCTCAACTTCAATGCCGGAGCTGCAAGGGATAAAAAGAAGTTTGTATGTGCCGTGGAGAACGCCGTTAGACAAGTTGATCCCGCGCACCGTGATGAGGCCCGCACTCGTGTTGTGTCTGTTCTCTCCAGACTGCGGGGCCCCCCTTCTTCGGCCCTGTCTTCAGAAGAGCGTCATGCGGTGAAGAGGCTTCGCGGCAACTGCAAGGTCGTGATCCTTCCCGCAGACAAAGGGAACGCGACTGTTCTGTTGGACAAAGTCGACTACTCCCAGAAGATGTTGACGCTGTTAGAAGACACGAATACGTATGTTCAACTTGACCGGGATCCAACACCCAAGGTGCAAAGAGACTACCAGAAGCTTTTGGCCGATGTCTTTCGTGTGGTCCCCCCTGAACGCAAGTCACTGTATCTTACATTACTTTGTCATAATGGTTCGGCCCCTGCTCTTTATGGCCTCCCCAAGGTTCACAAGCCAGGCGTTCCCATGCGTCCAATTGTAGATTTCACGCGTTCACCCCTGCACAAGCTATCAGGATTTTTACATCGTGTCATTTCGCCCCTCGTCGGACAACGTGCCACTCACATACGCAATTCCTACGACTTGATGGACAAAGTCCGTGACGTCGTACTGGACAAAAACGACATCCTGGTCTCTTTTGACGTGAAATCGCTTTTTACTAGTGTGCCAACGGAACTGGCCGTGGATGTATGCAGTACCGCTCTGGAGTCTGATGCCACTCTACCCGAGAGATCGCCCATTGATGCACCGGACCTGGCTCGGCTGTTACAGTTCTGTTTGTCAAATACGTACTTTACGTTCCAAGAGTGTTTCTACAAACAGGTCCACGGAACGGCTATGGGAGCTTCCATATCGGTAACCGCCGCTAACTTGACAATGGAAGCACTTGAAAGTCGAGCACTCGCTTCGTTCAGCCCTGCTCCGAAGGCATTCTTTCGCTATGTGGACGACTGTTTCTGCATCATTCATAAAGAAGCAGTTCAGTCGTTCACTTCACACCTGAACAGCATGGAAGCAGCGATCCAGTTCACGGTAGAAGAGGAAGTCGACGGCAAGCTTCCGTTCCTTGATATGCTGATTGAAAGAAAGGGGCCTACTTTGTCGTTCGCAGTTTACAGAAAGCCAACTCACACAGGACGCTACTTGCACTGCGCCTCCTTGCAACCTGCTTCTCACAAAAGGGCAGTGGTTTCGACGCTCCTACGACGCGCGGAGAAAATCTGCACGAGGCAAGAAGACTACGCAGCCGACGTAAGCGTGGTACGGCGGGAACTATCAGCCTGTGGTTACCCGTGCTCTTTCTTGAATGCTGTCGAACGACAAATGGCACGTCCGCAGTTACCCCATGCTGCCTCTAGTCAAAAGCGCGCCGGAATACCCTATATCCCGTCCACGAGTGAAGCTCTAAGCCGTATTCTGCGTTCATACAATGTTCAAGTGGCACACATTCCTAACCAGAAACTACGGCAATCACTCGTCAATGTTAAGGACAAATTACCAAAAGATAAATTCCCAGGTGTTGTGTACGTTGTCCCATGCGCGGATTGCGACTACGTGTACATTGGCGAAACTGGTGACTTTGAAAGGCGTCTTAAACAGCACAATTATGACGTCAAAAAAGAAAATGTGAAATCCAGTGCCTTGGCTGAGCATGCCACTTCAAGCGGCCACGCAATCGACTGGGGGAAGGCACGTGTCCTTGCCAGGGAAAAAGGGCTATCTCGACGCCTTTATCTTGAGTCCCTCATGATCCAGACTACGCCACACACTCTGAACAGGAGCGATGGCAATCTGCCGTCAGTGTATGCGCGCTGCCTGCGTCACGTGTTCTAGACTATTTAAGCGAGCTGCTCGAGCACTTTCGTTTATTTTACCTGTGAACAAGGCTCCGGTGTGGGAGCCGAAACGTCTTGTTTCCTTTTAAGTCTTTATTTGGTCGGCGAAGTGCCCCGGATTTTTTACCTTTTAACCATGTTTCATCCCGACCAGACGGGCTTCCGTCAAACACTGAACTTCCTGAAGAACAATGTTCTCTGGGTGGCGCAGCTTAGCCTCTTCTCGGGCAGCTCGTTTAGCGGCAGAGGCAGACCAAGCATTTCCACCGGTTGCGTCACCCATTGTTCAGAAAGAAAGCGTGAGCACGGAAACGCGTGGCTCGGGCAGAGCGGATTCTCTAGTGGCGGCTGAGTCGCAGGCGAAGTAGCGTATGCTTAGTGGGTACGAAGCCCACGCCAGCACTTTGCATTCGCTCTCGCCGCATGCGTGATCGTGCCGGCACTCCACTTTCCACCTCACCCTTTTCGCCTCACCCTCCACCGCCTTCCGCCTCCTGGTTGCGGTGCACCCTCCTCTCCGCCTTCCTCCTCGCGTCCTTCATCCCCCTGCTGCACTCAACGTTCACTTTCACACCTTTCGCTGTGCTCTTTCGCTTGGCTACGCCGACGATCGCCGTAGGAACGGGCGCCTAAGTTCTGCGCTCTAAAATCGGGCTCCTCGGCTTCCTTTCCTCTAGTTCATTACATGGCGAGGCTATCGAATCCGATAGCTTTGACGCCTTCAGGTAGCATATGTGTGCTTATTGACCAGTTACCTTCCCCTAAAGAGTTTGCGTAGACGTGACGCCAGCGGCAGACAGGACGTTGGAGATCCTCCGCCAAGGCCGTTCACGGTGGCGCTGGCTAACATTCCCAGGATTAGTGCACCCCAAAAGTGTATGGGAAGACGGCGCCGCGGTAACGAAATTGGTAAGAGCATCGCAAGCGTAATGCGAAGACGTGGGTTCGTAATCAACCTGTGGCCAGTTCTTTTCTAATCCACTTTTATTTCCATTTGTTTATAATTTCTTCAATTCCATTAAGAGCTCCAGATAACTTCCCCTATGATGCCGATGGTATCATTATTTGTTACCTTCTTATGCTGTGACTATTGAAAATATCAGGCCCCTCATTTTTTCTTTCTTCCCGTTCATATATATATAAGAGCTGCCGGATTTGAAACCCTAGCTACGTAATGAACTAGACGGAAAGGAAACCGAGGAGCCCGATGAGCTCGTATATGGCGCAACTGACGGTGGTCTGTTCCGGACCACCGTCACTTGCCTTCGCTTTTTGAAGAGCCAGGACGTTTGTTGCGAGTGAGGTACTGAAAAACACTTTGAAGCGTGGTGAACGCGGTGCAAATCGTGCATCCGGGACATCACAGAAGGGCAACGTAATGTTAACGCATTTCTCTCGAATTTACCGCTAAATCGCCAAGCGATGTTGCCATTTGTTATGGATTCAGTGATAAAGCTTCGGAAGCTACTGAGTTCTGGCGTGTTTAAAAGAAACGATAAAATAATCTACTAATTTTTCATTGATAACTGCTAAAGCGATATAAACTTTTATTAAGCACAAGAGACAAGTGATATATGCTTTTCTTTTTCGAGCTTAAGCATAGTCCCAACTACACTGAACACTTCATGCTTCAAGTACCACATAGAATCTGAGCCCTTTCCAAGACGGTATTGAAGGTTGGAACAAGGCGCCTTTTAATCGTTAGAACTCTCAAGATTCTTTCTGCTGCATGTATTTATTTTAACGATGCACCACGACAAGAATTTTAGGTCATTTTTATTGCGTTACTGCTTTCGCAAAGGGCACAATGTATACAACTAACAGTAATCATTGGACCAGTGGCAGCGAAAACTTTGTTTAGTGTAGCTCATTCTGCCAGTATAAGTAATCTACTGGTTACTGCGGATGTCTCAAAGGAAAATACACTGCTTTTATTCGGTAAAAATTGTATGTTCGGTAAAATAACTATGCGGATTCCACGCGCTGTGGGCACCGGTTCAAACAAAGCTTTCGATAGTGCTCGCAAAAAATGCTGGTCTTGTTTAGTGACTATTTGCAAACACAGCGCACAACTAAATTACAACAAAGACATTGCGACAAAGCCGCGATGTCTTGTTTCCCTGTCATGTATAAAACTGAAAGAGTAGTGGCACCATTTTCAACACTTTATAGTATCAAACGTTTTTTTTTTTTTTTTCGATCGAAGAGAACTGTTTGATGCGCGGGAAGAAATATTCACACCGGCTGTCGTCCAAAGTGACAATGGTTGATTACTAGAGCCCTAAGCTTGAACCGCAGCTGTTGCCTTTGCTAAGCCTATAAGGCTGTCCGGTCTGTCTCTTCGTCCGCTACATTCCATGCGCACCACTCGCAATGCGTGTAGGGAATTTTAAGAAGAACGTGCTTAGTGTAGTCCGCACCAAGCCGAAAGCGAAAGAGGTGAAACAAGATTTCTGCGCTTCACATATCTACACGATTTCAGTGCAGGGTCTACAAAAGGGATCTTTTGGCCTCTTCATCACACCGTGCCGAAAATTGTGTGCTCGCTCTGAGCTTTCGTAATATGCTTTCAACCTCGTGAATGAATAGCGGAATGGTGCATTCATCTCTGTGTCCGTGTGCTGGTTTCGCCCATGCGTGTGCTCCTTCATTTCCAAGCATATACCGGTATGACCTTCTAGTCCCTAGTTTTTCTTCGTAGTCCTCCCTATGTGCGTTCTCGTGCAAAACGTGATAACGTCGGTGTGTGTAGGGACGACAACGAGTGCACGCACTCGAACTTCCTAGAAATTCATGCAAGTGCTGGTCAGTTGCCTTAAGCATAAGTGGTATATGTAGTGTTGTATGTGAACATAGAGGTCAAGTGTACGTTAGCGAGCAATCAAGTGGGCTATAATCGAGTCAACTGAGATTGACTGCTTCTTATGTTTGCCTGTAGATCCTTGTATGGGCCTCGAATTAATCACGTTATCTTTACACGGACTCTCCATATTGTACATCCTACAGCCAAGGAGCAGAAACGTGGAGCTTATTTGCCTCACAATCACTAATCTAGTGCATATAAAGGCTGTCAATGAAATGCGAAGCATTGTCATGCACTCGTTTTTTAGGAGTCCTCCATCGCAACTGATGATAAAAGGTGGGATTCGCTTTAGACGACGCAACGCAGTCAAAAGGGCCGCTCCTTAACATGGGCCATGTCACAACCTATGCACAAAGTGCACATGCGAGCCCGATCGTGACAGGCCCCACCCATCATGCAGCCGATTTTTCACTCACGTATTGCATCTTGGGAACTCCGTCGGAGAGAAGCAGGAAGAGCACGATGAAGAGCGCGGCCGATATGAACACGGTGTCCATGCGCAGTCCCCACAGGTCACTCACGCCGCTGCCCAGGCCCAAGATCACTTTGCTGCACACAAGAGTGAGGCTGCACTGAATGCCCGCAAGAGCGTCGAGTCAAGCATAACAATGTATCGGCTTTTTTACGTTTATGCCGTTTTACAAGGAAGCTGTAACGGCCTCGTTACACAGCAGTGCCGCTGTGGTAAGCGAAAAATTCCCCATACGTGGGCCGATCCCTGAGATTGTGCAATGCCGGGCCGACACGCGGCGGAGGTGAAGCAGGCGTTAAGAGAAAGCTTTAGCTCGGGTGCTTCTACCTAAATACAGGTAAAATCAGAAATAATGTTTCTCGGCAACCACTGGACCAAATTTGACGAAGTCTGTTGCACTAAAAAGGAAAGCTTAAGATCTAGTGCCTGCTGGTGTCGAATTTTTCATTTACGTCGTCATTTTTTTTCAAAAATCGCACATTTTCAGAAAACTAACCTATCAAGTTCACAACTCTGTAACACAGCAATGAAAAATTATATCCCAATTCTGTGAATTGCATCTGATAGTACATCTAAATCGGACAAAATTGATATGTTACACATTAATCTAAATAATTCAGTAATATGAAAATAGTTTTTGCAGAACCCTTGTACACAACGGAACAAATTCACGTAAAATATAAATTGACATATCCAATATGTCCGCTTTCAGTGATCTAATGGATGCCCTTTACAGAACGGCGATATCTGTTCTTGATGCAGAGCTATTAATTTGTAAACTTCGTGCTTCTATATTTCTCTAACTTGCGAATTTTTGAAATATCTTTTAACAAAATTACGGACCTAAGCCAAATTCCGCTGCCAACAGTCATTAGAACTTAAGTTGCTCTCAAAAATGCAACACATTAGATTAAACTCGATCCAATAGTTGCCTTAGAAAAGCATTTCTGTGTTTTGCATGTATTTTAATAGGCCGCGTCTGAGTTGGGCGCGAGCTAAAGCTTCCTCTTAAGCACTCTCCATACGTGGACCGATCCCGAAGATAGTGCAATACCGGCCCGACCCGCGGCGGAGGTGCAGTTCGCCACTAAGGGCATACATACACAGCTTTTCTTATAATCCTTCTTCACAGAATGGAAAGGCACTGAGTGTTTTTTTAAGTTTTTACGTTTATGCCGAGCATCTGGGCGAGTTATTTCATATCTCCGCCACGCCTATAGAGGCATCGACGATTTTTCCCTGGTGGGCATCAGACGCCCTGTTGCTTTTCTTTCGCGGCTCATTTCAATCCCTCAACGGAGGACCCCGCTATCGCGGGACGCTCGCCTGTTCGCCTGCAGGAGTCCCACTTTCCGTGGTGGTCAGCTCAGGTAAACAGCAAGCATAGCAGTAGCACCGGGAGCACAAAACAAAAGGTCAGACCGCCTGTATTACAGAAGCGCCGTGAACGCCGTCTGCTAACTCCCCTGCTTTTGTTTGACTGCCGTCGCGGGAGAGTCTGCGGTAATTATATATTCCGCTTACACATCTAGCGTTTGCCAACTCCTTCAGAATAACGTCGTGCGCTAACCTGTCAAACGTTTTCTCAAGGTCAACGGCTATAGTGACTTGGAGTCGGGCGGTGCTGGGGCCTTTCAGTACGTGATGTCTGGTACGTTTTAGTAGAGGAACGCTCTAAAGCCTAGCATTTGGGTTGAGAAAGTGCCTGTTTGGTCCAGGTGACTTTGTAGTAACGTAAGATTCATGCGCTTCATTACTTTGCCGGCATTCGGGGAGCAAGCACATGAGGACATGATCAAGTATGACCGCACGCTCTGACGCTGGAACCACAAGGCTGTCGAGACAGCTTGTGCGCAAGTGCTCCTCTTCGTAGAGTTCCCGCAGTTACGATATCTGATATCTGAGATCGGCGCGCGCGATGACAAGCAAACTTTCTATGTAGTCGTCAACCAAGGTGGTATGACGACCAAGCCTTTCTAGGAGCATTTCTATTGTCGCCGCGTAGTGCGCTTCCACCAGGCGCAAGCTTTCCATTGCACGCTTCACTGTTCCGCTTAAGTGTGACCTTAAATATAAAACAAAAATTATCTATGTCGCATAGCTCGCGGTTGTTAAGGATTGGAGCCTCAAAATGTTCCCAGAAGCCCTGCCGCTCTTGAAGCTCACCGGAGGAAATGGGCAGCTGTAGTTTCGGTGCGGCAACTAGTTGTATCGGTGCTCGGTTACTTCCTTGTGTGAAAACTCCTCGGGTGGCGAGATCACTCACACTGCTCTGGGTTGCTCTGGCTCCGGGTGTTGCAGCAAGATTCAACAGGAAGCGGACCCGGCTGATGATGCTGCGTGTTGCGAAGCCACAGACATACTGTGGCTTCCGCCTTATACTCGCCGCTGTCATTTATGAGGCCGGCAATCTTCTCGTTGAACATTGCAAGCGCCGAGTCCTTGTCCTGAAGGTCATTCAAAATAACCTGGAGTTCGTACGGCGAAAGACGCTCAGCTTGCAGCGCTTCGGTGGCGGACGAGATTAGATTCGTAACAGCGGCTCCAAGTACGCCTCTGCTGCATCGCGGTTGATCCATCGTTGGTGCAAAACACCAGTCCTTCCCGGGTTTCATGGCACCAAAAACAATGTTGAAGACAGAGACTGACGTCCATCGAATGCGGTTTACTCAAAGAACAGCTGACTAAGATGGCACCGGCATGAGCTCTAGCACAACCTCCTTGCTGTCGCACTAAGCTCTTGACTTCTCTCTCTACAGCTTCCAACACTGGTGGAGCGAAGCGCCAGCCGTAACGGTGTCACTGTCGCACCGTTGTACGGAACATCCTTTCTTTGAGTACCGAAGGAAGCATGGGGTGCTCAGTGGTGGCCGCATCGTCTTTAAGGACCCTAAGACCCGTCGAGCACCACCGCTGCATCAACTATGGATACCTGGTTTTGCGCGCAAAAGTCACAATGTTACTATAAGGCATGCCGTAGTGGGCGACTCCAACTTATTCTATTCACGTGGGTTCCCTTACCGTGCATTTAAATCTAAATGCACGAGCAATTTTGAATTTTACACCCATCGAAAAGCGAACGCCACAACCGGCATCGAACCTGCAACCTCGACCTCAGCAGACACCCACCATATCCACTAGGCTCGCGGCCGTACAAAGATAGCAACGTGACCAATGATCCGGAATCGGCGAATCGGCGTTACAGGTGTCGCACGTCAGTGGCGCTTGAGATAAGAGCTATGGAATACCACTCCGCGTTTGTGAGTGCGCAACGAAACCATTAGTGGGCTTTACGTTTACTGTCCTTTCCGCTTAAGACCAGTGTATGTACCACGTTGTGGCATGCACACAGCTTCTCAGCAGCAACGCTAATATGTGTGGGCACCAAGGAGGTTTGGTGGGCGCGAAGCTAATGGCAGGTTGGTTCAGCTCATGGCAGACAAGAGTTGAGTGAGCGCGCGTGAGGGTGGCGTCGACTTGGCTGTGTCATTCTCGAAGCCAAAAACTGCGCGTTTCTGAATCACTTCTATACTTATCATATAACTAACTCCTATCACAGTAGTTCCTTGTAGCGCTGGGTAGGCTGCAGGGCTCCTTAGCCAATAGCAAGGCTTAATTCCCTCAATGTGCGTTCATCCGCGCCGCGTCGTCTGCTGAGCGTCTGCTTGCCATCCTTTCGATACATCCTCCAATGATGGTGGAGTGACACAACAAAAGCTTTTAATGAGATAGTGTTAAGGGCTCCGTGTCGCAGGAAACACGGCGTCGGTGTCCCGCGTCGAGCGTCGACCGCCATTTCGCGAAACATCATTCCGAACCATACGTACCCAACCACGCTGGCCCTCCGTACAGCTCAGAGACGTTATTGAACTAGTTGAATTCCTCAAAGTCAATTGCGTCAGAAAAATCGTAAAGTACGACATACACACAACCCACCGACATGATAGCGTTGGACTGTAATTTGAATATACGAGAAAACATCATTCTGTTACACGGAAACTCAAAGACAAACCTTTTTTTTTCAGCGTTTCTACTATTCATAGAGCAGCGCGCCTGGTTCCGTGCAACATCTCCAGATGGTGCTCGCCTCCGCGCAACCGCGGCCGACGCAAGAGCCCAGATTTTTACCAGAAAGCTCACCTTCGTGCATAGCGTTCGCCACCAGCGTTTCCCGATAAACATTACGGTTACGTAAGCTGAAGTTGCCGGGAAGCGTGAGAAGCAGTTGGGGATCTTTTAATGCTATCGCGTTCCACTCTCCAAGGCGAAGCGTAAGCGTTATGGAGGAATGAAAATATAGGAGGGAGCATTACGTCACGCAGCAAGCCTTGGCAAGCGAACATTCCGTGAAGCCACAGTGGTGGCCCAACACGTGACTTTTGCGTCGAGATCACGGAGGAAGAATCGAGATTTGCTGAGACGTTTGATTCTCAGTAGCTATGCCAGTAGTCCTTATTCAGTGCGCGCTTGTTCAGCGGCCCTGCCGTATATATAGATGTGCCTGCAGAGAGGGAACACTAAAACAAACCGCGAACTTCGACGCGCGATCATGATGTGTTAGGCCTCCAGATTGGCTTCGATCGCGTTGCGGTATGCTGCCTCCTTATCATTTTCTTCTTCCATGTTAAACGCGCTCCAAATTTTTGTTCTGTGACTATATGCTGGGTTTCCATGAAAGCCACAGCGGGGCTTCGCTTCATCGATATACTTTCTGAGCAGTTTATTGCAGCCTTCTTAATCAGTTTTAGTAACAGCGGACGCTCTGATAAATGTTCCCACGAGCAACACCGTCTGCTCATCATTACGTCTACCAATATTACGTACCATACTAGAGCGTAGTAGTAAATTAATGATGCAGTGAACAATTAGGCCTTCGGAGCGTTCCACACCTTCAACTAATCACCGAATTGCGAATTCGAAAAACGGCCGTGTACTTAGATTTAGGTGCACGTTAAAGAACCCCTGGAGGTCCAAATTTCCGGAGTCCACCCACTACGGCGTGCCTCATAATCAGATCGTGGTTTTGGCACGGAAAACCCCACAATTTCTTTTTTTTTTCGCTACCGTAACGCTCACTCGTAGAATCCAGTGACCGCGGACTCGGTGCCCGGCACGCAGTTTGCGGAGGCGTTGTTGAAGTCGTCGATGGGCACGATGGTGACGCGGCCGCGGTAGAGCAGCGGGTAGCCATCCCGGACGCCGCTGCCGGAGAAGCGCCGCGCCAGGACGGTGGCCACCGTCTCGCACGGAATCTGCGAGCGGTGTACGATTGCGTCACTGCCGAAACCAGCACAAAGCCAGAACGTAACGCTTTCTGTTCGTCGCACTAGGCTGTGGCTGCATCAGGTCGCAAGTGCACGGCTGTGTGAGTACACTGTAAGATCATTTACACCCTTAAAAGTTAAAAAGGGTGTAAACGTGTCCATAAGTCGCGCCCTTAGGGCATCAGTTATATAAATCACACCCTAAAGATGTGATTTATAGGCACATTTACACCATCGTTCACTTTATTTATAGTGTAAATTATTTTACACTGCATTCGACATTTCGAATACGAATCGAATCGTCTTCGTTAATTGATTAGCATCAGATTCTAGTATTCACTAAAAACATGACGGGTAATCGTTTTTTGTTCGAATCTAAGGAGAATAACACCACTTTGCAGAGTACTGTTGGAGAAAAATCCGACTCAATCGAGGCCTTTTCTTTCCGAAATATTCCGCTGCTGCATGGACAGCCGCGGATGCTGCTGAAAAGCACGAATTCATAAGCGAACGGACGGAACAGCTAAGTTTTGCACAGCTTCTTCAAGACATTAAATAAGAATGTGCATCCTCTAGGCAGTCTATGAATTTGAGTTCAATTGCGAGTGGCATTATATACAGGTATCAAATAATGTAAATAGGTCTTTTTTACAAGGCTGACTGCGAAACAAAAACGTCCTATTTCGCTGTATTAAGAAATGAGATAATACTCGGTATTCGATGCGATATTCTAAAGTCGATGTTCTCAACTATTTGCAATCGATGCGATTCGCAAAAATTTCGCTATTTTAACACACTTAAAAGAGTCTGGGAAAATGTGAGTGTGAACTAGAGGTCCGTTTGATGCAGCACGTCATCGACTAGAACTCTCTGGAATTTGCCTTGCAAGTGGGTCTCGACTAGTATGGTGACATTGGTGACCACGATTATTACGGGCATATAGACCACCCCCGAAATCGACTTCTGTTTCAGATAACGATATGTCTTTTTTCTTTTCAGTATGTGTGAGGGGCAACAGCCTTGCATGATCATGTTTGCTCTCTCAGGAACAGCTTCCTTACACTGAAAATAATTATTACGATTATTATTACTATAATAAATATTTCTATATTACCATAATAATTACAATATTATTACTATGTTATATAATCGCTACATTAGCAGGGACAGTAGAGGCAGCCGAGAAGAAGGCTTGATAATGAAAGGCACACACCCTTGTAAGCTGATCGATCTTGAGAAAGCCCCTCCCAGAAAGCGGTCTGTGGGTCATATTTCCGTGTCTATGAGCTCCAAAAGTGTTGTTCGCAAAGTTCACTAACATAGTGTGTAGCCGTGGTTCAGCGGTTTACAACGTCGCTACCTCTCTCGTGGCACAAACGAGCACACGGGAGACCACAGCGTGCAAGCGAACCATTTCACGATAACGCGGCTTACGTATTCGGCCGAGGGCGCGTAGCAGCTGGTGTTGTCCGCAGCCCACGAGGCCAGCTCGCAGCTGGACCAGGGCACGACGCCCTCCAGCGAGTGAAACAGGTAGATGATAGCGTGCGACACGGTGCTGTACTGGGGCAGGTTGACCATCACCGCGAAGTAGGCCATCGAGTAGCTCAGCCCTGGTAGATTGCCGACAGCGGAGTCAGGACCTCGGAGCCTCGCATGTGCAGTAGAGCAGCGAGCGCTCTACTGAATATGCGCCTCCATGTTGCCGCACATACTACACGAACTCGAAGCATTATAGTTGCCTTCTGCAAGACAATCTACGATGTCTATGTATACAACCACACTATACATATTAAGTGCGCACATGAATCAAAACCAAAAAGGTCGTTCGTTCTCATGGCGGGATATCGAGTACTTTGTCTGCTTGTGGCCAGCGTTGTGGCCAATATGAAGGCGCCTGCGTGTTAAATGTGTGGACCTGTGGACAACCAAGAAGGCTCAGTCTTAATGCTTTCACGTTGTGCGAGCACAACAGGCAGCTTTCTGAATGTGCTAGTCATATGCGAGTGATACGTCAGAACAGTACATAGGACATCCCTGATTACATATGAACGCAACGTACAGCGCTCGATAGTGCTACCAACATACTGCAGTAATGACGACATAAACATATCTGACATCCCAACGCTAACGCCTGTTGCAGAGAGTACGCATGCCTGACTAGGCCTGAATATTACAACGATAGACTTAATGAACGTTTCGTCGGCTTAAACACAACAAGGACAGAGTTAAGGAGAGGGGCGCTTCACAGGTACATTTTGTAACAATAAAGCTAAATGAACGTAATTTATTAACAATATAGAGCTTATTCTCCTTTCATCGAATATGATGTTTATTTCTGTGTGTGTTCTCCATGGTTATTCTTCTGTGGCCCCTGGAAGTGGCAAGTCTCTCTTGTGCTTGTGCTTCATACTAGCCGTGGGATATAGCTATAAAATAGCGTTTATTTCTCTTATTGCAAATAAGTTCGAGAATTAATTTTCTGACCTAACAGGTAAAGAAAAAGTTCTAATCTCAGCTCTACTTTCTGAAGAGAATGACGATTGCTTTCCTCAAATGCGAATGATCAAAGTTGGCGAAAACTGCAATAAAGCCACGAGCATTTTGCACATTCTTCCGCATGTGAATGCAAAATTTAGTCGTATTCGAATCATTCCAGTACAAGAATGTGCACAAATAGTAAAACAGTGCAAGTGGACAGATGAGTGAAATAATGTTGAAAGTTCCTGCACATCCTAGTTAGTATTGCAGATAATCAATTTGCATGAAATTTCTATAGAATGCAGACCAGTCTTTCTAGAAGAAGTATTACACTTTGAAATTCTGCGGCTTAGATTGCACTTTGAAGTACCCTCAGCATATCCTTGCGAGCTTCCTGCTTCAGCTGGGTACTTTTTTTTTTCTTCCCTGGCATGACTAGATTATGTTCACCTTTCCGCTTTCCGGATATTTCTTTGATTCTTCTCGTATTTCTCAGAGCAATCAACTCTCGAATCGTAAGACGTCTAACTCGTGTTGTACTTCCTAAAAGCCTTTGTAAACTTTGTTAAACCACAGTATGTTTAGAGAAGTGGTAGCTTTCACAGCGGTGCTTGAAGCTAATCCTGCATTGGGGGACAGCATCCAAACCTTGTTGTTAGGAGATTCATCCGCATATCGTAGTTTACCTTGAATACAGCGATACAGCAGCTTTTGCTTGACAATATGTTTTATTTAGGAAGCACAACATCCTTCGCCTGAGCACCGCTGAAAAGTGGAGAATGAGCTGGTGTTGACTCAGGCAGGAATACTGCTGGCTCTTTTTTTTTTTTTATATTAAGTGCTATAAAAATAAACAAAGCTGTTGTGACCCTTTGCTGAGCGATGCCTACTCCTTTTCGCTTGGTTGATTGCTCCCCTGTTGTTACATTAAGTAAGCTCCCCATCTGGGCAAAACTTGGGGTTTTGAACGTTATCAGTGGAGCGTGAATAAAGAACTGAAGCCCCTGTATCCCTCCATGCCTGGATCAGAATAATTCTTTGCGGTCTTCAGTTTGGGGAACTCCCTTGACTTTTTAGACAAGAAAATATGCTGCTGCAGCACACTTTTCGAATATAAGTAAAAAAAACTTGGCTTTTAAGAGCAAAATGCGATTTTTTGACCCGCGTCTACCCTCATGTTCAAAACATGGGATGACACGCACCTTTATTCTGTTCTAATGCATGCACTGACCTCGGAACAGTGGGCAGCAGTTGAAGATGCCTCGGTTTCCACTTTTGGTGAACTGCGACAAGACCGACTCAACGTACAGCACTGGGTAGCAGATGACCACCACCACGATGACGTAGCAGACGCCAAACGTCCCTGCACAGGCAGTAAGCACACAAGCAATCATTACCATGGAGAGGGACACTCTTGTTGCATGCACTTATACAAACATGCCCGGTCTTATTATTAACCAAATGTTCAGTGTTCTATGGAATTTCGATGCACTGTCTCCATCCAACGAGTATTTCACAGCCATAACGTTCCTTGAAGCGCAGCGAGTCGGAAGAGATGCGGTGATTAGACAGCGACAAAATGGACCACTCTTTCCACACTCTAGCGAAAGTATGAGATGATCCTGCCACTGAAGTGTACATGCCTATAAACTTTTTTTCCGTGGGCGCCGCCATATTGCGAAGGCAGTGGTGCCATCTATGAGCAGTCGGCATGCTGGCTTGGGCGACCGCCCCGTGTTGTATGCCAGGTATACACTCCTGCGGCAGTTTCTGATAGTGTCTTCACGATAGCGAAATTTCTCTAATGTGACGTGACGTCTCCTACGTGGGAAACTTTTCTCTGAGGCGTAATTAAGTGATTTAGGCTGGTATGGCCGAAGTTTATTCTGGCGTTGAGGCGCACGGAGCCCCCAGCGCGATGTGCGAGCGCGTGTTTAAGCCTACAGTAAGCCTTGGAGATCAGTTGTGTATTCGTTTCAGGATTCTGACATCACTGCAACACTCTCACTGCAACTCTAATTAAGCGGCAATGAGTAGTTAAGACGCGTACACGCCCATCAGTGAAATCGTGGGTGTCGTTCTGCGACGGATAAGTTCTGTTCTTATCTTTATTATCTGTAAGTACATTGCACGACTACCTTGCTCATTGGACGCACCCCACAGGGTTAATTACACCTGTCAAGTGGTAGAGCTGCCAACTGCGGAGTGCGGGAGCGTCCGAATCCGTGGTAGATGTTCGGTCATAGATGTGTTTCTTCTATATAGCTCATGGCCCAAGCACACGGCATCACTATGCATGGTCTTATTGCGTCGCTAGCTAATAATATTTTAAGCGAAAGATGGTGACTGAATTGGCGGATTGACCACTCTAGGCAAGCGTGATTCAAACTTCTGATTCTGTATCTTAGCACAATGTTTCCCACCTGCTATGATCTTGTGTACAAGATCGCAGTATTCATAAATAAATAAATAAATAAAAAAAGCCACCACGAGGATTAAAACCGACTTTTTTATTAGTATTGTTCCGCCGGTTCTCTACGGCGCACCCACCCGCTTTACCCAAACTGTATCCTCCCAAACAGCCGTTCCAATTGAAACGATCCCCTTAGATATTACTGCTTTACGGAGATAAAGGACAATGCCGAAGCACAAAGCTTAAACGTATCATGCTGGTTTACCAACCGTAGTCATCGCTACGTTGAGCCAAGCCATCGGCCTCATGCAGGAGACTAACGAAGACAGCGATTTCATGTCTCCTAGACTTGAAAAGCGTGTGAACAGGCCCATGGCTGACGCAAATGTTTTGTAACGATTGGTGCTTGGATGCTTCGGGATTGCATTGGGTTGCCATATACGAGCACTTTTATGCTTTAGTTCCCGTGTGAACCGATCAGATAGTGAGAAGGTTTTCCAATTCACGCTGGCAATTACCGGACGTCCTGATCTTTGTCGAGTGGAAACCGATTCAACGAAAATAGACCACCAAACATGCACAGGCCGCGGCTGGTGATGCCCATCGCATGCTTTATCGGGGAAGGGAAATTTCCTCGTATTGTAATTACTGCTGCACCGAAAGGCTACACAGCGACTTTCCGGCGACATCGTATGAACTAAAACATCTCCAGATCGTTCCGCAGCACGGGATAGGAACACATTCAAGCAGCGCCATGCCGGCTACCACATGCGAGAGAAGAGAGAAGGCTCGCGGCGGGGCGCCGAAACTCCTTTACTTAGGCTTCCAAACGCACGTAACTTGTATTTATCATAGATCGGACTGATGCGCGCGCTCAGCCTCGTCGATTAACATTAATGAACCGCGAGTAAAGCCCACCTAGCATGTGCCTTTCTCGTGCATTATCAACCACCTTTTTCTTTTCTTTTTTTATGTGCGAGCCTAACTGGCCAGCTAGTGCAACCGGCGAATGTTAGTTCAAAGCCGCGAAAGAAGCGAAGGAAGAAGGCACCTGGACGGGAAGTGAATCGTGCGCCGGGTAAAGTACGAAGGAGCACGCTGAGCGCGCGGCAAAGCAATGCCATGCCACTTAAAGAAAACTCTAGGCGATGTTGACTGAAGGAGCAAGCAGAAACGAGGTGAAGCGTCGCGGAGGGGGAAGGTAAGCGGAGGTGCGCTGGGTTGACCTCCTCTGGCAGTTGCTACATGTTTTGTCTGCCATACGGACGTATACCGGGTTCGTCGCGTGGTAACATCATCCAGGTGATAACATAATCTGTGTGCGAGTGAAAGCGTGCGACGGTGACCCGACGATGGCGACTCAATCTCGCTTTTGCAAAGGAGGAAAGGGGGGAGGAAGCGCGCCGTCGTTCGTCGCGCGCATGGCACTGGGACGTGGCTTTGGGGGCACAGTCTAGGTGGGCCGGTGGCTCGTAGCTTTGCGTGCGCTGTGTTCTCGCCGCTCAGTTTTCGTTGAAGCAATATACAGCACGAAAGTCACTTCGCTCGCTGCGGCTGCCGCGATTCCCCATGCTAGCGTTCTGACACCGAGCGTCCGCGCTCATCAAGTATGGCGTATTCATGTTTGCGTGTGCGCGCTGACTCCATCTTTGTTGATATATTTTGTCTGCGTATGTTTGCAAGGGAACGTCCTACTCCGGCGGCTGCTGCGTATGGCGCGGCCGCGCGAGCTCTGTCTGGAATACGATTTGCGAAGCGCACAATGTAGGCGTCTAGACGTGCCGAAGGCCGATAACTTCGTGTGCGCTATAGCACCCATGCGCTCGAGGGTCAGCTGTGTTCACCCACTGACCTTTGGTTCCCATCGAGTCCTGATTGCACCCCTGATTTAAAGCAAACAACCGCATTTCCAAAAGTAAGTCCTGGAACCATTACACCTTTCCACATACCTCGGAGCACCTCGTACCTATTGTATCCCCATAGAGCTCTGTGCTTCATTACGGCTGCATTTCTCTTCCCCTCCACTGTTATCGTTTTTTCCTGTGTTTCCATATATCTGTTGCCTTCGTTTATCCGTATACTAAGGTACTTATATTCTGTTACCCGAGGTATTTCCTGGCCCTGTATCGCCACTGTCTGTTCACTGTTTTCATTGAATACCATAACACCAGATTTTGTAACACTAAATTTGAAACCTAAATTTTTGCCTTCCTGTCCACAGATATTAGCCCGACGTTGCAAATCAATTTGCTTGTTAGCTAGCAACACAATGTCGTCCGCGTAAAATGAACCTAGAAGCGGCTGCTCTACTACTGTACCCGCCTGTTTGTATGAAAGATTAAAGCCGACATTACTTCCTTCTAGCACCCTATCCATCCTCACCATGCACATCATAAACAGCAGTGGGGATAAAGGGCACCCCTGCCTCAGTCCCTTGTTGATATGAACTTTCTCTTCTCTCCTCATTCCTTCCCATTCAACGCAAACGGTATTTTCTTGGTAACTCTCTCTCACAAGCTGTAGACAATCGTCACCTAAACCTTACCCTTCCAGAATATCCCACAATATGTTGCGGACTACGTTGTCATAGGCTCCTGTAAAGTTTAAAAAGGCCACATATAACGGTCCGCTTTTTACTTTTGATATTTCAATACACTGTGTAAGAACAAATAAGTTATCATCTAAACGCATACCTAATGAAAGTAAAATCAGACATCCACCCGTTCGTAGCAATTGCTACAAAGGAAACCCATACAGGTTCCTCGAAAGAAAAGCCTCGCAGTTGATGAAAAATTCATCCTGCTCCGGGACTCGAACCCGGAACCACCGCCTTTCTGGGGCAGCCGCTCTACCATCTGAGCTAACCAAGCGGCTAGGAGATGGTAGGGCGAAGTCGAATTTGTCAACAACTCGAAGCAAAATCAAGAGTTGAGTCTGGTGCTGTTTGAGCAAAGCAAGAGTTTGGCATATTGCCAAACTCTTGACTTATTGTGATACTATAATACTATAATAATGCAGAGCACGTGCCGTTTAGCAAAAACCGATACGCACAGGATCCAAATCCTCAAAATGTCGCAAAGCAACTCTCACCACTGTTTCAAAAGCTACCAATGCCGTGCAGACCCAAGGTATGACACGCTCTCGCATGCGCTCAGCCACGCGGCCACGCTCTCACTTTCCTACCAAAACACGCACAGTAAAGCCACTAATAGTTATTAGCCTTGCCACCTCCAAGCTACCATTTAAAGACTACAAACACTCAACGTCCCACCCGGCTGCACGTGTTGGAGCACGTGGCGCGAAAGGACGCTCTAACCATCCTGCAAAACCAAATGTACATGAAACACACCCGCGCAATACGAGAGAGAAAAAGAAGAGAGAAAAAAAAAGAAAACCACCGAATTACTATTTAAAGGCAAAAGAAAGTCAGCAAATCAAAAACAGAAGCAAGCTCAAAGCATGCACAAAAACTTATGATTTCGTCGCCGCCACGGAGCCCCGAAAAGCACGTCCATTCGCCACAATACCTCAAGCCACCATTCTACTGTCAGTTGTGTGCCACCATTGTGCTGTCATTCCCATGACAGCACAGCGCCTCTTAGAAAACTCCCATAGACGGTGGCGCTAAATTTCCCTCTGCGTATTATAGTGAGAAACTCTATGGGTCCAGCTACGTGGCATTTGCATATTTTTAAACTCTAGCTAAAGTTAGCTGGGACACACTGTATATATATATATATATATATATATATATATATATATATATATATGTATGTATGTATATTGTTACGTGTGGAAAGACACAGACGAGAGATGCTATCTACACGCTATATACACTGGAGCCAGGCAGCCAGGCTGACACTCGCTCGTGCCAAGGGCACCGACCAACTTCGTCGTTCTCGCGGCGGCTCGTCTCTCGCGGAATCATATCGTAATATATATATATATATATATATATATATATATATATATATATATATATATATATATATATATATATATAGTGAACGAAAAGAAAGGGGGTTAACCAAGGGGCCCGATTTTTATTTATCATCGGAAGCCAGCAAACAAAGACACCAAGGACAACACAGGGGAAATAACTTGTACCTACTAATTGAAAATAAGGAAATTATATATTAATGGAATTGAAAGTAGATAAAGAAACAACTTGCCGTAGGTGGGGAACGATCCCACCTCTTCGCATTACGCGTCTGTTGCTCTACCACTTGAGCTACCGCGGCGCCATCTTCCCATCCACTTTCTGGGGTATTTATGTGTTACTACTGGAACCAACCCTGGTAGTGTTAGCCAGCGCCACCACTCACATACCTTGGCGGCGGAGGTGGGTCATTCTTTGTGCCGCAGGCGTCACGAGTACGGGATCTTTTTGGGTGAACGCGATTGATCAGTAACTCACACGTGCTACCTCAAGGCATCACAAGGCATCAATGTTGCCAGAATATATATATATATATATATATGTCAATCGTGTGGAAGCACATGCGGTCAATGAACCCACACGTGCCACCTGGCCTGAAGGCAACAATGTTACCGCGTTATATATATATATATATATATATATATATATATATATATATATATATATATATATATATATATATATATATATATGCATGCGCATAATCTCCGTGATCGTGCTCTTGGCGTTAAATTCTTTATTATTCGACATGCACCAGCTAGTTCAACAGCAAGTACTACGAGAGAGACCTAGCAGGTTTATACGGCCTTTAGTAAGCGTGCGCTAAAGCGTCGGTGAAGATTCCCTTAGGTATAATGTAGACACATGAAGAAAGGAAAAGATATTGGAGGGTATCGCGCCTAGCGGTCTCAAGCCAACATCCTCTGAAGCCGCTCCCCCTCCTTCTGTCCTTACCACTGGCTCTTCAGTGCATTGCGCACTAGAAATTTTACCTCGCTGAAGGATGGAAAAGACAGAGAAGTGGAACTCACGTAAGCATGCAACCATTTCAGAGTTCCATTCAGCAGGACCAACTATGGTAAAAAAACAACTAGCACACTTAGTTCTATACTTCAAAAGTACACATCATAACACGATCACTATTGCGCAAGTCTTCAGATCATTGAACTTCGCAAAAATTCGATGAAAATATATTTGCTTTCCTTTTCTGGTTGACACTGTGCCATTCAGTTTTTTGTGTGCTTTATCTGTAATTACCTTTTGTTAAGGCAGTTTCACATTGTGTTTGCAAATATTTATCCTTTTTTTTTCTTACGCATGCTATTCCGTTGGACCTAAACTGGTCCTACTTAAGAAAAATGTATAATGACATACGTATTTGAAGTGAAGTGAAGTGATTTCATTCATCATCAATTAAAGTATACATATCCAGTGGCATGGCGGGAAGGGTGGCGCAAAAGCAACTGAATGCCTGACAATGCGCCAATCCCCGCCCACATCACGATGTTGCACAACACTCAGCGGGTCACTCCATGTAATACATAAATGCAGTGGAAAAACAAAATAACAAGAATAGTGCAGAACACACAGCCTGGTGTTCTAATACATAAATGCGATGAAAAAAATCTAAGCCGTGGTTTTAACAAGTGAACTAGAACATACTTGACATCAAGAGCTTATTGAAAACATTTTCATGGCTGAATTTTAGGGCACAATACATTTCTGAAAAAAGTATACAAGATAACCA
Source organism: Dermacentor andersoni (assembly GCF_023375885.2). Classification (NCBI taxonomy): domain Eukaryota; kingdom Metazoa; phylum Arthropoda; class Arachnida; order Ixodida; family Ixodidae; genus Dermacentor; species Dermacentor andersoni. Next base: position 109,486,485 of record NC_092822.1, on the reverse strand, counting down.
AGTCTTACACAGAAGCGACAAAAAAAAAAAAGAATGACACGTTTGAAGCGTGAGTAGACAAGCGTGTATATTTATTTTGAAAATTGCTTCTGATCGGCTTACACTCACTAAGCTCATGGCCATCCTGTGAGTGTTTAAAAACGAAGGAATAAGGTGTGTTAGTTATTTCTTGCCGTAGTTGGTACGAATCCTTTCACTGTGATAGGCGCTTTTCCTAAGATTATACGTGTGTGTCTTCCGGGAGTAAATATCCTTAAATATATCTGTGTTTGATTTATTTGATCGCAGCTGACTGTCGCTAGCTTTCTGTAAAATATATTTTCAAATTTTACTACGCTGTCCTTATGGAAAAGTCGAGCCGAAGGCGTTCGGCACGGGTCATTTTCGATTATACGCAAGATTCTTTTTTGCAGCCTGTGAATACTATATTTGTTTTTGTTTTTTTGTTGTGCCCCAGATTAATAGGGAGTAATGTAAGCGCGAGTAAACTAAGTGTAGTAAAGCTGCTTTGTCACCCAAAGGGGCAGTAAGCATCTGATTTTGCCAATTAAGCCAATGGATCGCGGTATGTAGGTGCGAAGATTATCTATGTGATTGGACCAACTCAATGTTTCGTGAAAGATAACGCCTAAAAACTTTTGAGTCTGAACGCGCTCAATCAAAGCTCCTCGGATCGTGAGCTGCGTATTGCGGAGAATACAATGCTTCATTGGTTGAAAAATAAGGTACTTTGTTTTCTTAATGTTTAATTCCAACTTATTTATTCTCAGCCATAACGACATATTGCTAAGTCAAAGATTCGCTTCTTGTTCTGAACTAAACATATCTTGACCCGAAAAAAGACGTTTAGTGTCGTCTGCATATAATACAATATCTTGTGTAAGAGGTACGTTTACGATGCCATTTATATAAAATAAGAATAGAAGTGGTCCAAGTACAGACCTCTGTGGGACACCGTAATTTATCTTGCCCATTTGTGACTTTGAGTGCTGCATATCTGTATACTGAAACCGATTTGTAAAGTATCTTCTTATTAAACTAAGGGGCGTACCCCTTATTCCGTATTCATCCAGCTTTAGCAAAAGAATTTCATGCTTGATCGAACCAATAGCTTTCTTAAAATCAAGAAATATTCCAATTGTGTGATGTTTTTGCTCAAATGTTCAATAATTTGATCTTTAATAGTTAACACGGTCTTTTCGGTACACTTGTTCTTCTGGAATTCATATTTATGTTCTGTTATGATATTTTTTGAGCCATAGAAGTTAGCAACTCGCACATATGTGACACGTTTTATCATTTTTGAAAAAAATGAGCAATACAGAAACGAGCCTATAGTTATTCATGCCATCTTCATCACCAACTTTGTGAATACTCTAGCTTTGGATACTCCAGCTATCTTGAATTTCTCTGGGAACATTCCAGTGCTCAAAATAAGGTTGCAAATATGTGCAATATTTATTTCACGTATGTTTATAACGTATGATATCTATGTGTAATCCATGCTATTCATATGTAAGTATGATATATATGCTATGCTGGTGCTACCTTACTGTTGAGCAATGTATGGGTGACAAGGCCTTAGTCAGGCAGACAATGTTCTGCCTTTAGCCTTGCCATCCAAGACCTTCAGTGTGTCTCAAGCAATGCTAAATGAATAAAAGTAAATAAAAGCCCGCGTCGCGGACGTCCCCAGTCATGTGGCACGATCGCGTGCTGGTAGTAAAATTCTCGGAATCCACTTGGTTCTCCTTTTCTTTAGAGCGTAGCTCTTAGGCCCCCGTTCCTGTGGCGGGCTTTGGCATCCCTCGGCGTAACCGAGCGAACGATTACAGCGAAGGATGAAAGAGCGAACGTGTGGCGCAGCGGGTGGTTAAAGAAGGCGATAGCGAAGAGAGGGCGAGGAGGAAAGCGGAGGAGGATGGTGCAGCGGGAACACGAGGCGGAAAGCAAAGAGGAGGGTAGTAGCAGAGGAGAAAAGCGTAGTGCCGCGCAAGACCGGCTGTATGGCGACGGTGGCTGCGAGGTGGCGCCAGAGTAGCGCGCGTCGTCTGTGTGGAAACAAAGTGCTGCATAAGCGGAGGTCTGTGTGCGGCGGCTGCTGTGAATCGTGCCCACGCTTCAACCACTCGCTGCCTCTCGCGGTTAGCGAAGCAGTCGTGCCACACTTCGCTCCGCTTGCAACGTGCCGCAGGAGACAGATTGTCCGCGCCAGGCAATATATATCGCGAAATGAAAACACGTACAGAGCTGCGCTGAAATTTCGCATTAGGGGGTACCGTAATCGTCGGTGAATATTTTATCACGCTACCTCGTTATCCTGAGACTAAACTATTCCCCGTGTTTTCCAATTCTACCAGCGACAATTTAGAATCACCATAAGTATTTACGAAGACTACCTCATTTCCTGCAATGTTTCATTCACCTTGTTCTGTCTGTTTACTGTGACATTTCTCAGGTATATTACTAACCACTATCTATGGGACGCAGCTGAAAACGGCAGTAGCGCCCTACGAGAGCTGTTCGTGCTTTCCTAGATAACATGAGCGGGAAAGTGACACACCCACAGCGCACTGTAGACCAAATACATCCGTGCTTGCTATAGATATATCCATTAACTATTACCTAATTCAAGGTGTTGTGGCGCAAGGAAAAAAAATAGAAGAGAAAACGAGACGGAGACAGAAATCTTGTGCAATAGTAAGTCTAATAGCTACGCAACAACACGCCCAACATAGTGCATTACCAAGCCGTTGTGGAATATGCAAGGGACAGTGTTCGGTACCTACTTTCTGGCAACCCATGGTGCTTTATAAATGCAATATAGTACCTGGAGTACAGCTTGCGCAACAGACTCACCAAGTCCATACCGCAGCATGAGCAGCGGACACCACAGCAGACTGCGTAGATTCATCGTGATAGCTGCGAAGGCCGCGTAATGATGCGCCTTGTGGGACCACGTCTCTCGTTGGCGGGCCATGTCTACTCGTTCCTTAGCAGCTGTCAGCACTGCAGAATTATGATGACGAGGAAGAAGCCTAAATTAATGGCACAAACCCACTGTGAGGGACAGACCACGAACCGGGTGGTAATATGATTAAAAAATCAAATAAATTAGTTAATAACACTACCTTGAAACGCAAGTACTTCTTCTTCTTCAAAAAGGGACCTCAGCAGGGCGCGGAGCTTCATGGGACTGTTCCAAACTACAGAGTTCTAGTTAACTGTAGAATATAGCGAAGGCCACACCCTTGAGTCCAGTCTGGTGCTGTCTACACGAGGCTCAAGCTCGGTGTGACGGGTGCAACGCTGCCTCGGTTTCAATGAAAGACTATATCGCCACTGCATTTACAAACATACCGCAGCATGACGCAATGCATCACTTACAGTTGCAACATAGGCATTTTAGAAGAGTCGTCATCATAATCGCCAGCAGCATACTTTATGTCCCCTGCTCGACGAAGGCTTCTCTCAACGATGTTCAATCATCCTTGTGTTGTATGAGCTCAGTCGATCATGTCCTTGCAGACCTACTGAATGCGTCACACAACATAGTTTTCAGCCGTCCTCGACTGTGCTTTCCTTCCATTGGCACTCTTCCCGTTTCTCCAACCGCGTTTTTTTCTTGACAATGTGTGTCCTTCTTTCGTCTTGTGTGCGTCTTCGAGCTGCCGTTACACACTAATTACACATGGGTGTAATTAGCAGGGCCAGTGGTACTGTGAATTGCAGGCACTTAAGTTCACAGAGTCTCTTGCAAAAGCTACTACAATGAACTCTGGCGCTGCGATCGTTCAACTTCCGTGGGAATTATGGGTATTACGCGAATTTTACAAACTTGAATTAGATCGTGGTTTTGGCACGTAAAACTTCAGAATTTGATTCTGAAGGACGCCGTAGTAGGGGTAGTCCGGATTAATTTTAACCACCTGGGTTTCTTAACGTGCACTCAATGCACCGCACACGGGCGTTTTTGCATTTCGCCCCTATCTAAGTGTGGCCGCCGCCGCCAGGATTCGATCCCGCGACCTCGTGATTAGCAGCACACCACCATAGCCACTAGGACACCGCGGCGTTCTTTTTTTCCTCAATGACTTGGCGCAAACCACTCTGGGAAATCGGTCATGAATTGAGCGGTGCAAGAGTTGTTTGGCCTTTGTGCTTGTGGCCAGCGACATCTTAGTCACTTAATTTATCGCGTTACCTTCTCTGAATTTCTAAGCACTCGTACTTTTTCACACACAGCAAAGCAATTAGTCACACCACAAATGCGTAGTCATTGCAAATGTTTGAATTTATAATGCAATATTCTGTTGAATATAGTAGCATTGCCACGTCAGTTTCTTTTTTTCAGGCATGCACATAGGGGGAACGGTCGCGCTGTTTCTGCGGGAAGCTGCTGCCCCCTTCCTTGTGATAGTTTTTCTATCAATTTTCAGAAATGACGGAAAGCTGTCAGTAAATGATTCAGATGCCTTGATATATAAACAACTACAAAAGCGTGAAATATCAATAAAGATCGAACATGCCTTTCTCTCCTGCTACGTTGCGCTTCGTCTAGCTTTTCCTTTTATTTCTGCGTTGGTTAGCGCTGGTGGAAAAATTACAATCAGTACTCTTGAGGCGTCTATTCTCTGTCTTGAAATTGAATGTCATAAAGAAATGATTAACTTGCAATCAGCTCATTTCAAGACAATATTGCACAATTAATAAAGGAAAAGTGAGACATCCATCCAAACGTACCTAATTGCCACAAAGGAAACCCATACGGGCTCCTCGAAAGAAAAAACCTCGCATTTGCTACGTTTGGGTTGATGTCCCATTTTCCCTTCGTTAATTACTCTCTCTACCTTGCGGGTTTCCGCAGAAAATTACGTCATATTGCACAACGTTGCTTGAAACTTCTTCTCGTAAGGTGACAACTTGTGCTCAGTTTAGAAATTACCTCAATGCGTGTATTTGTAGCTTCCTCTGTATCAGTTAACACTACAGGGAACGCACACAAAATAAGCTCAGACCATGCATTCCATGACCACCGGCTTACTCGCTTTTTATCGATATCTATCAAGTTATGTTGCAAGTCACGAGAAACGCGTGCCAGGACACAAGAACGTGACGTCCTCGACGACGACGAGTACGTTTGCTACGTGGCCTACCGAGTGCACCTGCGACTTCGACTTCAAGCAATGTGAGCCCATAACACTGAATGCGCCCCATAAGTTCCTACACTGCAACGAATGAAGGACGTGTTTGGATGAGTGAAGTCCTAAATGACACTGTCTACCTCGGTGCCATTGTCGTCATGCTGTCGCCGCCATACCATCGTCGTCATTGCTTCTTTGTCAAACATTCGTCCTTGCGCCGTCGTGCTAGTTCCATCGTCGTCAAACCCAGCACGTGCATGATCGAGCGACACGGGCGAGGCGGTTCCCAGTGAAACTGTGTCCAACTGGGTCGCGTGGACTCAACTTGCAAAAGATCGCTAAGCAGGGACAGCGTTCGTCATAGACACAAATAAAAGCTTTGCTGAAGCTGATTACGAAGGGTGTTGGATTCGCAGATTTTATTGCCAACCCTGCTCTCACCTGACTATAATCTTGGACGATCGGCCGGTACCAGACATGGTGTAAACAAACACCGGATAAAGTACAAGTCGACCTTGCCTACAACGACAGGTGATGCGCTTAAGCGCCGACGTGAGCTTAAGTAAATCACCTATCGCCATCTTGTCATAGTGATTCATATTTTTTTACGCCTCCATCGTCATTGTGTAGCCGCCACAGAGTCATCGTCGTGCCGTTGTGATGTTTCCATCGTCGTGGGACCATTGTCATTTCTACTGGCTCCTAACAACAGTCTTGGACCCCTGGCCGGTGCCGGAGATAGTCCGAACAAACGCTGCATCCAGTGCGAGTCGAGGCGGACCATGGCGGCAAGTGATCCACTTAATCGCGCACGTGAGCTCCAACGCAAAGGGGACGTCGTTGTCACTGTCCACTGTCACCACCCCATTGTCGTTGTGGCGTCATCGTCATTGCGACGTCGTCACTCCACCTTGGCCATCCCATTGCTCTCATGGCTCCACCATACAAGCGTCGTCATTCCAACATTGTCGTACCATTGTCTTCATGCCGTCTTCATCATACTATTATATTCATTTCAGCATCGTCATCCTGCTGCTACCATGCCATTGTCGTCATTACAACTGTCTTCCCTTCGTCACACAGTCGTTGTCCTACCACCGGCATCACTCCAGTATCGTCATCACGTTGTCTTCACGCCATTATCGTCATACCTTCACCATCACTCCAGCGTCGCCATCCAGTGATCTTCGTGTCATCGTTGTCACGTCGTCTTCGTCACTGAGTCGTCATCATGTCATTGGCATCATTGCATTGCGGTCATACAGTCGTCGTCATGCCTTCGTGGTCGTTTCATTGTCAACATTCTTTCATGATGATTCCTATTTTCTTCATGCCATCGCCGTCATGCAGTTGTCAGTTCAACCTCGTCTTACCATTACCGCCATGTCGAAGCAGTCACACCATTATAAACGTTTCAGCGTTGTGAGCCTATTCTCATTCCATCGTCATTCCAGCTCCGTAATTCCCTTCGTCCCAGCGCCAAAAGTCGAAAGTTTTTTTTTATTTCGTATTTGCAGTACACGGTGCATAGTATGTTTACAGCAGGAGGCCCAAAAGTCGAAACTGCAAATAGGACCTCCTATAGCTACGTGAACAGAGTATATTAAACAAGGGCATGAACAACCAACGAAGGTGCTAAAAAGGAAAAAAAGAAAACAAGAAAGAACAAACAAGAAAAGAGAAACAAATGTACAGTAATTATTTCTGATACAGAACGGTTAAGGATCTAATGATTCAAACATGCGCTGCATTAACAATTTTTTTTTAATTTGTACAACGACATCCGTGATTTCAGTGGCGGACAAGGTTATTCCAAGTGGAGATGGCAAGGAAAGAAATCGTTTGCTTAACATAATTAGTGAGGGCTTTTGGTAATAAGAAATTGTTTGACAACGTAAAACGCGTCATGTTATTGTTAGTATTTATATTTTCAGGAAGGATATTAACAAGTCCACATCTATTAATAGCTTTGAAAAGGAAAACCAGGATGTGAAATTTATGTAGTCTTTCAACGGGCAGGGTATGCAGTGATTGGAACAAAGGCGCAGATGGTTGGATAAAAGAGAAAGTGATGACTCTAACGGCTTGCTTTTGCATAGAAATAAGTCCAGAAAGAATAATTCTGCACGTACTACCACATGACGCTATACAGTAATTAATATGGGAGTGTATAAATGCGTAATAGACTGAGAGCAATGTATCCAGTTTGAAAAATGGTCCTGTTCAGATAGATGTTCTTATCCCAAAACCAACATTGTTAACTACACAGGCAACATGGCGATTAAACCTAAAATTCGAGTCAGCGATCACCCCTAGAAATGTAGCAACATATGTTGGTGGTATGGCAACATTATTGATATGTATTGATAGGTCCGAAAGTATCTTTTGGGGGGCGTGGAATACCACAAAATTGGTTTTAGACGGATTAATTTTGATACAACTAATGCGGCTCCAGTTCTCTAAGGATCGTAAGAACGAGTCGAGATTTGCAGTTCATTCAGAAGACGTATCACCACAGGCCAAAATGGTTGTGTCGTCGACCTACAAGAGTCATTGGTCTGTATACAAAAAGAGTGAAGGTCATTAATATATGTCAGAAAAGCATCATTGCATTGCGTTCATACATTCGCCATCATGCCGTCGTGGTCGTTTCATTGTCACCGTTTTGTCATAGTGATTTCTACTTTCGCCATGCCAACATCGTCATGCAGTTGTCAGTTCAACCTCGTCATACCATTATCGCCACGCCGAAGTAGTCATACAACTGTAACCACTTTAACGTTGCGGTCCTATTGTCGTCACATCACCGGCATCATTTTTGCAACCGCATCACTTTGTCGTCGTCGTATCATCGCCGCTACTCCAGCGTCGTCATCTTATATCGGTCATGCCACCGCCGTCACATCGTCGTCATTATGCAGTGGTCGCAATGGCGTCGTGGTCGTTTCATCGTCTTCATTTTACCGCAGTGATTTCAGCGTCATCATGCCATCGCCAACATGCCGTCGTTATGCTGTTATCATTATCATCATGCGTTATCGTCGTTATGCTGTTATCTTGATGCCGTCGTGGCCATCCCATCGTGGATATTCTTTCGTTGTCATACGTGACGTGCGAATCATAGAGCGCAGTAGGCTTATGTTGAGTGAGATGGTTCTTAGTGAAACTGTGTCCAACTGGGTCGTGCGGTCTATACTTGGAAATGACCGCTGAGCAGGAACATTGTTCTTCACAAACAGCGATGAATGCTTCGTGTAAACAGATTCCCACAACACGTGGGATCCGCAGGTATTTTTATATTTCGCAGGCACGCTGGCCATTCATCACGGTTCCCGACAAGAAGTTGTGTGAGGACACTGAGAACTAATCTGTGTGCACGGCAGCGATGCACACAATCTCTGACCCAATATGAACAGGATCGTTAGATTATGTCACACAAGGTCATCTCTCGTTGCTTGGAATATTGGAAGTAAAAAGAAATAACAAAAGAAAACAGGAGAGAATGAAATGTAGAGAGAGGGGCGAAAATTGGAGAAGGGCACAGGAAAATTTTGCCTGGTCAGTTCAGGCCTCAGGGCCTGAACAGCTGAGGCGGCGTGATATGCTCCCTCTGCCACGGGGCTCTAAAGGCTTAAATGCTCGCCGTCTGCTCAGCCAGTAGGATCTCCTTTTGTCCAAGCACTGCTAAGCGATACACGGCTAAGCGCAGGAGGATCCGACCCCCATGTGGTCGGGTCCTTGAAGAAGGTGCCTTGCACAGTCTTCACTTGCACCATATTTATTTATTTATTTATTTATTTATTTATTTATTTATTTATTTATTTATTTATTTATTTATTCAGTACCCACAGGCGCCAAAAGGCATCAGAGGGGGGGGGGGGGGGGATGTTTTACAGTACAGTTAGAAACGCTCACAAAAGATTTTTATACGACGTGTGAGAGAAAAAAAGAACAACAAAAGTTCAACAAATGTTACAGAGTTTCAAAACACGGTAAGTTATACATGGGCAATTCAACCAAAAGGTAAAAAAACGGGGTAGTTGAGTCACTTCAACAGGGCAAAAAATACATCATTTGACACGTCGTTGACAACACCGGCAGGTAACATATTCCATTCTTGTATAGTTTTTGGAAAAAATGAATTCTCATGCAGTTCTGTCTTGCACGGAACTTCTCGTACCTTTAGCGCATGGTCCACGCGCTGTGATCGGTAATGAGGCGGCATTATATATTTGTCCCTTTCTGAACCAATTGTGCCGTAGCATATGGAATGAAAAAGCTTCAATCGCAACCTTCTGCGTCGTACCTCCAAAGTACCTCATTTAAACTCTTCCTTAGTACTCGTAACGCTGACAACTTTGGATAGACCTGACACGTACCGCACACCTAGATTCTGTACCCTCTCAAGTTTATCAATGTCACGTGCCGTCGGAGGGTCCCACACTACACATGCGTAGTCAAAGACGTAAGGTCCTTACGTACGTTTTGTATAGCAGCCCTCATGTAGACATGCTGAATGCTCTGGAGTTCCTATCAAGAAAACCTAGCATTTTCCCTGCCTTAGCGGTTGCATAGTTGTCCTGCTTCTGCCATGTTAATTCTGGAGTGCACCAAACACCCCGGTATTTAAACTGGGTTACTTTAGCTATTAAATTGTTATTCAAGGTGTAAGAGAAATTTATAAGAGTTATTCTTTCGAGTGATTGTCATGTTGACTCTTTTGGTTAGGTTTATCTGCATGCGCCACTTAGTGTACCATTCACTAATTAGATTTAGGTCTTGCTGAATCAGACTGGTATCATCCATGCTGCTAGTCACCCTGTATAACACGCAGTCATCTGCAAACAGCCTTAGCTGCGATGTCGGGCGTTTGCCAATATCATTTACACACAATAAAGAAAGCAATGGCCCCAGGACGGAGCCCTGGGGTACACCTGATGTAACTTCTTGCGGGCGCGACTGAACCCCGTTTACAACCGCGAACTGTCGGCGCAGGGTAAGGTATTCTTTAACCCATGAGACAACCTGCGGGTGAATCTTATATTTATGTATTTTTTTCTATGAGCAATGAATGGGGTACCTTGTCGAAAGCCTTTCTGAAACCGAGGAAGATAAGTTCAACTGAAAGCCGTTTATCCAAACCAGAGGCAATATCATTTCTGAATTCTAACAACAGTGTAATACAAGAAAACCCCTTACGAAATCCGTGTTGGGAGGACGTAATCACAGACTTAGTATTCAAATGAGCTACAATGCTCGTGAATAGAATATGCTCTAGTACTTTACATGTGATGGATGTCAGTGATATTGGACGATAGTTCGAAAGGTCGTTTCTAGGGCCAGACATATGAACAGAGACCAAATGACAGGCTTATCTAAAGAAAACTTCTAAGAAGCAAGGGCAAGAACAAACAATAAAAGTACCTTATACGCCGCCGTGCACAGATACCGTAACTTCTTACTGGGCAGTACCAATGAGGCCAATGTAACGCATGGCAATTGCAAGCGACTTAATTCTAGGATTTCCTTAGTCAACAGATTGCGCTGCCTATGATGAATCCATCTGCCCTTCAAAAACGGTGATAGTGAAGATTTGCTTCATTATGTCTGTGATTTGCCTTTCTATACCTCTTCAGCTCATATCATATGTAAAGCCTGGAAGTGGGCTTTTTCACACACCTCAAATGACCTACCCAGGATGAAAAACGTCCAATGAGTCAAAAGTCGGGCTAACGACATGGTTTCTGCCACATTGTATTCCATGCACCGCTGAAACTTTCAAAACCTGACTCAGCATTAATAGTTTTACGAGCAGAAACGTGGCCACTTTCATTAGAGCACGTTATAAAAGGGAAATGAAGGGCGGAAGAACAAGGGAGTGGGTAGCCTAGGTACATAATGTTGTACATCGTCCATCGCTTTCGATTGCACTTGTTTGGTTAAAACACTTGGAATTTTTAGCAGAGATGCATTTCCGCGGAGCGCTTCCATTGCAAATGCAACCATCGACAGCGCATTTGGTGAATACAAATATCATCATTATTATGGCCAGTGCAGTAGAACGACGGACCTGCCAGTGGCACTGAAGGCCTGTCGGGCAGCACCCGGCAGCTGACGTTACCGCCCACAGCAATGCTTAACGGCACGAACAGAAAAAAAAAAAGCAGCAACGTAAATGGGGGAAATGCGATCCGCAACTGCTTTAATGTGGTATACTGCCTTTCGCACAGACCTGTCTCGCAATGTTGTTTCTATCCAACAGTGGCACACGCAGAGCGTAGACTTACGATAACTGAGGTGTATAAGTAATGGTACCGTACACTGTCGGCAGTATTAGCATAGTTACATATGCTTGCGGCAGTTTTTACTCACCGATTTGGCATTATCCGATTTCAACGCAGATGTTCATTTCGTCGACTGTGCGTCGTATTCAGACGTGTTCAAGTGTGGCATCTCACTTTGGCTGTGTTGGTTTTTATTGCCTTTGCTTTTGGTTTTTTTTTTTTTTTTAATGCGAGGATAAATGCCTCAGGGCATACAAGGGTATGTGATGGGGGTGAATAAGGATGATTAAATGAATGAAAAAAGATTTGCTGACTTTTGGTTTTCAATATGCCTCTGTTTATGCTTGGTGTTGCTGTTTATAAACAAGCTGTAGTTCCAACCTCCTCTAAGTTCGCCTTCAATCCCGTCATACCAACGCACAACAAACGACAAATAAGGCCGGCGCATCCTGCGCGAGCTGCAGCACATTGATGGCGATTTCGGCCGCTGTACAAAAGACAACCTGCGAACTGCATACGCTTGATAAATTCATTTTACTCGCTCGATAATGAAGGAAAAGATGCACTCAAGAGCAGTTCCTGATAGGGCATGTAAATAGTCTTACATGTAAACACGATCAAGCTAATTTCCAGCCTTTCGTGAGCAATATCTGCGTAAACGGAAGGTGTAGGGCGCAAATATCATCGGTAAACGCACGTTCGTCCAAGTGTACTCCAAGTGCACCCTCACGGAAGGCACGTATGCACAATACACGATTGAGCCGCTCAACGTGTCGTGACGTACCGTTTTCCAGTGACAGGGGAAAGCACCACACTGCATGAAAATGCGGGCGCCCTACTGGCACCGCGACCTGCCTGTATATGCATGCATTCAGTCAATTGTCCACATATAAAAAAGTATTAAAAGCGCATGCAGCTTCCGAACTCTAGAAAGCAGCTGTGGCTCTGTGCGATTACAGTTTTTCACCAATATTGAAGCGATCGCTCTAAAGTTTCTCAGTTGAGACCAACGTGCCACAGTACGCACTGATAAGACACAGAGTTCGAAGCGGTTCGGAAACAGCGCACACGCTACAAGTGAGAAGGTCAGGGGGCCGCACAATCGTGGTTGAAGGTCCGGAAGCTATGAGGCGAGGAAATTGTGTCATTGCAGTTGCCGGCGTTCAGCTGCACTGGGGGTGCCTCCGGTGGCTTGGCTCTCCCGTTGAGGGCTGGAAAATGTGCAAGCTTTATTTTAGAACAACTCTGCTTGAGCGAGCGCGCTGGCGAAAACACCGCGGGACCAAAGGTAGACACGGCGAATGGATGTCATTAATGGAATGCATCATGTAACCGCACTAAAAACAAGGGACAAAGAAGGAACACACAAGACAGGCGCGGATGTCACCAAGGGAATACGTCTTGTGCATACTGTAAGTGCGCTTTCGTGCGCGTGCGTGTATGCGTCAGTGCTCGACGTGCATGCCAATGACCGCGATGAACTCCTGTTAACCGTGGCCATCGTTCGGTTCGTCATTAGCTCCTTGAATATGATCATTATCAAGTTGAAGAAGCACAAATTGAGTGCGCAAAATTGCCTACAAGGTATTACGGATATTCGTAGAAGCAACTGTGTTTGCAAGGTGTCATGACGAACTTTAAGTCCGCAAGGTTTTTGTAAAAGCTTTTTGTGACTTTTGAGCAAGTGATCAGGTGTAAGGTGCTTTACAATCAAATAAAAACTCCACGATAAGAAAGATAGGTTAATTCTAGCAATACAGAGCATAGAGTTGCGCCATGTCTACCCCAATGAAGTAACAAATGTGAATTTGCTAGTGGCAAACGCAAGTAAATGAGCCTGACGCACCTTGTAGCAATGTACTAAGGTTTTTAGTAGAAATTCATAATGAACGACAATTCCTACTATCAAAGGTTCCGTTATGGGAGAGGCTGAATACCAGGCAAAACACTATCGAGCAACCAAACAAAAGGCTTATACTTTACCACCTGTGGAAATAGCGGAAAACTAACGGACCATTTTAGGTGGACGAAAGCAAAACGAATAATAACAACACGGTAATTTCTGCCACGAACCTGATTAATTAATAATTAATTATGGGGTTTTACGTGCCAACACCACTTTCTGATTATGAGGCACGCCGTAGTGGAGGTCTCCGGAAATTTCGACCACCTGGAGTTCTCTAACGTGCACCTAAATCTAAGTACACGCGTGTTTTCGCATTTCCCCCCCATCAGCCACGAACCTGTAGCATGCCACTTATGAAAGCCACTATTGGTTCACTCTGACCAGGAAATCGCGAAAGCACATTTCTGGGCGCTCGTTTTGTATTTCCATGTTCCAACCACGTGGCACGCTATTTCGATCGCAATCGATCCATCAACCCTTACGTGGCCCGGAAACACAGCCTGGGAGGCTTGGTGCTCGGTGGGGTGCTGGCAGCTGCTGGCACGGCTCCAGCAGTGGCGCGGCCTTCATCCGGATGCGGCGACAGCGTGGACGACGTGGTAGGCAGAAGCGCCGTTTTGTTCAGAGCAGGCTCGCCCTTCGCCGCCATCCAGCCTGCAGACCAGTCTGTGGCGCCCTGGCGCTGCAGCCTCTCCATGTACTGGCACTCGGCGTGGGCGTCCGGGTTCGGGCCCCAGCGCACAGATGGCATCAGGCACATCGCGGGCTCCTGACACGCGCACAGGCAAGTCAGGCGCACACTTAACGACTTGGAGCGTTAATATGAATAAGGAAGATAGGTCGAGAGAAGGGGGAGATGATGTGTTGTCTAGAACATGGCGGCCTTGACCTGTTTTCGGCTCTGCAATTCCTGCGCCACACGGAGAAAAGTTCGCCTGCCAGCCTTGGCAAGCGGACTCTCTGTGAAGCCGTTCCCTTCGCTTTTCCCGAACAAGTGACCTCTGAGAATCGGCTCATCTGCCGAGAATGTTTGGTTCGGTTCTGGTAGTTCTTAACTGATGCCCACTTGTGCGGCTGCCCTGCCCACCAAAACTTCTTTCTCGTATTTACCCGGCACAAAGTCCTCAGAGAAATATCTGGAGTCTTTCGCTGGGGGTTTTTGCTAGGGAAGCCTGCCTTTGCTTAGGTACCACGGAGAACAACGCGCTTTGCTCCTTTTCAATGAAACTTCCGTCCAAACGGCTTCATAGCGGCTGAAACAGTGTTTGTAATGGCAAAGCTGCAGTTTGTTGTCGCCAGTGGTTGTCCCGTGACATTGGGGCTCACATAAGCTTCACCACTTCGCGATGCGCCTTCAGCGGTCACTATTTTGACAGCGACACTACAGTCAGTACCAGGGCCGTCGACGGTTGGAGCCCATCTTTACAGCACTTGCCACATTGCCTAGCTCTGCGAATGCGCCGCCCAGCCGAATTTTAGTACAACCTGCAAATCGATATTTTAGAATAAAACTAATTGGCAGTAACAACATGTCAATGTTCATAGGTCTACGCCTGCTAAAGATCTACATAAACCCCTCTCCGGCCTCCCAACCTCCGCCGCATGCGCCGGGTTGCGTCACTCCGGTTAGCAGGAACCCTTCATGCCAGACCTGGTGGTGAAGCATAGGAAAGAACACGTTCTGCAGAATTCAAAAGGATGGAAAAGTATATAACACTGTGTTGTGACAGACGCCAAGACGTACACGCGAAACGCCTTTGTTTCATCGGCTGCGTTCTGGCAGCGTCCCAGCCACCACAACTTCTCGCGACTGCGTATCGCGTGAATATATGCCAAATTAAACAGCCTCGCACGTGCACAGAAAAACACTCAAGTACAAATGCAGCAGTCACAATCGCGGCGCAGTCATGCACTTGCGCACGTTCGATGCAGCCCTGCAAACCATATTGAGAAGAAAAAAAAAGGAAAAGAGTCTATCGAATACACCAATCGAACCGAGGACCTCGCGGTCATGAGCACAGTGCTCCACGAAACACGAAAATGGAGCGTATTACGGAGTATTTATCCACTGTCGCCAAGTGCACCTTGGCTAGAGAAAAGCAGAGCAAAGCGCCTCCCGCTCCGTAGTACCTATTGGGGTCAAGGACTTACGCAGTCACCATCTATCGGACGCGCTTCCCTTGCGTAGTATGAGGGATCGTGCGGCGCGCTCCTCATAGGTTTCGCTTACGGCGCTCAATAAAAACACCACGCGGCCGCCCTCCTGGACATTTCTGTAAGTACTCTCAAAATAAGGGAATTTTCTTAGTGTCGAAATAATAATCTTGGGCAAACTGAATGCACAGAATCCTTTACAGACGCTATCTCTTTACCGAATACGTACAGCGAACGTCACTTGGCGCGGTAGACGCGATGGAGTTTCCCGAACAAGCTTCTTGCGTGAAAGGTAGGCAAACGATGAGAGAAAACTATGTGAAATATGTTGTTTTAGTGGGCTGTCTGTATAACCGAATAGAGCATAACAGAATGAAGCCTGAATGCAGCGATCGCACGGGTTCGCAGCGACCGCCTGCACGTCTGCATGCATGTCCGCACACAATGTTTTGCTTTCGCGGCGAGCGCGTTTTCGCACCATGCTGCGAGCTTTAGGCCGCAGAATATCACCATTTGGCAGTACACAAGCTACCATAGTTACGTGGACGCTATCGGAGCGCTTCAAAAATAATTTCGTTATAGAGACTTCCACGCCTACGGCGACTGTGAGGTGCGGTCGCGACGATTCAATCTTCCTTTTTCTATATTCTTGGATGTTTCAATATTATTTCTCAGCTTGCGCCGCACTGTATGTTTATCGGTATTCTCTGCGTGCGATTTCCCGCTGCTTCTTTTTTGTAATCCAGTGCGTTAATTCACAACACAAACATGACCGTATGCCATGCCTTTTTTTTTAATGTGCTTCTTACCACTCCATTTCCATTCCAGTGAACTTGCCAGTACCTAGAATGAACAAGTTCATAGGCCAAACCGTCATGACATTAGCCGGGCAGCGAGCGCGGGCGAGCGTAGGAACATCGCAGTCCCGGCGCAGTAGCAGAAATCTTCTTCGCATCAGTGCTTCCTGCATACCCGAGTTGTAGCCGATGGCTGTTTTCCTGTTCTAAGTTTCGCGAGCCAAGGTTCACGCAGCTCCTTATCCTGCGGCTACGTGTGAATAAGGCTGACACCGGGCTCCGTTGGGTACGTCCCGGCACCGAACAGTAGCCTACCATGTTGCACGCATCCAAAGGCAGCCACTACCTATTATAGTGCTTTCAAATGTTGTCAAGCAGACGCCTAAGGTGAGAAAGCCTCCCCACTTAATCAGAACTGCAGCCCAGGTAGGGCTTTAAACTTTCGTTTTCAGCTCGCTTCGGCGCATCCGAAGCCGCGCCGACGTGGCCGCTGTGTCAACGTGATCCCTCATGCCGTGTCACGCCGTCGGTGGCGCCAGCTTTTCCAGTGGTGGAGCTCGCCCCCAATAGGGAAAGGCACTTTTCGAGAAGCAAAAGTCCCCAGATATCTCTCTCGCAACTCACGCATGCGCAATGCAGTGGGGGAAATACGAAAAAGAAGCCCTCGTGCCCTGCTCTAGCCGTAACTGTAGAGCAAGTGGACTAAAACCTACCACATGCTCTGAGGTGACGATTACGTGCTGGGTCCATACCTATGACTTCACTCGTGTGGCGCGATGCTCTCCCCTAATTATTTCCTTGTTGCATGCACCGACTCAAACAGCATGCAACCATGTCGCCTTCGAGATCTGTTTTTGTTACTCCTGCGAACAGTCACGGGCCGCTGTATTTGGACACCACCTATTCAAACGATTTTAGTAGTTTCTTTTCACATCATTTAGTTGCTTTTCGGACCCACTTAATTATTAACACTTGCCATCTATCGCGACTTTTCTGAGATATTAGTTCAGCGTCCGCACATGCTCGTTCATGTTTTGAGCGGTCTCACCCATCTACTCGACACGAACGAGGCCACGGCGTAGGCTGGCACAAAGCCAAAACCCGCCAGAGCCAAGCCAAGCACCAGGTCTTTCACCCAGGCAGGGTAGATGTATTCGTCGTACGACGAGCCTGGTTTGTACAGCATGCTTGACAGTACCAGTGCCTGCGAAAAAAAGAAATCGCAGTTTTGCCCGAAAGCCGAAGCATCGATTGCGATAGCAAATTAGCAGACAGCCACACGAAGTAATGAAAGCACTTTTGTCGGCCGTATCAGCTTGTAAACATTCGCCTGCTCACTAAACTTACAAGCATGGTATCAGTGCGCACAGCAAACATGAACACATCACACTCGATGACCGCGGAGACTCGCTGTCAAAACGCTGCCATGAGGAAACGCGGCAGCAGCGGCGAGTGAAGTGGTCTTCGGCATGTTTATCGCTTCAACGGAAATTGAGCGCCGAGAACACGGAACACGCACAAAACTACGAGCCGCCACATGCTCAGTTGCATCCGGAGTAGGACATCGCCCCCCACCCCTCCTCTCCCCTCTTTCTCGCATCGTTAAATGCCTCGCGCGCGACGGAAGACGGCTTGCTTCTTCTGCGCTTTCGTCCCTTTCGCGAGGGCGAGATTGAGACGCGATCGTCGGCTCCCCTCGCACGCTTTCACTTGCACATACAGCGCAAGGCGCGCGGCGACGGTGTTTTCGCCCTTGGACTTTATACAGAACCTCACGGCGACGGCGACGGCATAAATGCGTTTGGAGTGTCCATATAATTGATATCGCAATAAAGCGATGTCTATGGGTGCGAGCTGCACGGCGGTCACGTACGAGGTAGCTGTTAGGTTCTCATTGCCCGCAGGGACTATATACGCTAGTATATCTTCTGAATGCCTAAAGATGCATTTCGTTTTGTCATTTCAACCTGCTATCTATTCAGTGTCCAGAGACAAGGTAACAGAGGGTGTAATGCTCGAAACTCCCAAAAATGTATCAGTGTTTTTTTCTTTCTTTCGTCTAATTCATATGGCATTTAAAAAGGCCCTTCAACATTCATCAAGCTTGATACATAAGCACATTTAAGGGGTAGATCATGGTTTGTCACCACGCTGGCGAAGTATTGTACCATACGCGCAGCCCATGGTGCTCCTAAGCATAAAAGGAAGCCAGTTCGTTTCCTCTTACAACAGTGGCCTTCTACGTCAGTTGACAACCTGCCCGAACTTTCAAAAATGGGGGTTTCGAAAGTACCGAAAGGTAACCTCTCGTATGCTTCAAAATGTTGGGCAGTTCATAACGCGACAACGAGAACACACAGCACGCCAAAAGGCCGTAGTTTTGGAAAATTGTGGTAATAACCATCATTAGCATACTGCATTAACCACCGTGCCTGCAGCTTCCGTTCACTAGCGCCACAGTTTCCTCCAGAAACTTGCAGTGGAAACTCTATAGCTCGAAAAATTTGCGGAGGCAGCATGCAGTGACGCAGCACGCGAGACAACTGCTGATACGCAGGAGTAATGGTGCCCTGGAAAATACACAGCTTGTGAAAAGAATTGGCGGATACCACTCACTGCGGGAGTCGATGTAAGCGAAGCTTTGTATGCTGTTTGCTTTGATTGACGATAATTAGCGGTGATGTTGGCGGTGAATGTGTAATTTCTGCAGCGTTTCGTCCACTGCGAGAGTGGTGAGTTGATGCAAAACGCTACCTTCCGTGCACCACTGCTGTTTGTCTGCGTAGTCGGCACCACGTTTAGCTGCACAGCTAAGACGCTCCCTGTTCCGCGCAACGCTTCTTTCGGGCGTGAATGTCTTCGACGCTGAGTGCACGCTTTGGAGCCATTTTGCTAGCGCGTGTTTACGTGTTCCTTCTGCATGCGTAATGAGCGCGCTGTTGAGACGCCAGTTCAAGGCGCCTTCTTCAGGCTATGGACGATTGTAATGTTCGCACTTTCGCAGCACAGCGCGCGACCTCCACGAGCTGCGTTTTTGTCCCTAGGAAAGCAAGCACAGCATGTGCGATACACAAAAACTGTGAAACGCTGGTGCGGAGAGCCGAGATGAGCGGAGGCGAGCGCCATATGGTGGTATTGCAAGAAACCTAGCTGCACGCGCGGCAAGACCACGAAATCAGCGAACGGAAAGTCGGGAGAAGAGGCAAAGAAAGCTTCACTTTAAAATTTACCGACGAATACGATACTCCCTAATGCGAAATTTTAGGGGAGCTCTACACATGTTTTTATTTCGTGACATATTGGCTGGCGCGGACAATATGTCCAGTGCGGCACGTTGCAAACGAAGCGAAGTGTGGCGCGGCTGCCTCGCTATTTGGGAGATCGCGAGAGGCAGCACATGAGATACGCGTGGGCGCAAGTCACAGCAGCCCCCACAGACAGACCCCGCTCATGCAGCGCTTTGTTTCCGTATATGGTATCGGTGACGTCATGGGTGAACGGACGACGCGCGCTCCTCTGGCGCGATCCCGTAGCCGATGTCACCGCAGAGCCCGTCTTGCGCGGCACTACGCTCTTCTCACGATTTCGTCATACCATCCTCCTGCATTTGCCTCCTCGCACTCTCTTCGCTATCGCCGTCCTTCATTGCCCGCTGCGCTCTGCATTCTCTCTTTCATCCTTCGCTGTGCTCGTTCGCTCGGTTACGCCGAGGGACACCGACGCCAACGCTCGCCGCAGAAACGGGCGCGTAAGAGCTGCGCTCTAAAACAGCGGAGTTGTAGTGACAGCAACAGCAGAGTTACAGGCAACACACCTTTACGATGCACGAGATGAAACGGACGGATGAAACTGTCGGCGCTTGTCAGCGCCAAATGAAAGGTTCAGAAGGGTTTATCGTGATGTTTACCGCCGATTCCGCTCACACACGACGTAGCACAGCACACTTGTGCATGTGCCACGTTGCGGTTTCACACTGCTGATCAGCAGGAGCGCTAATATGTGCGCGCACAGTGCTCATGCACTGTGCCGAAGCAGGCACTGTGCATGCACTGTGCATGAACTATGCCGAAGCACTGTGCCGAATACTGGTCAAGCCGAAGCCGCCCAGGCTTCGACTTAACCGCAGTCATCCCCCTTCGTTGTTTTTGCAGCCAAAACACACTCTGAGTATGTGGAGACCTTCCAATTCCCACCATACGCTGTCGATACCACAGAGCAGCAAGACGAGGATGGCGGCACCGGCGGCGAGAATGCGCACCGAGTGTCCATATAATTTCGCAATAACAAGGCACTTGCAACTCTCTCAGCAACATCGCTCTTCCGACAGAAAGCGGCTGTTAACGATTCAAGCTCGTGTGCACCTCAGCGAAGCTTCACGCGCGCTTTTTATCACCACCGCTACGCCTCGCTATTTCTAATGAGACAGCACTATAGGAGAACATCACCCAGTATGGAGGTAATGTCGGCTGGCTAAAATACGTAGGCCGATCGCGAGGACTGCTGTCTAACACAGTGTCTCAATGTGCCAGCTGTCGAGAGGAAAGACTGCAAGAAGCTGGCCCTTGACGCACGCGCCAGACCTTTCAAAGGGTGAGACTGTCCCGAGAAAAGCATGCGTGCGATCGTGGCCTCATTGAAATGAATTGAGTTTATTTGCAACAATATTGCGGAATACCAGGAGTAATATCTGTTTAAACAGCTTGAGAGGACCTGGCCACCCTGCACACACGTCGACATGGTTTGAGCATTGCGTTGCTGGACTGGAAGACAAAGGTTCGATGCCACCATCGGTCACACATTGCTATAGGAGGACTTTACGCACTATGCAGGCGATCCAACAGAACACTCGAGGTGTGTTGAGCGTATGCGATTGCGTCATAGTGGGCACGAAACCGCAAAAAAGATACGAGGCTTCGAAACATAACTTTGGCAAATAAGAATGTGCAAGGTCACCCGTGACGCAGGCTCGTGCAGCTGTCCAGCCGTCACAACGTGAGTTTTCTGTCGCGTATACGTTGAGAGTTAGCGGTGCCAATTCCTGGTCTAGTTCGTGACCTGGAAACACACCTTGCCTGGAAATAAGTCGCGCACTTGAAGGAGGAGGAGGCGGTTGTTCGCGCGTTGCGGCCCGTCCCGTCGCTGCTGAAATGTTTCTCTCGAACAGCTTCGTCGAGGTCTAAACTCGCGTTAAACGAAAGTGTTACAGTGAGTGCCACTGGTATTCCATTGGCGCGCCGCAAAAGAACTGAAATGCACCTCTGCTGCACCACCCTCGCGTAGGATGAAGGGGTGAATTGAGTGAGAAATGAGGATGAAGAGTCATCAGTAAGTCAAACCAAGAAATGGACAGAGGAGGCCACACGTTCACAAGCGCTAATGTTCAACAAATGTTTAATGGAAACACGACAGGGAATATATGTGCAGGAGGTTAACAGGAAGTGTGCGTGTCTAGAAGTCATGGCCTTATTACACCTACGTGAAGTCGGCCACAAGGAAAACGTAGGTAGAGTAAAGCCATGGCAACATATGCATATCTTCCCAATAAAAACCTGCTAAAAGTTTGCGCTTGCGGCTCCTCTGTCCGTGTCTTGGTCTGCGTTATTACTTTTGTCGTGTACCAACCCACCCGCAGTGTACGTTAAACCTTGCCCGCTTAATAACCCCATTGCAAGGATTTCATTTAAAAACAGTTTTTAGTATAGGTTCCTCGGAATGCACCGCACACACTCCGATGCGTTCCTTGGAGATCAGAGAAGGTTGTTTCGAGAGTTCAAACACAGTCTTTATGCTTTTATTGCGAGAGCAATCACGCGGAACCCTGAAGGCGGATTCCCGACGTCGCCATTGACTGCGCCGTCGGCCCCATAGGGTTTCCTACAATTACTAGAGGGAGATCTGGCGCTGCGATCGCTCAGCTACCACGGGAATAATGGGTATTACACGTATTTGTCTGATCGTTGCGCTTGGGGATTCAGACGTTCTTGTGGCTTCGTTTGTTACGCTTTATCTGGGCCTAAATTGGCCTAAATGTCAAAGCAATTTGTACCTTTCTTTAACGCAGTGGGTAATAAGACTACAAGCACGCATAATCGCTGCTAACTGCAGCGGTTCCGCTTGTCCAGGCTCCCTTGGCCTAATTCTTTCAATATCGGGTTTCAGTGCTAGAGGTCGTGTGTTCCGAGTGTCGCCATCGGACAATTTTGTTAATATATATTCCATTATTTATAACGGAGTACTTTCTTAAAAATGATCGCTTTACGAAGTCACGAAGCCAATTAAAGCCAGAAGGACAAAGTCTAGGTAAATCCATGTACTACACATCATTCCCATGCAGCTCTCGTAGACACTGGCGCCATGGTTCCCTCTATCAATTGTACGAACTCTATGGTCGGCCCCGTCATGCTGTCACGGTATCGGCGCGCATGCGCGGTCCGCGCGTCGAGTGTTAGAAGGTCTCCACAGACGCGAGAGAAGCGCAGTGCCTTTTAGCGAAAAAAAAAGAAACAAGGCATCCAAGCGGACCCCCCACATGCTTCTCCCAATCGACTCTGCAGCGGAGCCGGGGTAGAGTTCTGTTTCCCACTATTGGTCATGAGCGTCGCGTTGTCGATTTATCGTCCCGGGCTGTCCGGGACTGCCGGAGACGCTGCGTGCGCAACGCTCACTGGCTGAAAGCATTGCTTCGGGCACTTCGTGATTGTCAGGGACTCGTAATCTAAGACGCCCATTAGCGTTCCCGCTTAGCAACTCTGTACGTGTAACACCGTAGTGCATGCACCAAGTCGTCCAAGCTGAACGGACACTGCCCTTCGGGCTACAAATGCTGGCGAAAGCTCAAACCATTAAATCACTTCGTGCATCACTGAGACGCGATGCCTGCAACGCCGGTAGGGGGCGCCCATCACGCTAGCATTGTGAGACGCCTAATAGCTGCCAAGGCGCTGCTTCTTCACCTCAGCATACAGTCACCTCACGTGCTGTGTCGCGCCGACATGCCACCCTCGAGTATTTCGGGAACGCCGTCTGAGCAGCGCGCCGTGAATCCTTGCTATAGCTTCTCAGTGATTCGTCCTTTGTGTGAAACTGCCCAATTTTTTTTAGTCTACATTTGTCCCAACCCTGCAACTGTGCTCACGAAATTAGTTAATTAATACCATTAATAAACATATGGCCTTTACTCACCGAGAGCGAGATTGGCAGCACCACGGTCCAGGCGGTGCGCAGGACGATGTTGGGCGTCATGTTCGTCATAGTCTGGGCATCGATGACCAGGCGACGCACACCTGGGAATAAGGGACCAGTGTTGGTAACTTGTCGAAAAAGTTGCTAACTGAGTATAGCGACTTGTGAGTCACCTTAAAAGGCGCTTCACCAAGCCACATAGCAATTGTTACGTGCCCTCTAAGGAGTGTTCTACCACAAGAATTTTTGAAATGAGTTCATTAGTAGCAGAAATGGAAATACCTGAAGTGCCGCGAACCCATGATTTTAGGAGGCGAGCGTCAGTGCCAACATAGACACTCTCTCCACTTGTGCCATGTTACGCTCCGCCTCCGACGTGAGGTATAGCCGGCGCGGATGCAACGGACGCCGGGGCTTCGTTCACCGCGGCGGAGATTTTGGCCAGTTCAGCGCTGTCCCAACGCCTGCTAAGCGCGTCCAGGCATGTTTGAATGCCACGTGTCTTCGTGTGTGTGTGTGTGTGTGTGTGTGTGTGTGTGTGTGTGTGTGTGTGTGTGTGTGTGTGTGTGCGTGCGTGCGCGTGTGTGTGTGTGTGTGTGTGTGTGTGTGTGTGTGTGTGTGTGTGTGTGTGTGTGTGTGTGTGTGTGTGTGTGTGTGTGTGTGTGTGTGTGTGTGTGTGTGTGTGTGTGTATGTGTGTGTGTGTGTGTGTGTGTGTGTGTGTGTGTGTGTGTGTGTGTGTGTGTGTGTGTGTGTGTGTGTGTTGGTACCCACGCTTGTCAAAGCGCGGCAGCCGGGGAGAGGAGCTCCCCAACTGTGAAGCGAGGAGGTCTGACCGGCGCCGGCCCGGCGGATACGTCGCTTCTTGTCACAACGTGTCCGTGCGCCGCCGTCACGTGCGCCTCTTCCGAGCCGTTCCTTCTTGCCCTCGACTCCGAGAGTATAAAAGCAGCTGCCCCCGGACGCCAAGAGAGAAGCTTCGATTTCTTCAGTCGAGTAACGTGGTCTCCCGTTTCTCCACTTCGGTCGACCTGACCGGCTGCTCTTTTGCGATGCTAGAATAAACAAGTTCTTCTGTTAGCAGTCGACTCATCCTTTTCCAGGACCTTCGGATGCTTCCAGCTGTGCCCCAGGCCGCCAGGCCCACGCTACCCTTGGGGCTTGCGACCCATTTGCAACACCCGTCTGGCTTACGCAATCGAAATTCCTTCCCTGCGTTCTCCCATACCGGAGCCGGAGGATCGCGTGACAAATACGTCACGGGCCCCGCCTTCTTTCTTATCTCCCTCCTCTCTCTCTCACACGTTGTTGGTGAGGGGCGCACTTCTGGTGACGGTCTAGTTTACGCGGTCTGCACGGGAACACCTGTTAGCGCTATAAGTCAGTGCCACAATCACGAGCGCTGAGGCGTTAGAAGATGAAACAGAATGGTCACGGGGCTGGAATACCGTAGGAAATGACAGATTTTCATTCTCTGCGCGTGCGACTGCACGACGTGGGAACAAGCAGACAAAACGCAAGTACATCTCTCTTTCTATGGTACGAATTAAAACAAAAACACGCACACATTCGGTCTGCATGTTTTCTTATTTCTCTAAACGTTAATTCGTCAATTTAAGCAACAGATTCAACAAATAACTGATCTTGCCTTGTATTATTCTCGACGTCACGTGTCACTATGAGTGACGTCACGGCACACCTAGGCGCACTTCCGCGATTGCCGCCGACTCTCGCGCTGGGAAGGCGTCGCCCGCGAGGAGAAGGGCAAACGGTGTTTGGTATGAACCTTACGCTCTTTCCACGGTGCGTATAGGGATGTAGTACTTAGTAGACAGGATCATTAGCGCATATTGCATGCGCTTGCCAGCTCAATATGGCCAGACCTGGTAACGAGAACTTTGCCTTCCTGGAATCTTAGTAACATTTGAAGCATCTGTGTTTTGACGACGTAAATAGTCAGTAAATTGCAATGATCGAAGTACTCAAGAATAGGTTTAACACCTTTATGCAATTGGATCCCGAGGTGAATATAGACACTTTCATCGGACGAGGAGAAAAGGGGGCGCGGCGAGCCTTTCCTCCTCTCTGGCTTGTTCGAACCGGCACGGCAATGTGTCGCCGGTCGCGTGCTGCGGAACGATATTTGGAGATGCTCGTTCTCCGTGAAATGCACGTGATGTCAGCTCATACGAGGTCTTCGAAGAACCATTGTGTAGCCTTTCGGCACAGCAGTAACTACAGTATGGTGTCAGATGCCTTTGAGAATTCCCAGAAGACTGAGCCAACCACGCATCCTGAATCGATGGAGCGTTGGATTGAGTAAGTTGGGAAAAGCCGGGCAAGGTTAGTGCAGCTTCCGGTGCGAAAACCAAGTTGGCACGTCTTCAGTAAATTCAATTTTTGTGGGTATTCAAGCGTATTATAGTTTTTGATCACTTTACTCATTGAAGAAAGGATACACGTGGGATGATAAATGGAAACTGGAACGGAAATTGTAACGGATAAATGGAAATTTTGGAACGCTAGATTTATACTTAGAGAAATTGGTTCACAAATGACATCAACTACAAGTTTTGAGTGCCGTGAAGAAATGTTATATATTCAGGGGTGGTAGTCTTAATATTTCTTTATTATTAATGGCATTTAAGCCATGTAATTTAAACAAAAAGTGGGTTTTCCCGTCCGTAACATGTCAGCATGCTAACGAAATTTACTCGAAATGCAACTGAGTTGTCTTGAGGTGGGTCTCACGCGGATATGAATGTGATAGGCCAATCTGATTCCAACAAACCGCCTCGTTTCGCTTCTGTCGCTTCGATGTAAGTGCCCCGAGCGTCTGTGAATGGAATCGGGCGCTGACGATTTTCGTCCTTGGTTCAAGAGCTAGCGAACCGAGCAGTATTGTTTAAGTCTGCATACTCTGGCTGTGTTGCGAGCTGACGTTCTGCAGAACGGTGCAGTAACGCCGTGAATTACGTAGACGGGGAAATCCATATCACGAAAGATGTTTTTTGCACACGTGCACGTTTTTAGACATGGCCTATTCCCTTTCCTGCGTCGTCGTTGTCCAAAGCGACGTACTGCCAACGTCATCACCGCAAGAGGCCCCTCGCAACCTGTGCATGTTAAGGTAAAGGGAGGGGGGAGAGAGAGAGAGAAAGGAGAAAGGCAAGAAGGATAACGAGAATAGGAAATCTGGTTTGCTACCCTACACTTTGGGAAAGGCGGAATGGGACCCAGAAAGGTGAAAAGTAGAGAGAGAGAGAGAGAGATATGTGGTAGATGTGGTAGTTTGCTGATCACGGCAAACTACCACATCAAGGGATCACGTGTGGCAAAATGGACACCAATCCAGGCTGCAGCCTGTTACGTAGGTGTGCTATTCTTGAAAACTGGAGCAGCGCCTTTGATGGCTGACGAGATCGGCATTCCAAAATGGTTTGTTATGCTAGTGGTTTGTGACCAAAGCGAGCTATAGCGCAGTAGCGAGCGATCCTTACAGTGTAGCCAGGACAGTCACAAAGAATGTGTTGAAGGGCCTTTTCTCGACGACATTCACAAACGATATTTGGGAAAGAAAATGAGTGGCTTTTTGGTTGTTTGTGCAATATTTCTAGCCAGCGTAGAGCGATACGGTAACTTTAGATTTCTTTTTTTTATATAGTATGAATTCCTGTCCTTAAACATGC
Organism: Dermacentor andersoni; assembly: GCF_023375885.2. Lineage (NCBI taxonomy): Eukaryota > Metazoa > Arthropoda > Arachnida > Ixodida > Ixodidae > Dermacentor > Dermacentor andersoni. The sequence continues at coordinate 109,459,331 of NC_092822.1, read as the reverse complement.
GACTAATGTGTACATGCGGTCTCAATACAGACTCCACGAAGAACCGTTCAAAATAAGCTTATGGCGGGAGGATGTCGACATCAATAATAAAGTGAATTTTCCCGCTTTGCAAGCGTTGCTCGTTCGACAGATCTCGATCAGGTTCTGTTACACCACGGAACGTGAAACTCGACGGTTGCTTTTGTCAGGAAGTACATCCAGACAAGTAGATTCACTCCGCTGACGTGCGGTTCTACACGTATACAGGAAGTTCCCCCTACATACGTTTACGCAGACCCACGGAAAGACATCAGTCAATTACGAAAATTTATTCTAAAATGCTATACACTAATGACGTAGGAAGCTACATTCACCATGCAACATGCAAACGCGCTATGCATGGGGATAGAATTGCGCAAAACGAGCAGCCTATTGGTTAATGTGTATTAATTATCAGTTGATTGATTGATTGATTGATTGATTGATTGATTGATTGATTGATTGATTGATTGATTGATTGATTGATTGATTGATTGATTGATTGATTGATTGATTGATTGATTGATTGATTGATTGATTGATTGATTGATTGATTGATTGATTGATAATTTATCTACTGGGTCCAACTTCCAAAAGTAACAATTTTAACAAGTAACAATACATACGCAGCAGTACAAGGTGCGAATTATTTTGGCGACCCGTGAGATATAAGTACATCAACGGTCTTCCATTTCGCCTTCGTCAAATTAAGGCCGGCGCCTCCACGATCCGGAATCGAACCCTGGCCTCGAGCTGAGCAGCAGAACGCTATAACCCCCTCACAGCGGCTGGAGCGAAAGATGGGTAGACGTTGTGAACTAGCCATTCATTGTGCCATCTGACGACCTCTCCTAACCTTCACATCATTGTCATAAACGGCTACGCTTTCGACCCAGCCTACTTGGTTTCCCTGGTGGTGTGGCAGTACTATGATCATTACTTTCACAGGTAGTGTCGTTGTTTCGCCAAGTGTCATCTGCCACTCGGCGCGTCATTGAGTTGCCCACACCCAGGGGCAGACGGCCTCCACCCCACACGGGCGATTGCGCCTACCGTAGACCCTGGTGACGACCAGCACTTCGACCAGGTTGACGAGCAAGTAGAGCGTCCCCTTGAAGTGGCCGTCCAGCAGGTCGGCCAGGTACGGCCCCGCCTGAAGGTAAGCAGCGCACATAAGAGGATATATATATATATATATATATATATATATATATATATATATATATATATATATATGACGGTGTAAAGCACCCTGCGCTTGCAGTATTCTGAGAACTTCTGTAATATAACTGATCTGCACATCATATCTAGGCGGAAGTTCAAACGGAGTCACAAAGTCATAATCAAGAGCCTAAGCGACTGCAGCTTCGCGTATTGAGTAAATTAAAGTAAATTAAATTAATTAATTAATTACTTTAATTAATTAAAGTAAAGCTATAGTGCCCCGAAACTGCACAGTTATGAGGGACGTTGTAATTAATGACTTCGGGTTAAACGGTGACCACTTCGGATTGTTACACGAGCACCTACATCAAAACGCACGAGTGCTTTTTTCCTTCTTTTTTTTCTTTCGCCGTCATTGGAATGCTGCCACCGCCTCTACTAGGAACGTCGTGCTCAGAAGCTGAGCGCCACTGACGCACAGTGCCGAGTTGATCCTGGAGTCTGCTACCCTTGTTTTTATTGAGTGTTGCGCTAGTTTCTTTTTTTTTTCCTCCACATAACCGCTTGCCAACTGTTGCTGTAGTCAGCCTCCTCTCAAGGTGTGGCTTGAGATTCAACGTATGCGGATGCTATGCCCCCGAGCTACTCTTCCCCGTGCTCCAGTAAAGACGTCCGGAACGTCATTAAGTTCACGCTGATGTGGTAATCATAACGCTTGCCGTATTTATACGAATATAGCTTTTCTTTATAATGTTACCCGAAATGAGCCATTGCCGTATATTCGTGAGCAAAGCTAGGAGAGTACCGAGCTAACGGAGTTCCTCCGTAGCGCCCACGGAATCTGCAAGCGGAGATTATCCAGATGGCTTTAAGAAATGCAGCATATCCGAAGCACTTGATAGCATCGTGCACGAAGTCAAGAACGGGTTGTCAAGAACGCCTGCGAAGCATCCGACAATGACGACGTCTCTGGCAGTTGCGACGAGAATGCCGCTTGTGGCATCGAGTAGCGAGATTTGCAGCCGAGCTTACGGTAAACGAAGGTGTGTCATGTTCAAGTTTTCTCGTTTCCTAAAAGGGTGCGCTTCCACGTTTATCTATCGAATTATTTTTCATTTTTCGCCAAATTCAGTAAATAGGGGACGATTTATATACGTGTTCGGCCTATCGTCGAGCAAATACAGTAGTCGCCTGAAATATCGCAGCATCCTTGAGTTCCTATGCAAAACTTTTCTGAATATCACCGACGTCGGCGTTCTGCAAGAGCAAATAAAGATGCCACTCAAGGTTTTTTTTATATACTTCACTGTCAGGCAGTTCTAATTCTCAACTGAAATCGACCTGCATTGAACTTCTCGAGCGCAATCGAAGGACGAGACACAAACCAGTGCACCTGGTTCGAAGCTGTAGTGGGCTTCAAGATAACGTGTATAGTGGCGCTGCATCTGCAATGAATTGGGTTTCCAATGCTATCGTGCACTCAAGAGTGTTCGTGAGAAACTGTTTACCGCCAATACTACTTGACGAGCTCATATTTCCACGGTGAAAATGCTTTCAGGGCTAATTCTGGGAGTATCTGCCTCCAAAACGCTATATCGAATGAGCACCGATTCCTGCCTGTCTACTCAAAATATTATTAAGAAAGATGAAATGGGAAGCAGTACTACAACTTCATGCGGAACGTGTTGACATTCAAAAACCGGAATCGCATTACGATAGCCTTCAAGATCGGACGGTACGCTCATGGTCTCGAAGGTGCTATGGCGCGATACGGAATACTGGCGATGTGCTCCGCTTGCATTTAGGCTGGGCCGCTAATTAACTGATATTGGCAGAACTCTGAAGCTTTTAGTAGGATACTTTTGTAAGCTTATGGTTAGGGCAGCTTAGTATAAGTAAGCGCAGGCTTAGCAACCCAAAAAGGACCTAAGATTAGATGCAGGTAGCAACACGAATTTCAAATTCCCGCTGCAGCCCCACTCAATGTCTTTTATTTTGCAGCACCGGTTCGGGGTCTATTAATTATCAGTGCATATAGCATAGCGCCTGCACTTATCGAAGACTTCACCTGGAAACCGTCGGGTTCCAAAGCTGTATCCTTTTGGGACTTGTTTACGACAGAACTTTCTTGACACAAGCAACAACAACAAAAAAGGACAGGTCCATAGGTGTAAAATTACCTCAATATACACGATGCCATTAAGGTTCGCAAGACCCAGCAACGAAGCGTACATGGCAGTGAAAGCTCAAAGACAAAGAATTGCCAAGTGAGCGCACTTCTTTTTCCGTGTAATCAAACAACTTATCACAACGTAAAATGTGTACGCATAACTTCAGCTCAGAGCTCTCTCTGAAGCATAGGAACCTATTAGTGAAATAGTGCATAATAATCAAAGGCTTCTTTCATTTTCTCAAATTTCTACCATCCTACCATTCTTCGAGCCCTTAGATAAGTGCCACTGCGTATATGTGACCATTCTTAGCGAATCCTCCGGAATAAGTAGAAACCACTGTGTTACAAGAGCTACATAATCCCTAAACCTATCCTCATACGTGCACTTCTCTCTGACATGCACCTCTTGTCACCATTCTTCCCTGACAATGATCACACTTCTCTTTCGTCTCCGTTACCTCGCTCCGTCGACGTCTCAGTTTCCATCCACCTGATTTGGTGTTGGCCTAGCTTATCAGCGATGCAGTGCATGAAGATAAGCAGTGGATGACACCTCACGTTGCGCAGGATAAAAGTAAGCGCAAATGCACCCAGCGCAGTTACTTTGCACGCTGTTTAATTGTCCGCTTCACAAAAGCATCACTTCACATTTATTCTAGCATGTGCAATACGCTTGTATTTGTTGTTGTTGTTGTTGTTCTACATTCTAGCATTGTTCTCGCAAGAAATAGAGAAAAGCCACTTCACATCAATACTTGGGTGGACAGGCTAAAATTGTCGAATGTCGTGCTTCCTCGCGCGTTATTTTCGGTAAGAAAGAAGAAGCCCACGCGAGTGCGATTGCTTCGCACACAATAAAAGTAAATGTTTTCGATAAAACGCAGCTGTAAAGTAGATAAAACGTAAATTCAGCAGAAGTAATATTTTTTTTTATGTAACCAATCTTAGCTATCAGTTCACTAATCGCAATGTTCATCCTGTGTTTCCGCCTATATCTTCTCAGATTGCATTGTTTCTTTTTCGGTTTTTTTTTTTTTGTTTGAAATCCAGGATAACTTAGCTGCTACGCCTTGTACGCTAGATCCTACTTTGTTCTTTCGCACTGTTTGCTGTGTTCATTCACGTTTTTTTTTTTTTTTCTTGCATCCTGCCACCTTACGTGCTATGTACGCTGTAGTAGCGCCATTGGAATATGAACCTGGCAACGTTTAACGCTAGAACCTTATCTAGTGAGGCGAGTCTAGCAGTGCTATTGGAGGAATTAGAGGGCAGTAAATTGGATATAATAGGGCTCAGTGAAGTTAGGAGGCCAAAAGAAGCATATACAGTGCTAAAAAGCGGGCACGTCCTGTGCTACTGGGGCTTAGCAGAAAGACGAGAACTAGGAGTCGGATTCCTGATTAATAAGAACATAGCTGGTAACATACAGGAATTCTATAGCATTAACGAGAGGGTGGCATGTCTTGTGAAACTTAATAAGAGATGCAAAATGAAGGTTGTACAGGTCTACGCCCCTACATCTAGTCATGATGACCAGGAAGTCGAAAGCTTCTATGAAGACGTGGAATCGGCGATGGGTAAAGTCAAAACAAAATACAGTATACTTATGGGCGATTTCAATGCCAGGGTAGGCAAGAAGCAGGCCGGAGACAAGTCAGTGGGGGAATATGGCATATGCTCTAGGAATAGCCGAGGAGAGTTATTAGTAGAGTTTGCAGAACAGAATAATATGCGGATAATGAATACCTTTTTCCGCAAGCGGGTTAGCCGAATGTGGACGGGGAGGAGCCCGAATGGTGAGACTAGAAATGAAATCGACTTCATACTCTGCGCGAACCCTGGCATCATACAAGATGTAGACGTGCTCGGCAAGGTGCGCTGCAGTGACCATAGGATGGTAAGAACTCGAATTAGCCTTGACTTGAGGAGGGAACGGAAGAAACTGGTACATAAGAAGCCAATCAATGAGTTAGCGGTAAGAGGGAAACTAGAGGAATTCCGGATCAAGCTACAGAACAGGTATTCGGCTTTAACCCAGGAAGAGGACCATAGTGTTGAAGCAATGAACGACAATCTTATGGGCATCATTAAGGAGTGCGCAATAGAAGTCGGTGGCAACGCCGTTAGACAGGATACCAGTAAGTTATTGCAGGAGACGAAAGATCTGATCAAGAAACGCCAATGTATGAAAGCCTCTAACCCTACAGCTAGAATAGAACTGGCAGAACTTTCTAAGTTAATCAAGGAGCGTAAGACAGTGGACATAAGGAACTATAATATGGATAGAATTGAACAGGCTCTTAGGAACGGAGGAAGCCTAAAAGCAGTAAAGAAGAAACTAGGAATAGGCAAGAATCAGATGTGTGCGTTAAGAGACAAAGCCGGCAATATCGTTACTAATATGGATGAGATAGTTCAAGTGGCTGAAGAGTTTTATAGAGATTTATACAGTACCAGTAACACCCACGACGATAAGGTAAGAGAGAATAGTCTAGAGGAACTTGAAATCCCACAAGTAACACCGGAAGAGGTAAAGAACGCCTTGGGAGCTATGCAAAGGGGGAAGGCAGCTGGGGAGGATCAGGTAACAGCAGATTTGTTGAAGGATGGTGGGAACACTGTCCTAGAAAGATTGGCCGCCCTATATACACAATGCCTCATGACCTCGAACGTACCGGAATCTTGGAAGAACGCTAACATAATCCTAATCCATAAGAAAGGGGACGCCAAAGACTTGAAAAATTCTATACCGATCAGCTTATTGTCCGTTGCCTACAAAGTATTTACTAAGGTAATCGCAAATAGAATCAGGAACACCTTAGATTTCTGTCAACCAAAGGAACAGGCAGGATTCCGTAAAGGCTACTCAACAATAGACCATATTCACACTATCAATCAGGTGATAGAGAAGTGTGCGGAATATAACCGACCCTTATATATAGCCTTCATTGATTACGAAAAAGCATTTGATTCAGTCGAAACCTCAGCAGTCATGAAGGCACTACGGAATCAGGGTGTAGATGAGCCATATGTAAAGATACTGGAAGATATCTATAGCGGTTCCACAGCCACCGTAATCCTCCACAAAGAAAGCAACAAAATCCCAATAAAGAAAGGCGTCAGAGAGGGAGATACGATATCTCCAATGCTATTCACAGCATGTTTACAGGAGGTATTCAGAGACCTGGAGTGGGAAGAATTGGGGATAAAAGTTGATGGAGAATACCTTAGCAACTTCCGATTCGCTGATGATATTGCCTTGCTTAGTAACTCAGGAGACCAATTGCAATGCATGCTCACTGACCTGGAGAGGCAAAGCAGAAGGGTGGGTCTGAAAATTAATCTACAGAAAACTAAAGTAATGTTTAACAGTCTCGGAAGAGAACAGCAGTTTACGATAGGTAGCGAGGCACTGGAAGTGGTAAGGGAATACATCTACTTAGGGCAGGTAGTGACCATGGATCCGGATCATGAGACTGAAATAACCAGAAGAATAAGAATGGGCTGGGGGGCGTTTGTCAGGCATTCTCAAATCATGAACAGCAGGTTGCCACTATCCCTCAAGAGGAAAGTGTATAACAGCTGTGTCTTACCAGTACTCACCTACGGGGCAGAAACCTGGAGGCTTACGAAAAGGGTTCTGCTGAAATTGAGGACGACGCAACGAGCTATGGAAAGAAGAATGATAGGTGTAACGTTAAGGGATAAGGAAAGAGCAGATTGGGTGAGGGAACAAACGCGGGTAAATGACATCTTAGTTGAAATCAAGAAAAAGAAATGGGCATGGGCCGGGCATGTAATGAGGAGGGAAGATAACCGATGGTCATTAAGGGTTACGGACTGGATTCCAAGGGAAGGGAAGCGTAGTAGGGGGCGGCAGAAAGTTAGGTGGGCGGATGACATTAAGACGTTTGCAGGGACAACATGGCCACAATTAGTACATGACGGGGGTAGTTGGAGAAGTATGGGAGAGGCCTTTGCCCTGCAGTGGGCGTAACTAGGCTGATGATGATGACGCTGTAGTAGATAGCACTACTTCCGCCCTACTTGCGCACTATACTTGCGTCCCTTGCGCCTATAATGCGCCTATGTTAGATGTCCAGAAAATCGCGCAGCAGAATTGGTGTTGAAGAGGAAAATGGAGCGTAGCGATCTGTTACACCCTGCGGGATTGATTGATTGATTGATTGATTGATTGATTGATTGATTGATTGATTGATTGATTGATTGATTGATTGATTGATTGATTGATTGATTGATTGATTGATTGATTGATTGATTGATTGATTGATTGATTGATCTATCGAAAGAGACCATGCTGAAGGGCTACGGATTTCTTTCGATCACCCTTAGCATTTCGTAACGCACAGCTGCAGCCCAGAATATACGAGGGTTGTCGCAAAGGGCGCCGCGACAGCTGTCCCACCCCTACGCGCACACGTGCGCACACCCACCCCGGAGCAGAGCGGCAGGCTGAGCGCGTAGACGAGCAGGCACAGCGCCCCCCTGGCCAACACGGTCCGCTCGGCGAACGCCGGGAAGTCGACCACCAGCACCTCCATCACCACCTCCTGCATGATCACCTGCGCAGAGAGGGAGAGAGAAAGCATTCAGAGGCGAATCGTCAAGCAGAACGCCAAATCGTGCCCGTTGACTCGCAGTTACGCCACGTGACTCGGAGTGACATCGTTCGTTAAAGAGCGGCACATACCCAGGTTGACATCAAAGAGGGTCGTTGCAAAGCGACACGTGCCCAAGGGCACAAACCCAGTGGCAGATACCGACTGAGCCCTGCATATGCGCAATATTCGGTGGCGTCATTCTCGCGTGAGCTATCTACCATAGATTTGATCGTAAAGATGGATATTGTCGGATATTGCTCAAAACTATTCCACTAGTCAACTAAGATCAATATTTAGAATGTTAGTATATGAAACTGAGTTAATTACGCAGCTACCTGTGCAATTTACTCCTGGTTAAGAAGGTATCAACTTGGATACTTAACACACTTAACACGAGGGTGGTGGTTACGGGGAATCAGTATTGCGTGGCATTTTGTTGAGTTGCGCTAATGTCGACAAAACCTCACGTGAGCATAGTGTAACTACAACCTATATTCCTTTATTCTTAGAATTCCGCTGCAGCTAAAAAAAGAAAAATCTGCATGCGCATATGCCAACAGACGCGTGTTGCGTTATAATTTTGTTGGTACGCACTACTTGTCACGTGTTAGAAAAGGACGATGGAAGCTCACGAATAGAAAAGAGAAGTTTATATGCACTCTTGACGGCATTTTCTGTATTGCTTTAAGTGCGCAGTGTCATAACGAGAGACAATGTGAACCTGCGCTAACTATCAAATTTAATCGTACCGCTCTTGGTTCGTACTGCTGGACACGACGTTTTCCCCCAACTGCTGTGATATAATGCTGAACGAAACCTTTGCAATGTGTTCAATAGCTGCCGCCGATTCCTGACCAGCGCATGCCAGTTAAGACCATAATTATGAACGGCGTTAAAGAAGTAAAATATTAAGCGCGGTTTCTGACGGCCGCATCCGGACAACTTGAGCACCGCGTGTTCCGCATCGTGACCTGAACAAGGGCGATTACGTTAACCAAACAAGAGATTGAAATGTTTTAGGTTTACAATCCAACAGCTTCATACGGGCTGTTGATAGACGCCGCAGCGGAGATCTACGTATGCCGACCAGCCACATAACGCGCCCCCAGAGCTCTGTATGCGAGCCTTTTCGATTGACAGATCTTTAAATGCGGTCGGAAGGCGGCCGCAGCGGCCGGGAGTCGAACAGGCGACCTCGCGCTCAGTAGTACGTAGAGCCACAGCCACTCAGCTACAGCGGTGGGTCGAGGCTCGAGAGACGGCCGCAGCGGAACAGGGCGAAGTTAGTGTTGAGCGTTGAGACGCGCTGCACAGCCCTTAAGTAAGCGAGAGATGCAGTGTGCCCTCACCAGATCGAAGATTCCCGTGAGGAACATGAGGCTGAAATAGAGGACAGAGAACGACCGCTCGGGCTCCAGGAGTAGAAGCGCCTGGACCACGGACACGAAGTGGGCCTCCTTGGCTGCGACAACAGAGTTCAGTTGCGACAGTAAGAATCACGCCGCTCGAAAAACGCTGACATTTCGCGCACGACGCGCGTAGAAAGACAGCATGCGCACTAATGCTCAGTACTAAGCGTGCTCTGTATATGCCGATCAGTAATCACGACATTTCGTCATCGCCATGCGAGCACTGAAAGGAAAAGAAATTGTCACCCGTCCCACAAGAGCGCTTAGCTACAAACTGAAGGCCAAACTGGTGGCTCGTATTTGCATCCTATTTGAAGACGCATCGTAAAGCATCGTATTTGAAGAAAATCCATCATCGTTTGAGGATGGAGCCCGGCGCCGACGCCTTTTCGGTGAGGTCGCACTATACAATTAGAGCTAAACAAAAGGCAGCAAAGCGCGGAGAAAGTGAGCCCTGTGGACTCACCTACTGTTAAGAATTACCATACAAGGCATGAAAAGCGCACTTTCGCTCCTTACGACTGCCGAGCGGCTATTGTTAGCGGAAAACATCAAGTGAAATTAACGACTACATTTTCGTGAAGGCTTCTACGTGGGTCTTGCGAAATCGTTTTTCATAGAGCAGGAAGGATGCTCGAACTTCGCCGCAGTTTTGGGGCACAAGTCAGAGCAACAAGCAGCGTATAGGTCCTCATTTGCCGGACTTTTGTTTAGGTAAGATGAACCCCCATGCATTCGTGCGTCTGAAATAATTATTTGTTTGTTTATTTATTTATTTATTTATTTATTTATTTATTTATTTATTTATTTATTTATTTATTTATTCATTTATTTATTTATTCAAAATACTTTCAGGGCCCAAAGGCATTACAGAAAGGAGTTGGGGGAAAAAGGGCAAGGCGTGCAGCAAACAAAAAAAAATATTACAAGGCGTCTTGTAAAGCGATCTTGAACGTGTGGCCATCAGTTACGCAGGCGATTGTAGAGGGAAGGTGGTTCCATGCAACACTTGTTCTAGGAACGAAAGAGTCATTACACACTTTTGTGCGACAAGAAGGTAGGTCCACCTTGAAGCGATGATCGGTCCTTGAAGATATATAATGAGGTGGATGAAACATAGCATCCTTCAGGTCTTTGCTATAATAATAGATTTTATGAACAAGGTTACGGCGAGATGACTTTCGACGCAACAAAAGGTCAGGCAAGTTTAGGGTTTTCTTCATAGATGTGACACAGGAATGACGCGAATAATTCGATAAGATGAAACGTGCTCCACGATTCTGAATGGCTTCTAGAGTGAAAGTAGTCTGAGTGGGATCCCATATGGCGCATGTGTAATCCAATTTAGTGCGTACCAAGGTTTTGTACAGTATTAACTTCAGGGACGATGGGGCATCAAAAAAGTTTCGACGCAGATAACCAAGCATGCGATTAACGTTGTTCGTTACATATTCGGCAGGCGTATTCAACGAAAGATTAAAATAAATGTGAACACCAAGGTATTTATAGCTGTCAACAGATGGTAATGGAATATTATTGAGGCAGTAAGTACGCGGACAATGATTAGTGCTGTGGCGAGAAACTTGCATACTTTTACATTTAGTTGTATTAAGTGTCATGAGCCATTGACTGCACCATTCAAATACCCTATCTAGATGACGTTGCAGGTTGAAATAATCGGCATGGTTAGTAATTTTCTGGGAAACCACGCAGTCATCTGCAAGCAGTCGGACAGTTGAGGAATAAAGGCAAGTAGGAAGATCATTGATATTAACCAAGAAGAGCAGAGGGCCCAAAACGGACCCTTGTGGGTCATCAGATGTTACGGCAGAATTAGGTGAAGAGAAGTCGTTAGCCGTCACATACTTACTACGGTTAGAGAGAAATTCCTTAATCCATGCAAGTACATTGGGGTCTATGCTAAGTTGATTAAGCTTTAAGATAAGTAGGTCGTGTGAGACGGAGTCAAATGCTTTAACGAAATCTAAATATATGCAATCAGTATCAAAGTCATGATCCGCGTTAATAAACAAGTCGTTAGCAAAACATAGCAATTGCGTTTCGCACGAAACTGCTTTACGGAATCCATGCTGAAGAACGAATTGGAGCCAAGGAATTCAATGAGGTTCGAAAATATTATATGCTCTACATGTTTACTGGAATGGCTGTTAATGACATGGGGCGGTAATTATTGGGGGAATGTACGTCACCAGATTTATGCACAGGGACCACCTTCTCTATCTTCCAGTCAGAGGGCAGCGTAGACATCTGTATTTACTGGTGAAAAAGCTTTGACAATATCAGTGAAGAATAAACTTGTGTACACTTCAGCATTTTTGATGACATACAATCTGGACCGGCCGACGAAGACACTTTTAAGTTGACAATCGGCCTTTCGACACCAACTGCATCAATAGCGATAGAATCCATTGGTAAGAAGTTGGTTTTTGGTATATGCGGAAATACTGTGGGGGTGCTCTTGTGAAAATGAGTAACAAACACATTGTTCAGAACATTGCAGCATTCGCTTTGAACTACTGGAACATTAGATTGGATTAACTGAATCTGTATCCTGTTAGAACCGTTAATACTGCTCCAAAACTTACGGAGATTAAAACGAAGTAGCAAAGGAAGAGTTTTATCAAAGAATTCCTTCTTGACTTTTGAAAGCGCAGTACTGCATTCTCTGGTAAATTTTTGATATCAAGACCAGTGGTCTATTCTGGCTGGGAATTTTGCGCGTCGAAATATCCGCTTCTTTTTGTTGCGCATGCGCTTTAACGTGTTATTAAACCACGGAGAGCGGGTACTTGATGAAACTTTCCTTTTGGTGCGGCTGACACGTGACCACTCGTGTCTCACGCTGCCAAGGGTTAAGCGCAACAGAGTTGCTAAGTAGAGCGTGTTGGGAGGCTAGTTGGTAAAACATACTTTTTGTGAACACAAAGTGCGCTAGGGACGAGACACCCGGGTAGAGGAAGCAAGGACGGAAGAAAGAAAGGCAGGAGAAGGTTTATTGAAATCGCACAATGCTGCCTCTTCGAACCATGCCCGTGCCCAAGCCAGGTCATAACCACGTGACCATGGAATACACCCTCGCCAAGCCCCTATCTAAAACAACAAAATCAAGCTCTTTCTTGAAAAGGTACACTGACGCTTCGCTGACGCACCTATCTGGGCCATGTCTTGCTATCAAAGAAGCTTCCAAGATTTCACGCGCCCTTTGGTCCTTTGCTCGCCCTAACACCATAGTTGTGCCACAAATCTGCTTGCACTTCTTCACACATGACCTACAATGAACTTGCATCTGATTTGCGCTACCATCTTTTAATGAGTTAGAGTGTTCCATTAAACGATTATTATGACATGTTCCGGTTTGCCCCACGTAGAACATTCAACAGGCCAGCACCACCTCCGTTTTACATCGTACAAACATGCGTCTGTGTTTTGTGCCACATCTATTACTCATGGGTTTAGAAAGGCCGGGTAAACGCGACAACTTGCAGGACGCCGCAAAAAATCACGTCAACACCGAATTTGCCGGCCACCGCCTTCATCCCATGCGAAGCCTTATGGACATGTGGCAAAACCTCAAACTTTCGCCTTTCTCTCTTTTCTCCTAACTCAACCCCAGTGTCAGTGGTATGGTGGCATATTGCCCTCAACAGCGACTCAGCTTTAGCCTGGACTACGGCCTGCAGATAACCTGCATAACGGAGACGTTTCACCTGGGAGGAAAAACTAGCTTGGACCTTATGGTGACATGACTTGGCAAGAGATGACGTCAAGTATGACGACAGCATAGTTCGTCTCTTTAGATACGTGGACGACTTCTTAATCCTGCTAAATACTAACTCTGACGATGACCTTGAAGAGGTAGTGAACTACATTCTTCCGTCCTTCAAATCCACAGTTGACGGTTACCTTTGAATTGCCAGAGAATACTTGTTTGCAGTTTTTAGACATAAGGCTGTTCATTGATGATAAGGACCACCTATGTTGGGCGTACTCGCCTCGTTCAAGTAAGGCACTTCTGCCATTCGATTTCTGTCAGTAGAAGCTGGTAAAGAGCAGCATTGTGGTGTCATGCTTGAGGTCATTTCTTGCCAAGTTAAGTCACCATAAGGTCGTCCGATCCAAGCTAGTTTTTTCTCCCAGGTGAAACGTCTCCGTTACGCAGGTTTTCCGTGGGCCCTACTCCAGGCTATAGCAGAGTCGCTACCGACAGCCACATTCCACCATACCACGGTCAGTAAGGGTTGAGTTAGGAGAAAAGAAAGAGAGGCGAAAGTTTGAGTATGTCATATGTCCATAAGGTTTAGCTTTGGATGAAGAGGGTGGCCGGAAAATTCGGTGTTGACGTGATTTTTTCAGCGCCCTGCAAGTGGTCGCGTTTATGCGTCCTTTCCAACGTAGCTAAACCCAAGTCTGATGGATGTGGCATAAAACACAGACGCACGTTTGATGTAGAACAGATGTGGTGTACGAGTTTCCGCTGACCTGTGGAATGTTCTATGTGGGGCAAAGCGGAACATGTATTAACAATCGTTTAATGGAGCACTCTAACTCATTAAATGATGACAGCCAAAAGCACCTGTCAATTCATTGTAGGTCAGATGTAAAGAAGTGCAAGCCGATTTGTGACAAAACGAAGGTGAGGGCGAGCAAAGGACCAAAGGGCACGTGAAATCTTGGAAGCTTCCTTGACAGCAAGACATGGCCCAGATAGATTCCTCAGCGAACCGTCAGTGTATCTTTTCAAGAAAGAGCTTGGTTTTTAAATGTAGATAGGTGCTCGGGGAGGGTGTGTTCCAGGGTCACACGGTTATGATCTGGCTTGGGCACGCGCATGGTTCTAAGAGGCAACATTGCGTGATTTCAATAAACCACTTGTTAGTCTGCATTCCTCCTGTCTTCTTTTACCTCGGTGTCTCGTCCCTAGCGCAGTTTAAGTTCACAAAATAGATTTACTAAGATCGCTAGAAGTAAATCTGGCACTATTGTCTCCGCCGCTGTCAATACAGCGCTTCAACTGCCGTATGAACGGTCAAGCGGCCCACTTGAACGCTATCTCTAAAAAAAAAAAAAGAGGGAGCACGGGCCTACGCCGCAATAACGCCACGCATGGCCATACCACATACGCGCTCCATGTGCTACATAAGATGCTGTCGCTAGGCAACGCTGGCCCAATCAGCAGCCGGCCGCTTGATTGCACTCCATAGTCATCAACAAGCGAAGTACGCAGACGAGGCTCCTCCCGCCATAAAAGCGTGATGCGGCTGCCCTTTATTCCTCTGTGCCCAAAGAAATTTCCCTCCCAATCTATCCTGGCACGAAGGGGAGGAGCCCATATGGTTCAGCAACAGTGAGCACGCCGTGGTCAGGCACAGGACACGCAAACAGCCACTGCATTCAAGTGTGGGGACGAAGAAGACAGTTCACTACACACAGGAGTAGCTTGAAAAGTGGATTAGGATGGAAGTTCACTGAGGTTGCGCACAAAGTACCTGCTCGCCAAGAGGCGTCCTGGGTTTGACTCCGACCGGGAGCAAGTTGTCTCGTTCACTTTTATTTCCCTTTACCTTATATGATTAATTTTTCATGCACTTTTCTTGGCTTTATTATTTAGCGGGCTCATGAGGTTGGAATTAACAAAATATGAGCCACTCGCTTCCACTACTCTACGTTCAGGAGCTTTTTTTTTTAATAAGGTTACTCTTCGGGCAATATCTTATATTTTGGCGGGGGGGGGGGGGGGGGGGGGGCTTTTTGGTACTTTGTTAAGACGAACCACAGATTTTAAGTAGTAACCGAAGGACGAATAACAATAAAATAGCAAGCTAAGTGGCACCAGCCACAGCCACGTGTCAAGAGGGATACTCATGAAAACCTGCCAATCATCCTGGACACGCGGCCGATACCACCGCTTTAACGCAAAGAATTTGAAGCGAGTGTGTAACAGGAGCTGCTACCCTCAGCCCTTCAACATAAACAGGTGCTGCCTAAATGCGCAACAGCGAGTGTTGAAAAAAAGTATACGCAAACGCTCTGTGCTCAGATTCGCGTCACTAACAAGGTTGTACGTTATTAGTGATGCGAACGGGTTTGCATGTGACGAAACAGACAGCTGCACTGGTGTCGGCGGTGGTGCCAGTGAAGAGAATGCGCCAACACAGCCAGGCCCGACTCACGCTCGAAGTAAGCGTCCAACTCGGTGTCCGTTCTCTCCGAGACGAGGAAGAGGAGGAGGAAGACCATGGCCGTCGACATGAGCGTTGTCACGAAGTTTGTCCACGCAAGGATGGGCGCCACACTGCGCAGAAAGCCAGAGTCCACACGTTGGCAAAATTTTAGCCTTCTCCTCGGCCATCTCCCAGGACACCTGAATAAGCAGCTTTCAGACATAGGAGCCAAAGCTCCTTACACATGCGAATAACCAGCAGGTAACCGCTGGGCATGAGCGTAACGTAAACCACGTCTTGGATCTTGCCGACTGCGGTTACACGTTGAGCTTGTTAACGGGTTGTCAGAGAGACATACAGCTTCTTGCGGATATATGTGTAACGAACGGTGATCTTCGAGAAGTCATTTCTATTTATCTGTTTTTTTTTCCTTTTTTTTTTTTTTTTTTTTGCTCACAGTATATGATTTTCATGGCGCTGGATACGAAAGGCGGCGTCAACGGTCAACTAGACATCCACCACCACAAGCGACGCATTCAGTGTGAAACGCAACTGCACTGAAGACCGAAATACAACATAACTTTGTTCTAGAATATACAATTTAGAAAATACAGGTTAAGCTAGAAAATGCAGTATCAGTTTAAAAAATACCGGTCTTCACAATGTTTCATCCTGCGAGCTATCTGCCGGTCACAATACAGGCTATAATTTAATTTACTAAGGCAGGTGAGTAGCAATACTATAGGAGAGTGCTCAAAATGGGAAACAGGTACATATAAAAACATGGCGATAACCAAAGCGAAAGGGAAGACACATGCTTCCATAATAAATCAGATCGTTACGAAGCTTCTACGCATATGAAGTCGTAGGAGCAGTACGGCAAGTGGAAATGATTCCCGGACTTAGGTCGGATAATTCGGTGTTGTGCATGAAATTCGAAGTGCAGTCAGGACTGGTGATTGTAGGCCTGCTCGAAAGTTAGGCCAGGAACACAGAAAAAAAAAACATAAGCGAAGCAGTCAAGGGAGAAATGGGCTGGGTGTCATTTTATGTGCGGCAGACTGAGAACAAAATCTGCTTCGAAAGACCGCTGCAGAATATAAACGAAAATTGATGAGCGGCTAGCTTATTTACATACCTGCAAAGAAAAAATGTTATCTAAGAAGAAAGGAAAACAACTTGGAAACTATAATCAGTAAATACAGGAAGGAGAAGAAGGCAAACGCCCGATTTAGTTGGTCATATCCGTACGAAACCAGCAGTTAATGAAGCAAAGAAAATCATAGGGAAATTATTTGTTTGTTAGTGTTGTTTTGTTTTATTGAAGTGTACAACTGACAAGGTAAAGAATAATGAAAGTGTGCGAAAGGAGGACTTCCCGCCGGTGTGAGCCGAACCCACACCTTCCGCATAATGCGTGCGTTGCTCTACCAATTCAGCGACGGAAGCGGCTATTCCCGCGACCACATTCTTGGCTAGAGTTGTGTGCTGTCTGATGTGCCTTTCTGTGCGTCCATCGTTCTGCCTGCGCTACAACAAAGTGGCCGGGTTGAGAGTTTAGTCAGAGATGCAGAAACACTGCAATGGGTGGAAAACACGGAAAGGAAGCCAGCTTGGAACTACGTCGAAAAGCAACAATGAAATAAAACATTTCATGATAACTCAAAGGGATGTTCACATTTTTCTAAGCCAGATCAGGGTGTCTGAGAGCGTACAGCTATCAGAAAAAAAGATTTATGCAGACAAGTTATGCCTAGCGTATAGGAATGATGCACACTGCAGCCATTCAGTGTATTTTGGTATATGTTCAGACAATGACAACTTTCTTTCAGAGAAACCATTATGGGTTTCCTTCGTGCTAATTTCAGGTAGGTGACAATTTTCCACTTTCGAGATATAAGAAAAGCACATACTAGCGCACGTCGCTGAAGAACTTGTTCCAGCTGGCGAGACGCAAGAAGGACCGGGAGCAGCCCACGCTGTACAGACTCTGCTCCGTGGCTACCTTCCAGGACTGCGAAAAAGCACAGCTCAGGCGTTCGCGAGGCTTCTCTCGTGCACTTATTTCGAAAATGTTAAAGCAGTCGGTCACTTGGGGGACCGAAGGCAGCTTTGCATTCTCATGAGGCCTAACAACAAAACACTATGTGCAAATCAATTGCGCGGAACACCGCAAGGTGGAGGGAAAGTTGTCGTCCACCCAACTGTAACTTCATAGTCATCATCATCATCATCTGCCTGGTTACGCCCACTGCAGGGCAAAGGCCTCTCCGATACTTCTCCAACTACCCCGGTCATGTACTAATTGTGGCCATGTAGTTCCTGCAAACTTCTTAATGTCATCCGCCCACCTAACTTTCTGCCACCCCCTGATACGCTTCCCTTCCCTTGGAATCTAGTCCGTAACCCTTAATGACCATCGGTTATCTTCCCTCCTCATTACATGTCCTGCCCATGCCCATTTCTTTTTCTTGATTTCAACTAAGATGTCATGAACTCGCGTTTGTTCCCTGACCCAATCTGCTCGTTTCTTATCCCTTAACGTTACACCCATCATTCTTCTTTCCATAGCTCGTTGCGTCGTCCACAATTTAAACAGAACCCTTTTCGTAAGCCTCCAGGTTTCTGCCCCGTAGGTGAGTACTGGTAAGACACAGCTGTTATACACTTTTCTCTTGAGGGTTAATGGCAACCTGCTGTACATGATCTGAGAATACCTGCCAAAACGCACCCCAGCCCATATTTATTCTTCTGATTATTTCAGTCTCATGATCCGGATCCGCGGTCACTACCTGCCCTAAGTAGATGTATTCCCTTACCACTTCGAGTGCCTCGCTACCTATCGTAAACTGTTGTTCTCTACCGAGACTGTTAAACATTACTTTAGTTTTCTGCAGACTAATTTTTAGACCCACCCTTCTGCTTTGCCTCTCCAGATCAGTGAGCATGCATTGCAATTGGTCCCCTCACTTACTAAGCAAGGCAATATCATCAGCGAATCACAAGTTACTAAGCTCTTCTCCATTAACCATTAACTTTTATCCTCAATTCTTTCCAATCCAGGTCTCTGAATACCTCCTGTAAACATGCTGTGAATAGCATTGAAGAGGTCGTATCTCCCTGCCTGACTCATTTCTTTATTGGGATTTTGTTGCCTTCTTTATGTAGGACTACGGTGGCTGCGGAGCCGCTATAGATATCTTTCTGTATTTTTACATACGGCTCGTCTACACCCTGATTCCGTAATGCCTCCATGACTGCTGAGGTTTCGACTGAATCAAACGCTTTCTCGTAATCAATGAAAGCTATATATCACTGACTGTAACATGAAGCAACAAAAGAAAGACATGGAAATTTCTCGGCAAGAAAGCTTCGCAGTTGAAGAAAGCTTCGTCCTCGTTCGAACCCGGGACCAACTCACTTCCGGGACGGTGGCTCTGCCGTCTGAGCTAACCACGAAGCTAGCAGATCACAGCCCGAGGGTGAATTAATCAACAATTCGAAGAACAGGGGCACTAAATATGGCAAATCAGCCCTGCGAAAGACCGCAAGGTGGATTTTCCATTGCATGGACCTTCCTCCACCTTGCGCGCTTTGGCACAACTGATTTGTCATATTCAATGTCACTGCGCTTCGAATTGTCGAATAATTCGTCCTCACTCTGAGGTCTGCTAGCTTCCTGTGTAGCTCCCAGTAGAGCGACCGTCCCGGAAATGCGTTGGTTGCGGGCTCAATCCCCGGACAAAATATTTTTTTTTTCATGTACAAAGCTTTCTTTCGGAGAAATTCATGTTTGCTGCCTTTGTAGCTTCGTACTAAAATTTGTGACAATTTTCCCTCTCCGCACATAATATGCCGGGCAGTGGGTTTCACATTTTATAGTTAATTGGATTTATTTAACTTAGATAATGGTAGCAGCCACATGGGCATGGATGTCTCGACTGTTAGCGGGAGCTCGGGCTGACCATCAGTTGGCTGGCATAGTAACCGAAGCTCAGTCATAATTACTCACATAATGTATTACTTTTAACTTGGGAGCCATCCAGACTAACGCTAGTCAAAATCAAATTCAGCCGGACTCACTCGAGAAGTCATGCCGAGCTTGGTTCACTCCAACTCGCCAGAAATCAGACGACGCCGAACTTATTAGGACTGACTCAGCCAAACGCAAGCTAAGGCAAACGCACACAGGCTTATATTCGCTTGGGCTAAGTGAGGCTCGTAAAAACAACAAGCTTATTGCGACTCGAGAATTCGTGGGCTCTGAGTCGCTGTTACTTGCAGAATGACGGGCTCAGGCTTACCCAAACTAGTCTAATCGCGACACCACTCAAACTCGCCGCTTCAGACATACTGATCGCGACCGTTATTTCTCGTCTGCCGCGTCGCAGCGAAGTTTAACTGAAGGCATTCAATGGCTGCGAGTTTAACTACCAGTTGCGCACGCGTACGTTGCTGCGGAACATATACAGGATACGCATGCCAGTGCACATCCGTCGCCTGCGGTTTCACAATGCACACTGCGCCTCCACTCGGCAGACACGGCCGCGAGAGAGGAGAGGTCACATTTTCCAGTGCTCCTGGCAAAGCGTTCAAATGTGACGAGCATTTCGTCATGATGCTCACGTCGCAAGGTGAGACGTTATTTCAAAAATCCGTTCCATTCAAACTGAAGTACTTTGAGGTCGCCACATGTCCGTTAGCGCTAATTAGCGCGTAGATGCTCCGATTTAGTGCACGAGTGCGTCAGTGAAAGCGGGGCGAGAGAACACGTCGCGTGACGTCATCTGGTCACTGATCTAACCACTTGTGACTTCCTTTACACTGAACACGTCGAAGAGACGGTTAAACGCGTGGCTTTGGGACTTCATAGTATGACCGCCGCCTCAACTCTTACCTCCTGGCGCTCAGTTTCCGGAGGCCACGAACAAGGTGACCAGCTCCTCACCTGTAAATCTAGCAGCTGGGCGGGGTCGAAGCTTGACAGCTGCTTCCAGAGGCTACCTTTGAAGCCCTCGCCGACCACCTTGGCGCACACGAACCACACGAGGAACACGCGAACGACGACCAGCGCGTACATCAGCTGCACGCGTACCGCGTCGCAAATCGGTTCGTGTCTCTCCGGTAACAGGTTTTACGACCTTCGCTACGCTCCTGATCTCGTGCCATGTCTAATCTCAGTGAACACTTAGAATTGTTTTAACTTAGCTCAATGGAACGGCGTCTACTTACCATTACAAAGTGCTGTATGGTAGCGCGTTTTATACATTTTATCTTCTTACTTGTTAAGTATACATAATAACTATGTTGAAATCTGTTTCGATATAGTGAAACAGCCACTTTATTTGGACCCGTGTTCCGCATACCTGTACCTATTATCTACAACATTGCTACACATCCTGTGCCGATTATCTGCGACATTTTCCGGCACTCCTGCCGAAATATGGGAGACGATGTCCCCACATGTTCAAACGTGGTTGCAGGTTTAAGTACCTAGCATAGTTTCAAGTACAGGTATTTGAAACACTGTTCAGGCTGACATTGGCTATTTATTGGAAAGCAGTGCCACGTATTTATTCTTCTACGTATTTAAAAAATTACGTATGCATGGAACGCTCTTCCATGTATGTGGTGTGGAATGCCGTCCCATTTTGTAAAGGACAAAATATAGCGAAAATGTTTCACTTACAGCAGCAACATAAATGGAAAGAAACTAAAAATGTACGTAGTATCGCTTGCCTCAGGTCTTTCTTCTACCGAAGTCATGTGTTTAAATGAGTGGATTTCTGCTCACGAACTCTACAACTAAGCTTTTTTTCTTAATGTTCAGTATTGCGAAACTGGTGGTAGCCACATAGGGAGACGATGGAGATCGAGATGCGTTGTGTACGAATTGCTTTAATTTCTGCAATTTCAACCTCTTCTCCAGATATTTTGTTCGAAACAAAATTTGTGAATTTTAATTACCCAGAAAAATGACCTGGTATTATCCCAGAAATTTCTGACTTTCTGAATTTCTGGTGCAGATAATGCCTCGGTGAAACAAATAAGATCCCTATTTCTTCTGTATTTGTTTTACTATTTAGTTAACTTTCTTACCGAAGCATCTGGTAAGATCTACTGAGTAAAGACTACCACAGTGCTAAGTAAGAACTACTGAAGGAACTAATAGAACATACTCGATTAAGCGCTCGGCTGTTAGTTGAAGCTCTATCGCAGGGTGCGCCACAGCGCACCCTTTAGGTTTACTAAAAACGAAACACAACTGTCAATTCCAGTTCAGAATTTTTCAAGGTGACAGCATGCTTGCCGAAGCCGGCTTTCATGGTTGAGCGATCTAGCCTTGGAGAGCCGCGTAGCCTATTTTGTCATCGCCACACAATCGTTAACATTTTTTTTATTGTCCTTCCGTCATCATCACGCATGCTTGCATTATACTCAATAAAACAATGCAGTGGGTTTACGTCACGAAGCTATATCGCTCGGCCCACAGTCATTCCGCGATGATTTCTGCCAATTCTTTCTCCGTTAGGCGAAGTTAAAAGGTAATTTAAAAGAACTTCAGCTCAAGTTTTTTTAATTAGACAATCAGTTGAACTCGTATTTCGTGAGCACTATTTCCCTAAGATGGAATACTCTCTTGACCAGAGTTCCGTTCTTCTATACGGCAGACCCCTGTGTCGCAGTAGTGACCTGACCTTTGCATAGGGCTTCTCACTATAACACCTAGAAGGAAATCTGACGCCACCGTCTGCGGGGGTTTGCTGAGGGGCGCTGTGCCGTCATGGGAATGACGGTATATGTGTCTGCGAGGCTTGTGTTGGCTGCTGTTGTACGAGGCTTCGTCTAAAACGTGGGTACAGGCTCTCGAATAACGCGTTCTTAAAGTAAAATCTTCATAAAAGTGCGTCATTGACCCATGTCACATTTTCCAATGAAGTTTACTCACCTACAATACATAACCAAGCGAATAAAAGCAAGAACAGACGAGAAACTGTTGCAAAGCGAGCGCGAATCTTGTCGTCTGTCCTCCAACTTGGGTGGCCCACTGGTAATTTTTACGTTTTATACAATTTTACATGCAATAACAAGTTCTCATAAATAAACAAAACTTGTTTTTGTGTAATAGTAAGGCTAAAACAGTTTTTACGTGCTGTTTTAGTAGGAAATAAATCATTGTGACAGGCGGAACGCTTGCCAGGCGCGTCTTCAAGGTGTCCTGGCTCTCCGAGAACGATGCCAATCCGAAGTCACAATGTGGTCACAATATACCAGCATTTCCATGCATACCACAGCGCAGCAGTGCCAGAGTTCCCTCTACGTAACATAATGAGAAACTTTATGGCTCTACGTATGGGATTCGGTTAGAGAGAGAGAGCATGTGCAGATGGCGGAATCACGCACCGCACTAAGGAGTCCGACGCGCAAGCAGGAAGCGGCGCAGGCGATTGCCCAGGTGGCCGCGCACGCCAGCGCCACGTCGGGGTTCAGGTGCAGTCCGTGCAGGTGGCCGCCCCCACGGAGCACGAAGTCCCTGCATACGCGACGTGTTCCGTTTGTAACAAAAAAGAAGGTAACGTACCTACCGCAAAGACAAAAGGTTGGAACGCAGATAGACCCCGACAAACTGTCCGAAAAAGGCAAGTCAGGCGAAGTTCTTGCCAAGGCCAGAATCATTAAAGCACACACGCGAATAAGTACGCAACTTACATTGCACGACGATTACGATCCCCGCACCTCGATGCGCCACCTTCATTCGTTTGGCCAGTTCAGGTGAGCTGGTCCCCCCCCCCCCCCCCCCTTTCGAAACGATTTGTAATCCGACAAGCTCTGTACACGAAGCAAAAGTCAAACGCGAGGATCAGCGCAGGGACGGCTTGAATCTCCTTTTTTTGTTACTCCGATCCATCCCTGCACTGTTCCTCACTCCACTATTCACCAACCAGCTGGCGTAAACACTCAGTGAATAAAAGTCAGCAGGCGGCGTCGGCTTGTAATACCTGCCACACTCATGCGTAGTATACTACGAACTCATGACGAGTTTTTAATCCATTGCCGAGTTTTCTTTTTTTCAAGCTGTTTTTATTCTTTTCCTGCGATCAGCCCTACGCGATTGGTCAAACATTTTTCGAGCTACTTGCGCTTTGCCTCTTTCTCACGTGACGTCGAGGAAACCGCGAGAGCTCCCGTTTGACAATATAACGTAAGTGCACTGTTTATGTTTGATTTGGCAGAACAAACGAAAATACTTATTGGCGATTCCACCCCATTTTCGCAATAAGCCCTTCGCTATTGCAAAACTCACCACGTCAAAATTACTTGTACGCATTACAGATGCATTAATATGCCGAGCAAAACTGACTTCTTTTCGGTATAGCCGGAGGCTGCCCCGTTTCAAGGGGAATAGAATATGTTTCCCTGCCGATCGCCCTGGTATTCACTACTCGGAGTAGCCGCGGAGGACGTTTTTATTTTCGTATAATAGAAAAAATTACGAGGGGAGAACGGATTTATTTGCGCACAACAAAAAGTTTTACGTGGCAATGTAACGTTGTCGAGCCCCTTTGACACGTATGCGACATCGCTCTGCCCGTTTATTTTTTCGCTCAGGATACGTTTTAGCGGCATCTTCAACCTCCTATTGCACGCCGCCGCGATTTTCGACCAGCCATAGCAAGCTAAGCAAGGGGAAGCGGACCAATCGCAGACGCCGGCACCACCCTACTTATCCAGTTATCTACTTTCACTACGCATGGCTCGGTTATCTACTGTGACTGCGGTAGCCTGGCACCACCGAAATCGTCTCCGCCTCTGCATGATACTCCCCTCTTGTCAGCGAATTAGCTAAGAAAAACGTTGCAAAGTAGGCGATGCTATTCGCTTTGAAAGCAAACAAAAGTGACCAGGAGAGCGTTGATTGGGCCGTTCAAGCAACGCTGCGATTCACCACCTGATGCTTGCGTCATCGTTTGCGTAAATTTGACATCGGGAGATCATAAGAAAAGCATATTAGCATCGCTTTACACTATAGTGCCCCAGTATTGCATAGTAAAACAACCAACTGCCACATTTGTCGACTGGAACGTCCGGCACTAGCATGAGGACGGAACTAAAATTGAAGTCAAGATTCTGCCGCTGGCATGTTCATTGTGAACTGCTTGCCCAAAGTAGGCTGTTTGACACCGTAAACACTAATGGAAGTGGAACGAGTTGAGAGTGTCAGTCGTCAGTATTTATTCCCTTTTTAACGTCACTCGTTTAACTCAGGTCAGCGAATTATGCTGCTTCAGGTACAGTTATAACAGATTCGTTTTGCAAATGTGACACAGCTGCCAGGCCTACATCTTTAGGCTAGATATGTATCAGACCACGTGGATGCAGCCAACAAGAAGTCGAAGCCTCATTTGTTGTGCGAGTCACACTGAAATTATTATAATTCGGTGAGGTGTTCAAAATCAAGCGCACCCATAGGGCGCTTGTGGTGTCCTCATTACGCGGAGGTATTTCGTGGAGTGATGACGTGAACTGTTTTGTTAGAAACATGTCGCTGCACAAGGCACTTCAGTTTTCCTGTTTAAGGCAGCACAGACTCAGTTATACTGCCTATAGAGTATAAAGTAGGCACTCCAACTGGCGCTCTAAAGGACTGCTTCGCAGTTTGAATTCGAAGCTGTAGTTAACAAATGGGCTTCGCGAGCAGTAAGTACCTCACCGTAACGACGGCCAGTTGTCGCCGTTGTGAAATGTGTGTGCAGTATTGTCGAATGAAGGCTGTTGCATTATATTAGCCGCCGGATCATCTTTAATATCTTGCCTCTCTATTTTAAAGTAAAGTCCAACTCTGGAGCTCCTATCTAAATGTATGGGAACAAAGAAATCATATATTTTTTTATGTAAGGAATGCACCGATTTTGATGAGGTTCGTTGCACGTAAGAGAAGGTGAACGCCAGTAACTGTAAGAACTGAATTTTCAATTTATGCCACCAATTTTTCTTAGGCAAATGCTTTAAAAGAGCTGAATTTGAAGAAAGAAAGAAACTAAGTACATTAGGTTGCAACTCTAACTTTTCAACAAGAACACAGTGTCATAATGCCGCCTGCACCAAAAATAACATTTAAAGCGCACACAGGTGATGTATTCTACACCGCTCTGAACTATACCGCTAATTTCTGAGTAGACTTTGGAAAACCATTCTGAGCACTGTAACAATTCCACGCAGGCTGTAAACCGATTGCAAAATTTGCCCGCCTGAGATAATCTAACAGATGAAATTTACGGAATGGCGACATCTGTTTTTAGTGCCGAGTTATGGAATGGTAAACTACGTGCTTGTATTTTTTTTTTTTTACCCTATCAATTTACGGCAACCTTTATAAGTCATTCGGGGAGCTAAATAAAAGAATCTGCTTCCTATAGTTGCTATATTTTAGCTTTTTCTCTCAAATGCAACAAATTTTATTCGAATGGATTCAGCGGTTTCCCATAAAAGCATTGCTGCGTTTTACATGAATTTATTAGAGAAATCGGACTATATGTCCCAAGCTAAACCCTGCTCTTAACCATCTAATTTTAATTGGAGGCAATTTCTGTCCAGATATTCGTGTAGTATATGCTAGGTACTACGCGCAACCGTACTAAGTGCCCTGAACACCGCCTTTTCTGAGCGGTTCTTGCGGAGAAGGAAGACAGCTGTAGCAAGTTATATTCTAGAAATTTCGTGCCTAACTCTTCCTTTTACGCATCACTATACTGTCTACATATGACTGTAAGACTCACGAGGCCAATAGAAGCTCGATGGAATGTTTCAGGCATTATCCGTCTTATGAGCACATTTACAATGTTCGTACGAAAAATAGAGGTTGCTGCTCCATGCAAAATGCGCTGTCGGCCGTAACTCAGTAAAGGCTGGAAGGTTCACGCTTCGAGGAAGATATAGTAGAAATATTTTCATACATACACATACGTGCACATGCGGCCCCCCTCTGCATTTGGAAGAGCGGTAGGCCTTTAAATCTACATATATAATAGCGTTCAATATATAAGCCTCAATTTTTCACGTCGCACGGTTTCGAGGAAGATCGAGCTGCACTTCAGGCTTAACAGCAGAAACAGGCGAAACAACCTTCGGGAAACAAAGGTCGCGCTTGCCTAGTTTCCAACACGCACGGAGCGAGCGAGCCGCGCCTGGCAGCCTAGCGAGTGGCGTTCCGGCTCTGACGTCACTCGCGGGAGGTCGCCACTGGAATTTCTCGCAGCTCATAACTGCGCACATCTTCGTTGTATGCATTTCTTCTTCGCCCGAGATTTCTTTGTTTTTTTTTTTCGCGCAGCTTTGTCTGTTGTTTCGGGTGGTTGTCTTCGCTCACGAGGACGAAAGTGTACAAGTGCGCATTGTTCTCGAAACGAAATTCAAGAGACACTCGGTATATAACAGCGAAACGGCTCTGCTCTGATCATCGCTGAGTTCGGCATTCCCCGAAGTGTCTCTGCGTATACAAACGTGGGCGCACTCACCGGTGGTAGTGCTCGACCGCGCTGACGGTGGAGGGGGTGCAGTTGCGCGCGAACTGGTGCCGCGGCACCAGCACCACGCGGTCGCCGAACACCACGGGGATGCCCGGCAGCCGGTCGCGTTCCGCGGCTGCCTCGAATCGCAGCGCCAGGGCACGGTGCACTTGCCGGCACGGTCGGGGCTG
The DNA here is from genome assembly GCF_023375885.2 of Dermacentor andersoni. NCBI lineage: Eukaryota > Metazoa > Arthropoda > Arachnida > Ixodida > Ixodidae > Dermacentor > Dermacentor andersoni. Next base: position 109,432,065 of record NC_092822.1, on the reverse strand, counting down.
CGAACGGGCACGTGCGAGTGTAGCACGTGCGAGTGCGCTCGGAGCTACGATTGCGCTCGCCTGTGGTGGTGGCGGCCCCGTCTCGAAACTTGTATTCCTAAAATCCACGGGGATGTTCGGATAGGTTCGCAGAGAAAGCGGTAGTAGCGGGACTACACATTTATAACGAGCCCCTTGCAAGCCTTCTTCGCTTCAAAAGAATGTTACGATGCGGTTCGCAGCAGTCGCCTGTTTACTCCGGAAAATAGTGTGTTTGGTGTCACCTGTCCCCTCTTTCACTGATATGCAAATTCATATTTAGGGCCACTTCTTGGCAGCTGAACATTAACTCACGGGGCCAACAACATGACCCACTTTGTTTACTAGCTCCGAGCAGGTCTAATCATAATTTTCCAGCATACGCAAACATCTCTGAAAACCGGACGCAAATCCAGAATTTTGTAATTCGCCGTCTTGTGCCAATTAGTGGGTGAACTCGGTCCTCTGGTAGTAGCTTCGAAAAAAAAATGACGCCTGTATTTGGTCGTTTCACGCTCATTTACACACTTCGCATACCATATCCCCGCTAGGCAGCCATCTACGTATCTGAGGGCCTACCATACAGATGCTCAGTCGAGCGAGCGGTGGAGGCTGTGGCTTGAACGCGTTTTCCTCGTTGTGGAGGCGAAATTTTCTTTTCTTTTACGGTGCGGTGCATAAACTTATAAGCAGCACTTTTTTTTTCGTATGTATATGAGAGTTCTGTCATTAAAACTATCCAATTTGGAATGAAGATAAAATACGCTTGATTGTAAAACACTGCCAATGAATGTGCCTACGAAATTCCAGAGCGTTGCGAATACCGTCTCATCGTAAACGCCCTTCGAAGTTCGGCACTTGGCCCTTGTGTTCTGCCTTTTTCCCGTCTAGATTTCGCACCGGCGAGCCATGCTCCACACTGACGCAAATTCGCGCCGCCTGCCCCCCACGCACCCCTCCGGCTTCGAGGACGTAGCAGGTGGTGGCGTTCATCCCTCGGCAGGTGGACCAGGGCAGCGGGTTCTGGCTGCTTCCCAGCAGGTAGAGCACCGCGTGCGACATGGTCAGTGCGCCGCTCACCGCACTCGCCACGTAGAAGTAGGCCATCGTGTAGCTCAGACCTGCACGGAACGCGCACACCCGCCTGCAGATCGCGCGCACTTGTGAAAGCATGGCTCGCTTAGCTCTCCCCGACCTCGTAAAGAGAGACCGTAAAGTCGTTAGATAGAAAGTCTTTAGGGTCAGCGAAACCAGAGGTGACTTGCAGCCCAACTACAATGGATACAAGCGATGACAAGCGACGACGATGACGGAACAATGGCAGCGGTGATGGACGGCACGACGACACAATAAATGTACTGCACAACGACAATGTCACGCCGACGATTAATAAACGAAGAAAAGACTATGCGGCAAAAACGTCACACGACCGCACAGCATAACGATGGCTTAGCGATAATAATAATGAAAAAGTGGTACTGAGGTTTTTACTTGCCAAGACCACGTTCTGTAATTGGGGGCACTGAGTAGCGGGTGACTCCAAATTATTTCTGACCAGCTGAGTTTCTTTAGCGCGCAACCACCTTGGTGCAACTAAATCCAAGTACGATAGCTTTTCTTGCATTTTGTCCTGATCGAACTGCCGCCGCCACGCCCAGGATCGAACCCGAAACCTCGAACCCCGTGGTGCAATGCCATAGCCACTGGGCTACCACCGCGGGTACGACGATAATAGCCATTCTGTTCAACGAAGATAACGGCATGATGACATGCAACTTGAAGACGACAACGGCACGACGATAATAACGGTATGGCTGAGCGAAGATAGCGGTACCGCAACAATAACGGTGCGGCTCAACGACAATGGCACGAGAATAATAAGGGCACTGCGGAATGACGCTAACGGCATTACAGTATGCAGCTTGACGACAATAACGGCTCAAAAGCCTGAGGCCTAACCCACCGCCTACCCAGGACAACCCTGGATAAAGCGTTTGCTTTTCTGCCGTTCATCAACCAAGAAAACCTTGAGATGATAAAGTACGGTGACTATGCCTGCCACTGGCGCCACGAAACCTTGACGAAGTGTCTTTAACAGCTATAGATTCAGAAAACAAAGAAAAGATTGTCACGGCGCCACTGGTTCTCCCTTTCCGAACTTCGCATCCGTATCGTAACTGGTGGTCACTTACCAGCGAATGCGGGCGAGCACTCGAGCACTCCTCGGTTTCCCGCGTGCGCGAACTGACCGAGGATGGCCTCCATGTGCAGCATGGGGACCACCAGCACGCTCATCACGGCCGCGTACATCACCAGGAACGAGCCTGCACGATGGCGAGATCGCGCGCGAAGCGCACAATTCAAATATCATCAACAAGACGTCTGAAACTTTCGGAACAAATTTCCACATGGTTCCAAATAGGCTCCTGTAGCATCAACATCCTCGCTTTGAGGGCTAACTGCAACGAAATTTCGTATCACGTAAGAAGCTTTTGTTTCAGATAGTGTAGAAGTGAGCAGCCACCGTGCAATTCTTTCTAAAAGTAAGGGCGAAAGCCTCCCAACTAGCTTAACCTTAGTTACCATACTGAATCTTTGTTACCAAACTGAAGAGAAGAATTTAAAAAAACGTTGCCGTTACCGCTCGCTGGAGATCACACACAACCCAGACAACGGGCCCGTACGGCTACGTAGTACCAGCTACTTTTTTTTCCGTATTTTTTTTTTTATAGACAGTGCGGCATAGAAATGTTCTTCCGCTTCCATCGAACCTACAGCTGGTTTTGCTTTCTTCAAGTCCCTTCTCGCCAATTCACAAAACTCGTAATTAACCATCAATAGCCCCCACCCTTCCGGTGATACCCCGCACTTAGACCTTTGAGGTAATAATAAATATAAATAAATACCGTTAAGAACGAGCGAGGCACCTCGTCACGATTTTCGAGATTGGGCGGCGGTCGCAGCGTACTGAAAAATCTCGCAGGCGATGGTCTGGGATCAGCTTCGTATGCGCTATGCCAACATATACCCGCATCGTCTACTTAGGTGCTCTTTACAGGCCATTAATAACAAAACTTGACAATTACCGGCCCTGCAGTTTGCTAGGATTACATCCGTAGTATATAATCTACTCGTGATAACCAATTTCGCCAAAATGATATTTTGTTGCAGTTTGCCTATAAACAAGAGGCATTAGCACGATTCGCCATTGTTATCATTGACCTGTCAAGTGTAAGAGACATTGAGGCGTACGTTTCCATGGCAAGATGATTTTCCTAGTCCCAGAAAAGGCTGTTGCGATAAGCCTGGACATCGATCTGTCAAGTGTGAGAAGCGTTCAACTGGGCGTCCCCATGTCGACATAATTGCCCTCTTCTCCGAAACAGCGTCACCCTTTTTATTCCCCAAGCTGACAGAAAGGGAAGGACGAAGAGAAGAAAACCCGAAGGGCACAAAGTCGTCGACGGCAGAACCTGGCGAAAGCACTAATACTGCCACCGGCTCCCCAAGAAGACAGCGACGAACACATGACCGCAAGGGGTTATTTAAGGCCGTGCTGGCACCTATGTTAATCAGAACCGCTCAAGAGTCGGATGAGAGTCACAACCATGTGCAATGAAGTGAATACAATATTTGCAACTTTTTTTCATCATCACGATGTCCGGCTTCGTCGTCGTTTCCTGATTCTTGCGGTGAAGACCCATCTCACCCGGTCGAGGTCGTATCACCGTACCAATAGCCGCATGGAGCAAGTCTTCGGGAGGTTCCATCAAATTCAACAGGTTTCAACAGTCTAAGCAGCCATGTCTTGCACGCGCGGCACATGTTGCATACCATGCAGCCCAAATGTTAAATGCAACCGAAATACTTATTCGAAGTATTAATGTCACAAGAATATGCACATCTCACTCGCCGTAAGAATCGCTTTAAGCGGAGCTTTCCTTCCTGTTGGCGAAGAATACCATACTTCTCCTGCAGACAATAGTACACGCATGTACGTCCACTTTATCAGATCTGTTCGGAGGACACGTCGAAAGGATGGCTACTTGAACACTTGTAACCTGCTGAAAAATTGAGAGATGGCGTCATGGTGCGCGACGGATGTCGAACGCATCCATCGAAATTCGCGCTCTCAGCCCACACATTAACAAGCTAGACTAACATCGCCACTTAATATTCCACATCACGCGGTCACATTTCTTGCTCATTGGATACCCAATCTTAGCGTACGTAGTATTATGTTTTTCTTGCGACGTTTAAGCACAACGCTTCTACAAAGGGCGAGTGCCAACTAGCCCTGAGGTGCGCCCTGGTCACAAACAGGTGCTCTGCGTGTACCTCGGCCACGCCTGTAGATGGCGTACGGGAACCAGTTGAGGTTCGTCAGCCCCGCCGTGCAGAGGTAGGCCGAGGCGTAGAAGTGGAGCCGGCTGCGCCAGTAGTACGCCGGTCTGACCGGCCGCTTGCTGTCCGTGGACATCGGGGCTTGCTGCCGTAGACTGCCACGTAGATAAATGATCGCGCGGACGGAACCGCCTGGCTTGGTTGGCAAACAGCGAGCTGACGTCTCGGTTCTTCTCTTTCTTCTTCTGCGGCTTCTGATCACACCTCCGAAGCTTCTTCTTCCACAGCATATTAGTGGAGCTAGCATCCTTTGCATACCTCCGCTGTTTTGAGCCCGCCTGCCTTTATATATATACATACATATATATATACATATATATATATATATCCGCTTGCCCCGACCAAGTGACCCAAGTTGTCTACCAGCTTGGGCCACTAAGTATGGGCTTGTTGTCGGGAGGCCGTCGTGGTACTTCCATCGTCGTCGCTCCAGTTTTGTCATCCGACTCTCCTCATGCCGTTGCCACAGTTGACGAGAAAAAAATTCACCGAGGATTACTATGTTCCCGAATGCGAAATTTGAGCGTAGCTCTATACGTGTTTTCATTTCGCAATATATTGGCCGGCGCGGACAACCTGTATCCTGCGGCACGTCGCAAACGGAGCGAAGTGTGGCACGACTGCCTCGTGAATCGGCAGATCGCGACTCACAGCAGCAGCCGCAGACTCCGGTCCGCTCCACTCCGCTCATGCAGCGCTTTGTTTTCGTATAAGGCATCGGTGGCGTCATCGGCAAACAGACGACGCGCGCTACTCTGGTGACATCTCGTAGCCATCGTCCCCGCAGAGCCCGTCTTTCTTCTCACCCTCTCGCCATATCCTCCATCTCCGCGTTCCGCATCATGGTTCCCATATACCCTCCTCCGCTTTCCTCCTTGCGCTCTCTTCGATGTCGCCGTCTTTCATCGCCCGCTGCACTCAGTGTTCGCTCTTTCATCCTTCGCTGTGCTCGTTCGCTCTGTTACTCCGAGGACGCTAGCCGAAGGAACGGGCATCTAGCTGCGCTCCAAAAATTGGTGGTGCATCCATCCTTTAGAGGTAATTGGCAACTTTATTTCTATTAGCACTCTATAGTATGGGTAATTGTTGATGACGTTTTATATAACGGTTATTATGAAAGGTGGCACATAACCGATGACACATACCCAGTTACCCATGGTGGCATCAATTAGATTATTGACGTGCAGCACATACCCACTGACAAATACATTGTGACCCAAGTTGGCGTCATGAGGTTCATTGAAGAGCGGCACATACAAAGTGGCCCATACCCGGTGACCCAAGTTGGCATCAAAGGGTTTGATTTAAGAGTGACATACGCAGTGCTAATACCCAGTGACGCAAGTTCGTGCAACGGTTGGTTTTGATGTAAAGCAGTGATTTGGGCTTTTTGGTAAGACATCGTGAGGCTTATAGCGCGTGAAAAGAACAAGGCATTGCAAGTGCACCGTTGCCAGGGTGGATAATGGTGACCACTCGACGTGTGCTCTAGCATACAGAGACTGCTCCGTTAGGGGAAGAGCCCCCGGTAGGATAACTCGCGAAATTATAGAAGCAGAAATGATTGATAGGCTCGGGGATAAATGTGTGTCAAAACCATCGATTGCCCTTTCCCGCAAAGAGTTGTCGTACCTGCGCAATCGTGTGTAAGGAATTTTTGCAAACAGCGCATGTATGATGTACTCGAAAAAGTTGTATATATGTATGGGTCCCTTGCTCGAAAAAAATATTGTTGCAAGTTAGCGCCTGTGTGTGTCACGTCTCCCTTTCGTCCTTGTCTTTTTCACGCGCTATAAGCCTCATTCACCATGCACCACTCACTCATTCACCACTCATTCACCATGCACGACCTAGTGACCCAAGTCAGCGGCAAAGAGGTTAGGCGTGGACATAGATAAAAAATTGACCACCTTCCACTACTGTGAAGAGGGGTGCAACCGAAGCTCGGGATCCGCGGCTCTTCGTTGTCGTAACGCCTCGGCGATATCGATAACCGGTGATCTATGCTTTAAATCGCCGATTTCGACTTGTTGCAGGCTCTTCTTGTCCACTTAAGGCCGCCCAGTAGTTAGTACAGGCACTGCACTTTGAGAATCAGTTTAAATTTACACTCTGTGGCGATGTTGTAATTTTTGACGCACCTTTTTGCGAACGAATGTGCCTACCTTGTGGCGATGAGGGCGTGGCTGTCACCCTCTGCTGCGCTCGAGAAAAAAGCATGCCGCTCACGATTACGCCGCACTAGCATCATATTTTTGTAAGTTAATGACACCCACCAAGTCAAGAATTAAATTATATCGCCGGCTTTGCCATCCAACAATGCTGAGCGGTGATAATTGCGCGAAAATAATGTCTGCTGTTCGATAGCGAGCTTTTTTTGTTGTTGTTGTTTTGATTCCGAGTTGTTCTATTCAACCAAAGTGCTTTTCCTAAGGTCCGCCGCGCATAGGGGGGAAGCTTTAGTTTTTCCGGAGGCGGCTGAGGCCCGACCAGCTTCCCCAACCCCATATATATATAAACCTTAAATATCAGTTGCACTTGAGGAAACTTCGTCTGACCTTCAACAATTGCTCACTGAAGCGACGGCCTTATATGTGCCTTTCCGGATAAACTGTGGCATCTCTCTCTTTTTCTTCCTGAGAGTCGGAGTACAAGCGCTGCTGCGTATAACTGTTGTTGATTCTGCTTTTGAGTGAATCCGGCTTGGCCTTATTTCGGTTACATAGTGAGTTACACAGTGTTCCTCATTGTGAACCAAGACTTAAAACAAGGGCAGTTGCGTTACTCGAAGAAAACCTAGTGCATATTGTTTCCACGACAGGGGAGTAGCCGCCAGTACTTTTTTCGTTAATGAGATTTAATCAGGTAAATGTAATTAATTATATAACTCGAGAAGTACTGTCCTAATTATGAATGTGTCAAGGAGGCATTTGCAGGCACAGTCAAGGGACATCTAACTGCGGTACTTCCAGCGACGTACTAATTGCGTACAATTTTTTTCCGACTGATAAAGAAACCCCCGCAAAAATAAAAAATATGCAACGTGACTGCGCTCCCACCTGCAACATAAAGCAGCACCCTCAAATAAACCGATTGAAAGCAACTGCTTTACCTGTCAACTGCTTTACGGCGCATCACCTTGATAATGGTACGGAGGAGCACCAACTGCAGCTTTCTCGGCTTCACAGCTGTTCCTTCGTCTCATTTCTATGTCACACTTATTATCCGTATCTCAAGCCCGACAGATCAGATAGATAAAAAAGCCCCTTGATAACGCGGCCGAAGCGCCGCTCCGACCATGCACAAAACGCGAAAAGCACGCAATGGAATAGGCATACAATGTTTGAAAATCCCAGCTCTGCTCGCACCACATCGAAAGAGTGCGCGCGCAGCTATATTTCGCGCCAGGAACTTGCTTCGGACCAAAGCCCAAAAAAAAAAAAGTGAGGCTTTTATTTTTTACTAGGTGTGTACGTGCTGTAAAATCAGGTTCACGGCAAAAAAAAAATAATAAGAGAAATAAACAGACCGGCAAGCGACTCACTTGTGGAGAAAGGGCGAAACCGATGCGTTCAAGACAGTAAATGTACCACTTCTAAATGAGAAGAATTGGCAATCGGGACGTCTGAACAAAAAAAAAGAAGGATACACGCAGAATCTTCTCTGGGATTTATGTGAATGATGCATCAGCATTTCGTAGTACTGACGTAGTGTTTCGTTGTAGTATGAGGGTGTGTTTCGTATCATTGCGAGAGCGACCGCAAAAAGAATCGTGAAACGGAGAAGAGCAGTTGCAACACTCCACTGCTAAGTGAGACGTGAACGAGACAACGCAGAAGAGGCGAGTAGGAGCATTGTTCACCGGTTTTATAGATAGCCGCAGCGGATGTGGACGTCGGAGGAAATGACCAGGGAGGTGTAGCAAATGAAGGAAATGTATGCAACATTTATTAGGCACACTGAACCAGTATGAAGCGTGATCAACCGTGCTTCGGTGGCGGCTACGTCTGGCGCGGCGGCGCAGCCCGTCTCTTGAAAGCGATCTTCTGCGAAAGCCGTGGAGCGCGGCACGTGATCAGAGCTCCGTATGGGCTCACTCACGCTAAGCCGACCCGACGCCGACTTCGGTCTGCCGACTGTCGGCGACAGCGTTTTCTACCTTCGTCGGCAGATCGTTCGGCGTCGGTACAGTGTGACAGAGGCGCCGACACGAAGGATAAAACGGGAAAAGTCATCCGTGCACTTTATCTACGCAAAGACAAGACCTATCACAGCTTGTTTCCAACCAACACCAAACGGGATGTGCTACTTCAGCCGGGGCGCGGCAGATAAGGAACTAGCTGGATCACAATGTTTTTCTTTGTTTCGTTTTGGCTAACTCAGAGGGAGCTTGTTCGAGGGCGCTGCTTTGTGATGCCGGTGGGAGCACAGTCACGTGATATTTTTCATATTTCGAAAGGTTTATCAGTTGAGAAATATTAGCGCGCATTTAGTACGTCGCTGAAGATACCGCAGTTAGATGTCCCTTGGCTGTGCCTACAAATGCCTCATTGACACTTTCATAATTAGGACAGAACGTCTCGAGTAAGATAATTAATTACAATTACCTAATTAAACATTTGTAATGAGAAAATCACTATTAGCTACTTCACTGTACTGGAAACAATATGCACTAGGTTTTCGTTGAGTAACGCAATTGTTCTTTTTTTAATCTGGGTGCATGATAGGTAATTTGGACATCCTGTCTATATTTATGTCCTGTGCGTGCAAGTGACGATGTTTACCTCCCTAATTAATGTTGTAAATTATTATAAAAGTTCTGTTTATTTCATGAGTCACTTTATTTTTCATTTCATGATAAAAGGCTCTGCCGAAGGGGTCCCTGAAGTCTGCAGTATGTTTTTTTTCGGCTCAAAAACACACGCAAAGTAATGTGAAGCAAGGCGAACCTACAGCAACATATTCCTTCTCTAGGCATAGGCTACCCTTACATAAAGAAATAATTTTTAATTGACTACCTCCTTCTCTTTCGAAAAACTTAATACAGTTTGTCCTGTGTGTATACCTAAATATATTGTGTATGTGCATGGTATTTACAGTGGAAATTTAAAAAAATGTTGAAGTAAGAAAATACGGATGATGCAGCCGCGACTACTGCTTCTAATGCACTTGTCCTCCTATTGTCAGAATTTTGCAGAAATAAAGTGAAAGTATTAATTAAAAGCTGTGCCCGTCCGCGCCAACAATTAGCCACCACTTCGTGTTGTCCCTTCGTCTCGCGTGTTCCTTGCGGTACCTTCCCAAATCATTAGCTACAATAAAATTGTAAGTGGAAAGGTCTAGGCAAGTCGAAAGAAACCTCAAATCATGTGGATGCCAAAACTCTGGTAATGACATTTTATGCGCGCGCGTGGGGGGGAGGGGGGGGCTGAGTAGGCTGAGTAAACTCCGGAGGGGGCTCGGGCCCCAGAGCACCCCCTCCCCCCCTCTTACTCGGTACCTTTGCCAACACAGGTGTTTATCTCTTTGATCTGTCCGTACTAATTGAACCTGCCTTGCAGCAATGAACCTTTTTGAGTTCACCACCGGTGCATGTAGAGTTTGTGCATGCACTACGGGTGCCTGCTTATGCCCATAAAAAGAAGCAATTTAATGGACCTTCAACCAGTCCACATGAGAGATTTCGGTTATATGCTGCAAGTTGTAAAGCGTTGTAATGCTTGCGGGCGTTCTAGCCCCGCAAGCATTTTTCAAAAATTGTTTTGTTATTAGAAGAAGCTGAAAATGCTAGCCACCATCTAGCCAGGAGGCGAGGTTCACTGCCAACATAGACAACCTCTCCCTCTCCACAACTAGCGTCCACAAGCCACATTCCTATTCTTCTTTTATTTTTTTGCATGACTATCTTCCAGGGTTGGTTTTGCATGTTCCGCATGGGATGTTTGGCCAAAGTCTTTTGCGTAATCAGTGACGTTGAAGCCAGCGCGTAAATGAGGCATTTGTACATATGACCCTGCTTCTCTGGCAAGGAGCAGGGTGACCTGAGAGGAGCCGTGAAGAGCATATGTGAGCTTCAAAAAAATTCTTTAGCTTAAAATAAATGTTAGAAATTTCTGCTGCTGTCGTGCTGTGCAGCAGTTTAATACTTTGCAGACACGATCGTCACAATACGATTTACACACCATTGCAGAGTCTAGCCGTCTCAATCCCCACACGGTAAGCAGAGGCAACGTCTTTTATGCCTTGTCCGGATGTCAAGTAGCTGGAATGCAAGTTGGAAAAAAATTAGTACCCATGTCTCAATTGTTGTTTGCACTATAATTATGATGACATGACTTTTCTTGACAATGATTTCCATGGCTGAGGGGGCACTTCTTGGGTGACATACGATCAAAATTCTTTTGTGTAGGTTAGCTACCACCTTTACTTAATGTTACATGTGCAAGGGGCATTCCTGAGTGCATGTTTTACAAGTTGCGCAAGGTCAAAAGCGCTGAGGTAACTTTTGTGCGATGCCACTCGATGGCAAAGTCTTTCGATTAATTTAGCCAGAACTGCTACACTGGTGATGCACTAAGTGCAAACCTTCAGCCTCTGTGATCATGTGAAATATTATTTCAGGTATCTATTTTCCCGCGCATTGTCAGTAGCTGCATAACTATATCTCTTGTTTTGTATCAGTGTTTTGTGTCCCATCCTTTATGTTTTTATGAGTTAATAAATATTTAGTTGTGTATAATGAACTAGATTATGTATTTGTATTTTTTATTCACGCTCATTGTAAGTTGCTTCGTTCTTGCTTTTGACTTGCTTCAATGTTTTATGACCCCTCCCTGCTTTGGCTGTCAAAATGCGGCGGGTAGTATTATGTAAATAAATATAATAAAATAAACCATACATTCAATGACAAAGAAATGGTGTTTCCTCATTAGGCCGCACATTCTGTATTCCTTCAATCGCACATTATTTCTGTAGGGGCAACTAGCCTTTACAAATATCTATGCTATTACAGCAAGTCGTTCTCCAGGCTCCAGGGGTTTCTCGAATGTGGTGCTGCCGTGTGAGCTCCTCTGCGACAAAGCGCAATAGCTTGTCAAAGAGCTGCGGCGTCATGCGTTCGTGGTCATGCTGGCGCATCCGTTGAATCTGTAAATAGAAATGGTGCATTATTACCTGACAGAAGGCTCGTGCCCTACCCACATATAGGCTAAGGTATCAGGAGCTGTACACTTTTCACTGAGACACACACATTGCCACTAGCCATGATTAACTTTACCCACTCCTTCATTTATATGCTTGAATACAAACAGTGCGTCGGCAAAATAGGACAGCCAGTGAACGTTACAACAAACAAAAAAATATTGCGCCCGCTGCTGAGAAACTTACGAAAGCAGTCGCACAGCATTTTAACCTGGCAGGTCACAATTTAATTACATTACACTTCATATTCTACGGTCAAACTTTCGAGAGACAAAATTTTGTGACTCATATCTCATCCACAAGGTATGACAACCAACACATATAAAAAGGTGCTCTTGAATCCATGTGTTATACTAATGGCGCAAATATAACTAGCAGTACCTAACTTTTTTGTAGGGGTGCGCTAATACCAAATAGCAGGTTTAGAATCGAATATCGAATCAGAGGAAAAAAACTCTTCATATTGAATAAAATATTGAATAGCACAAAATTTGTTACAGAACTTAATCCTTACAAATTTTGTGCAAGAGGGTGCTACAGAAGCTCTGTATACACAGTATGGTCTACTGTTAATAATGAAGGAAGCTCAATATTAGTTTTTCAGCACTGGGTATACACCTATGTCCTAGTATATGAAGGTCTAGAAGATACTTATTTTATTAATAGATTGTCTGTTGAATAAAATCAAGTGCTTCTTCCTCCCTGAAGCTGAAGAATTAGTGACAGTATGCTGTACTGCATACGCCTACACCGGTTATTCCAATGTCACACGCCACGTGTAATGTCATTCACAGTAAATGACATTCATGCCGAATGCCGTTGCGGTGTTGCGTTCCCTTTCGACGTGGGCATACAAAATGGCATTCGCAAATTGATGGCGATAGTTTGTCGGCACCTTGTGGACGCAGGCACTCTGCAATGGACACCTATAATTTCAGGTTGCGCTTCGCCCAGCTCAAATTGCTGAGGTGGTCTTGCCACACTTTCAGCAGCGCGCGCGTCTCGTTGTCGGTCCAGGGCGATATTTTTTTTTTTTTTTTGGGGGGGGGGGTCTTCAGGTCTTAAAAATTGCGAAATACCCTGGTTGACAAGCTTATATTTGGCAGCCTCAATATGTAATGCACATTCTTTAGAAAACGATAAATATTCTGACTTAGCTTCAACAGATTCTGAGCTTCATGCTTTTCGAAACAAACGTTTCTTTTTATTCAAATATCGCTTAATCTGTCGAGTAAACCATGGCTTGTCTTCTGTTTCATACATCCATTTTTTCGGAATGCATCTCTCCCGCAGTTCTCATACAGGATCGTGCCTCGGAGGCATTCATTGTGGGACGTGGTGTACGGTAGGGGGACCCTCTCTCACCTGCCCTCCACGTACTCGCTTTTGAACCGCTCCTGCAGAGGTTGTCCTGTGACAGTAGATTTTCCTCCGGTTCCCCTCCGGTTGCACTCTTTGCCTATGAGGATGACTTATCCATTGTCGTCCCGGACGAGGCATCAAGGTTCATCGGCTCTGATGTCATGGACAGTTACTGCGAGGCTAGCGGTGTAAGGTTGAATAGGTCGAAAAGTGCAGCCATGTACTTGAACTCCACTCCGTCCAGTCCGCAGCCCCTCCATGGTCTCCCCGTGAAAACACGGCTGCGCATTCTAGGTTTCCAATTCGAACTAGACGGTTTCTCTCCTGAAAACTGGTAGCAGGCTAAAGAGAAGTTTGAAACCAGGATTCAGGAATTCAGCGCGTTGGCATGCCCATTGACTGCTCGAGCGACAATTCTTCGCTCACTTGTTTTCACTGGTTGTGTAGCTCGGCAGGTTCGCAAGTTGCCCAAGGACAAGGGAGGACTCGGAATTCCCGACCTGGGCATCGTGGCTACTGCACTACACGTCAGGTGGACCCAGGGCGCTCTTAACTCGGATATGCTCCTGACTCGAAGCTTTACTTCCTTTTCTCTTAGCACCCGATTCCGCTTGTTGTCGCAGAGCACATTTTCCCACTGTGTGCCTCACTCAGGCTCCACCATTTATGCGGCGGCTGCCAATTCTCTGGTAAGCCTCCGCAAGGTTCACCCTGTGTGTTTACCTGTTCCCAGGTAAACGCACGATCAACCAGTTCGCGCTTCGAGTGCTCATACCAAGTTTCGTTGGCACGCTGTGATGTGGTTTTCGGGGTAGGAGCACCGGGCCTTCACGATGTGCTTGCGAAAGCACGGAAGGAGGTCTGGTTCAATCTCACCCGGGAGCGGTATCGCTTGGGCGACAAGAAGTTTCTCGAAGTGTGGGCTCGTCCTGCCGTGATTTTTGATGAGTCAGGTGGAAATCTCTCCATAAAGTTATGATGCATCCTCCTAAGGTTACTCGACTCGGCTGTGCGGGCCAGTTGATCCACGGGGTTTTGTTTGGCACAGTGGAACCCAGAGCCGGAACCGGTCGTGGCGCACCCTCGAGTGGTCGCCCTGCTCCGCGGATGGCTTTGGTGGTTGGTCTCCATGGTTGTATGCCTTAACATATTTTGTGTCATGGAAGTCCGAGTGTCAGTCAGGCTTGCGTCCTGTAAGAACGACATGGCTGTTTGTGTGTTGAGTGCAGTAACTCAGTTGTGTTGCACCACAGCAGCCCCTTGTCCGGGAAGGACCGTGCGAGAAGGCCCGAACCAAAGCCCCCCGCCCAGTCAGCCCGGGGAGAGGGGGATAGCCGGGGCCAATGTACCGAATGATGCTGGGTTGATGAGTACATAAAAGCTCTGGGACGCGGCACCTCTGGGTGCCAAGTACTCTTCCCTTCTGACAATGGCGCCTGAACGTTTGTCGATTCCAGGTGAACATTTTCGTCGTGCGCTTTGGAGCTCCATCACCGCGGCGCCTGTATGTCTTACGCCTATCAAGAGGTAAGTAGCGTTCATGAAGTCAGTGTTTTTATCTTTTAGCATCCCTGCAATCTTATTCGACCAAAGTGTCGTCGTGTCTGCGCGTAATCGAATGACGGGCATTGTACATCCCCATGGTTTGCGGCGACGATAACATCAATCGGTGATTGACCATTCGTCGTGCGACGTTTGGTCCCATCGTACTGCTTTTCTGCACACTTCCGAGCTTAATCTATTAATATATATTTTAATCTGTAATATATATATATATATATATATATATATATATATATATATATATATATATATATATATATATATATATATATATATATACAATTATTATATTGTTTCTGTGCAGCGTTGGGGTCCTTCAAAAAGAAATTTCCGAATTCGAAACTTTAGAAGCGTTAAGTTCCATGCAGCCCACAGGATGGATCCGCGAGAGTTGCTGTGTCTTTCCTGAACAGTGGCGAATAATAACAAAATTGATGTTAATACGAATAACTATGCTCGACACGCGCTGCCCGGAATAGCCTTGCTTCAGCTTCGTTTGCTTTTTGGTTGCGTAACCGCGATTGCGAGAGCAATCGCACAACTGTGTAAGGTTGGAGTAGCTGAAATTTTGTTCGCATTTGTATCTTGGTAGGGGCACTTGCTCCACATTATAGCCGGCCACGCTGCTGAATTTTAAGGCGCCTGTCTTTAGGGCTGCTATATTGTTCTTGTCAAACAGTGTCATGCACGTTCCTTGGATAACGAAACTTTTGGGCGACTTTAAGTTAGACTTCTGCTTACTCACACGTGATCGTATGCTAGTATGGTGGTGACATCTAGTGAAGTTTAGACCTCAGCTGTCTGTGACGAAGAAAACATTTGCGCCGACTTAAATGCTCGAGGTGCAGTGGTGGCGTAGAGGTAGAGCATCCGCCTCGCGAGCAAGAGGACCGTGGCTCGAATCCCGGTGCCGCGCAATTTTCCACCGGATAAAAATATACGCGTGTGGATAAAATTGCATAAACAGGCCTGGAATGCGGCCTGATTCCGGTGACCAGAACCGGTAACGCACTCCCTCACCAGACCAGGATTGGCCACCCTGGTGCAGTACTTGGCCAGAACCTCCTGTATGAATACAACAATCAAACCCCGGCCCCCAGTCCCCAGCAGCTGCAAAGCAACTGACCACGGCGGCGGTCAGACCTGTGACGCAGCAGAGTGCGTAAGAATACCTGGGTCCGGACAGGCCGCCATTGGAATCTGAACCTGGCAACGTTTAACTCTAGAACTTTATCTATTGAGGCGAGGCTAGCAGTGCTATTGGAGGAATTAGAGGGTAGTAAATGGGATAGTCTCTGTGAAATTAGGAGAACAAAAGAAGCATATACAGTGCTAAAAAGCGGGCACGTCCTGTGCTGCCGGGGCTTAGCGAAGAGACGAGAACTAGGAGTCGGATTTCTGATTAATAAGAATATAGCTGGTCATCATCATCATCATCAGCCTGGTTACGCCCACTGCAGGGCAAAGGCCTCTCCCATACTTCTCCAACAACCCCGGTCATGTACTAATTGCGGCCATGCTGTCCCTGCAAACTTCTTAGCTGGTAACGTAGAGGAATTCTATAGCATTAACGAGAGGGTGGCATGTCTTGTAGTGAAACTTAATAAGAGGCACAATATGAAGGTTGTACAGGTCTACGCCCCTACATCCAGTCATGATGACCAGGAAGTCGAAAGCTTCTATGAAGACATGGAATCGGCGATGGGTAAAGTCAAAACAAAACACACTATACTGATGGGCGACTTCAATGCCAGGGTAGGCAAGAAGCAGGCTGGAGACAAGGCAGTGGGGAAATATGGCATAGGCACTAGGAATAACAGGGGAGAGTTATTATTAGAGTTTGCGGAGCAGAATAATATGCGGATAATGAATACCTTCCTCCGCAAGCGGGATAGCCGAAAATCGACGTGGAGGAGCCCGAACGGCGAGACTAGAAATGAAATAGACGTCATACACTGCGCTAACCCCGGCATCATACAAGATGTGGACGTGCTCGGCAAGGTGCGCTGCAGTGACCGCAGGATGGTAAGAACTCGAATTAGGCTAGACTTGAGGAGGGAACGGAAGAAACTGGTACATGAGAAGCCGATTAATGAGCTAGCTGTAAGAGGGAAAATATAGTAATTCCGGATCAAGCTACAGAACAGGTATTCGGCTTTAACGCAGGAAGAGGACCTTAGTGTTGAAGCAATGAACGACAATCTTATGGGCATCATTAAGGAGTGTGCAATAGAAGACGGTGGTAACTCCGTTAGAGAGGATACCAGTAAGCTATCGCAGGAGACGAAAGATCTGATCAAGAAACGCCAATGTATGAACGCCTCTAACCCTACAGCTAGAATATAAATGGCAGAACTTTCCAAGTTAATCAACAAGCGTAAGACAGCTGACATAAGGAGGTATAATATGGATAGAATTGAACATGCTCTCAGGAACGGAGGAAACTTAAAAGCAGTGAAGAAGAAACTAGGAATAGGCAAGAATCAGATGTATGCGTTAAGAAACAAAGCCGGCAATATCGTTACTAATATGGATGAGATAGTTCAAGTGGCTGAGGAGTTCTATAGAGATTTATACAGCACCAGTAACACCTACGACGATACTGTGAGAGAATAGTCTAGAGGAACTTGAAATCCCACATGTAACGCCGGAAGAAGTAAAGAACGCCTTGGGAGCTATGCAAAGGGGGAAGGCAGCTGGGGAGCTTTATATTCTTTTGAGTTGACCACGGAGCATCCGTCAGACAACAAGCTTCGTTTCTTAGACTTGGAGCTAACGTTCTCAAGCAATCATGTATGTTGGGGTTACGCTCCTCGGTCTCATAAGAGCCTTCTCCCATTTTCATTCGTGCACTCAAAGATAGTCAAGCGCGGTATAGCAAGATCCTGCATGAAGGCGGCCCTCACGCGGTCCTGTGACCACCAAGTGGATGTAAGCTTCGAAAAGCAAGTAGCCAGGCTGAAGCTCGCAGGTTTCCCGGTACCGCTTTTGACCAGCATCGCGGAAAGCCTCGCAACGAACCCCAAAGGAAAGCAGTCGGCAGCTGCTTTATCTGAGAATCGCTCACGACAAATGCTTGCGGTTATACCATATGTGCACCAGGTTGCGCACAATCTCAAAAAGGTTGTCAGCAGGGCAGGCGTCAGGTTGCTGTTCACTGCCAAGAATAAGTTAGGTAGCCTGTGCCACCAAGTCAATCGGGTAAGCAAGAACAAAGAAAGTTGTAAAAAGCAGCACAGACAGAGGTTTGTTGGTGACTGTTGTGACTGTGTGGTGTACAAGATTCCCCTTTCATGCAAGCGTTTTTATATCGGCCAAACGGGACGGTGCATCAATGACCGCATGCGCGAGCACTCTAACAAATTTCAAAAACGAGCAAAAGATAGTCAGTTGTCACTGCATTGCAATGAATGCGGCTGCAAGCCATTTTTCGAAGGTGTGACCTACCTGTCAAAATACCGTGATGACCGCGCACGCCTTATTTCCGAAGCTTTCCACATTCACGTTAGTGGCGAAGCATGTGTAAGCCTCCCTTCTATATCTCTCCTTCCGAAGGAGATTGCCTTCCTATCGCATTAATTGCAATCCCCCTGCGCATGCCCAATTCTGTTGATTCTGTGGTTGCAGATAGCGGCGGAGCATATATATGCTGACTGAAAGAATAAAGACACCTTGCTTATTAGTCAGCGCTGTTGTCTGTGTCCCTTCGCTCGTCCTGTCGTTTAGCGCTGTTTTTATTGCTCGTAATCATGAACCAACCAGCCCAAATGCGTACGCTTCTCATAATCAGATCGTGTTTTCGGCACGTGAAACCCAATAATTTAGTTTTTTAGTAATGGAGAACGTTTGCTTCTGATGTCTGTTAAAAAAAATTCTGTCAGATGATTTACCGTGTCGCATAAGCTTCGTCTACTGTTTGAGTTTTCTTTGCGTAACCGTGATTGCAAGAGCAAGTGTAAAACACC
The DNA here is from genome assembly GCF_023375885.2 of Dermacentor andersoni. Taxonomy (NCBI): domain Eukaryota; kingdom Metazoa; phylum Arthropoda; class Arachnida; order Ixodida; family Ixodidae; genus Dermacentor; species Dermacentor andersoni. The sequence continues at coordinate 109,413,553 of NC_092822.1, read as the reverse complement.
GGAAGGGCCGAATAACGGAACTCTTGTAGGCATTTGTATTTCATTGGCACCATCTCTCGCACAGGGCGGTTGACCAGCCGTGCTGCTTCAGTTTTCTTTCCTCTCACATTTTCTATCATTTGGACCAGCGTACGTGCTGACATGCGTGCGCAACGCGCAGGACAAGATTACGAGACTGCTCCATCCCCATATTATCATTGTATTCTTAGTGAAACTGTATGTCGACATTCGCCTGATCATTTTTTTTTTTTTTATTCTTGCGATAGAAATTGAAGGAACACTCCTGACGAAGTTCTGCTGATGCGGACGCGCGCCGCGGTGGGTTGTGGCTTCGTGAGCTGCTCTTCCCGCGCAGCTGTAGCGTCGAAAGTCGCGTAAACTTGGCTCTGGAAACGCATTGTGGCTGGAAGCAGGAAGAAGCGATCGCTTGTCCCTGCTGCCTCGCTTCATCACGCCAGCGTTCCTACTGCGAGTTTACCGTCAGTGAGATGCGTTCGTGTTTGCCTTTGCGCACGACACCAAGCTTGTTAATTTAACAAGGAAGCGAAGGTTTACTGTGATGTACACTGGCGATGACACGTAGAGCTGCTTAATTATAGCTGTCTGGTAATTTGCAGTCGCAATTACTGATTCGTCTTCCGGGCGAAATTGCGACAGTTTTACTGTTATGAGCTCGTTTGAGAAAGATATGTTGACGTGGAGACTAGGAGAATTCCTTTTATCTTTGCACAGAGTTGAAATTATTACAACTTCATTTCTGATGACTGTAGCTCAGCAAGTTTGTACAAAGCCACAAGGAAGAAAAGTTGCTTTTAGAACCAGCAGATTGCTGTTAAAAGTGAAGGTTGTTAACATGCACATGGTGGATAGTAATATTCGTACATATTTCTAACACGTTTTTTTTTTTTTTGCATACTTTACAGCCGTCCTGTGTTCCTGCCATCAGCCTGATGTCACTTTGGGTCGACATCATCCTTCGTTGACGATCAGCACAAAAAAAAACCCATAGAAATCGGCTAACTTTCTTAGTACCTCTGATCTTAACAGTGCATTTTCGTGTTTGCGACCACGGGAACTGATCCTGCAGGGTGAATAGTAAATTGTGTAGCGTACCCGTCATCTCTTCCGTTCTGCATCTGCAAGCATGGATGAAAGGCTGCACCCAGCGAGTGGTAACTTCCTTATGGGCAGATGTACCTGTAAACTCTGGGTTAGGTTTTGTCTCTGTGACTGTCGAATCAACAGAAATGCCCCACTAAATCTCTTAGTGCATGTGAACTGCAATGTAACTGTCTGCGACCGCTGAAGCCAGCCTGCAACAAGCCTTAGTAAAATTTTTTGTCGCCAAGATGCCTGTTATCTCTTCAGAAGTAGTTGTATCTGCTGCCATTGAAGAACAGCCACGCTCAGCCTCTGGTAACTTCCATCGAGGTTGTCTGATACCTGTGAATTTTTAGGACGAACTTGTGTTTGTGTGTGGCCGCTGAAGCAAGCCCACACAAATCCTCTGTTAGCTTTTGGTACAGGCGAACTCGTATAATGATTTTTTTGTGTCCATGACGGCTGAAGCGAGCATGCTGCAAGCCTTTAGTTAATTGTGTAGTCGCCAAGGTACATGTGATGGCCTCAGAAATATTTGGCTGCGACCATAGAAATGTCGCATTCAGCTTCTGTTTACTTGCTTAGAGGCGTTCGAGCCTGTGAACACTTAGTGAATTTGTGTTTGTGACCACTCATATACCGCAAGTATCTTGTAACTTCTAATACCTGTGAAATCAGTTTGGTTTTGTGCCGAAGGAAGTGTCTTCTGACTGTTTTTGTACCTGTGAACTCTCCAGCAATGTTCGTGTTTGCAACTGCTTAAGTGATCCTTCAGTAATTTTATTCATGCCCAGTGTATCTATAGAATCTTTAGTAGTTTTACTGTGTGCTACCACTGGAGCAGGCCCGCAGGAAGTCTGGAGTAGGCTTCCTTCATGGCTAAGACGCTTGTGAACTTTCCAGCAAATATTGCATTTATGTGCCTGTGACCGCTGAAGTGAGCCAGCCTGCAGTAGGCCTCCTACTAACTTCTTCTGTATCCCCCATCCTTGCAGCTCAACTAAAGTGGTCTCGTCACTACACGAAAGTGTCAATGTTTGCTCTGGTGACCTTTCCCAGAATCTGTTACGGATACAGAGCGCATTTTCTATATAAATGGATGATCATACAGCAGCTGTTTGTGTCTATATATGACCACTGAACTAGTCTCACGTAAATTCATTAATGCCTAACGTAGTTGTGGCATCTTTAGCATAACTCGCGTTAGTGCGTGTAACTACTAAATATGGCCTAGAAAAAGGCTCTGGCAACTTAGTGGCTAACACATCGGAATTGTTCAGCAAATTTTGCATTGATGTGCCTGTGACCATGAAAGTGAGCCCACAGCAAGCCTCATGGTAACTGCCGTAGTGGCCCCACTTCGATTTCCTAAATTTTGTTGCTACGCAAAGTGCATTTGTAAACAGTTTAATTTATGCACACTTTTATTAACCATGGTGCATCATAAATAACTCCTAATGGCTGAGCTTCTATGCTGAAATTATTGAATTTTATTTGTTTCCATCGATGCGCTTTACTGAAAACTGCAGAGTGCATTAGAGAGTTGAACTTGTGATATTTCTGCAACTGTTTTATTGAAAATAAATGCTCTATTTTTAATGAGATTGTCTAGGATTCAGCAGCCTGCAGAACTTAGTTTTGTAGCTTCGTTCGTGTTATGCCAAGAAAGTAGAGCTTGCATGTCTATATGTTTTCAGTTAATGCAGTTTTATCAAGTTGCATGTAATTTGTGTTATTAGCTTACCGTAGCAGGGAAAAATGTGCACAATGCTTAGCTGCACTGCACCCTTCTTTAGCATGCTTTGAGATGCGGTGGGCTGTATTCCTGCCCTGTCACCTGGTACTTAAGCTTTTAGATGACAAAAATGTTTGGGCGCCTTTTCGACCGCTGGGATGTATCTTCAAGAGCCATGCAGTTCCTTTTCATCATTGGCTCACAGGGCAGCACAACACCTGGCCAAGCTTTGTTAATGGTATATAAAATCCAGCAAGCCTGCTGCACTGCTGGGGCGTATTATGAGGAACGTCTTTATTACGTTAATTTAGAATCAGTATGCACGACCTGTGGATATCCTAAATCGACAACCACATGTCCCACAAACGTCCTTTGGACGATAGGTAAAACAAAGTCCCAGAAGCGTCCTACATACGTGGAAAAATGTCCTTGGGACGTACTCGCGGGATTATGCAATGAGAATACTCCATTTTTAGACATCTCTTGGACGTCCGAATATCCCGTTCGGACGTTCGTGGGACGTTTCTGTGAACGTCAATTCGCGTGCATGGGACGATCCCATGGACCTCCAAGAATTATCCATAGGCTCCTTTCATATGTCCTAGGGACGTTCGAATGTCCCGCTTGTGATCTCTGCTGGACATCTGTAGGACGTTCGTCGTCCATTTGGTAGTTAGCAGTCTTTCTTTACTGGTACTTTCTTTCTGGTACTTTCTTCAGTCTTTCTTTACTGGTAAGTACTGTGGCTAATTATACCGAAGTAAATGTGTCTGCTGTAAGTGTACGCGTCTGTGTCCGATTATTCGATACTTACAATTCGTATTCGATTCGTATTATGAAATTTCGATATCCCCCCCTCTCGTTATTTGCATTGAAGTAACGAAGAGTTTGATGGAAGCCTTCCTGGTCTGTTCGAAAGGAGGCGCGGTAAGTAGTCGGAAATTGGACGCCGACCACAATAACTAAAAATAAGAGATTTGTGCATGGAGCTTGTTCTGTAGCTTTGTTCATGATCAGTCTGAACAAGGCTCTCATGTGGGAGCCAAGACATCTCATATTTACCTTAAGAGGTACTCCTTAAAGAGACCCTGAAAAGATTTTGACGATTCTCTACAAATCTACAAACTTGCTGAGTCGTTAGAGTAGGCCCTTCTGATCATTAATTGATGCATCTAAGTGCTCCGCGTAAAGCATGTAATTTATTTTAAAGTTTTTAAAATGCACATCGCTGCCGATCGCAGCACACTGCTCGGCGGAATTTTAAGCCCCATATGACGTAAATCACCCAACTGACGTCAGTGGGCCGAGCTATCCGATTGGCTGCACAGTGCGCGTGATCGATAATTTATCCAACTTCATGGTAAACAAATGATGTTCGTAATAGTTGCAATGTTAGTTATTTTGTTTTTGTGAAAGGAAAGTAATATAAAGAGAATGCACAACAACAGGTTTTCAGTAAACTTAAGCACTTCCGGCACACAGCAAGTGTCGTCTGCTTGTGTTACAACTTGCTCCGTCTTTGACGAGAGCTCCACCGCCAGTGTCGCTCTGTCTTTTCGTGAGCGCGATGAATCACCATTGTTGCGTTGTGGGCTGCAAACGTAGCGACTGGAAATATGTCAAGTTGCAACATCGTGTCCCTCTGCAAGGCAGCAGACGAGCGAAGTGGCTGCAGCGCAGCGGACTATCGGTATCCGATCGGCGCCAGGATTTGAATAGTAAAAAGAGCACACCGTACAACTTGAACGCTTTCTTTTTGCTTTGTTTTTTTTTTCTGTTACAAGCTAGACAGCTCCGAAAAGTATCCGATAGAGAAAGTCAATTTCCGTATTTACGCTTACCGGTGATCGTTGTCGTCGGGGCCGTCAGGGGAATTCGGTGAGTCTGGTGGTGGAGAATCGTTGCTGCCGTCAGCGTGGAGCGGATTGCGAAAAGGTGTGTCACTCTATGGGTCAAAGCCCATCTCCTCGCTCATCCAGAGTAACCGCTCCTCAAGCTCTGGGTCCATGACGCGAATGACCATCAACGGAAGGATTGCAACGCAAGCTGCTTGGATAGCTATCGCTGGTGATCGACGGTCAAGCGGCTAGCGGAGAGGTTTCGCGCGGGCGGAGGTTGGCTCCAAAACAACCGGAAGTGGACGATGTGACGTAGCATCGTGACACAGAACCCGTGAAGGCGGAGCTTAGCCCCGATCGCTGGGCGAACGAGTTGAGGAGGAAAAGCATGGCTAGGGAGGAGGGTAACTTGTAATCGCTTGTAGCTCCCTTAATACGTAGCGCTTCACTCAAATTGTGGTGCGAATGTTCTACTTAAGCTGTACCCTACGCGCCTACAAAATTTGGCCGAACCGTTTCAGGGGCCCTTTAAGGGGAAGCTTTAGCTCGGGTGCCCCGGTTTAAATACATGTAAAAGGAAAATTCGTTTTTCTCGGCAACCACTGCACCGCATTTGACGAGCTTTGTTGCATTTAAAAGAAAAACTTAAAATCTAGTGACTGTTTGATTCAAATTTCCGATTTAGGTCGTCAATTTTTTATTAATAATTGGCAAATATCGCAAACTTTCAGAAAACGAAACTATCACGTTTGAAACTCTAACACAGCAATGAAAAAAGATCCCAATTCCGTTAATTGCATTTAAGGGTACATCTAAAGCGGACAAAATTGATATGTTACACATGAATCCCAAAAGATTTAGTAATATGGAAATACAGCTTTTGCAGAACCTTTGTACACAACGTAACGTATTCACGTAATATTTAAATTGACATATCGAATTTGTCCGCTTTTAATGATCTAATGAATGCCATTTACAAAACCGCGATATCTATTCTTCATGCAGAGCTATTAATTTGTAAACTTCGTGCTTCTGCTTTTTCGAACTTTCAAATTTTTGAAAATTCTTTTAACAAAATTCAGGCATCTTTCTAATCCCCCCCCCTCTTTTTGTGTTATTACAATCGTATATTCAAGTCAAAAGTAGTAAAAAAAAAAAGAATTGTGACACTAATTTCATTTCACGGCCTCATTTTTAAAGGTATAGCAAGATTCTTTAATTGCACTGCGAGTTGTGACTCATGCTTCCATCTTATTTCTCATGCTCCAAATAGAGCGAAAACTGTTCCCTCACACATAGCTATGAAGACATTATGTTACCATTGGATGTTCTCTGAACTGTGTAAACGCTACACATTGCATACTTTCTCAATACATTTTAACAGCTGCCGTTAACATCCTTCACTATCCCTGAAACCAAGGGGTTAAAGGAGGCCAGCAGAGCCTAAACCGACACCTGGGTAGATATCTTCACATTCTATCAAAACATGTTCCATCTTTTCCCTCGTTTTACCGCAGGAAACACACGCTTCTCCTTCCTTGGCGTACCTCGCTTTATAACAACGCAATCTCTCACTTCAAGAAGTAAAGAGTTCCCTTTGCATTATGATAAATTGTTTCCTTCCTGTTCGCTTCTACCTCTTAGGTAGTTACTCATAACCAGTTTATTTCCTATTGCCGCCACACAAAAGAATGTCTCAGCCTCCCCGACATGCGCTTAACGTTCTTTGTTTACATGTTGCTTACAATACCGGTCTCATGCTTGCTGGTAATCTCGCTAGTTCTTTTCCTCCACTGGGAGTTATTTTTTCTGTACAAATAATTCAACACTTTCGCAACACATTAACTTTCTTTCATGTTCCTCAATTGTTCTTCAAAATTAATTTTTCTCTGAGCTTCCCTAACCTCAAAACTTGTCACGCCAATATCACCGTGGACGGCTCCATTTGTAGCCTTCCCGTTAAGGCCTAATCCGAGGCCTCCCACTGACCTTTGGTTGCCATCGAGTCCTGATTGTACTGGTTAGCTGACTTCAAGCAAATAATTGCATTTCCAAATGTAAGTCCTGGAACCATATTACACATTTCCACATGCCCCTGAGCACCTCGTACCTTCTGTATCCCCACAGCGCTCCGTGTTTCATTATGGCCGTATTTCTCTTCCCCTTAACTATACACAAATGTATTGGTATTCTCTCACCCGAGGTATTTCCTGGCCCTGACAGAGAGAGAGAATCAACTTTTATTGAGCCCTTAATAAAGTTTGGTGCGCGCTGGCACCAGACGGGGTGGAACCTGCTTCTCAGCTCCTATATGCGTCCAGCAACTAGTTCCTGGCCCCTAGCCGCCAGCGCGAGCTGTGTCGGTAGGTCGGGGCTGGACAACAAGGTCTCTTATCGCTCGGGGGGGGGGGGGGGGGTTGAGCTTAATGCACTCTGCAAGGATGTGTGCTAGAGTGCCTTCTGATCGTCTGCAAAACGGGCATGAAGTGCCATGCTCTGTTGGGAACATCTTGCGCAAGAGCACGGGATGCGCTAGCGACGCCGTCTGCGTGCGTCGCACGATCTTTTGCTGCCTTCAACTGAGTTGCGGATGCGGACGGAGAAGCCTACATCTGCCTTTTCTGTACATTTGGGTGATGTCTTTGTAATTTGTCACGGGGTGCGGTAGCTCTGGCTCGTCCTCGGCCCGGATTGACAGTTCTCGGGCATAGTGGTCGGCGAGTGCGTTGCCTTCCACTTGCGAGTGACCCGGGACCCACACGAGCTCAACGGCCCGTCCCGGTGATCTGCGTTTGGTGAGGATCGCTAGTGCCGCGGGAGAGATGTTCCCCTTGCGGTAGCTTGCGTAGGCGGTCTTGGAGTCTGTAACCGCTGTCCTCACTCCCGGCTGTGCGAGTGCGAGGGCCACGGCCACTTCTTCTGCTTCGGCTGTATTCATCGTCCGTATCGACGCGCCTGTGACCACTTTATCGATGGTGGTGACGACCGCCGTTGCTCTGGTGCCGTGCTCGGGAAGCGAGGCGTCCGCATAGAGAACCTCGGGGTCCTCTTCCAGCTGTCGAGCCAGTGCCTTGGCCCTGTTGACTGTCTTCATTAAAAACCATGAGACCTAATTTATAACGCTAAATTTAAATCCTAAACTCTCACCTTCCTGTCCACAGATATTAGCCAGACTTTACACATCACTTTGTCAGCAAGCAATACAATGCGGCGAGGATAAAACTTACCTAGGTGCTGCTGCTGTATTATTGTACCCTCCTGTTTGTATGATAAATTAAACCCGATGTTGATTTGTTCTATAGTGTCCTTTCTACCCTTGCCATGTACATCATAAACAACAGCGGGGATAAAAAGCACCCTTGATGTTGCTGCCTCAGAACATACTTGTCTTAGTCTTTTGAAGATATCAACTTTGTCCTCACTCCTCATACCTTGCCATTCCACGCAAATGGTATTTTCTGAGTGAATCTCCCTTAAAAGCTTTATAGAGGCGTTGCCTAAACCATCTTATTCCAGAATACTCCACAAGATGTTGCGGTTGACGTTGTCATATGCTAACGTAATGTCCCAAAAAGCCGCGTAAACAGTCTCCTGTCTTCTCTGGATATTTCAATACACTGAGTAAGAACACATAAGTTATCATTCAGACGCCTATCGATTCTGAAGCCATATTGTGGTTCCCCAATATACCTTATGAGTGCTCATGCTTGAGTTTAAATTTAATTGCCTGCATTGCACATATATTTCGCTTAACACGTTCGAGAAATCATTTGGCGCTTAAAGCTGCACTGCTATTGCTCAAAATTTGCAAGAAGATTGCGTTTCTGGAGTCTACGTCGTTCAATGCAACGTTTGGTAATGTTAATTGCGTAGTTTTTAAGAAATAAAGAGCCAAGTTGACTTCATTTATGGGGATGCAAGCGCTTGCAGAGACGGCGAGACACACTTCACTCTTAAAACAGTTGCACCCTTTAGGGTGTATATTTGTCCCACAACGATAATCGTCATCTGCATTGCTTGCGTTTCCTTTCTTGAAAACTCAGCGCTCGCTACTTTCCTATCGGGAATACTGTGTCACGCTGATAACGCGCAAGCCGTTCGTGACTTGGAAATACCGGGTTCGCAGCGTTAAAGAAAGGAAATGCGGGCAAGACAGATGACCATTATCGTTGTGGGACAAATATACACCCAAAAGGGTACAACTGTTTTAAGAGTGTATACAGGCGCCGACAAAAGTGGTATACTCCACGCAGCGGGAGCCGGAGCAACGGATGGATGGATGGAAGGTAGGAGCGTCCCCTTTGAAACGGGGCGATGGCAGTTGCCACCATGCTCAGATTTTTATTTTGCCTTTTATTTTTATCTGTGTTGTGTGTTATTGAATTTCTCGATTTTCTTTAAATACGTCTTCCTACCCTTTTAACCTTATGTCACCTCTCTGCTTTTGAGCCACCAATCCTCCAATCGCCTTTTGCTAATTTCCACCGCACCTTTATTTACATGACTATCATTATCTCTGAACCCTAGGGCCTCAGGAAGGGTGACTGTGGCCGCATCGACATAGGGGTTGATACCATCACATTTTAGTATGAGGTGTTCCATTGTTTCTACATATTTACCACACACAGTACATGTGTCTTCTTCGTTAAATTTCTTTTTATAGCTCCGCGTTCTAAGACATCCTGATCTTGCTTCAAAGAGTAGGGAACTGCCTCTTGAGTTATCATATGACGCTTCCTTCCTGATCTGCTGTTTCCAGTATCGATATAGTTCTACACTATGCTTCTTTTCCATTGAATTTATCCAATTTTTACCTTCCACATTTTTAACCTGTCGTTTAATGCTCTGTCCTTTTTCGTCCTCGTGTCTGGCATACTTACTGGTTAGCTTCCTAGTTCTTTTCCGCCATTGTGAGTCAACGCTCTTTCTGTATAGGTATTTAAACACCTTAGCTGCCCACCTGTTATCATCCAATTTCCTCAGACGTTTTTCGTATAAGATTTTACTCTGAGCTTCCCGTGCTTCGAATGATGCCCAGCCCATATCTCCCTGTACTGCTTCGTTTGTGGTTTTCCCGTGGGCACCTAGTGCTAACCTTCCCACAGCTCTCTGATTTACCTCTAGTCTCGACTGAACCTCTGCCCTTAAACACAGGACCGCATTCCCGAAAGTAAGCCCCGGCACCATTACTCCCTTCCAAATGCCTCTCAGTACCTCATACCTGTTGTAACCCCACGATGCCTTATGTTTCATTATCCCGACATCTCTTCGCCCTTTTGCTATTAGAGACTGTTCGTGCTTTTCCGCGTACATCTGCCCTTTGTTTATCCATACCCCGAGATACTTGTATTCGGCCACTCGGGGTATTTCGTGGCCTTGTATTGTAAGCTCCTGATCAGTTGTATCGTTGAAAAACATCCCACCGGACTTAGCTGCACTAAAACTGAAACCTAAACTGTCTCCTTCGTCCCCACAGTAATTAACCAGAGTTTGCAAATCTTCCTGGCTATCTGCGAACAGTACAATATCGTCCGCATACATTCAACCCGGTAGTCGTTGCTCAACAACCTTTTCGCCTAATCTGTACGACAGATTATACCCCAGATTGCTTCGTTGTAACCTTCTTTCCATGCTTATCATATAAAGCATGAACAGCAGCGGTGATAGAGGACAACCTTGCCTTAATCCTTTGTGAACCTCGACAGTTGTCGTACTCTTGATTCCTTCCCATGTTATTTCAACATTATTTTCTCGATATAGTTCCTGTAGAAAATCAATTACCTCATTACCGATACCTTCAGCTTTTAATATGTTCCACAGGAGTTCCCTGTTCACATTGTCGTATGCACCACTTATGTCCAGGAAGGCTAAATACAGAGGTCTATTTTCCGCCTTAGCTATTTCTATGCACTGGGTAAGCACGAACAGGCTATCATCTAAGCGCCTACCACTTCTGAACCGTTCTGAAGTTCTCCAAGTATTCTATTACTTTCTACCCATGACTGCATTTTTAATTTCACCGCCTGCATCGCCAGCCTATATATAACTGATGTTATCGTAATTGGTCGGAAAGATTTTATGTTCTTCTTATCACCTTTTCCTTTATAAATCAAATTCATTTTACTCTGTTTCCAGCGGTGCGGAATTTGCTTATTTGTTATGACTGCCTCCAATGCTTTTATCAGCGTTTCCTTGCTTCTTGGGCCAAGTTCATTAATTAACTTGATTGGAATTTCGTCTATCCCCGCGGACGTGCATTTTGGAACATTTGCTTCCGCCTTTTTCCAGTTAAGATTGGTCAATTCTAAGCTGTTTTCTATTATGCTATTCTGTGTTGCTCCCTCACTTGGGGCGATTACCCTATCGTCTTTCCTAAATGACTCTGCTATAACTTAACCAATGTAGTTCACAGCGTCATCTCCCTCTAAACAATTTCCTTCGGCGTCGTGAATGTGTTCCTCTTTTCTGTGATTAGCTTTACCCAGCTAGCTTATATGGTTCCAGAATTTTCTTGACCCCCCTTTAGTTGCATCGCGATCTTCAGCCAGCCAGCGATCAGAGGACTGCTTTATTTCAGCCTGGACGAGGACCTGCACTTGTTGTTTCTTTTGTCGATAATATTCCCATTTTTGGCCTATTTCCTCTTCAGATAACTGCGCCCTCTTTGCTTCTCTGTGTTCCCGAGATGCCCACCGTCGTTGTTCGATGGCCTCTCTAATTTCCTTATTCCACCAACTTCGTGGCTTCCCCTTTCCTCTCCAGCGGTTTACTCCTTTTACTTCTTTTATTTTTGTACTAATGAGTAGTTCTAACTGATTATAATCCCACCTTTCCATGGGATGTTTCTTTATTGCTTCATCTATGCCAGCCGCTATTTGCGCTATTTGCGCGTCATTTAATTTTGCGTACTCTTTTTGGCTTCCCTGTATTTCTCTTTTGAGTAGGGCTCCCAACTGTAGACTAATACGCTTATGATCACTTCTGAGGCTGTACTTCCCCTCTTCGTCTATTTCCATTATTGCTAGCTTGCTATACAATCCCTGCGACATTAAGCAGTAGTCAATGGTCGTTTGTCTGTTACGGGACTCCCACGTGATTTGTCCCTCACACTTAGTTTCTCTATTTACTATGACTAGGTTGTGTCGTTCACAGAAGTCTAGCATCAACTTCCCATTACAATCTGTGTATCCATCCAGATCCTCGATGTGGCCATTCATGTCACCCAGCAGACAAATATCGGCACCTTCTCCAAACTGCTTTATATCGTCATCGAGACACTTCACTAGATCTTTGTTCTCTTGCCTGTATTTGTCCCCTGTCCCTAAATAAACTACTCCTAGCCATGCCTTTTTACCGGCAATTGTACCTGATACCCAGACAAGTTCTTTGCAAGTTAACTTTATTCTTTGCCAATTTGTTCCTTGGTGTATGAGCATACCTACTCCTCCTCCCTTCCTCTCCGTTGTTGTCCTATTGCTCTCTTCCCAGGCGTAGCCTTCAATAAGCGGTGGGTCTTCTAGATCCCTGAGGTGTGTTTCGCATAGCGCGTTACACCTACTTCTTCGTCCTTTAACTGCTGTTCTATTTCTAACCACCTCGCTCTCTTTCTACCGCCTTGCATGTTTATGTACCTGATCCTGGTGTTAAATTTATTTGTAGTTTTCTTCCTGGACCTCCTAGTGGCCATTTTATTGGCGTCAGCCTCTATTGCACTTTCTACACTGTTTCTACCTACCCCTACGCCCTGAGGCGTAGCGGACCCCCTAAAAAAGCTACTGCCCGACCTGCCAGGCGCCAGCCGATCTCGGCTCCTAGCCTTCCATTAAAGTGGATGCCATCTCGTGTAAAGCCTCCGCCAAATCCTGCTCTATGCACTTCTCTGTTTATGTCTGCCACTTCAAATCCTTTCTCCTGGCTTAGCTTTCTTATTTCACAATTTACAGCCACAACGTCCTTGGCAATTGCTCCGTTCCTTCCTTGCACCTCCGGCACTGTGCATACCACGATCTGGACTTGCTGTGCTATCGCCCTTAAATCGTCAACTCCCTCCGCTAATCTTTCCACTACTTTTGCAGCTTCACCATTCAACACATCATTTAGCCCCGCCGCTACCACTACCAAATTGCGCTCTGCAACATTCTCAGAAAGCTCGCTTTTTGTTTCTTTCAGTACTGCGTCCATTGTCCTGCCTGGGAACGTCCCGACGGCTACCCGCCTATCGCCCTTTGCACGCTCCATTATAGCTCTTTTGCACCTCCTCATATTTGAATCACCACCGATAAGTACTAGGGCATTCTTTCCCTCCCTCCTAACTTCCAGGTTGTGCTTATCATTGGCTATAAGCTCATTCCTTGGGGTTAGCTTGTTCCCCTCCTCTCCTCGCGCTCGCTGGCGCCCCTGTGGCTGCAGCGTCGCCTCCTGCGGGGTGTGTTGCGCTGCTTCGCTATAACTACGCCGACTCACCGGCGGCGAGCTGACTACCGCTTGCTCTGCCACCCTGCCCCCGACTTCGCATGCAGGGTCTACCCTACTTTCTGTGTTCTTGCCCCCGGCTTGGTGTCCCGACCCATCATTCTCCTCTGCGCGCGTCTCAAGCGCATCGAGCCGCCTATGCAGTTCTGCTCTCCTTTCCTTCTCTTCTCCGAGCTCGGCCACGGTTCTTACTAATTGCGCGGCCTGCACCGCTTCCACCTTGACCAACTCGGCGACTTTCGCCTGCAAAGCTAACCGCCTCTCCCGCTCCTCCCTCAGGTCTGCTTTCAGCTCCTCGAACTTGGCTGTCCAATTTCCTTCCAGTTTTTGTACTGCTTCCCTGACCCCTTCGCACAGCCTGCACGTAAAGCTAGACTCCTCCGCGTCTGCTAAGCTCTGGAAACTGGTCTCGTCGAGGGAGCACCAGCGCAGGCACTCGTCGCACTGCACTTGCTCCGCGTCCCCCGCGGCCTTCCCTTTCTTTGGTTTCATCGCTAGGCCTACGTCCTTAGGCTCAACGAGCACGTCCGCCAAATCACTTCGAAGAGCTAGCTGAGATAGTTAAATAGGCCTATCAAATAGGTCCCGCCTAGCACCTAGGCCTAACGAGGGAAACCGCCAGACCTAGACAAAGCCGGTACGTTTACCACGCTTACCGCGAATTCAAAATTTGCGCTCCTGCTCCATGCAAAATAAAACACTGCAAAAACATCAGCTAATAAGAAGAAGAAAAGACTATTTAGCTACGAACGAAGTCGCTGAAGCCTCGACACAGGAGCGTCCGCACGCCCAATTACTATTTAAATGCAAAAAAACCAGCAAATAAAAACAGAAGCAAGCTCAAAGCATGCACAAAAACTTATGATTTCGTCGTCGCCATGGAGCCCCGAAAAGCACGTCCATCCGCCACAATATCCAAATCCAAAACTGCATCGCAACGCCATCTACAGGCAGCATCTGGGATCGAGACAGCCAACGGGTGCCCTTTATTATCTGCAAGCATGTCGCTTGACTCGCGTCACTTGACTCGTTTCTTGCTTCAGCTCGCCAAAATGCCGAGCGACGCCGCTGCAGTAGCAATCTGCGTGGAGTATACCACTTTTGTCGGCGCCTGTACACTCTTAAGCAAAATTACACCCTTTGAGGCTTATCTTGTCCCGCAACAACAAATGCGGACAAGACAGATGACGATTATTGTTGTGGGGCAAGATACGAAGGGTATAATTTTGCTTAAGAGTGTACACTCTTACAACAGTTGCACCCTTTGGGGTGTATATTTGTCCCACAACGATAATCGTCACCTGCCTTGCTTGTGTTTCCTTTCTTGAAAACGCTGCGCTCGCAACTTTTCTGTCCACAGTGCTCTGTCATGCTAATAAAGCGCATGCCTTTCCTGACTCGGAAGAACGGGGTTCGCAGCGTTAAAGAAAGGAAATGCGGGCAACACAGATGAAGGTCATTGTTGTCAGAACCAGAAAGGTGGAACTGTTTTAAATGTGCAGCATAAACATGTGTCGCCATCTGCCGGCCGCTGCAGAAAGTAACTGTTTAAGGAGGGTTGTTGCCCGTCCTCTGGAACAGGCGGCAACCCTCCCCGAACGGCTGCCTTTTACAGATGCTGGCAGGCAACAACACAAGTTTAAGCTAGCGCTGTCGCCGGCAGCGGATTGCATCCTCACAACCGAAGACAACTTTTCATTTGTTGTTCTTAAAAACCAAGGAATGAACTGTGTCAAATGTTACAGTGAACGATGTAGACTCCATAATGCTATCTCTCGGTCGAAGTTGAGCAGGAAAAGTGCAGCACAGCAGTAAGGGCAAAATCCTTTTTTTTTTCAAACATTTTTATCGATACATGCACAATCCGCTCTGTACAGGGTCCTTAATATTTTGGTGCGCCTGTATGAAAAATTATTTTGCGCTCATAGCTGCACTGCTCTTGCTCAGATTTTGCAGAAAGATCGCATTTTGGAGGTTATGTCGTTTAGTATAACACTTAGCACAGTTCAATGTCTGGTTTTTAAGAAAAAGAAAGTGCAAATTTGCCTGCGCTTATGGGGATGCGAGCTGCTGCCGGCGATGGCGCGTGGATGGATGGAAGGTAGGAGCGTCCCCTTTCAAACGGTGTGATGGCAGTTGCCACCATGCTCAGCTTTTTATTTTGCCGTTTATTTTTATTTACCTGTGCTGTGTGTTATTAAAATTATCGATTTTCTTTAAATACGTCTTCCTACCCTTTTAACCTTATGTCACCTCTCTGCTTTTGAGCCACGAATCCTCCAATCGCCTTTTGCTAATTTCCACCGCATATTTATTTACATGACTATTATTATCTCTGAACCCTAGGGCCTCAGGAAGCGTGACTGTGGCCCCATCGACATCGGGATTGATACCATCACATTTAAGTATGAGGTGTTCTATTGTTTCTACAGATTTACCACACACAGTACATGTGTCTTCTTCGTTGTTAAATTTCTTTTTATAGCTGCGCGTTTAAGACATCCTGACCTAGCTTCAAAGAGAAGGGCACTGTCTCTTGAGTTATAAAACGCTTCCTTCCTGATCTGCTGTTTCCAGTCTCGATATAGTTCAACACTATGCTTCTTTTTCATTGAATTTATCCAATTTTTACCTTCCGCGTTTTTAACCTGCCGTTTAATGCTCTGTCTTTCTTCGTCCTCGTGTCTGGCATACTTACTGGTTAGCTTCCTAGTTCTTTTCTGCCATTGTGAGCCAACGCTCTTTCTGTATAGGTATTTAAATACCTTAGCTGCCCACCGATTAACGTCCAATTTCCTCAGGCGTTTTTCGTATAGGAGTTTACTCTGAGCTTCCCGTGCTTCGAACGATGCCCAGCCCATATCCCCCTGTACTGCTTCGTTTGTGGTTTTCCCGTGGGCACCTAGTGCTAATCTTCCCGCAGCTCTCTGATTTACTTCTAGTCTCGGCTGAACCTCTGCCCTTAAACACAGGACCGCATTCACGAAAGTAAGCCCCGGCGCCATTACTCCCTTCCAAATACCTCTCAGTACCTCATACCTGTTGTACCCGCACAATGCCCTGTGCTTCATTATCCCGGCACCTCTTCGCCCTTTTGCGCAACCATAAACTTATGTCGCCTCCTGCCGTCAGCTGCAGAAAGCAACGCTTGAGGGAGGGCAGTCTCCTGTTCCAAGAGCGGGCAACACGCGGCAGCCCTCCTTGAAACGCTGCTTTCTGCTGGTGACGGCAGGCGGCGACATCCCCCTCCCCCAAATGGCTCTCCTCGACAGAAAGTGGCTCTCCTCAACGAACGGCAGAAAGCATCCCCGAGAGCACAGGCAGGCAAAGAAGGCGCAGTTGCCGCAGGATGAACTAGCCAGTAAATGGGAAATATACCGGGAGAAAAAGTCCATGGTTCAAATACTGGCGCAAGCAAAGATAAGAGGTGAAAGTGAACGTTGGTTGTCAGAAATACGTGAGAAAAAGAAGGCCGCACCTAGAATATTTTGGAACCACATGAAATTATTAGGCAGGAAGTCAACAACAATACAACATATCCTAGACGAAGATGGAAACAAACTGGAAGGGGAAACGGCAATAAATGACATCCGAAAAACAACAGCCGAATCTTTTCAAGGCAATGACGAGGTTGTATTTGAAGAAAAAAAGAGCATGAACGAGACCCATGCGGAAAAAGAGCTGGTGCTGACAAATTTCAACTGAAGAAAGCCGAATAGAAAATTTCTAAGCGCACAGCCACAGGGCTAGACGAGGTTCCCGTTAGGCTGATTAATGAACTAGGACCAAGAAGTAAGATCGAAGCTCTCGTGAAAGCAGTGGAAAAAAACTTTAAAAGATAGACGAATACGAGACAGTTGGCGACAAAGTAGAATGAATTTAATTTATAAAGGTAAAGGGGAGAAAGATAGAATTCACTCGTACAGACCGCGTTGACAATTACATAGGTAATATACAGGCTAGCAATGCAGGCAGTCAAAGCTGCAAGCATGGGCAGAGAATAATGGCATTTTGGGAGAACTTCAGAATGGCTTCAGAATAGCTAGGTAGACGTTTGGATGATAATTAACTTATTTGTTCTTACTCGGTGTATTGAAATATCAAAAGTAGAAAGCAGACCGTTATATGTGGCCTTTTTAGACATTACAGGAGCCAGACCGCAACATTTTGTGGTATATTCTGGAAGGGGAAGGCTTAGGTGACGATTGTCTACAGCTTTTGAGAGAGATTTACCTAAGAAATACCGTTTGCGTTGAATGGGAAGGGATGAGGAGAAAGGAGAAAGTTCATATCAACGAGGGACTGAGGCAGGGGTGCCCTTTATCCCCATTGCTGTTTATGATGTACATGGTGAAGATGGAGAGGGCGCTAGAAGGAAGCAATATCGGATTTAATCACTCGACCAAACAAACAGGCCGGTACAGTAGTCGAGCAGCGCGCAGCTTCCAGGTTTATTTTATGCGGAAGACATTGTGTTGCTAAGCTAACAAGCAAAGTGATTTGCAACGTCTGCCTAATATCTGTGGACAGGAAGGCAACAATTTAGGCTGGAAATTTAGTGTTAGAAAACCAGGTGTTATGGTATTCAGTGAGAACAGTGAACAGACAGTGGCAATACGTGACCAGGAAATACGTCGGGTAAGAGAATATAAATACCTTGGTATATGGACAAACGAAGGTAAAGATATATGGAAACACAGGAAAATACAATAACAGTGAATGAGAAGAGAAATGCAGCCATAATGAAGCACAGAGCGCTATGGGGATAGAATAGATACGATCGAAGTGCTCCGCGCGGGCTATGTGGAAAGGTGTAATGGTTCCCGGACTTACTTTTGGAAATGCGGTTGTTTGCTTTAAATCAGGGGTGCAATCAGGACTCGATGGGAACTAAAGGTTAGTGGGACAGCTCACATTGCTCGTTCACGGGAAAACTACAAATGAAGCTGTGCAGGATGATATGGGCTGTACTAGTTTTGAAGTGAGGGAAGCTCGCAGTAAAATTGATTATGAATAACGACTGAGGAATATGGAAGAAAGTAATTGGACTTGGGAGAGTGTTGAGGTATCTGTACAGGAAAAACATTGATTCACAGTGGAGGAAAAGAACTAGGAAGCTTACCAGCAAGTATGCGGCCTGTAGGGTGGGCAACACAGCAACGAAGAACGTCAAGCGGGAAGTCTGAGAGGCTGAAATAATCTCATGGGTGGCGGCAATGGAAAAGAAACCTGCCATGAGTAAGTACTTAAGAGGAAGAAATGAAATCAGGAAAGAAATAATTTATGATAACTCGAAGGGAAGCTCATTACTTTTCGAAACGAGATCGGGATGCCTTAGAACACGCACCTATAAAGCGACATATAAGAAGAAAGATGAAGTATGTGCAGTGGCGTAGCTAGGTCGTCTGGCGCCCGGGGCCCATAGGTCTTCTGTCACCCCCCCCCCCCCCCCCCCCGGGTGTAGCAGGCGGAATGAGGGGTGTCTTCAGGAGTATATGGCACCCTCCCACTGGCCCCTTGCACGCGGGGCCCACGGCCCCCCGGCACCCCCTGTTGCTACGCCACTGAGTACGTGCTTGCTGCGGTAAAGCTAGGGAAACGCGTTTATTAGAAACGCGTTTTATTAGAATGTGAAGACGTCTGCCCAGCAGTCGATTTAGGCACCACTGGCCTCCATGAAGCCCTTGGGTTCAGCCACGGGATCAGCGAGAGCAGTGCATGGAAAAGTAAGAGGCGATTGGAAGATTGGTGGAATAAAAGTAGGTAAACGACAAAAAATGGAGACGTACAAGAGCAAAGTTCGCAATAGGGATCAGGAAATTTCGTTGTGGGAGTTCATAATGTTTCTTTTTTTCTTTTTTTTAAACCTAGGTAGGACATTAGACAGTACAATAGCAAAAGCTTGGTGGCGCAACGAGGTATTGGCGCAACCCACCGCTCCGTTCCAAAGGAGACGCTCATGACATCCATCTATCTTTCATGGCGTCGTCCTGCGCGTCGCATGTGCGCGTCGGCTTTCACCTCCTCGCCTGCTCTTCCAACAACCTGTTTGCGCGCTGAGGGAGAGAGAACAAGAGCGTTTGATGTTTGATGTTGGTGCTTTCTCTTCTGGCCCCCTCGGCATGCCAATGCCAAGGCACGACGAGGGTTCGTGATATATATTTTCTGCCGATGATATCGAGCCATAGGCAGGGAACCCGGCTTACATGAACCTAGTTGCGGTAAGTCATGTTTTCTTCACAGCTATTCACAACCCGACACGCTTTGTCAGTGGCGCGAACTTATCGGAGGCCCGGCAAATATGATCGGAATGTAAACAAATCGCTCAATGCACTCCGTTTAAAGCGCTTAACAATGTAGTGGCATCGTCAGCGCCACGCACGAAGTGCTGCAAGCCGCTCGCTCGTGCGTCTTTTTGGACGCGTTATTAAAGCATTTGTCTGTTTATACCACTTCGGTGTCCCTTTGATACCTGAAGCTTCGTGAAACGCTTTTGTGCCTGCTGAATGCCCGGCATTTTATATAGTTTCTCTGCGATCGCATGTCACCTCCCACAATTGCGCTCTTAGCCGTATACTTCTAAAGATCATGCCAACTTTTTGTACGCGGAGCTGTTGGTGGATGAACGGTGACAGCAGGGAGTAGAAACATGTGACATACCTTGCGTAGTCGACGTTAGTTGGGACTTCTCGCTTGTATGAATGAGTGTACTTGCAGGAAGGCTGACGCCAACTTCGTAGTTTTACCGTCGATCCTCCTAAAAAAATCGTGAAAGAAGAAATTAGACTTGCGAACCTCAATCCTGGAAACGCGTTTGACGTGTTTCATAACATGGCGTCAATCTTTACGAGGCGAACCCATTGAGTTATCTCCCCATTATGTGCCGCGACGAACGCAAGCTTCAATTCCTGTTGATGCTTGGGATCCTGAGCAACTAGCTGTCATAAATCATGTTGTAGCGTTGTCCTCGATGTACTTTCGCACTTTAGTGTAACCAGACTTCTCTGTAACTGATGGAAATGGAGCTTGACCGTGTTGCACACATTTGCAGTCTACCAAGGAGCAGATGGGTGCACATACGATTTGCTTAGTCAAATGCATATTAATCTCGATGCATGGCCTTGTTTACCCACATAGGGCATGCTAGAATCTATTACCTTGTGTTGGTTTTCTACTTGCTGTGATAATACAGCAGTCATGGCAGTCGGCTAACCAGCACAATGTTGCAGGTTGGGTGTCTGCTACAGCGGCCACAATAATTCTGTTGGAAGCAGAATGCACAGGGAAACATGTTGCAGAGAGCAATAAACAACCACACTCACTAAAAATTGTTTCGAGAAAGCCAGAAGCGTTGTGGTTGTCAAGCCCATTAAATCGGCACATTCCTTCTGCAACATGCCATAGGCTATTTATATGAGTGACACATAGAAAATAAATGTTCATGTCAAAGACAATCAATAGCTCTCCACCCTCGCTATCCGAGCAACAGCTGTTTGTGCTGCTGTATTTCTGCTACAGTCTCCTACGACACTGTTGCACTTATAGCGGAAAAAAAAAATCATATCACAAGTTTGCTCCATGCTGAAATCAGCAAGATAATTTTTATATTTGCTTCATTATGTCCAATATTTCAGTATATCCATGTAGGTTACATCAAGGTTCAACCATAATGAACTAGAAGCAACTGGCCCCATAACATGCCACTGTGATGTTCCTTTTCTACACTTGCAGACTTCAAAACCCAGGACGCCAACCACTGCGGGCCACAGGTAGTCATGTGCTGATCAGCATGCCAGGCCGAGATCTGGCGCTTCCCTCGGAGCCCTGGCTCCCCCATCACCTCGACTGCCCCAGGAGGGCACTGCGGAGGGCACACCCACCGCAGTGGAGCAAGAAGCTTCCAGCAAGCCTTCTGGCCAGGAACTGCTGCCACTGTGCGATGTCCTCTTCAACATCATCTCCATGGCATCGTACTTCTGCGACATTGTCTTTGACGTCATGGTGGCATACACGCTGTTGGTCGTGCGCCAGCAGTTGGTCTGGTTCTCGGTTGCCCTCACCAGCATCCTGGGGTCGCTGCTGGTCAGCCAGGGCCTATCTCTCCACTGGTACCTTCAGCGTGGTGCAAAGACCAAGGCACGCCGAGGCGGTGTGTTGTTGCTCCATGCCTTCCAAACGGGCGTACTGTGGCGCTACTTCAAGCTACTTCTGCCAGTACACCTAAGCCGTGTCAAGCAGGAGGTGGCCGACTTGTGCCTGCTGCGTCTCATCCATGGCTTTGGTGAAGCCGCCCCGATGCTGCTGCTGCAGCTACACCTAGCCTGGGCACAGCCAGCGCCAAGCATGGTAGCACCACTCGACCGAGTCTCAGCATTGCTTTCTCTATTCAGTGTATGCTGGGCTCTGGCCTCCTTTAGCAAGAACATCCGTCGCCAGCAACTTCACCGGCTTGTCCTCACGTGGCTAGGTGTGGTTTGTCAGTTGGCTTGGCGGCTGGGGACAGTGTCTGCAAGAGCTTGTGCCCTTATCCTTTACGCTTCACTTTATGGCCACTGGGTGTTGGTGGTGCTGCTTTTACACTGGCTCGCCATGTTGGTCTGGCTGGCTTCTCCACCACCGCGGCTGTTCCGTGGAGATGCACCTGCCCGCCGACTGGCTTACTGGGCTCTGCTAGCTTACGTGCACACCATTTGTTACGTCAACCTGAGGCCCAATCCTGGGCGACCCGGTCGGGCCCGCTGCGCCGCTTTCTACACTGCCATGCTTCTAGAGAACAGTCTTCTGACAGCCGTTTGGCTCGCGTTGAAGCCAGGCCCGCACTGGGGTCAGGACCTGGTGCTGTTTGTGGTGTGGGGAGGGTTCTTTCTTGGGCTGGGCTTCATGCTCCTTTACTACCGATGGTGTCACGTACGGAGGCTTGTGCCTCCGCCAAGAGCACCTGCTCCAGCGGCACCCACGGGGGTGTTCAACTGCCGTTTGAATCCAGCAGCACTCAAGAGGAAGCGCAAGAAGCCGTCATCATTCGTTCCACCTGCGCAGCCGTTCTGGAAGCGTGCTCCAGTTGGCAGCAACGTGGTGCCGGCTGTCGACATACAGCAAAAGCTCCAAGAGAAGCGGCGCCAGCAACTTCAAGACCTCCTAGCCATTGAAGAGGAAATGAAGCAGGGAAAGCTTCCTCCCAGAGGAACACTACAGGTATTCTGCCCTTCTGTTGACAGTATTGCACAGTGCAGAACTGTTTTGGAGACATTTGCATACCTGCCAACTCTCCCAAATTTTTCATATAGTTTACGAATTTTGGCTTGGTCTGCGACTTCATGAATATCACATTAAGTTTTAGATAACGCCAGTCCTGTTCGTGATAATGTTTGAAAGCATTCGAAAGTTGGAGCTGTGCATAACTGCAAAAAGATGCATGCAAGAAATAAATTGCGATAATATTTGTGCTGACCTCTTATGACATAGCAAGGTGCCATATATCCCAGAAGGTACTTACTTTGAAGAAGCTTACTTGGAAAAGCTCCTTCAGCTGGCGAAATAGACAACAGAAAAGTGACTGAAAAGCTTACTGTGATCTATACACTATGAGTAGCTTGTGAGTATCTGCTGTTTTAAGTTTGCCGCTGCTTGAGTAGCTGCATCTAAAGGTAAACAATCAGTAACATAAAGTTAGCATCTATCCCACAAAAAGTGTCTGCTTAGGTCAAGCTTTAAAGAAGTGCAGGCTGCCATGTGTGCAGGTTTTTTACTACTTCTAAAGTTCAGAAAAGTTCAGAGGTTGGCAGGTATGAATTTGCTACGTCACCTGACAAGTTTTGTTGGTGTTAACATTTTATAAGCGAGTTTCTCAGCTGAAGCATATGGCAGCTGTGCTCCAAGTCTTAAAATTTAATCTACGCAGGAACAATTGTGCATTTGCTTGTGGTTTTGCATTGCTTTGCTGTAAACGGAGGAAAATTGGAGTCAGACTTCTGTGAACTCAAATTTATGAGCAGATACAGATTCTGGGGTTTTATATGCCAAAACAATTTGATTATGAGGCACGCTGTAGTAGGGCACTCCGGGAATTTGTGCCAGCTGGGGTTCTTTAACATGCACCTAAACCTAAGTACACAGGTGTTCACACATTTCGTACCCATCGAAATGCAGCCGCCGTGGCTGAGATTAGATCCCGTGACCTCGTTTTTGGCAGCCCAACACCATAGCCACTAAACAACCATGGTGGGTAATTTATGAGCACCGACTTTATCGGACAAAGCAAGATGTGCTGTCAACATGATTTCAAATGTGAACAAGTTAAAAATAAATATGCTCTTGTTTCATACACAGCAGGGATTGCTATTAAGGCTAGAAAGCTCTCTCTACTTGCACTGAAATTAAATTTAACTTCCAGGAGCCAATACCACAAACTGATTATGAGGCATGCCGCAGGGGGGGGGGCACCGGATTAATTTGGACCACTTGAAGTTCTGCAATGTGCACCGAAAGCACGGTATACGAGTGTTCCTGCTTTGGAATCCAGCTACCATGGCTGGGATCAAACCTGTCACCTCAAGTTCAGCAATGTCATTACCACTAGGCCATTGTGGCAGGTCCGCTCAAGCTTGCAACCAAAACAAAGCATGTCACAAATGAAAGAAGATATGGATATTCGTCACATAACTGTAACATTAACTGTGATATTTTTATGTCCCAAAATATTATGTAATTATCACATTGAAGGCACTGCAGATTTGAACGAACCTGTTTTTCACCAAATGAGCAGAATGACCTGTCTCTGTAGCCAAAGGCCCCAGAGCACTGCTTGCACTTGCAACCACAACATAGTATGTCATATTCTGCAAGCACAAAGTTGCATAAAGACTGCTTTTTTTTTTTTAGTAACATTTCGCCAGTAGTGGTAGTTGTAATATATGAAGTAGTTATTCTACACAAAGCATTGTATATCAAGCTGTACTGCAGAACACATGGAGTGTGACTTCTGTGACCACGTAGCTTCTACAGCAGTGCCTGATAAGTGTGCAGCATCGTTGTGTTTATAACAAATGGCCTAATTCAGGACCTAAAACTGAGATGTGGAAACACAGCGTCCTTAGAAACTGGCTATAGTATGACTGCACGGCCCTGGTCTATTGTGATAGCAGGTGTTGTAATCAGGTTTTCCTTGTTCACGTTTCTGTTTGGGCTGATAGTACAAAATATAAAATCTGACATTCAACTAGTCTTTAATATGCAACAATGATCACAACGTGCATATAAGATTGTTGCTGTTAGTTGACACGCACCATTCACACAGCGCACTAACATCATCATACAGGATCAGACTCTTTACACACGTAAACAGCGCCGTGAATTTGTTCAGACAAACCTATTCCTTTGTTGATGGGATTGTATGCAAAGTGCTAAAGGGGGCAAATGTCATCTGTCCTAGAAATGGCATCAAACAATCACCTTCCCATTTTTTGTGCTGTTTCTATTTTTTTATTAGCACCATGTGTCAGCTAGCCCAACAACAAGCTTGCTTAACATCACCTTTGTGTTTGTACTTTAAATGCCCCAAAAATGCACATGTCAGCCAATGTGTGTTTGCCAGCATTTCAGCTACATCAATTTGTTTTCTAACTAACACTGCCATCTACGTGCCTCCTAATGTTACCGCTATCATTAATCTAAGGGCTAGAACAGTTTCAAAAACAATCTTTTTCTCAGTTAGTTATCTTCACTTTTCCGTATCAGGTGTGTGTTTCTAGCCTCTTTCATTGGCCGATCCCAGAGATAGTGCAGTCTGAAAATGTGGACCATTCCCATGGGATCGTGCACTCTAAAATGTGGGCCAATCCTCAAGATATCGCAGTAAAAAAAAAATTCACCGACCATTCTCCCTAGCGTAAAATTTTAGCTCAGCTGTATACATGTTTTCATTTCGCAATATACTGGTTGGTGCGAACGATCTCCCTCGCTAATCGGGAGATCATGAGAGGCAGTGCATGGGTGACGCATGGGTGCAATTCACAGCAGCCGCCACAGACAGACTTCCGCTCATGCAGCGCTTTGTTTTTATACAGACGACACCCGCTGCTCTGGCGTAATCTTGTAACCATTGTCGCCACAAAGCACGCCTTGCGCGGCACTATGCTTTTCTTCTCACACTTTCGCCGTACCCTGCTCCTCCGCTTTCCTCTTCACGCTCTCTATGCTGTCGCCGTCTTTCATCTCCCGCTGCACTCCACGTTCGCTTCCAACCTTCACTGTGTTCATTCGCTCAATTACGAAAGCAAATGCCAATGCTTGCCACAGGAACGGCCACCAAAAAGCTGCGCTCTAAAAATTTGGGCAGTCCATTGCTCTTGCTACTCCCCTCACACAAGGGGCGACAAGATAGAGTGCTGTACTTAATGACTCCACCCTATTCTCACTCCTAACTCACTCGGGAACATATTTTCTTTGACCAACGTCGGCTAGACATTAAATCACCTTCCAACTTTTTCCTGTGTTGCATTTTCTGTTTTCGTTTTTGTCTCTTGAGATGCAGGGTCCCACACCACGGCAGCCGATTCCACGCTCCAAGAAGCAACCCTGGCTCCGCAGCCCTCCACAGTTCTGCTACCGGTCACTGCTCGGCGGCTCGCCCGAGATACTGCTCTGCCCACAGCGCCTAGACCCAGAGCGAGCCATTGGCAGCCTTCGTGTGCCACCCCAGCCGCGTGAAGTCCGGTGGACCCAAAGGCCATTCACATTCCGCGAGAGCAATTCGAGTGATGGTGACGTGGACTCGGCTGACGAGGATGCCTCCGCGCGGTTCCGCACTTGCCGAACATTTCTGGGCCGTCCACATGGACCAGAGACTCAGCTTTGACACCTGTCACTGGTGGTGAGAGCAACCACGTTGAACTCCAGTGCCTCATGTGCTTTTTGTACATGGAACGTTATGTGAATATTTATTGCCCAAGAAAAATTCCTGTGGAAATACTCCGTAGACACTGTGCTGCGAGAAGTAGACGTTATTGCTGTCACACTGTGCAGTTATCCCGCATCGAAACATTGTGCCTTTTTTTTTTCTGTTTCATACAATGTTATACTTGCTAAAATTAGAACTTCAGCAGTTTATGGGCAGCCTCTGAGTTGTGCCAATGTCTTACATCTTGGGTCCACCTATGCATGACCTTGCCACAAGCACAGTTTGTGTTAATTGACTACAGCTGTATAAATCAAATGACATCAAGGTTCGAGTAGATGTGATTCTGGCTAACTTTACAGTTTTCTTTTCTTGTAAGAGCAATGCAATGTCACAGTCACTAAGCAGAGCCTTGTAATTCACACTGATTATACACAAACTTGGCACTAGCTATATCCTGCGATCATTTTAGAATTGAGATTTTATGTTAACCTAGTGCCAGAAATACAGACGAATACGGGTCACCTTGTAACTACTGAAGCAAGGTTTGGGTACAGGCTAGCTGGTTTTGCATTGTTTCAAACATCACTTACAGTGCGTACAGGGACAAGGGACCAAAAGAACAACGAACAGCACTTGTCTTTGGCGTTGTTTTGGTCCCTTGTCCCTGTGAGTGATGTTTATGCGCTGTAAGTGATGTTTGTAACCACTGTCAGTGACAATTGCAAGCTTGCTGGAGAGGCTCCTCTCGCAAATGTGTGCTGTGTCGTCTTTCCATGCTTCCATGCTGCTGGATATTTCTCTTATGCATCGAACAGGTATTGAGAGAGTGCCCCCGGGACAGTAGCAGCAAAAGCACCACGGTCACAAACCATGTGCACAAATAGCAAAGACTGGCTGTTGTAGGGATGAAGGAGACAGCTTACAGAACAAACACTCGTAAACATTAATACCACTCGGTGCTTCAAAGTTCTTGAGAGGGACCATCCTGACCACTTGTGCAAGGAAGCTCTTCACCCATCCTCAAAGACCTGAAGAGCTTGTTGTTACGACGAGCTTCACTACAGGTACAAGATGTAGATGCTTTTGCATCACATACGATAACTCTGTGCACCTTCCGAATTAACGCATTTAAGAACTTGAATGCATTCAGTTTTCTGTAGTTCAATGTAGTATAAGGCCGCTGTTCCTAAGATGTCAACACCAACACCAAGGACTTTTAACATTACGACATGCTTAGTTCTTTTTGATATCTAAACCTAGGCTGGTTGTATAACGTAATCAGTTAGTCGTGTGCCACACCATGTGCAGTTCCATACCATGATTGCTGAACTATGCCTGAACTATGTGCGTACTTGATGAACCTTTAACTGATCGATCCAGCTGTGGCACCTTTCATGCATCAGTTTGCTGTTTGCAGAGGTAAATGGTCACTCCTGGACACCCGCTTCTGGTGGCATGACAGACGGATAAAGATCTTGCAGCGCCCCTGCGTGTTGCCTTTCGTGTATTGTCCTTTATCATTCTCACTCTGCAAACTCATTTCACCATCACCCACAAGTAACTAGCCCACCGACAAGCCATTAAAAGGGATAAACCTGGCAGCTGGGCTCATCCTCTAATTTTCCTGCTACCCTACACAAAGGATTGAAGTTGGTGTAGCCGTCAGATTTGAAGAATAGCTACAAAGTGTGTTTGCACTGTCAATACCTGTACTACACCCAACGATCTGATTTATAAAAACTTTGTCTTGTTCTGCAGACCTGACTGGCGTGCGATCATGTTGTTCTAACTCTGAAGAGCTACAGTAAATCAGTTTACAGTAGCAAAATATTTCGAAACCAGAATTTTATTCATTTGGCTAAAATGGGTCAATTACTACTGGAGAAAGTGAAGGTAGTATACTTCGTTTTCAATTTTGCACTGGTAATCAATTTGTGATCACAAATAGGAAACCATTTCTTTATTTTAGTCATTCCCATGTAGAAAATGTTACTGAAACTTGCTAGGTTGAATTTTTGGTTCCTTTAAAATGAAGCATAATGCTACTTTAATCACAAGCAGTTATCTAGACCCAAACAGACACTGCCAATATTCACGATACATACCTGTGAACTTTTTGATTTTATAGTAAAAAGTAGAACGTTATCTAGTGAGGCCAGTCTAGCAGTGCTATTGGAGGAATTAGAGGGCAGTAAATGGTATATAATAGGGCTCAGTGAAGTTAGGAGGACAAGAAGCATATAACGTGGGCATATAAAAGCGGGCACGTCCTGTGCTACAGGTGCTTAGCGGAGAAACGAAAACTAGGAGTCGGATTCCTGAATAATAAGAATATAGCTGGTGACATACAGGAATTCTATAGCATTAATGAGACGGTGGCAGGTCTTGTTGTGAAACTTAATAAGAGGTACAAATTGAAGGTCGTACAGGTATACGCCCCTACATTCAGTCATGATGACCAGGAAGTCGAAAGCTTCTATGAAGACGTGGAATCGGCGATGGGTAAAGTCAAAACAAAATACACTATACTGATGGGCGACTTCAATGCCAGGGTAGGCAAGAAGCAGGCTGGATGCAAGTCAGTGGGTGAATATGGCATAGGCTCTAGGAATAGCAGGGGAGAGTTATTAGTAGAGTTTGCAGAACAGAATAATATGCGGATAATGAATACATTCTTCCGCAAGCGGGATAGCCGAAAGTGGACGTGGAGGAGCCCGAATGGCGAGACTAGACATGAAATAGACATTATACTCTGCGTTAACCTTGGCATCATACAAGATGTGGACGTGCTCGGCAAGGTGCTCTGCAGTGACCATAGTATGGTAAGAACTCGAATTCGCCTAGGATTGAGGAGGGAACGGAAGAAACTGGTACATAACAAGCCGATCAATGAGTTAGCGGTAAAAGGGAAAATAGAGGAATTCCGGATCAAGCTACAGAACAGGTATTCGTCTTTAATGCAGGAAGAGGACCTTAGCGTTCAAGCAATGAACGACAATCTTATGGGCATCATTAAGGAGTGTGCATTAGAAGTCAGTGGTAACTCCGTTAGGCAGGATACCAGTAAGCTATCGCAGGAGACGAAAGATCTCATTAAGAAACGCGAATGTATGAAAGCCTCTAACCCTACAACTAGAATAGAACTGGCAGAACTTTCGAAGTTAATCAACAAGCGTAAGACAGCTGACATAAGGAAGTATATGGATAGAATTGAACATGCTCTCAGGAATGGAGGAAGCCTAAAAGCAGTGAAGAAGAAACTAGGAATTGACAAGAATCAGATGTGTGCGTTACGAGACAAAGCCAGCAATATCATTAGTAATATCGATGAGATAGTTCTAGTGGCAGAGGAGTTATATAGAGATTTATACAGTACCAGTGGCACCCACGACGATAATGGAAGAGAGAATAGTCTAGAGGAATTCGAAATCCCACAAGTAATGCCTGAAGAAGTAAGGAAAGCCTTGGGAGCTATGCAAAGGGGGAAGGCAGCTGGGGAGGATCAGGTAACAGCAGATTTGTTGAAGGATGGTGGGCAGATTGTTCTAGAGAAATTGGCCACCCTGTATACGCAATGCCTCATGACTACGAGCGTACCGGTATCTTGGAAGAACGCTAACATAATTCATAAGAAACGGGACGCCAACGACTTGATAAATTATAGACCGATCAGCTTACTGTCTGTTGCCTACAAAGTATTTACTAAGGTAACCGCAAATAGAATCACGAACACCTTAGACTTCTGTCAACCAAAGGACCAGGCAGGATCCCGTAAAGGCTACTCAACAATAGACCATATTCACACTATCAATCAGGTGATAGAGAAATGTGCGGAATATAACGAAGCATTATATATAGCTTTCATTGATTACGTGTAAGTGTTTGATTCAGTCGAAACCTCAGCCGTCATGGAGGCATTACAGAATCAGGGTGTAGACGAACCGTATGTAAAAATACTGAAAGATATCTAAAGCGGCTCCACAGCCACCGTAGTCCTCCATAAAGAAAGCAACAAAATCCCAATAAAGAAAGGAGTCAGGCAGGGAGATACGATCTCTCTAATGCTATTTAAAGCGTGTTTACTGGAGGTATTCAGAGACCTGGATTGGCAGGAATTGGGGATAAGAGTTAATGGATAATACCTTAGTAACTTACAATTCGCTGATGATATTGCCTTGCTTAGTAACTCAGGGTACCAATTGCAATGCATGCTCACTGACCTGGAGAGGCAAAGCAGAAGGGTGGGTCGAAAAATTAATCTGCACAAACTAAAGTAATGTTTAACAGTCTCGGAAGAGAACATCAGTTTACGATACGTAGCGAGGAACTGGAAGTGGTAAGGGAATATATCTACTTAGGACAGGTAGAGGCTGCGGATCCGGATCATGAGACAAATAATCAGAAGAATAGGAATGGGCTGGGGTGTGTTTGGCAAGCATTCTCAGATAATAAACAGCAGGTTGCCATTATCCCTCAAAAGAAAAGTGTATAACAGCTGTGCCTTACCAGTACTCACGTACAGGGCAGAAACCTGTAGGCTTACGAAAAGGGTTCTATTTAAATTGAGGACGACGCAACAAGGTATGGAAAGAAGAATGATGGGTGTAACATTAAGAGATAAGAAAAGATCAGATTGGGTGAGGGAACAAACGCGAGTTAATGACGTCTTAGTTGAAGTCAATAAAAATAGATGGGCATGGGCAGGACATGTAATGAGGAGGGCAGATAACCGATGGTGTTTAAGGGTTACAGACTGGATTCTAAGGGAAGGGAAGTGTAGCAGGGGGCGGCAGAAAGTTAGGCGGGCGGATGAGATTAAGAAGTTTGCAGGGACGACATGGCCACAATTAGTACATGACTGGGGTTGTTGGAGAAGCATGGGAGAGGCGTTTGCCCTGCAGTGGGCGTAACAAGGCTGATGATGATGAGTAAAATGGCTGATATTTAGAGCTTGCTTAAATTTGTCATATTGGCACCCGCAACCTTAGCATTTTTCATTTGCGTCTAGTTTAGAGCAAAACTTATCGTAAAAAATTTTAATAGCTGGAATACTGGACCTGTTGATTATATGCAGACACCTGGGGTGTGATCAGAGATGGTTGTTCGGCGCATTCGTTCGGTTACCGGCGCGCGCGATTGGCATACTCTGCGCCGACGTCGCCAGCCGCGGGGCGCGGCCACGTTTTTGGTGACGTCACAATGACGACACGCTTCTGTCAATCATCCTCCCACCGAGCATTACGTCTGCTAGGCGCCGAACCCGACGGGAGCTGGGAAGTTTGGAGCGATCCTACGGCTTCACATGGCTCGTCTGGTGGATTGGATCCAACCGGCGGCTGTGGCATGGCACGTTTGGATCCAATTCATAGTTTAATTCGAGAAAGTGGTGCTTCCGTTGGCAACTTAGGTTGTTGCGCTGGCGTTTCTAGAGGAAGGAGGAGAGCGGGTGGCGGTGCGAAACGCATTTGAAGAAATGGCAGAAAGTTAATTCCGGCGTCATTTTTGTTTCTCGAAACAAATAATTCATTGGTTGTACAGCGAAATCGACTCCATCATCGGTGCCAGCGAGCGACTGGAATGTTGTCACTGCCTCTTGAAAAGTGCACTACTCTTCCCGTCGTTTCTTTTTCTTTTTTCTTCTCGCTGTGCGCGACACCACCTAGGGACGACGCAAAGAAACTAATGGTTATAAATCGCAGTAGTCACACGTACTACTATTTGAAAACGTGTTTGGGCTTGAGAAGAAAAAATACATTTTTTTAGATAAAGATTTCATTCATTTGGAAGACGAGAAACATTTCGTTTCGTAGTATACTGTCTGCAAGCAGACGACAAACAACGGATGTAAACTTCCGGGGAGGTCACCGCTTCCTGATTGGCTGCTCTCTCCACCCAATTGTCATAAATTTTGCATACTGCCACTTAGTGACGTTGCAGCAACCGAACAGAACGCGTATCGAACAAAATATCTCCGATCGCACCCCTGTGCTGCACTGACACCAATTTATAGAACCAGTGTATCACTGAAGCGGAAATTCATCCTCTGCTTCACAACTGCAGTCAATGTCTGATTTTTCGGACTCATTAGGATTCCCAAACTGTCGAAAAATTGGGCAGGCCCAAGAAATGAATACATGCATGAAACTGCACCATTTAATAGGTATTTCTTGAATGGAGAGGCTCAAGGACAGAGTACCAGACTTGTGCAACTCTTCCAATGCATCGATGAGATGGATCCGAAAATAGCCGATAATTTATAAAGAAATTGCAGTTTCACTCAAGATATGCAGCATTGATAGCGATAGCGAAGTGCTAGAATTTGTTATAGAGAACTACACATAGTAAGGGTCATAGTTT
Organism: Dermacentor andersoni; assembly: GCF_023375885.2. Lineage (NCBI taxonomy): Eukaryota > Metazoa > Arthropoda > Arachnida > Ixodida > Ixodidae > Dermacentor > Dermacentor andersoni. The sequence continues at coordinate 109,381,152 of NC_092822.1, read as the reverse complement.
TATCGGCCGAATGCAGACTCTCACTGTCATAATGCTAGCGTGATGAAGAGCAGAAGCAGTGGCGAGTGAACACTTCGTGCTGCCTCTTGCTTGATTACGCCACCTCCAACACTAGGCCCACGGGAGCACAGTACACAAAGCCACCAGCCATCTCTCCTAAACTTTGCACCCACCACAGATTACCTCCAAGGTTGGGCACACGCAGCCACACCATGTGTAAAAGTCAGGCTAAAAAAGGATGTGCGAACTTGCCAGCACCCTCCTCTCCTTTAGCATTTGCTAGAGCACATTACTGCACACACGGCACGCATCAAGTCGCCATACTTCTCTGCTCACCCGAAAAATATATCTTACAGGTACCGTAGAGCATGTAACCTAGATCAGGTATCCAATCCAGATCACATGCGAGGCGACACATCGCCAGGTTGAAGAGCAGAGGCAATATTATCGCTCCTTGAGGTGTTCCTTTGCTAGGCATTTTAAATGTCTCCAATGTGATTTGGCCACTACGGATGCGTGCCTCCCGGTTATCGTGCTGTGGGCATGCAGAGGTTCCCTAGGGGATAAAGAATATACGCTCCAAAGCGCAGTACTAGCGGCTGAAAAATTTTCCAGAAGAAGCGGGCTGAAGTGTGCACCCGAAAAATTTGAGGTCATCCGGATACACGCGAAAGGCTATAAATCCAGAGGGTCGATTAACATTGTGGTTGAGGGCCACATGGTCCGAGAGGTACCCAGGATGCGAAGCCTGGTCTGTGGTGTCAGCGACGGGAGAGCAGCACAGACGCTCAAAACCCTCAAATCCGCAACCGACAACATAGGCCAAATGATACGTCGAGTGACATACCGAAAGGTGGGCATGCGAGAAGACGATACCCTGAGGCTCATACAGGCCTTAGTAATTAGTCGAATCATGTATGACTTACCTTACCAAATCCTGAACAGAGAAGAGGAAAGGCACGGCAACACGATAATTTGAACCGCTTTGAAGGCAGCTCTGGGCCTGCCTAAATGTACCTCCACGGAGCACATTGGGAGTATGTAATACTTTCGGTAAACTCAGGCAGGTGACTCTCGTGCAACAGGGGGAACGCCTCCGCCTCACAAAAACTGATAGGGCAATATTGGCTCAACTCAATATTCCAGCATACTCCATTTATTTCACTGAACAGGCCGTGCTTCTCCCGCCTTCGGTGAGATCCAAAATTACAGTAGCTCCAATTCCCAAGAATATGCATCCCTTGTACAACAAGGAAAGGCACAAGGCACATGCACAACATACTCAATCTATGTACTCTAATAACCCTAGGTACTATGCGTGCTACACGGACGCAGCTGCGTATGGAGAGGCGGCCGGGCAGCGCTACCAAAAGAGGTACGCCCTGGCAGTCGTGAATGCGATCTGCCAGCAGCAAATAACCGTGTCGGCCATGGCGGGATCACCCAACTTGGCCGAAATGTTAGCAGTGGCGATCACCCTCGCTCACGCAGAGCGCTTGCAAAGAGACTCGGTTGTGGTTATGGACTCCTGGAAGACATGTCACATGTTTCTCAAGGAGCACGTGACTGCGGCTAGCATCGCGATAATTTCCAAATCTTTCAATCACCATCATCGCCCACTCTGGTGCCCGGGACACACGGGGGCACAAAGGAATGAACGCATTAGCTCTAGGGTGTACCAACCGAGTGACGGCAGCCTCTTCTAACCCAAACCACTCACACTATCCCTCTCAATATCTCATCAATTTAATTGCCAAAAACATCCTTGCTCATCAGTGCGAAGTCTGCAGAAAATACCTGCTGCCTCACTCACAACTTAGCGGAGAAACGGCTGTCAATTGGCGCAAAATACAGACTGGAGTATTCACCCATCTAAAATTGCTAAACGCCATGTATCCCACTCGCTATAGGGCCAACTGCCCTTGGTGCGGTGGCATACCTGCCCTAATACATGTAACGTGGAAGGGCGCTAAGCATCCTCATAGGCCAAATAGCAATGACGCAATAGAACAGTGGGAGGCGCAACTCGCCCGTTCAGACTTGGCAGGACAAAAGTCCTTAATTAGCCAGGTCAGGCAGGCGGCAGAGGTTAGTGGGGCCCTGGACTGGGGGGCTCCAACCACCTCTCCTTCAAATCTCTGCCTGACAAATAAAGTGTTTATATATATATATATATATATATATATACACAGGCACTGTGCAGTCATTGTACAGCACCACCGGTGATTCCCCATCAATGCGGAATTCATGGCATGTAAAGCAGCATGCAAGATAAATGCAGGGTGCATTGCACATTCAGAATCTTGTGCTGTTCTCATAAAAAAGCTTAGAGTTCTTAGTGAATTTTCCTAACGTGAAACATTAAAAGGCTGCTATCTACACGGTCAATTCATTTACAGTTTGCATAGCACACATGGAGAAATTGCAAGTAACGGTCACTTTCTAGCATAGGTCGGCAGAATAAGTGGATGCTCACTTGGCAATATTTTGGCACTCGCTCACTTACCTTCATGCTCATGAATACTCGCTCAAGTTCATAGTTGCTTCCATTCATACTTGCCAGCACTCCACCAACAGTCACTCACGTTGGTACTTGCTTCTTCTAAAACTCACATTAACCAACGCTCACTCCCGTTTATACTCAGTTTCACAAGCGCACCGGCACTCAGTCCCGTTCATACCCCTGTCCACTCACACCCTTTGTCATTCGCTAATGCTTTATCTCACGCCTGCTAAATGAGCGTGGTGTGAGCACGGCTCAACACACTCTTCAGTGAGCATGTCACCCTATGCGTTCTAATGATAGTGAAGAACCATACACTGCCAAACCTGTGACTTAAAAACGAGCAACACTCGTATGACAATGATAGTGATAAGCACAGTTATTGGCCATTAAATCTAATCACCAGAGTGACTGCTGGTGCTCACATGCATCCAATGCACTACAACACTATTTATGACCTGCAGAATCTGATCAGACATGCCTCCTCTGCTTTAAAATTTGCAATGTTTGCAAACATTTAAACAATAGGTACAATTGCACCTAGTGAGAACTTGACAGCAATGATAGTGTGGTGAAAACAAATACCGACAAAATATAGAACGATGCGTGGCAGTATAGCGCACTGCTGCCAGCGGTTTTTCCTTACTGCTAGATGTCTGTTGCAAGAACACTGTGAAGTATACTTAATCTCGTCCGAGCACTGGACTAAGAAGTTTTTAAAATATACACGAACCTACTTTTACCAGCAAGTGATGCTTATCCGAGGGAAAGACACAGCTGTGAAACTGCTCCTGAAAAATGCAGCTTCTTTAGCAAGAAATGGTTAGCATAGCAGTTAGCACATTGGAAATTAGTGAAACTCAGCACTACCATTCTTCTTCCTGTGTTTCCATAGTAGCTCTTGCATCCCATGATGCAAGAAATTGGCTGAGACCTAGTACAGGAAAGGTCCAAAAGTATATAGGACGCGGTATTTGAATACTGACACTGACACTTTCACTCTTTCCACTCTTTCATGGAACCAGCATCTTGTAAACTTTTTACCGTGCTTGTACATAAATATGTACAGGTGAGACACAAGAGATTGCAGCCTCACCAGAACATGGCAGGCCTACCATCTGCTGAAGGTGTTGTGAGTACGCAACTTTGATCATCACGAACTTGGGATTGTGCTTCGTGTTTTTCACTGACAGTGTCCTATAATTTTAATCTTATAAACAGACACTGAATTATGCCCACTTGAGCCTTTTTTTTGTTTAAGAGCTCAGAAAGTCAATAAGTGCGAACGAACACTTATTGACATTCTGATAGTAGCCAACTCAAATTTGGAAACCTAGGTGTCATGCCATTGTACAAGGGCCATACCTAAAGTAATAGTTAATTTGTTTTTGCACACAAGTCTGAGAGTGCACAGGAATGAATGTTTGGTAGCATGTGACACTGATCATATCTGCATTCATGAATGGCCATTTGGCATCAATACGTGGCACTGTGTATCCACCAGTACACTAAACAAGATGGCAGCACATGATGCCACAACATGAAAGTATTACCCAGATCGAAATCTCATGTTGCGGTACTGTTGTATGCATGGGAATACCAGGATGTGGTTTCAAGTTCGCATCCTTCGTGGGTGTAGAGAACACCTTGGAGATTCGCCTGGCTAGCACTGTACTGTCCTTCACAATAGTTCTGTGCTAAAACAGCATGTAAAATTCAGTTTCTTTCTTTAATATTAGGCAAAAATATTTTTTGTTCTGTCTTGAAAACTTGCGCTGGGACATCGGTGGCCATGCTAAGTGAGCTCTGAGGGGCCAGATGCAGTCACCATGTATCACAATGGCTCTCGCTTGACTTGTAAACAGTAATGCATCCACTCAGCATCCCTAGCACCCACTGGTTTCACAAAAAGTGCCGACAGCCATTTGCCCAGAGCGTTGCATTTCAATTGCTGTGCACTGTGCAATTATACCAAATGTAAACAGTATCAATGGGCTACTGAAATTGAAGGACAAACGGCAAGGTCTGCACTTGCTGTGCAATAGTTTCAGTTGTCTGTTTTTGTTTCTCTCACGTGCTTACGTGCTATACATAAGTAAACATTATTGAAAGATGTAGTGCAGTCAAATCTACACTTTGTTATGAGTATTTTCTTTAGGGCTTTGTCTGTTCAGCCATGACCATGTTGTATACCAAGCCACATTCAGAACAAAGCCCCGCACACCCACATCTAGGCATTCCCAAGGCAACTCAGTGAAAATTGGTAAACTTGCATAGACAGTGGGGCCAAATTTCCCTCCAAGTAATATTATAAGGAGCTCTCTACATGACGCCTTATTTGGCCAACTTGTGGTGGCATGATTTCTGTTTAAGAACAAAATTCAGCCCCAAAAATTAATCATTGATGTATGGCAATTCGTGATGAACCTGGAGTGGTGTGTGGAGCTAGGTCAGGCATTATAAAAATGACCAGAAAGCATTAATATCAGCCTCGGAGTAGTCACTCTGAGACAACCACGACTGAAGCCAGTAATGAGGCCATTGATGCACTTAATACAGAAGACAGGAAAGTAACAATAGATGAAATAATGAGAACGATTGAAATAGGAATAGCGCAGTTGAAAAGACAATTGAACACTTAGGTTACCAGAAAATAAATGCTGCTGGATATTTTGAGAAACTGTAGAAGCTCCATTGCTCATTGCACAATAAGCAACTTAAAAGCAAAGTGACCATACAGCACAAAAATGTGTGCCTTCACACTTCTAACTTAATAGTGAAGACAATTGTCAGAATGAGAAGGGAAATGCTTCCCTACCCACTTCAAATATGATTAAATGCAAAGCCCGTGATACAAGACACCAGAAGCAATGCTCACCCCAGTGCATCACTGTCTGTACCAAACTAGAATGGAGTTCTATTGGAGGAGTATCTTCAAGCTTCCCGATTGATGGGCCACATGCTTGCAGAGAATGATGACTCAGTGAAGAAAGGAACAAAAGTCTTTAAAGTAATGTTGCAAAGTTTCACTTTCAATAATGCAACATAATCATTTGTGAAAGGTTGTTGCTTTTTACTTTCACTATGATCCTTTTAACTAATGCACATGCAGGTTCAGTAGTGGGCTAGTATGAACACGTTGCATGTGGCTTGCCCCTAATGTCACAGCTCCAATAGTGTAGCCACAAGTTTGATGGAAAACTATTTGGCCAGGTAAAGCCATTGTACAGCAATTACAAATCTTGTCACCAACAAGTAAAGCGACAAAACTGATGTTTCAGTGCTCGTCCGGGAACCTTCACAAAACAAGTAGAAAATGGTCGTCGCTGGAACAGTTTATGTATGCTTAAATATGTAACAAAGTGACTTCGCATAAATGGGATGAAAATTACAGTCCATTCTGTTATAAGGGTGCTGTCAGTAGGTTGAATGGCGAGTGATTCTAGATGAAGCCATGACGACACATTTCGGTCTGTCACCAAGATGCTTGCACCGTCCCTAGTCGGTGGCTGCAATGCAAAAACATCTTTGTGCTGTGCATTAGATGCGCGTTAAAGAACCCCAGGTTGTCAAAATTAACCCGGAGTCCCCCACTATGGTATGCCTCGTGATTGGATTGTGGTTTTGGCACGTAAAACCACAGAATTTAGTTTTAATTTATGCTTGGGTAGTAATTATGTCAGCATAATGTTGCAACTCTTGAGACATGTAAGACTGACAAGAATGACTAAATGTGCAGTGACGCCACCAAGAGCTCGCTTTCACAGTTTCTGATTAAACTGGTGATTTTTAATAGTGAAAGCCACTGTTTTACACCGAGAAAGCCATCAAAATAACAATAATAAAGAGCTTTTACTGCAACTGCAATAAGGGACTCATCAAACTTGCTTGTCAATGGCGTTTGGATAGCAGTGTGGCTGCCATCACCTTTCTGTTTCCATGTGAGATAAATATGTGTTCTGCAAGATGGCAAACTGTACAAGTTGTGGTTTCATGATTAGTAAAGCTCAAAGGGACAAGGAAGAACACAGGATGAGCATTTACTGTCAAGCTAAAGGGTTTTAAGTTTTGTCAGAGACTGACATGCTTGTATGGACCTCAATGTGTGTACGTGCTGAAATAGAAGCTTGTTAGTGCACTCAATAAGATGAGGTTGCATCCTCAATTTATTCTCCACTGTACAGAACAGGCCTCAGGAATTAATCTCACTGTGGTGCAAGCTCACGAAAGCTTGGCTCACACACGTGCATTTGTCATCTTCAATAAAACATGCTTCAACAATTTCACGTGCTAGCGCATACGCGCATAGAAGAATCTGGGTCTTTGGGGCTGAGCAATGTTGTGGCTGTACCGAAGCCGTCGGGCATTGTTGATGTGTTCACATTATAATTTTGAGCCATCCATATCACATCTAACTTGCATAAACCTGTGCTGTGCATGAACCCAAAATGCCATCCATGGTGTAGAACCAAATTTGAGAATCACTACACTGCATGGTTTGTACTATTACAGTGGGTTGCTAACGTCATGCAGAATGCACCAAAAAATCCAGTGAGGTGGTGTAAGTAGCAGGTCCCAGGAGCTTTACAAACAGCCTTAAATGGGATCGAAATACTGCGCTATATGACTGTCCAAGGGTGTGGCCATTTTTATTGCTGATGTCCAGCCACACCTGTTTCAGAGGTTGATAAGCAGCCCATGTTTTTCATCACTTACTTTGGCAAAGTACTGTTGCATATTTCTGTGGCGTCAGGTGGGTGTAAATGCTGCGATGCGTGGTGGGACTCTGGAGAGGAGGGTAGCAGGCGATAAGGTGGGGAACGTTGGTGCATCGCTAAGCGGAGGGAGAAGTAATGGCCCATGCCCTGATTAGTTCGTGCAAGTGATGACATCTTTGGGGGATGGGAGGCCACTGCGCCAGTTGGCTCAAGTGATGGCTCTTGTATTGAGGTCATTGCAATAGAGTGGAAACAGCGTGTGCATCTACCATGGCCGTGGCGGCTGCAGGATCTGATTTTTTTCTAGTAGCTTAGGATAATATTGTTGCACTGTTGAATGGTGAAGGAGCCAGGCAAACCACAAACAAGCAATGAAATGCCCTAGAGCAGCCTGTCTGTGACCAGGAAAAAGAACGCACCTAAATGGCTGACGCAGTTGTGTGCCAGCTGAAGCATGAGATTCAAGCTAACGAGGCTGTTGGGATCGGGGCTATAGTGCATGTAGACTTTAAAAACAGTTTACACCCTCTCATGTGTTTCCTGCGACCTTCTGAGGTGTGCCCTGTCACAATATAATCATTATCTGTCTTGCTTGTGTTTCGTTTCTTAAAAAACACTTGCTACTATCCTGTCAAGAATGCTACGTTGCACTGATAATGCACACGCCATGCATGACCTGAAAGTATCAGGCATGCCGTGTTAAAGAAAGGAGAGACACACAGTATAGATGATGATTATTGTTGTGAGACAAAGATGCACCCCTAATGGCATAAACTGCTTTTAAAGTGCATCTAAAATGCCCATAGAGCTTGGTGACACAATTGGGTTAGAATAAAGCAAAGTGCAGGGTTGAAGAGCAGCTCCATGGATGTGTAACCAAGGTTTTGCTTGATTGTAGCCAATATTCTGACATGGACAAAGGGCAAAAAGAAGACTCATTCAGTGGGTGATGTCACATTGACCTCTCAGTGACATGTTTCAGGAGCCATGAAGATGCTCAGCCATGTCATTTTTGATAGAATGGTGTGCTATGATATGAAAATTATTTATTTTAGAGTACTGCAGGCCAGGAAGTGGCCGAAGCAGGAGTAGTTATGTTACATTAGAAACTTGTTAAAAGTAATTCACACAGAGGAATCAGTAGCAACCCAGTGAAAACATCTTGTGGGACATCCGAATCACGTCCCAATGTCCATGCATCATTTCCCATTTTGGAGCCGAATAGGACACCCACATACCGTTAGGCTTCAAATATCCTACCGCAGATGTCCCAAAGATATCGCACGTGGACGTGTTTCGAATATCCTACCACGGATGTCCCAAGGTTAACCCATATGAACCTTTTTTCGGCACAGATGTGAATATTTGTCCTCCAATTGAGGCTTTGTCTTTCGGTTTCCTCATAACAAAATTATGTTTCTCGCACGTTCGAATTACAATTTGAAGCGGTCGTGTCTGCAGCTCGTGTGTACATCGTACATTACGAATTTTATGACGCAATTTTGAAAACTTCAGTTAGTTGAATAAGCGACTTGCACTTGGCGGAAGGCCTAGAAGAATGAGGAGTATGCTGCCCTTCTGCACACGTCGTTGTGCGCGTATCTCTTGATGCGTGGGCGCTATGGCCATTACATATATCATACAGCATGTGCTGCAAATGTAAATGGCAAACACTGTGCAAAAAGCTTACTGTGTTTTTCCGCTTACTTCAGATGCTTGCGAGAGAGAGAGGACTAAACTTTTATTTTCTGAAACGGCAGTCCGAGTCAGAACCCGTTTCACCTTAGGCGGGAGGATTCGTTATTCTAAGAACCCTCTGGCTTGGGCTGCCTCCTTGGCCCAGGCGATGAGACTTCATTGGTCGTCTAGGTCACCAGAGGAAAGCTTGGCCTCCCATGTTTCAGTTGTATGGATCTGCGGTGAGTTGGGGCGCTCTTCTTGTGCTTCTATGGGGCGGCCTTCTTTGGAGTCGTCTTGTGGAGCTTGTGAGTTAGGGTCTGCGGATGTGTCACGCAGTGGGCAATCCTGTACCATGTGTTGCAGGGTGTCTGGAACATCGCAATGGGGGCATGTGTACGAGTACTGCATGGGATACAGTCTGTGCATGATTATTCCGTGTACATAGGTGTTGGTCTGTAGGTGGCGCAGGATGACTTCTTCCTCTTTGCTCAGGTTCTTGTGTGGCGAAGCGTACATTCTTCTGCTGAGTCGGTGGTGTTGCAGAAGCTCCAAGTACTTTAGGGCAATGTCATCAACGTTGGTGGCCGGCCTAGTGTGGGATGGCAGGAAAGCCGAGCTCGCGGTATGCTCGCGGGCAGCGGCATGTGCCGCCTCATTTTCTGTCATGCCCTGATGGCCTTGGAACCCAGTTGATGTGGGTGTCAGGGAGCGGGCTGCATGCGATGTGATTTCTCAGTATGTTGAGTGCGGTTTCTGATATGCATCCTTTTTGATAGTTGCGAGCTGCTGCTTGGGAGTCTGTTAGGATTACTGCTACTTCGGGGCAAGTTATTGCCAGAGCGATTGCCGTTTCCGCTGCAGTCTCGGGGGCTCTTGCTCGGATGGTGACAGCTGTAAGTTCTTTGCCTTGGTTATCCGTGATGCTTAGGGCAAAGGCATTTCGTTTACAGAGCCTTTGCGTTTACAGAGCCTAAGGTTACGGGGCAGCGCCGACATTTTTGTGTTGGTGCACTCGAGCGGCAATCTACCTGGCTGGGCGTCCTTTTCTTCTTTTCGTCATGTCGCCAAGGCCATGGATATACGTGGGTAGGTTGCTCTTCACGCGATTTGTGTTACCCCCCCCCCCTCCCCGTATTCTGAATGTGCCATGAGTCCAGTAGTGGTCTTTTTCGCGAGTTCGTCTCTGTTTGAAGAATTTGAGTTTCCTGGAAAGCAATTTTGTGGTCGGCGTCTTCAGAGTGTTCGGCGACGACGCTGCGTATATGGTTGAATGTTCTGACGTCGTTCTCGTGCTGCCTGATCCTTTCTTTTAGATTTTAGCGGCACTCTCGCGGGTCAAGCTCCCCAGCACCGGTCATCCCTGCCGCCCAACGCCACGGCAGTCGTCTCACCCTTTCGTTCGCCCGCGCGCCCCCTTCCCGTCTCCCCACCTTCCGTTCTCTCCCCTCCTTTCTATACAAAAGACCCTTCAAAAGCTGTACACCGCCATCCGCGAAGGACAACCCCTGAAGAAGGAGCCGGATGGGCTCCGAAACGTCGGGCTAATAAAATTGAATTATTTCGTTGGAGTAAGTTTGAAAGTCCTAATCAATTTCCCAACCAGACAGGCAATTCTGTCGAAATGTTTAGCTTCAAAGACCACAAGGCATCGAATTTAGGGCGCGCTATTAACATGTCGTTTAATTTCAACAGATCGAAAAGGGCAGACAAGCTCTCGAAACAAAGAAACACAGCCTTACGTGCTCTTCCATATGAATGCTAGAAAAGATAGGCTCCAATACCATAAATAATACGTGCGATTTACGTGTAAATGTGTCCGTAGAACACGAAAATCTGCACGCGGGAAATGTCCGTTTCTTGGGAACAAGAAGTGCAGCGCCACAGAAACAGTGCGCAGCACGAACAGCCACCACCTACGCGACCGCCTCATGCCGTTCCTTTCCTGTGAACGCTGCCTGACACGACTGCCACAGACGGTTGAGGCAATCGAGTCTTTATACCCTCCGCCCACTCCAGTGCGCACATCGGCACCGGCAGGCGCCGACTAGGCGGCGGCGGCACCCCACATGATCGGCAAGCGGTGTCGGGCCAGCGTGAAGCCGACGTCTGTGTCCAGCCAAAACATTCCCGCTCGGCATTGTGCAGCCCTACGCGTCCGTGCCGGCATCCGTGACCGAGCCAGCGCCGACGGGGCCGGCAACATAAGTCCCCACGAAACACAGAACCTCTTAAAAACTTCTTGAAACGGCTACAAACGGCTATAGACGTCTTGGTCTACGATAAGACTGAAAATAGAATTTCTTCTAAACATAACCTCAGCACTTGGAATATGCTAGTATATATTCTATCTGCGGCAAAACCCACTACTGGTGTCACTAGAGTCTATTTTGGTAAACACATTCAGAATGTCTAACTCAAGAACTTTTCTAGATCTTTTTGTCTAAAAGTGCATAAAATGCCAAACGACGTGTTAAAGTGCGGTTACCGTCGGCCGTCGGCGTTAGCGAATAAAAAACGCCACAGACACATCGAACTCGTTGGAAGCAACATAAGTTAATTGGCTTTAATGTTAAATAATTTCACACCAGAACTTCAACAATCAAGGGCGTGTTATTGTTTTCCATACGGGGCGAGCACACGACGCCTGGAAACCATTCTATGCTCGCGCAGCAGGTATACTGACAGCAGCAGGAGCGAAACGCCGGCGTTGCACAGCGGTGTCGCAGAGCCACCGCGCTGCGATCACTTCGGCGGCATAATCCAAATTGGTCGGATATCTCATTCTGTGCTGAAAACACTGGGAGGCAGGAAGTTTGAAAAAACGGCCACTGCCGCCCGCAATGTCTCGTACGTGGGTTCGTTATGCCAGTTGTGCGTCATTCTAAGCCGTTCTGTACATTTATACTGGATATTAACTGGAGTCATTTAGCTGTGCTGATGCTGTTTGCCGTGTGTTTTACATCAGTGCTTCGTGACATCGGCTGTATTGCCTGTTTTCGCCGACGGCTTACTACCACAATGGCGGGATCTGCGTTCGCCGCCTTCGTGTCTCGGTGTGTCTTTGTACGTACGTCGCACGTTCGGATAACACTTTTTCCGGTAAGTGAAATACATTGCACTTCGTTTTTCGTCAAAATGTGAATATTTTTAGATGTTACCCGCGACAATTCTTGATAGATGGGCTCTTCTGCCCTGCGAGTTTTCGTCATCACTTTTATACGAGGGTTCTGCTTGTGTTCAGCCGTTCAGCACTACCGCGCTCCACGACTTCCTCAACACCAGTCAGAACTTTGCCCTGCTTGTTAGTCTTTGTGGTTAACGTAGCACGAACCTACCGAAGGAGTGCATTCGAAGACGACGCGCTGGCTGTAATGCTGAATCAGACTGAACTCGCCCTATTTTGTGTTCTTTTGTTCTTGCGTGTGCGCGCGTGTGTGTCAGTGACTATGCAGTTTGTAGCGTTCCCACTTTATAGCAAAACAAAAATATAACTGCAGTGTTTACTTCATCTATACAATTCCAAATTAAATCGTCTGCTGATGTACAAATTTCACGTGTGTTTTGTTCTAAATAAGCAGCAAAACCTTTAACCTAGTAGGTGCTTCATCTGGGAGTGAAATCACGACAGCTTGGCATTTGTTAATGAATGATTGTGACTGGGTCACCTTATTTGTAATTGTAAATCTGCCTTTCAACTGACTTGATGCTCTCTTATTTTGTTCCTTTCACTCTATAGATGGCTGGACATCCTTCTTGTACCTTGGCGCTAGCTGGATGACGGGACCTCATCGTGATCAGTGTAAGCCAATGTACTGTACCCTCTCTGGTCCTCCCAGTGCATTTTATATGGGTTAAGGCCAGGGAGCGCTTCGTGGTAAAATAGCTAGTTGGTGTCTCAAAACAGGCATTTTTTGCACTGGTCCTTTATAAGCTGCCACTATTATAACCAATTTCTCAGTGCCAGTGTACATACACAGTTCTACTATTAAGTATTTTCCCCCTAAGCCTTACAAAATTTAACTGTAGGTAGTCAGTCCTATGTAAGAACTCGCAAATTAACTCTATTGTGTCATATGAGTATTCCATACATGAGTAAAAATTTGCTACGACAGTGTACATTACACCTTGCTTCCCGAATGCACAAATGTATTCAAGCCAATATTTGATTAGTTTGGTATTCTAAATGCTTTCTGTGTGATTTAGTTTCTTCGCAGGAATTTACTGTACATCATCAGCAAGCAGTCTAATTTAGGATTTACGTGTGCTGTAAAAGGTGTGCTTTGCCGCTAGAATTGATAAAACATGGGCCGAGGCTTCCATACAAGGACAAACTTCAATTTCGCTCTACCACCGTCAGCACTTGGCTGGCGCTTGCAAAATGAATCACATCAGGTAGCTTGTGCCAGACTGTTTTTTAACTTTATTGTGAGGAGATCACAAAGTGATGTGTGGAGGCGCCTGCGTCTGAGATGTAGATTGTGCTGCAACAGATGTGCGTGTAGAACAGGCATGATGCTGAGGGTTCCAGCAGTTTGCAGAGGTGCCTTTAAAATTTTCTCATAACTGCAATTGTACCTGTGCTGTTTTTTGTCACCTGTTTCAATGATATAATTGGAGGTGTTGTCAGAATTCAGCAATTTATTTGCCCTGGCCCAATAGCCTGCCACATTTGACTTTTTACTAGGTGGGCAATTATTCAGCATGGACCATTACTTGAATACACCTTTTTGTGTGCAGTCGCTTCTCAATTGCGGGTCAACGTAGATGCTCAGAATTACCTCAGGCTATAGATGCACTGATGAATTTGCTACCTATACGTATCACTTTGCGCTTTCTCGCGCAAACAGCATGTTAACACTTCCAAGACAGTGGACAATGTTATCGTTTGATCACATCATGAGATACTTTCAATTTTGTATGACGCATCATTTGTCTGAGGTATTGCCGTAAGCCAATTAGGGTCACATGAAAATATATCAACAAAAATGATTGATCCAGCTAGGAGTGTTGCTTTGGAACACTACTTTATCACCAGTCCTCCTTTGCATGCTACCTGCTTACTCTGTACTGCGTCATGTTTAAGTTTGAAAGAAAGGCAACAGCTAGGCACTGCAAAATGCCAAACTTGCTTTTAGTTCAACAATATAAAACGCTGTTTAACTTTTTAATTAAGCTAGTACATCATTTACCTGCAGAGTGGATTACTGTTTTAATCTGATTATATTGTGCAGGAAGCTTCTCAGACTTGTTTGACAGGTTGATAAGTGGCTTTTCAGCCATGAAACACCATATATTAATTTAAAGGCTGACTTTGACTCTGCTATGCAATTTAATGACTATATGCCAGGAAATATATTTGTCATTTTAAACATCATCGCGTACATACCTTAAGATACCCGTAATTTAAGAGAAAGGAGTGCTTAAACTTATTTTTAATGTGAGGCAAACTTCTTACTTAGCAGATATTTCTAATTGAAGTTCCAATTTCAATATTCCCATTTCCTCGCTCGCCTTTTTTTACCCTCTTCTGTGCAGGTATTCCTTGCCTATGTCTACAAGAACCATCACGTGTGGCCTGTGACAGCAAGCTTTTGTGGGCAGCAAGTGCTCTCCTACAAAGGCTGGCCTGCTCCGGCAGTGGCGGCAATCATCTTCAAGATTTATCTATGATCACCTTTGCTGCTATTTGTCACTCTTGTTAGTTACACTTTCTGCATCTTTTCTCATTTATTAGGTAATAAAGTATGAGTATGTGACGTGGTGTGAAGTTGATGTCTTGCTGCATTTTCGCTTGCAATCATCTTTTATGCATGAAGAGCTCATCGTACACTTTATGAAAAAAAATAACAGCATATTATGATTTATCTTTCAGTTCTGGTAACGTGCAATGTACAAGGAATTCACTAATGGACGATATGCCGAAGAACTGGCCATTATTTCTGCGTGATGCTGTGCAAGCATGTGGCATTGCCTTACAAGAGGCACCCACAAAGTAAGTTACAATTTACTTTTAAATGAAGCGTGGACATCAGAAAAAATATATTTATACTGCTAGTTAGAGTGGTTCACAGAGTTTTTCCAGATGTGTACTATCCTTTATTTCTTAACTCATTGCAGCACAGCGTTTTGTTTCATATACTGGTGTAAGGCTATTGTGCCCCCTGTAGCTGAAAACAGGATGTAATTTTTGCCTGAACTGCAGCATCACTCACAAAATTTTTCTTTGCTAGAAACTATTTCAATTTGGTGGAGACCCAGCAGGGCAAAGTTTTGTCAATAATGACGTGTTTCATGCAGAGGTGTTCCTATTTATGTCAGTGGGTGAACATTGGAATGATATCAGCATACAATACAGATCTTTTATTTGCAAAATAATTCTGACAGGCGGCATGCAATTGATTGGTTTAATTAAAAAGCACTGATTGACCAATGAGGCTGTACTACACTATTCCCATGGTTCATATCTGGAAAAACTACCTGTGTCCTATCCTCTATCCGACAATATAAATTTTTTTTTCTGATGTCCATGCCTCGTTTAAAATAAATTGTAACTGTGGGCAAACGTCGGGTTACTGTAACAGCTGCCGCAAAAATTTGAGGGAATGTCTAATAAAAGTCTTCAGTTGTTCTTGTCAAGCTGTCCATTAGCCAACTTTTAGCGTAACGTTAGCAGGGCTTACTGAAGTACTTCTAGACGTCCATGGCTACAAAATGTCTTGATCAAGACAGCTACTAGGCTTTTGAATTAGCCGTTCAAGACATCTTTTAGACATCAAATAGCTGCTTGCGTGTTTCGTGGGTCGGCCTTTTTACGGTGGAAGCTCTTTATGGCAGCATGATTGGCTCCCAGCGTTCCGCCGAAGAACGCCTGATGGTCGGCCCTCGGCCAGTTTTGCTTGGGAGTGGCCAAAGCTTACTTCTCACCCGGTGGCATAGCCACACTTTTTCATCTCTTTTAGGGGGGGGGGGGGGGGGCACCACTTGACCAGGGACGGGATAGGATGAGAGAGGAGGGGGGCCACGTGCCGGCGTTCCCCCCCCCCCCTGGCTATATGTTCCTTCCGCACCAGCCGATGAGTGGCCATTTCAAGGCAATACAGTTGTTTGTGACCTGGGTGGATCCTTCATTATTCAATACCACTCCAGTAAAAGCACTTCGTCTGTAGGAAGTCTGAATCATGTCCCCATCTCCATGCACCGTTTCGAATACAAATGGAACATCCACCGGAGCGTCCAGTTTAAGATAACGCACCGTGGATGCCGCAAAGGTATCGCACGTGGACCTTTTCTGACATACACGTCAATATCTGTCTTGCAATGGCTTCGTCTTTCAATTTCCTCGCAATAGAATTATGTTTTCTCGCATGTTTGAATTACACTTTTAAGTTATGGCTGCAGCTCGTGTGCACGTCGTAGTTTGCGAATTCTTTCCCGTAATTTATTTTGAAAAGTTTAGTTATAGTTCGATGCGCCACTTGCGCGGGGTGGAAATCCTAGAAGAATTAGAAGAATACTGCGCTTCCACTCCCGTGCGTGCGCGCGTAACGTGCGCACGTGATCAACCTGTTTTGACGCGTTGGTGCTCTGCCCGTTGCATCTGTCACGCAGCGTGTGCTGCGAACGTCCGGTGGCAGAACATCCGGATGTAGGATATCCGAAACAGGTCCACGAGCAATATCTTTGAAGCTTGCGTTGTAAGATATTCGAAACTTGACGTCCGGCGGATGTCCTATTTGCCTCAGAAATAGCGCATGGGCAGTGGGACAGGATTCAGATGCCCTACGGACGAAGTTATTTAAGTGAGGCTTTAAAAATATCTGCACGGCACCCTCAGTAAATTTTTTTGTGTGTGTGTGAACAGCGCCGTCGCACGTTGCCTGGTTATTGCTTCAGACGTCAGCAAATTTTACTGTGTGTCACGACATCATATATGACAATGATGTGAGGTCCACAATATCGAAACATCAAAGTGGAATATTTTTTGTGTTTCTCAACCTTCATACTTTCTAAATAACATCCTTTCATGTCATCATTTCAAAATAGATTTGACCAATCGTTGAGCTTTAATGTATAAGCATTTTTTGGCGAGTACCCCTGCAAAATCTGTCCATCATACAAAAAGTACAATCTGCTGTATCTGCGCAAGAATGCGTAATTTGCAAAGACATTTAGTCGTTATAATAGTGTAAATTTAGGTTATTGGTCGCTTTATCAGTGATAATGGAGAATTGAAACCCTCCAAAAAATGATCAGCGAGAATACGCGTATGATCAGATTTACGCATACCCATAGGGATACATAGGGTTCTATAGGGTTCCATAGAAAATGCATGGGGAAGCCTATATAGTAAGGGTGGGCCAGCTGAAATTTGAGCTTGGGTCAACTTAAATTTGGAGTTTGACCAACTGAAATTTGGGGGTGGGCCAACTGAAATTTGGCAGTCGGCTGGGAGGGCCGACTTAAAATTTTGGGTTGGGAACTTGAAACTTGGGGTATGCATCTAATTATGTGTAAGCATACGTTAGGCAACTCCGGTGGAGTTACTGCATACTAATAGTGGTAAACTTGTCAGAAGCTTTTTTACGTATCCACAGTAAGTTGTAGTCATGATCGATAGATGTATATGTTAAAAAAAATCAAGAAAAGATAAGGTTGTTTTGATATCTTCAAAGGAAGTTGCAAACTAATCTGCTTTGCTTTCCAACCTAACATAATTCCTGTTCCTTCATCATCATGAAATTAAAAGTATGCTCCGCATTTTCACGCACGTGTCTTGTTTTGCTGCCTTCTCTTATGAACATCGGAAGTTCACTTCAGGGTACAGGAGAGAAGTGCCTTATGTTTAGAAAGGGTGGCATACACAGCTTGCTGTCTGTGTCAACATAATCTGTTCTTCCGGTGTTCTTTTTATTGCGACAGCAACTATATTGACACTTGAGGCGCATCACCGTCGGCGTAGCCGTGATGTTCCGTATAAAGTCCAAGGGCGATAACATCGTCGCCATTCGCCGTATGCTGCATGTGTGAGGGAAAGCGTGCGAGGATGAGCCGGCGATGATGGCTGTCTCGTGCGCGCAAGGGAGGAAGCGCGCCGTCTTCCGTCGCGCGCAAGGCACCGGATGAAGGAGAGGTAGCAGAGCGTTCTACACTGGCAGCAACTGCGTACGGCGCGGTCACTATCTTGAAAGCGATCTGCGACGTGGGGCAGAGTCTAGGTGCGCCGACGGCTCATAGCTTTGTAGGTGCTGTGTTCTCGCCGCTCAGTTTGCGTTCAAGCGATGGACAGCACGAAGGTCGCTTTGCTCAGTGCTGCTGCCGCGCTTCATCACGCCAGCGTTTTGAGAGCGAGTGTCCGCGGTCATCGAGTGTTATGTGCTCACGTGAGCACGCTGACACCATGCTTATTAAAGTAGTTTGTAAGCGAATGCTCACGAGTTTATACGGCCGGTAAAACTACTATCCTTACTTTGTATAGCTGTCTAGTAATTTGCTATCGCAATCGATGCTTCGTCTTTCGGGCGAAACTGCTATTTTTTTATGGCGAATAGCTTTCTTTGTCTGTTTCGCCCGTTTTCGTGATTGTCGGTGGTGGGAGTTGCGATACAAAGGCGTCGAGGGAAAGGGAGCATGCTCTCGCACAACCGAGTTGCGGGTAGGTTAAGACCCAAGAGAAAGGGATGATTGTGAAGACGAAGAGGCGCTATTTTCTGCAACGGTGCCTTTAGGGAGCACGACTCAGCATCTTGAGGAAATGAAGGGGGTATGAAGAAGAAAAAGAGAGAGAGAAGGTCAAGGCGTTTACAGAGCCTTTGGCTGTCAGCGGTAGCCAGGCGACGTATTCACAAGTTGCACGACAGCCCCGTGTCCTCCAGGAACGTGAGAAGGTGCCTGAAGGCGGAGCTGTGGTACTGGCCGGAGAACAGTAGTTGCGATGCCGAGATCGCAGGGGATCCCAGGCGTTGCAATGACGCGTAAAGAGAAGCCCTCTCTTTGGAGAAAGCGGGGCACAAACAAAGATGCTCGATTGTTTCAGCCTCGCCGCATGCTGAGAAAGTCAGGCCTTTGCTGTACCTTCGGGATGCCGCCCCAGGAGCAGCCAATCCGGAGGCGTAGCAGGAGAGGCTAAGTTACTGTACAGACTTCCTCTCCCGAAAGGGAGAGAGAAAACTTCATTAAATGTCCTTGGTAGGGTCAAGGGGGGCGGGAGACGGGAGCTCCTGCTTTGTGAGGCCGCTATCATGAAGGGGACGGTAGGTCGAGGGCAGGACCAAATTTATAGTAGACTGCCTCGCTACCAAGCTGCGAGGAGGAAATAGGACTGTCTCATGAGCTTTGTGGAGCCCAAGAATGCTCCATCAAGTGGGCCCTGCGCCTGAACAAGGCTGCCGCAACATCGTCCCTGTTGTATGCACTGCCGCTGGTTTCCCTGACGCATGCCAGGAAAGGACAACTAGAGGTCCTGCACAGGACGGCCATAAGAAATGTCCTGAGGTTTCCAAGGCACTCCAAGATCGGCGCAACCTTGGCAGAGGCCGGTGAATGGCCACTGTCACTGCTCATGTTGCAGCGGGGACTGGGGCATACTGACAGGCTACACCGCGCACCAGATGGCCAAGATCTCCTAGCCCGATTCCGGAACCTGCTGGCTTCACGCATGGGCAGCCTGTGCCGCCTCTATGAGGAGGCAGTTCCCCATATATATAGCAGTGGCTCTTCCTCCTCCCCATCACCGACCTTCGTACGTGCACCTCTCCCTCAAGGGGATAGCCAAGCGGAGTGCACCAGCCGACCTACCGAACCCGTATGTCTTATAATTCCATCGTGCACCTTTGTTTTTTTATATATTTTGCTTTTCGTTGAACAGCTTGGCTAACGTTAGCTCGGACACACCGTATATATAACATATATGTGAATGCGCTCAAACTGTTCAGTCAGTCATTCTTATTAAGTCGTCGCATATATACTGGGTGTCTCAGTTCACTTGGACCAAGATTTAAAAAAAGAACCCAAGAGCTCTAGAGAAATTGTACCTACTGCATAGTAGCGGCAGTTATGTGTACTTACAGTCAGTATTTTTTTTTCACCACGAAGTGGTAATTAATTGTATTTAATTAGTGAACTTCTTTATTATTGCTTGAATCGCAAACATGTCAATTACAACGATGTAAGGCACCTTAAATAACCTCTGAACCAAGCATTTATTTCGTGCTGAAGTGTGCCTGGTTGTTTTTTCCAAGGAAAAACAAAAGCCCGCGAAATAAATGCGCGCTCGCACGCCGCTACTCAAGCGCCTCAAGCAACATTCGAAAGATATAATGCTGCATTTGTTTATCCCCGCGTAGAGGACGCTACCGGGTTCGCTTGGCGACAGGTCCATTTGATAACAGTGCGGTAATTGTCGAGGTCTTCAACCCTGTGCACCAGAATTGAATCGTCCATTCGAGCGTATAGGTTATCCTAGCATTCTTCTGCTGCAGGAGACCAAGGAAACGTCTCCGGGTCTTCATCACTCCTAGCATAACGCATGCTCATTATGGACAGGAGAAAATACAAGTCGCCATTTTTGTACACAAAGACACCGCATGCGCAGCTGGACACCGCCACCTTTTGCACGCCACATCAAGAAATTGTAACAGTGAGAATACGTTACAATAACAAGCACATAGTCATCGCTAGTGCATACTACAGACCATCGGCAAAATCACAGGACACAAATTATGATTGGTTATGGCAGCTGAAACACGCCTACCCAAGAGATACCACTCTGGTAGGTGGGGACTTCAATGCGCCGCATGAATCATGGGGATACCGAAACTCAAGCTCAAAACGAACAAGACAATGCAGCCAGCGAAAAAGCGGGGCTTTTGTTTGCCAGTGATCTCGACTATCCCACGCGACGCGGTTTGCAACCTGGACAACGTGACACGATTCCAGAACTGACTTGGTACTCTGGCAACATCATTAAGGATTAGCGTTGCGGCCGTGAGACGATGGGTAGTGATCATTACGCAATTTGGATTGAGCTGAACTCAACTCTGAGAAAAGTTCAGAGAGGCGCTCGATGAACATCTAGAACTTCCTCTTGAGGACCTCCTGCGAAGGGCCAAAGAACAAGTCACCACTACCGCACTGGTTACAACAGATGTCCTCACACCAGATACCCACCTCCTCAGCCTCTGGGAGAGCAGGAAGCAGGCAGAGCAAGAATACCTATTATCAAGAAAGGATTATAAGAAATTGTTGACTTTGCGCAAAAAAAAAAAAAACAGCGGAGGCGAGAAGATGCGCTAAGCAGCTCAGCCGGGAGAGATGGCTAGACTTCTGTAGCACTCTGTCACACCGTTCCTGTCCAGGGCGCTCGTGGCGCACTTTCCGAGCTATGAATGGTCAAAAGAGGACTAGGTATAACATAGACAACATACTGATCCACACCTACCACCAGTCAGACCGTCGAGGAAGTAGAACATAAGGCAGCATGCATCTTTTTCCCGCAGCCAGTTTATTTGCCACCATCCGATATCTACGCCCCTCCGCCCTCTGAGAACGTAGATGGCATCAGTGCACCATTCAGCCTGCTTGAGTTAGAGCTAGCACTTTCGAAAGCGAAGCGGAACAGTGCCCAAGGACAAGACAGGATCTACTGGAGCACGCTCCGCAACGCAAACACAAGCTCCTAGAGTTGATCAACAAGCTCACAGGATAACCCCTATCTTCTGCATACCACCATCAACCGCGAGAGGAAATTTTGCAGAGGACGACCAGACATTCTAGTAGCAGTTGACTTGAAGAACTCTTTTGATACCATTGGCCGCCCTGCTATTATCAAAGCAGTCGAAAGCACCCAAGCAGGTACCAGAATTGTAAACTTCGTGAAGGCATTCTTAAGAGACAGGACATACGAATTTAAGCTATCTCCCGGTCATTTAGCCAGGCACTTCACCAACTCTGTAGAGTCCCACACTATTTAATGTCGCCATGGCCAAGATGGCGCAGCTGAAAACCTTTGGTTTACAATGTACGCTGATAATATCACCCTGAGGACGACCTATAGGCTGAGTTCAGCTGAACAAGTAATAATGCTACAAAATGCACTGGACATAATTGATCAGGCGCTGAAGCCAACAGGCATGAGGCCCTCGCTGGAGAAGACGCACTACATAGCAATGCATGACAAACATGGAAGGTCCGACATAACCCTTTACTTAGAGGGATACCTCAGAATACTGGGCATCCCTATCAACAAAGACGGCACGGCAAGCACAAGGCTGCAACATTTGAAGCAGCAGTGGCGCACCTTATCAAGAGGCTAACCCACCACAATAGAGGGGCAGGAACAGAGGTTGCAAGACGACTTACGGTAGCTGTTCTCATCGCCAAGATAAGGTACGGAGCTCCACATTACGACCTGACGGCTGCAAACTATAAGCAACTTGACAAGCTACATAACATGGCTACGAGGACAATCACGGCCTACCGATACACGCAAAAACAGAATAGCTGTACAGATATTCCTGCCTCCCGACGGTGAAAGCACTGGTTAAAACCCACAAGCATAACCACGAAACGAGGCTGAAGAACACGCGGAATGGTCAGCGACTGCTATCTACATTGCATGGCACGAACCTGCACCTTCAAGAGCTGGATCACCTCCTTGCGCCCTGGGGTGAAATAAAGGTTACGGAACACAGACGAATAACCACGAAAACCAAAAATGAAGGCAGGGCATACCGACAACAAAAAGTATTAGAGGCGCAAGAAAATCACAAAGGAACAAAAATATATACTGATGCTGCCTCACAATACGATGAACATTCACGCAAAATGTATGCCGCTACCGCTTCTTACAGAGAAAGCGGGCAAGTACAAGCCGTGAGCCACAGCGGCTATGCTCACTGGACAGCCACCAATCTTGAACTACCAGCCATCGAAGAAGCCATTCAACTCTGTGATGGGCGCACAGAAGACACGGTTCACATCTACACTGACAGTTAAGAGGCCCTCAAGCCACTTAACTCCCGATCCTACACAACCATCATAACGCACCGCATAAAACAAGCCTGCCGCCACCTGCGTGATAATAGACATGCACGCATCTTCCTACACTGGACACCAGGTCACAACATGAGGGGAGCGGGGAACAAGGTGGCCCATGGGGCTGCAGGCAGAGAAGACTGCCATTGCAGCCCTGAAGTGAGCCCATCACTGTTGGCCCACACCTATAGCTCCCCGCCATTCGTGGTTGTACCAGATCACCAGATTGCTCGGCTGAGACACGAAAGGAAGGCTCTACTACGGGAGTCCATTCCTAGCATCCTTCCTCCCATTCTCGCCTTCCCAGAACAGCCAAGTTCTCATCCACAAGGCAACAGCTAAGGCATCCATTACATCGGATGTTCTGAGCAAGTGGAGAGGAACACAAGTGGAATGCCCCAACTGCCCTTCGATCAACGTCGATCTCAAACATCTGATGTGGTCCTGTTCTGCCACAGCCAGCCTCAGGGACAAGCACACCCGACTTCTAAAGGTGGCATCGTACGAAAGCTGGCTCACACCGCAAGCAGATGCCACCAGAAGAATTCTGTCCTTTGTTAAGGAGGCAGGCGTCCTTCCTTTCACCTGATCTCTTAGGCCAAATGCCATCCTTTCTAATAAAAGCGTTAATCAATATATCTAGCACCGCTTAGTATAAGGATTCGTCATGTAGGATTGCTCGAGAGGTTTCGCGACCTAACTGGCGTGGTGCGATAAACGTCAGCATCTGCGGAAGCAAGAATGTTGTGCTCGATCATGAGGTACTCGGGATAGCTTTAACCTTCGCGTATCGTGAAGCAAAGCTACAAAAGAAATTCACCCAATGTTATAAAAAACAGGGCGCGGAAGAGCACGAAAAAAGAAAAAGAAATGCAGCTCTCGGAAGAACAGAAAATACCTACTCAGGAGTTTATTTCAATAAAAAATGAACCAAGAGCACGTAAGGCTTCTCAGTCGTCCACAAAGAAACATCCAAAGGTGCAACTGGTTTAGCCGTTTACCCTTTCTGTCTCATGAACTCCGGTAAAGAGGCAAAACAAAGCGAGTTTTTACCTAATTCTATCTTTGTCGCAAGCTTTTTTTTATGTAAGGATAAGGTGACATCATGAAGGTGCGTTAAAGAGTGACGTTTTGCACAAGCTTTGAGCGGTTATTTTCCACTGGCACGTAAAGCACGTGCTCAAACAGGTCACCGTCTGAACCAATACAGTAATTGCTTCTTTTCAACACTTGTGC
Organism: Dermacentor andersoni; assembly: GCF_023375885.2. Lineage (NCBI taxonomy): Eukaryota > Metazoa > Arthropoda > Arachnida > Ixodida > Ixodidae > Dermacentor > Dermacentor andersoni. The sequence continues at coordinate 109,356,984 of NC_092822.1, read as the reverse complement.
TGTTGCAGCTTTTTGACCAACTACGTTGGAATCTCGCGGCGTACTCTGCTTGGCTTTGCCTTTGGGGCGTTCCGTGCGGCAGTTTCGCTGCTATACACGCGATCTTTCACGTAGCCCCACAAGGAGAAGTCCAGCAGTGCCATGTCCGGCGAGCTTGCAGGCCATGGTACAGGTCCGTGCCGGCCAATCCTCTGTCCAGGAAAAAGCTTGTTGAGCCACGCTCGAGACTTACTACTACTATGCGCAGGAGCACCGTCGTGTTGAAACCAGATGTTCGGAAGATGCACAAGTGGAACGTTGCAACAGAGGTCGTTCACGGAACCCTCGAGGGTGTCGTTGATGTAGCGTTGCGTCGTTGTGTTGTCAAAAAATATGGGTCCGATGATGTTGCCATAAAAAAATACCGCACTACACATCAGGCACGTACCCAAGGGGGGGCCCGGGGGGGCCCGGCCCCCCCCCCCCCCGAAATCAAGTGGCATACCCTCCCCCCCCTCCCCACCCACGCCACCACTCCTCAAACATTCCTAAAACGCCGCCAGGTCAATGTTGGGACTTGGCAGCTGTTCATCGGTCAGCATTATGCTGCCTTTTTCACTCCTTTTAGATGGCGGTAGTTATCGGCATCTCTTGTAATGTGAAGGACGGTTTTCTCATAGATTCCGCACCCGCGCGATTAACTCGAGATGCGTTCAGTTGTCACCATCTATTTAACCGTCACGCGCATAGCTGTTGCTTTTGTTAGTTCAACCTTCTTTGTTTAGGCTGATCCTGGGACCAGGAGAGGGATGCGGCTGTTACTCAGCTGGTCTGTACTCTCATGGAACGAATTGCGCCCGGAGAAAACGCCAGTTGCGTTTAACTTATCCCTTTGCTTCATTATTTCCTCGAGTTACGGCTCGCCGCGACGCTGGCAGATGCGCCGGAAGCGCTGCCCGGAACCATATACACGTGATATGGGTTAGATATGGTGGGAAATAAAATAATGTGAAAGAGCGTCCATCATGAAACCCTGCAATAACCCTTAAACCCATAAGCAAGATGACTGTCGCCCGTTACCTCGTCTGTTTTTCCCTAATTGTATAGCACTTTTCGTGCAAAATTGGCAACTGGAAACAAAAATCGCAAGGAGTTGAGAAATTAAGCGATCTACTAAAGGAGAGAGCCAAGGCAACAACCAAACTGCGAGCAAAAGCGAATAATAAAAAAGTTAACCGTTGTTTATGAGAATATTTATGGATCAACATCTTTTTATTTAAAAAGGAAATAGAGAAAACGCCGCCGGAAGTAGAGAACAATTGCTTGTTTTGAATGACGCTTCTACAGTTATCGGTCGAACCGCCTCACATAGCCGCTTCTCTGCTGTGCTTATGTGGGTGTTTTTCTAACCTTTCGCGGTGAGCGCAGTACGTCTAGAATCGCAGAGTCCTGCGCTCTACGCGGTTGTATGGGAGTGGCGGCCGCACAGCGTTACGCAATTCGCGGAACTGTCAAAACTGATCAACAAGGCGAAAATAACTGATATTCGAAACTATAACATGAGAAAGACTGAAGAAGCCGTAAAAAATGAACGCAGCCTGAAATCAGTAAAAAAAGAAACCTGGCATAGGACAAACCATGATGTATGCACTAAAAGATAAGAAGGATAATATCATCAGCAATCTCGAAGATATAGTAAAAGCAGCGGAAAAATTCTAAGCTGACCTGTATACAGTACCCTGAGGAGTCACGATACCTCACTTAGGCACAGTAATGAACAGGATACAGAAACTCTCCTACAACTAGCGATGAGGTCAGAAGGGCCCTGCAAGACATGAAACGATGAAGAGCGGGAGGATAAGGTGGAATAACAGTCGATTTAATCAAAGATGGAGGAGACATAATGATCGGAAAACTGGCGGCTCTTTATACGAAGTGTCTATCGACTGCAAGAGTCCCAGAAAATTGGAAGAATGCAGACATTATACTAATCTACAAAAAAGCAGACGTTAAAGAATTGAAAAATTATAGGACCATTAGCTTGCTCCCAGTATTATATAAGATATTTACCAAAATAATCTCCAATAGAATTAGGGCAACACTGGATTTTGTCAACCAAGGGAACAGGCTGGCTTCAGGAAGAGATACTTTACAATGGATCACATCCATGTCATCAATCAGGTTATCGCGAAATCTGCAGAGTACAATAAGCCTCTCTATGTGGCTTATATAGATTACGAAAAGGCATTTGATTCAGTAGAGATACCAGCAATCGTAGAGGCACTACGTAATCAAGGAGTACAGAACGCTTACGTAAAAAGCTTGGAAAATATTGCTACATGCGTGTGGTATTTGTTTGTTTGAACGAGGCGCATAGGCGCCATCACTCCAGAAAAGAGGAGGAAGAACGAACTGGGCTCGCGCTGTGAATCTAACCGGTCAGCGCTGCAACCGTTGTTGTAAATATAATCTGTAAATAGTTTCTCGTCTTACTGACTCGTCCTTCGCGTAAGAATATCTACAGAGGTTCTACAGCTACCTTAATTCTACACAAGAAAAGCAGGGAGATACCTATAGAGATAGGGGTCAGACAGGGAGACACAATTTCTCCAAAGCTATTCGCTGCGTGCTTAGAATTCAAGCTATGAAACTGGGAAGGCTTAGGAGTGAAGATCGACGGCGAATATCTCAGCAACCTTCGGTTTGCCGATGACATTGTTCTATTCAACAACAATGCAGACGAGTTACAACAAATGATTGGCGACCTTAACAAAGAGAGTGTAAGAGTGGGGTTGAATATTAATATGCAGAAGATTAAGATAATGATAAATAGCCGGGCAAAGGAACAAGAGATCAGGATCGCCAGTCAGCCACTAGAGACTGTGAAGGAGTACGTTTACCTAGGTCACTTAATCACAGGGAACCCTGATCATGAGAAGGAAATTCACAGAAGAATAGAAATAGGTTGGATCGCATACGGCAGACATTGCCAGCTGTTGACTGGAAGCTTACCATTATCATTGAAAAGGAAGGTGTACAATCAGTGCATTTTGCCAGTGCTGACATATGGGACAGAGACTTCACAGCAAGTTAAGGACCGCGCAAAGAGCGATCGAACGAAGATTGCTAGGCATAACGTTGAGAGAGAAAGAGAGCGGTTTGGATCAGAGAGCGAACGGGTATAGACGATATTCTAATTGACATCAAGAGGAAAAAATGTAGCTGGGCAGCTCATGTAATGCGCCGGTTAGATAACCGTTGGACCATTAGGGTTACAGAATGGGTACCAAGAGAAGGGAAACGCAATCGAGGACGACAAAACACTAGGTGGAGCGATGAAATCAGGAAATTCGCGGGCGCTAGTTGGAATCGGTTGGCGCAGGACAGGGGTAATTGGAGATCGCAGGGAGAGGCCTTCGTCCTGCAGTGGACAAAGAACAGGCTGATGATGATGATGATGATGATGATGATGATGGAGGTGGTGGGCCCCCCCCCCCCCCCCCCCGAAAAAAAATCCTGGGTACGTGCCTGCTACACATTAAACGTCCACTGGCATTGGCGTCGAGTTTGTGCTAGCCAGTGGGGATTCCTATCACTCAAGTATTGTGCGTTGTGAAGATTAACCTGTGCGTTTCTGAAGAAATTAGCCTCATCCGTCCAAACACGATAGTGAGAAAGTCCGGCTCTTCTTCCCATTTCGTGAAAATCCAATTGGCAAAGTCAAGCCCGTTTCCAAAATCTCGGTCTTCCAAGTTTTTGATGAAGATGTACATGGTACGGGTGTATACATATGACCTTTTTTTAACATCCTCCACACTGATTACCTTGAGGTTCCGGCCTCCGCACTGGCGTCGCGCACACTAGGGCTAGCAGCAAAGAATGCCAAAACATCCGTTTCCGCTTTTTGAACTGCTGCCGCAGTCCTGTGTCGCTTTCTTGTGAAGCTACACGCCTCGCAAAGGACTTCGTACGTCCTAAGTATTGTTGACGGCCTAGGGCGTTCTCTACAATGTCACATCCGGAATAGTTTAATTGGCTGTCTCATCTTGTCGCCGTGCGCTGCCCCCAGAGGTAGGATAATTTTAGCCTTCTGATCATTTGTGAAGGACATGACTGTCTTCTTGAAGAGCAGGTCACTGGCGCGGTACCGTTGGGATCTCCAGTTATTATCTACGCACTGACACGTCAAGCAAAAATGATTTATGTGATCGACAACAGCATATGCTAGCCGTGCAGATCCTCCAAAACGCATTATATCGACATAGCCTGCGCAAGGTTTGTTTCTATTGCTAAAGGTAACAAAAGGAACATACGTTCAGGGCATGCCTATCTACAGAACAAGGTGGGTGCGCAAAATTACATTCCCAAGTTCGCCGTCACGGTTTCCCGGCTTCGAAATCCCCCCTGCTGATCCCAGCAGAGTGCAGGATGTATAAGTGATCAGTAGGGTAAAAATCAGTTATCATAGGTTAGTGAGGACTAGGATTCACCTCAATTTGAAGAGAGAAAGAGTAAAATTGGACAAGAAGAAACAGGTCAACCTAGAGGCAGTAAGGGTAGAAGCAGACAAATTCCGGCTGGTACTTGCAAACAAATATGCAGCCTTAGACCAGAGAGATGAAGATGACATAGAGGTAGTGAATGAAACCGTAACAAGGCCGGCTTCAGAGGCAGCACTTGAAGTAGGAGGCAAGGCACCAAGGCAACCAGTAGGCAACTTTCCCAAGTTACAAGGGACCTAACAAAGAAACGACAAACAATGAAAGTGCATAACTGAAAAAGATAAGATAGAATAGACGGAACTGTCAAAACTGATCAACAAGGCGAAAATAAGTGATATTAGAAATTATAACGTGAGAAATACTGAAGAAGCCGTAAAATATGGACGCAGCCTGAAATCAGTGAGAACGAAACTTGGCATAGGACAAACCAAGATGTATGCACTGAAAGATAAGCAGGGTAATATCATCAGCAATCTCGAAGATATAGTAAAAGAAGCAGAAGAATTCTATACTGACTTGTACAGTACACAGAGGAGCCAGGATACCTCCATTAGAAAGAGTAATGAACAGGATACAGAAACTCCTCCTATAACTAGCGATGAGGTCAGAAGGGCCCTGCAAGACATGAAACGAGGAAGAGCGGCAAGAGAAGATGTAATAACAGTCGATTTAATCAAAGATGGAGGAGACATAATGCTTGAAAAATTGGCGGCTCTTTATACGAAGGGTCTATCGACTGCAAGGGTCCCAGAAAACTGGAAGAATGCAAACATTATACTAATCCACAAAAAAGGGAGACGTTAGAGAATTAAAAAATTATAGGCCCATTAGCTTATTCCCAGTATTATATAAAATATTTACCAAAATAATCTGCAATTGGATAAGGGCAACACTGGACTTTAGTCAGCCAAGGGAACAGGCTGGCTTCAGGAAGGGATACTGTACAATCGATCACATCCATGTGATTAATCAGGTAATCGACAAATCCGCAGAGTACAATAAGCCTTTCTATGTGGATTTCATAGATTACGAAAAGGCATTTGATTGAGCAGAGATGCCAGCAGTCATAAGGGCATTACGTAATCGAGGAGTACAGAACGCTTGCGTAAATACCTTGGAAAATATCTACAGAGGTTCTACAGCTACCTTAATTCTACACAAGAAAAACGGAAAGATACTTATAAAGAAAAGATTCAGACAGGGAGACACAATCTCTCCAATGCTATTCACTGCGTGCTTGGAAGAAGTATTCGAGCTATTAAACTGGGAAGGCTTAGGAGTAATGATCTACGGCGAATATCTCAGCAACCTTCGGTTTGCCGATGACATTGTTCTATTCAGCAACAATGCAAACGAGAGACAACAAATGATTGAGGACCTTAACAGAGAGAGTGTAAGAGTGGGGTTGAAGATTGATATGCATAAGACAAAGATAATGATAAATAGCCGGACAAAGGAACAAGAGTTCAAGATCGCCAGTCATCCCGTAGCGTCTTTGAAGGAGTACGTTTACCTATAGGTCAATTAATCACAGGGAACCCTGATCATGAGAAGGAAACTTATAGAATAAAAATGGGTTGGATCGCATACGGCAGACTTTGTCAGCTTCTGACTGGAAGCTTAACATTATAATTGAAAAGGAGGGTGTACAATCAGTGAATTTTACCAGTGCTGACATATGGGGCAGATACTTGGAGACTGACAAAGAAACTTCAGAACAAGTTAAGGACCGCGCAAAAAGCAATGGAACGAATATTACTAGGCATAACGTTAAGAAACAGAAAGAGAGCGGTTTGTATCACAGACCAAACGGACCGGTACAGACGATATTCTAATTGACATCAATAGAAAAAAATATGGAGCTGGGCAAGTCATGTAATGCGGCGGTTAGATAACCGTTGGACCATTAGGGTTACAGAATGGGTACCAAGAGAAGGGAAACGCAGTCGAGAACGGGAGAAGACTAGGTGGAGCGGTGAAATTAGGAAATTCGCAGGTGCTAGTTGGAATCGCTTGGCGCAGGACAGGGGTAATTGGAGATCGTAGGGAGAGGTTTTCGTCCTGCAGTGGATATAAAACAGGCTGATGGCGATTAGATTAGATTAGATTATGGGGTTTTACGTGCCAAAACCACTTTCTGATTATGAGGCACGCCGTAGTGGGATAGCAGCGATGAAGCTGTTTCAGAAAGATCCCAAAGCCGCGCTTGTTGCCAGACTGTAGAGCATGCTAGGCTAAATCCGCAGCATTCGACCCCCAAAATCCGGATGCGAAAAATAGCTCGGCATTTTCCGTCCGTGGGGGTCGCGGACGACGCGCGGACGGCACAAATCCGTGACGCGTAGTCACGTGATGCGCAGTCCGTCGCGAAAAAGGCGGATTTCGTCCGTCGTGTGGATCCACCATTAACGTGCACCTAAATCTAAGTACACGGGTGTTTTCGCATTTCGCCCTCATCGAAATGCGGCCGCCGTGGCCGGGATTCGATCCCGTGACCTCGTGCTCAGCAGCCCAACACCATAGCCACTGAGCAACCACGGCGGGTGCTGATGGCGATGATGGTGCTGGTGGTGTGCTTGTCCTGTGCTTTTGTGTCTATCTTCTCTCCCGTCTTGGAATTGCGCTTACCAGTATTCAGTTGTTAAGCATGAACCAACTAGCCCAGCAACAAATTTTGTTAATTGACAAAAGCCTCCATCTCTGTACCTGTCTAATGATGTCATGTAGCAAATGTGTATTATTTATCTGTTTTGTCAATTTGTATGCCTACCGCCATGCATGTCTTATGAACTGTTGCCAGAGATGAATTGTTATTTTAGTTTAAATTGCATAGTTGCAGCAAAATATTTGAGTGATGCGCACTTAAGTGCTTAGCTGGGAGGTCAGTCGTCGAGTAGCAGGATAATTTTAATACTTCTTGCTCAAGCATATGACGTACGTGCAAACATTTACGCAGTATTGCTTCTTACCTCAAGTAAATTAACGGTTCCCTTATTTTGAATGTATGCTGCAAGGTAACTTCTATCTCTTGAATTTTGTCGGCAGCGAGCTCTATGTAAAACTATGGCATCTGTAATAACCTTTAAGCTTACTTTGATCATTTTTGTGATAACCTGCCGTGATGGTGTATTGGCTATGGCGTTTTGCTGCCAAGTCCGAGGGCACTGGATCAGATCCCAGTCACGGCGGCCACATCTCGATGGGGGTGAAATCCAAAAACGCGTAACTTGCATTGGGTTCACGTTAAAGAACATCAGGCGGTCAAAATTTATTCCGGTGCCCCCGCGCTGCAGTGTGCGTCATAATCGTATAATGGTGTCGGCCCGTGAAAACCTCAGAATAGCGGTCATTTTCACATATTCGTGTTATTTAGTCAAGGTGTCGAAAATATATTATGCTACTCGCGTTTATTATCTAATTTATACCGTGTTTGCTGTCCAGTGATCGTCCTCGAGTAAGATATATTGTGCCACGTCGTACTATTCATGCTGGTATCCTATTTTGTCCTCTTAATTCACTACTTGCTGCGAATTCATTTATACTATACATGTTTATTTCTGTGGTGTAGTTTGTAATCACTTTTTCACCATTTGCCTTTCTTGTTGCGAAACTATACCATATGTTCAGTCACTCATGTTTGTAGTTTGTGCAGTCAAGAGTTGAGCCACTGCTCATCTAGTCGCCATACACCATGTATTCAATATTTTATGTCTTTATGAAGTTAGGTCTTATTGTGTGGCAGTTCACCATTTGCTGTTGCTGCTTTTACTAATAAAAGGATGTGTACCTGTTTCAGCCTGCTGATGCCTTAACTCACGATATGCAGCAAACTCTCACTTGAGTGAACTTCAAGGGATTACGTTCATTTACCTGAAAATTCACTAAACTGAATATTCACTATAATATAGAACAGTGTAGGACAAAGTAAATAAGTCAAAAGGGCGAAATGCAATTTATAAAGTTGTGTACATCAATATATACGGTGTGCGTAACAGTTTCGTTTTTAAATCTAATTTTCATTTGCATTGGTGCTCTTAAAGCACAAGAAGTAAGTCTATCATGAAAGCATAAAGGGCTGTTCTTCGGCACTTTCAGAAAAGAAATAAATGAAATTAAATGAACACGGCTGTCCAGAGAGTCTATGTTTTTGTGCACTTCCTCTGGCACGGCTTGTTGCTGGGACACGGAAGTCTCGCAACTTTCCAAGGTATCATACAGCCTCGACTAGAGTTACAGTATTTGAATCTGCCTCTGCCATTGCATCTTCGTCGTTGCTCTCTTCTTCGGGACGAACACCGGAAAAAATTTCCAGATCTAGTAGTTCAGCACAGGTAACGAGCTCTTTGTCACTGCACATAGACTTCAAAGGAAGTGTTGTCAGCATCTAGTTGTCGACAGGCCTCTGTCCACATCCCGAGGTCAATCACCTCGTCGCGCTGTTCCTCTTGCTCACTTTCGCCGCACAGGGGGGAAGGCCGGATTTATGCCTGCACTTTCTAATTGTAGCTGGTGTTACTGTGCACCAGGAGCCTCAAGTTCATTCAACTGAAATATTCGCAATTCAGAATTTTGTTTAACTGAAAGACTTTCGCATAGAATGCATAGGAAACCCGCCGGGGATAACCTAAAGGTTCGTTATTCTGAAATATAAGTTAAACCGACGTTCGTACAGCTGACAGTTTGCTGTAAATGGTTTTTGACATGTGCACATACTCTTAATGGCACATGCGGAACTCAAGTTTGAACACGCCAGCAGTGCCCACATATATACCTGAAATGGGACAAGAGCTCTAGTGACACAGTAAGCTGCACTATATGCAGTAAATGCTCAATAAAGATTGAAGCTGACTGTTGCCAAGTAGGAAAATTATTTTCGTTTTTGAAATGCAAATAATGCATACGCTAGAATAGTAGCGGTATATAGAACAGTACGTGTGCCACTCTCTTCATGCGAATTCTTGCCCTTGTGCAGTGCCTTTCTCTGTTTATATATATATATATATATATATATATATATATATATATATATATATATATATATATATATATATATGCGAAGATTGCGGGGGTTGCGATTGCGAAGAGGGCGAAGATTGTGGGTTGGGTTCCCACCTGCGGCAAGTTGTTTTTTCATCCACTTTAACTTCCATTAATTTATCGTTTCTTCATTCCATTTAATAAGCACAAGTAATTTCCCCTATGTTGTCCTTGGTGTCAGTGTTTGTTGGCTTCTTATGATATGACTAATAAATATCGGGCCCCTCGGTTAACCCCCCTTCTTCTCGTTTGTTACATAACGAGGGTCTCGAATCCGGCAACATTAATGCCTTCAGGTAGCATATGTGGGTTTATTGACCAGTTGCCTTCACCCCCAAAAAAAAAAAATATCACCTTCTCGTGACGCCTGCGGCAACAAGGACGTTGCACGTCCGCCGCCAAGGTCTGTGAGTGGTGGTGCTGGCTAACACTCCCAGGGTTTACTAGTACACATAAATACCCAAGAAAGTGGATGGGGAAACAGCGCCGCGGTAGCTCAATTGGTAGAGCACCGCACGCGAAATGCGAAGATTGTGGGTTCGGTTCCCACCTGCGGGAAGTTGTTTTTTCATCCACTTTAACTTCTATTAATTTATCGTTTCTTCATTCCATTTATTAAGCACAAGTAATTTCCCCTATGTTGTCCTTGGTGTCAGTGTTTGTTGGCTTCTCATGATATGACTATATATATATATATATATATATATATATATATATATATATATATATATATATATATATATATACTAGTGAGCCAGTGCCTGTTCTATACTTCATTCACGCTTTGTGTAATCCATAGGATATAACTTGCAAGAGTGTGCTTAAAATCACTGCAACAGTGTTAACTAAATGATACACAATCTATTCACACGAGTGAAAATTCCAGAAACACTGAAATGTTGCCTGTGGCACATTTTGTCGGTGACTTAATTGTACAAATATTCCTAGTGATTATACTCGTGAAATAAATGACACAACACAAGCAGTGAAAGAAGGGGCAAAACAGGCTCTGACAGAGCGTACAGCCTGTACAGTAAGACAGTGATGTCCAAAAATAAAAGAAAGCTGGTGTAGTGGACAAATTTACATGAAAATTCAAGAAATAGTGACCACTATTTAGATTACGGCCGTAGTTCTGATGTGTGCATATTTTTTTAAGAAAATCAATTTCCCAGTTGGCAGCTTTCTTGTCCATTTGTTGCTCGTCATATAGGGTGCTTTTTTTAGCACACGGATGTTTTATAAAAAGAAGCTCTGAGCGTAGGAAGCTTGGCATTTCTGTAGAGGAGCTTCCTACGCGAGGCGGACATACTTTGCCGCTAATAGCGTGAGTTTCAGAGCAGTTGACAAATTCTTTCTAATTTACTATTTTATTAGTGCGCTGAGGGTAGTTTAAATTCCAAACTTGGAGCCAGTCAAATTTGAATGCACCCCCTAATTAAAAAAAATCTTGAAAATTGCGCCTCATTCAAGATATTCATCAACGACATTCCATGCTCAATCCAGGCAATATCGAAAACGAGCGCACCGGGAGCACAGAAAACGCAGCCCCGATATCATATCAGATAGAAACGCCCCGTAACGAAATGTGCGACGAAGTTTAAAACTGAACATCGCGCCAAATACTGATATGGCACGTTTTGCTTGGCAAACCTATGCCGCAACGTGCAGTATCATTATTTGCCTCGACATGCCATCATTCAAACTTAGTCACAGGACGTTTCCGTGTGACGTAGCGGCGAGGCTTGCTCGCTTTCGATATTGCTTGGATTGAACTTGACATTCGATGAAGAAATTCCACGAATTCGTCGCAATTTTCAAGATTAAAAAAAAAAAGGAACTGCATTCAAATTGAACTGCGTCCAAGTTTTCTATATAACCTGTCCCCGGGGGCACTATAAAACAACTATTACTAATTTCGGTTAATTGTTCTGATATTCACGTTATTAGCGGCAAAGTGTCTTCTAGCGTTATTAGCGGCAAATAAAGAACTTGTCGTTCCTTATTTCATTTATTAAGCACATGTAATTTCCCCTATGTTGTCCTTGGTGTCAGTGTTTGTTGGCTTCTTATGATATTCCAAAAGTTTGTACTTTAGGCATGCATTGTAGGCCCCCAAAACTTTCGCATTGTATACGCCCTTCTATGATTTTGACGTGGACGATGCTACGCATTTGGTGCCTGTAGTTGGCGCAACGCGCAGTATCGTCAGTTCACATGTAATGGATGTCCGTAAGTGTTGGCTTGTATTGTATACTGGTCACTTTCTCCTTGTTTGTGCGCGCTTGGCCGTGACCTGCTATGTACATAAGACGTCCCATTCTTTCGCTTGACATCGATCGATCGTTGCTACTTCATAAAATGGATGTTTGCGCATGAAACGTACATTATTTCAGTAGAACAAAATGCACAAGCAGTGGGCGAAGCGAAAGAAGAATCTACATGCGCCCAAAACTTCCGTGTTGTAGATTCTGAGTTTTTGTAGACTTCTTTGTTTCCAACTTTGCAAAAGTAATAAAAAAACAAGGTACAGTATATTCAGCAATTAACTAATATATAGCAGAAAAAAGCGCATGGAAATTATATGAAGGGTCTCTACTTTTATGAAGCACCACCAAACGTTTGAAAACGGCGACAAACGTCACGTGCGCAAGTTATTGCGTGGCCTCCGATACTTGACACTCAGTCTCGGAGGCCATGTGTGTCGAACGCAAAGAGCGGGAATCACGCCGTAAATGTCGTACTCAATGAAAACTGATGTTTAAAGGCATTAGAAAAGTCAAATGATTTGAAGAGATCTTACGTGGCATTATTGTCGAATTATTCTCACAGCCGCATGCCTGTCATACATCACGATAAGCGCAGCCATCAAGCAAGCGTATGCGGGCATGTGGCAACTTGTGTTTCGGTGCTGGCGCTGAGCCGTTCTCCTCTATGCCGTGCTCCATGCTCCCTGAAGGGCTGCAGCGATAGCAAGAAAACGCCAACCTTTCCGTTCTCACAACGCACCACATTTAGGTTGTGGTGCTGACGCTGTGACACTTCATTCTTCATTTCTTATTCTCGCCATGTCTGCAGTGGTGTCCGGTCGTCAGCAGGCACATGATTCTCAGGGTATATCGGCGGCTTGTTTTTGTACTTTCTGTTCTTTTGTGCCGATAATTAGTGCTTAGCATGGGCCGGAAGAGCTGATGTACAACGCCAAAGTACGTACAACGGTTTCGGCAGTACCCTTCAAGGCATGTCGGCAGTGTTTCTTCACGGAATAGTATTAAACCGAGCCAATTGGTGCATAGCTAAGACTAGTTTGAACAGCTGAACTGCAACCCGAAACAAATGGCGATAGACAAGCGACGTTCTTGTCTGTCTCCCTTTGTCCCTTGTTTCAGTTCAGCTTCTCATACTCGTCTTAGTCTTTCTTGTACTGTGCTTCTCCTTCGCAGGTTTTGTGCACAACGGCACAATAGTTTCAGTGGTTCTGGCACACGTTTTCGATAGTGGTGCTCGATGTTGTGAGGCAGTCACGGTTCATGCATTGCTTTTGTTATGCCTGCCGGTGCAAGTCTTGTAATAAGGGCTATCTGTAGAGCTACGTGATATTTTGCGCGCTTTGTTGCTCCTCTGTACGTTTACATAGCTTCTGTATATAGCGTGCATTATTACGTGCTTGTATCATTTGTAGGCACAAGCATGTGTTCTTGAACAGTCAATCTTTTTGCGCATTATGTAAAGCTTCGCTGTGCTCTAACTGCCATTGCAAGGACAAATGTTATTGTCAGTGGTACTATTTAAGCACATGCCTTTGATCTGCCTCCATGATAAAGATGCTATAGGTGGGGATTTCTACTCTGGGATTTTAACCTAATCACTGAATTTAGAGAAGCTGAAAACCGGTTACTTTAGGCGTCTTATGCTACTTTGTATGTCTTACCCCCTCATTCAGAAATGTGCCCTAATTTGAAGCCCACGCTTGATTTGGTCAAGATAAAGCCCGACGCGAACGTGCCCAAGGAAAGGCAATGAGTGTCTTGGACACTTTCACGCCTGTCGTTGTAATGACAGTTAAGCATGGGCTTCAAGTTAGGGTGAATATGTGAATGCGGGGTAAGTAATAAGCGATGTGTTTGCATAGTTGTAAAGATTCTGTCCTCTTTTTCATGTTTAGGATGCTCAAGCCAACCAGCAAGAAAGTGATCTTCCAAGTACGATTCGCCCTCCAGCCCCACATAGCATCGTACCGTGTGCCTTTAGGAGTGCTCAGAAATATTCTTCTCTTTTGAAACTGGTAGCTGTCTAACTTGTAAGAACGGTACTAACTACAAGGCTAAACATCACTATCTTCAGCGCATAAAAATAACGTTTTCATGGAAGTGGCAGCCTTAAGAGGAAGCTTTAGATCGGGTGCTCCTGTCTAAATAGACGTGAAAGGAGAATTCGTTTTTCTAGGCAACCACAGCACCAAATTTGACGAGGTTGGTTGCATTTAAAAGAAAAACTTAAAATCTAGTGGCTGTTCGTGTCGAATTTTTTATTTAGGTCGTCAACTTCTTGTTAAATATTGGCAAAAATCGCAAATTTTCAGAAAACGAAACTATGAAGCTTACAACTGTAATTCAGCAATGAAAAAGGTATCAAAATTCTGTGAATTGCACATAATACTATATCTAAAGCGGACAAAATTGACATGTTACACATGAATCTGAAAAAAAAATGTTGAATTAGAGCTTTTGCAGAACCCTCGTACACAAAGTAACACATTCACATGAGAGATAAATTGACATATCGAATTTGTCCGCTTCAAATGATCTAATGGATGCCGTTTACAGAACCGCGATATCTGTTCTTGATGCAGAGCTATTAATTTGTAAACTTCGTCCTTCTATATTTTTCGAATTTTTGAAAATTCTTAACAAAACTCAGGCCCTAAGTCGAAATTCCGCTTCCAACAGTCACTAGAATTTAACTTTCTCAGATGCCACAAATTTCATTCAAATTGGTCCAGCGGTTATCTCAGAAAAGCGTTTCCACGTTTTACATGTATTTGAATAGGCCGCATTGGAGTTGGCCCTTAGCTAACGCTTCCTCTTAAGATAGCGCTCACTGCAACATGTTTCCTTGGTAGTACTGCTGCGGGTGCCAATACAATTAACCACTGCTGCTACGTTGAACCCAGTGTATGAACACCAACCAGATAACGCTACGGAGATGCAGATAATAGTAGCTAGTCTCCAGCATCAGCTGAAACAATGCTTTGTCCTTTCGTGGCACCTGATTGCATTATAAGTAGTGCTGTATGTATTCAAAGATGTGACAAATGTAGAATCCTGTTTCCTGGTGATAGGCTGAGTTTCCGGAAAGCATTGAGACTGTTGAAAAGGAAAGGGCTGATTTGATACTGCTATAAGTGGCTCAGCACTCTCAGCAGCATGGTATGGCCTGGTACCACAGCACACTTGGTTGACTAGTGCATGCCAAGTGTGCTGT
This sequence comes from Dermacentor andersoni, assembly GCF_023375885.2. Taxonomy (NCBI): domain Eukaryota; kingdom Metazoa; phylum Arthropoda; class Arachnida; order Ixodida; family Ixodidae; genus Dermacentor; species Dermacentor andersoni. The sequence continues at coordinate 109,341,982 of NC_092822.1, read as the reverse complement.
GGCACCAGGTAACCACTAACTGCAAATACATTGGCATTCGTAGTGATTCATGAGTCTACGCAAATTGGTTGTAGCCTCACTCGCATGGAGATGTGGTATAGTTAATCTACTCGGATAATTTATACATCATACGATGGTTGTACTTGGACTGCATGCTTACTTATTCGAGGAAAATGAGGCAAAAATATACTTCCTCCTTATAACAGTATTCATTTCTAAGAGCGAGAACAACTGTCAAAAAAAAAAATTTTATGCAACAGCTGTGTTCCGAATTTTTCACCTTTATGAAGAAGCTAATTTGGAACTTTTTTGCTGCAGGGGGTTGCCTGCTTCTCTTACACAGCTTACCATTGTGCTAATGTATTGGTGGTTTTCATATTGTTCTACCTATAGGATATATTGCTATTTTGGGCCTTCAGCTGTTGCTCTCCTTTGTTTCACTACGTTCTATCTATTTCTTTTTTTTTTCCTGAATACAAAGCTAGTCAAATAGTGTTTTCGTGTTTCCATATGTGAATTCTGCTTTTGTTTTTGTTGATGAGAATTAAGTCTCATAATGTGCGCTCTGTGTTTTATTTTAACGGAGTATGCAGCTAACACTGCGCTGTTGCTCACCTAAGAACTCGTTTTTTATGAGAGAAATGTTCCTTTTCAAGTGTTGCTTTTAGTGTATTATTTAATTTATCCTTTAGTATGTTTATGCTTAGCTGTTATGCAAAAGTACTGCCCGATATTATTGTATTGGTTTGTGCATTGAGTGCTCATTGTGTCTTTCAGAAAGCAAGAGATGGCATTATGTTGTATTTTTAATGTTCACTTTAGTTTCATGAGACAGCTGCAGTCTGCCATGGTATTTCACTGCAAATATTGTGTACATCATTACGTATTTTGTTCATGTGGTTGATACCAATAAAAGGTTTCGCAATAAAAATGCTGGTGGTACCAACTTGAGTTTTTCTTTGCTTAGTAATAGTGGCACTTTGATTTGTTGTCCCAAACAGACCAGGGCTGTCCGAGAAGCTGCGTACACCAATGATCACTGACTATAATAGCGTCTCAAGCAGTCTAGGGCAGTCTGGGACAACAAATTGAAAAGGCGCAGTGCATATATGCGTGACGAATAAAATAAACATCTAAAAATAGTACAAGGCACATCCAATGCATGTCAATGTGGATATCAGATGTTGCGGATACAGTCATACGTAGTACAATGGATGTCCTACGGCCGTAAGTGTGGTCAATACGGATATCGATTAGATGTAATAAATATCGGATTTTGTGGATATCAGATGTAATATATCTACAGCATGTTGTGGACGTGTATTAAATGTTGCATATATCCAGCCCTGACATCCCCACAACGTACCACTTACATGCTCTGGATGCATTTGCGTTGATCTATAGTACATCCATACAACGTTTTCAGGATAAATTTGTATATCTAATGAACGTACTGAATGTCCAATATTATGCACATCTAATGGATGTATCTGGCTAGCTGGGAAAGTCCCGCCCCTGGCGTGCACTGGACATTCAGATATCCCGCGGACGCCCTTTGGACGTGGTGAAAAGCGGTAAAAAAAATTGCTAAACGTCCGAACATCCGTTTTTGACGTCCGACGGACGAGCCCAGGATGTCCAGCATGTACAATTTCTTCGCGCCTTATAGTCCTCCGGACGTCCATTAGTACGTCCCGCGAATTTTTTTCGTACGTCCTGCCCACGTTCTTAATGTGCGGCAACGTGGTCGTCCGGACGATGTCCGAGGGTTGTTTGTTGTCTATTGGGTTGGTATTAATGGGATTAACATCGTAGCAATGTGGCGACACACTGTGATTGCCACCGCCGAAGCGATTCATGTACGAGCGGGTACTGCAGCCAGGCATCGCGCTTCCCTCGGGACACGGTGTATATATATATAATATATATATATATATATATATATATATTTCTTGCACTAGAGGAAACTTGGTGTGACCTCGAAGAATTGAGCGCTGAATTGACGGCGTTATATAAGTTTATACAAGACCTCATAGTAGGAGACAGTTCGATTTCACAGCCCGAGTCCTCACGGTGGTGTAATCTTCCTTCGTGTAATTGTCACATACTTGGCTATCACTAATATTGCTTCACCTTTCCGGCGAAACTGCAGTCTCTCTTTCTCTCTTTCTGTGAGTCCAAGTATAAGCGCTGCAGCGCATGGCTGCTGTTGATTCTGATTTCTAGTTTCGGTTACTGAGTGAAATATACAGTGTTCCCCAATTATCATGCACCAAGACTAAAAAAAAATAGCAGTTGCGTTACTCGAAGAAAACCTAGTGCACATTGTTTCCAGTACAGTGGTGTAGCCGCCAGCAATGCTTTCGTTATTGAGATTTAGTTCAGTAACTGCAATTAAGTATCTAACACGAGAAGTACTGTCTTAATTACAAATGTGTCAATGAGGCATTCGTAGGCACCCCAAAATGACATCTAAATGCAGTGTTTTCAGCGACGTACTAATTGCGTACAATTTTTTCTTCCGACTGGCAAAGAAACCTCACGAAGTATGAAAAATACCACGTGAGTGCGCTCCCACCCGCATCATAAACGTCTTAAGGCCGACTGATCACATTGATAACAAAAGCATTGATATCAGAGCGGCCGAAGCGCCGCTCTGACCACGCACGGAATGCGACAAGCAAAGTAATAGGCAAAGAATGTTTCAAAATCCGGGCATTGCTCGCACCGCATCAAAAGAGCGTGCGCGAAGCTATATTTCGTGCCAGAAACTTACTTCGGACCAAAGTCAAATTAAAATGACCGTGTTATTTTTCATGAAAGTGTATGCGTGCTGCAAAATCGCGTCAAAAAATAAGAGCGAAATAAACATACCGGGAAGCGACCAACGTGTAGAGAAAAGGCAAAACTGATACGTTCAAGAAAGCAAATATACCACTTCTAAATGAGCCGAATCGGCAATCAGGATGTCTGCACAAAAAAAAGAAAGAAAATGAGCATCAGATTTCAGTGCCCCGTTATTATCTATGAATTCGTAAGCTCTGTTCAACAACAGCCTAAAGGAAGTGTTCGAATAGGTCTCCTTTTGCAGTTATTGTTTCGAGACCAACTAAGGGCAGTCCAGAGGGCCCATGATGACGCTGAAAGGCTTGGCCTGACAGTGCCAACGTGGGAGCGGCCCGCCTTGGCTTAAGAAGTCGAGCCTCCGGACATCATTCCAATAAAAGTTTTCACACACACACACGCAGTACTGAGTCCGTTTTATAACATCTTCAGTGGCTTTCTTGACGACCAACGCCGGGATTCTACGGCAGACATTCGTTATCCTTGCCTTGAACTTATCTGACGTCCATCTCGATTAGGTAAGAACGATCTTTCACATAATCCCAAAGAAAGAAATCGAGCAGAGAGAGGTCAGGGGACCTTGGCCAATTTCGTGCTCGGCTGCTGCTGTGTGCTACCGCCCCATCTTGCTGATACCACAGCAGTGGAAGACGTGACCCCCGGATTTAACTGAAGAAGAAAGAAAACATTTATTGTAGAAAACTTGGAGGACGCTTAAGCTTCGCCTTCAATAGTGGAACGCAATAGCTTTATCGCACCCCGTTCGCACCACCCACTCATTCGCCCGGCATGCTCTTGAGTCACACAAAGACGAAACATGCGCCTGAGTAAGCGGAACGAAAGAAAGAACTCGGTGTCTCGGAGGGAGAAACGATCTACGCGAGCCAAACGTCGTGATCGGCACGGACAGCCGGGCCGCGACGCGCCATGAAGGCGGACGCGATCATGGGGCTGACGCCTCGATGGGATCGTCTTCTATAGACCTCACACTCTGCCCAGGCGGCGCTGCGGCAAAACCCATCACCAGCGCCCCCATCGCAGCCTTGGCGCGAACTGAGCAGTGCAAGGCATATAGTTTCCTACAAAAAAGTGCAAGGAGAGCTGTCCGCAAGGAGAGCTGTCCGCAAGCGAAGGTGCATAGGCCACAATGGGCCATTCTCTTTCGTTTGTGTTGAGGCACGGTTTCCTAAAAATCAAGGACCTAGAAAGCTTCTTCCGCCCATCCACGCTTCGGAAAGGAAGCTCATCAGGGCGAAGTACGTGTACAATATAAGATAAAGCCTCAAGTGTTATTTCGGCGTGCTGCAACTCGCAAGTACAGAGAACATCAGGTTTGTCTATAGGCATATCAGCATAAAAATCTAAGCATTTCAAATTGGTTCTTATTGAATATGTCATGAACACAAGACTTAAGTATCTCCTATATTTTTATGTATTTTATCGTAATGTTGTGTCTCGCAATTATTTACAAAGAGTAAGTACTTTCATAGCCTTTTCCAGGGCAGCAAACAGAAAACGTTTTCCAAGGCAGCAAACAGCTTGCGGTCATAACGAAAGTAAGCTTCCTACAGTGCCTACGCGCTGCATCTTTCTTTCTCGCAGGAGCTACAGCCTCGCTCAGTAGCTTTGAACTTTTCGCAGACGCTTCAAGCAACAAGCGCGCACAAATAAATGTAAATAAACGCGACATTTCTTTCTTTACACACGTGCGTTACTTCGCAATTACTCATCCAGTGCTCCTACAGCAACTTTATTGCTCACAATTGAAAAACGCAGTCGAGCAGGCTCAGCATATTGCGAAGCGTGCTTATTGTATCGGCGCAGGACAAACAAAATACCGAAAGTAGAAATGAGCTCGCGATACAACGATGCTCTAGAACATGATTTTGAATTCATAAACGAACCAAAATGTTTGGTTAAGCTGACCTGCGAAATCTCTCCGTTCCACTTGCTGAGTCAAGCGGAGGCGGACATCTGTTAAAAGGTGGAGATATCAATGGCACATACGCAGGATGGTTCGCAACGTTGTTTTTTCTGTTACTAACGAAGTGGCGGCTGCAGATTCTTGAGTTTTCGCTTGGTTACCACGGTCCTCCGTCAGGGCTACGCAACACAATCACAGAACAAAATTGTCGCACTTTCTCATGCGAGCCGCTGTGTTGTGGGGAATGCAAATAATCCGATTACCCAACAGGTTGAACGGCCCGTATCCAGCGCTCTCGCCTTTCCCCTTCATACGATCGCGATGGAAATCGGTAAAACTGAACGTTGTTATTCTGTCCTTCACGTTCATGGCAATTTACAACACAACAGTATCGTCGATCGCGGCGTTTCTTCGTAGCGCGCGGAGCTATCACGGTTGCCGTCGTTTCCGCCATCAGTCTGCCAGCAAGCGCTTTATGGCAGTTCGGCGGCGCATAGCGTAGAAATTCATAGCTCTCCGTCTGGGTGTTATATGCGCAAAACACTCGCAATATGGACCAAAATCTAGTTAAATCGGTGTTTCGCAGTCGCTAGCTGCATAGGCAACTTAGCAAGGGAGTCGGGCTTCGCACTACTCAATTACTGCCTCTTCGCACCGGCAGGTGGCGCTACGCGTCTTGCAAAACTAGTGTTCCTATATATGCTCCCGCAGGGAGCAGAGTTGCGCATAGTTCCGCCGCCGTGATCCAGCTCTGCAGCGAAGCCACTCCTCGCGCGCGCAGGAGCCAAATGCCGCGCGGTGTTCCGCCTTTTTCTCTGGTGGTCGCGAGCTACAAGCGCCAATTGTTCGCAGGCGCTTAGCAAAGGGCACTTGTTAATACAGGCTACGCTCGAACGAGTCATTCGTGCAGCCGGAGGGGGTGGGCTTCCAACCAACCGAAACTTTGTATGTACCTATGTAAACACGCATAAACAAACACACACACGAACGTACAAATATGGGGTGGGACCGCCTTCGATTCCCCAAAATAATATACTCCCGTGGCTCGAACAGCTCCAAAGTTCGCTCGCAAACGCGCAGTACGTTGCCTCAAACAGCGGTGCAATGATTTTCAGCATGCATATGAAGTTGTCTTATCATGGCCAGAAAGCAAGAAATGTTTTAAAGAGTGTTTAAAACTTCACACACGTAAGGTGGACACTTAGCGCATTTTGGCTGCCGAAACCAGCCGATTAATGACCGTCGCCAAGAGAGCTATCGTGCCTGCAGTTATGTCAGTGACCGTTAACAGAGCGCCATTTATCACTAACCATCGTTCACAACAGCTGCACGTTTTCGATACATGCGGTGCAGACACAGATTTAAGCGCATTTCAAATGTTGACATGTGCACATTTTAAGCAAAGCTTACTTTTATTTACTATTACTATTTAGTAGTACTTACTATTTAGTAGCAGCAAATCTGCAAATAGAAAAAGATTCAAAATGCAAGAGCTTCTAGCTGCTCCTCTGAACGCACGATCGACGGTCCACTGATTGCAATGGCGATGGTACTGACGGAAACGACGAGTTCGCATGAGTCGGCGATGCGCCCGTAAAGTTGGCTTCGCAGCGGCGCGGATCATTTGACGTCATTTTTCGCGCTCGGCCAATAGCGGTGCGAGCGGCGCCGGAAAAGGTATGCGCAACTCTGCTCCCTGCGGGAGCATATACAGGAACACTATGCAAAACTCCAGAGTCTGACGTCCATCTCGCTTGGGAGCACCACGGAGACGCACGACTCCTCGCCAGCAGCACAGCACACATCGCAAGGGGACGCTTTCCCACCAGACGCTCACGCGTCTGGTGGGAAAGAGGAGCGCGATTCTGCACGTAGGAATCGCGCTGTGAGCGGAAAGAGGAGCCGCGTCGCTTAAAGACGAGGGTTCGATTTACGCACGCTGGAAGGGGAGAGAGCGAGAAAACTTATTAAACGCAAGGGTATTGGGGCATCCTCGCACCGGTCCCCGCACGACCCCAATGCGCTCAAACGATACGAAGGGGAGAAGCGGGCGAGTGGCGCGCCACCTTTCGGGGCAGCGCCGTACATTGCGCGGAGGGGGTCTTCTATGTTTGCCGCAATATGGCTCTGCGTGTGCGCCAAACGCAGAAGAAATGTAGCGGAAGCGTACTTCGCTACGCGTTTAACCACGACTTCTGTAATTTACATGCTCGTAATTACCGATATACACCGCAGTATAACTTTCTACGGCACGTTTCTAAGGCAACACCGCATTTACTAGAGGTGTTTTTGTCGCCCTTTGAGCCATCGAACTCATGGCTGAGTGGTAGCGTGTCCTTCTCACACTCCGGAGACACTGGTTCTATTCCCACCCAGCCCACCTGGCAAGTTGTTTTTATTTATGAATTGCCTTCCGACATTTTTCGCTCACAGCCAACGCCGCCGACGACACCGGCTTTTCTGCGACACGAGCTCCTTAACGCTGTCGCGTTAAAGTAGGACGAGCGGTCTTCAGGCTGGTCGGGGCCCCTATTCTAGGGATCCGCTGGCTCGAGCTCTGCGGCTTGCCTGGAGTGTGGCAGCCCTCTGGGCTGCCTCCTCCGAGCTGGAGAGCAAGGCCTCTCATCACTCTCGCGTTGCGGTTTCGTGAGTGTTGTCTTGAGGAACCTGGCACATTTCCACGTGATGTGGTCCAGCGTGGCCTCGCCCCCACACCACGGGCACTCAGCTGGATATCGCTCTTTATCTATCTTGTGTAGATGTAGGTGCGGGTAAGTTTTGGTTGGAAACTTCCTCCAAGTGACTTGTTCCGCTTTGCTTAATTTCTGGTGGGGCGGGGCGAATTCGAGCCCTTTTATAATATTCAAGGATTGCCGATCGGCTCCAGCCTACGGTTCGATGCTCGCCTTACTGTCGGGGCGCCACTAGTACGTTGCGTGCGCAGTGGCCACCACATGGGCGCGTTCATTTACCTCGATGCCAGTATGACCTGGTATCCAGACGAGTTTGATTGCGCCAAGGTCCTTGATTTTATTTATTATCTTCGCGGCTGCCATGCAGATCCTACCGTTTCGGTAGTTTCTACACGCCTGCATGGAGTCTGTCAGGATGTGGGCTCCCTCACTTGTGTTGGCGTGCTCCACAATTGCCGTAGCGATGGCTATCTCCCCGGCCTTGCAGATGTTGTAGGCCCGCGCTGTGGTGCTCGTTACTTCTCTTTAAATGTCATCTATCACTGTGGTTGTAAACTATGGTGTACGTGTTCTGTGTACGGTGACGTCAGTGTAGTATGTGTTACTCCTGCACTCGTGTTTTCTTGTAGTGTCTAGCCCTAGCCTCTCTGCGTCCCGGGTTTAGGACGGGGTTCATCCCTTTTGGGATTGGACCAATGGTGATTTTGTCCCTCTGGGCCGTTGTGAAGTCCACCTGCCTGTGCTGGAGTTCTGCGCAGCCTCGGAAACCCAGTCTGCGTAAAATGTCTCGTCCCGTTGTTGACTGGGTGAGCCTTAGCTATTGCACATTGAGCTGTGCGTCCATGAGTTCGTCGAATGTATTCGAGACCCCAAGGGCCAAAAGGAGCTCCGTTGAGGTCGTTTGGGGGAGCTGCAGGGCCGTTTTGTAAGCTCCCCACAGACATGTTTCAATGGAGTCTGTGTCCGTCTTTAGCAAGTTGTAGTAGGGAAGACTGTATAGTCTACTTTCGACCACACTTTTGACAAGCGGAACTGTGTCATTTTCTCTCATGCCAATCTTTGTACTGGCGACGCTTCTGATCATTCTAGACGCCTGTCTCACGGACGTCTGAATGCGGTTAAGGTTTAAGGCATTGCATCTTTTTGGTTTGACTGAAGCCACATGCCCAGGATGCGGATAGTGCTCTTCCTCTCCATCTTTTTCCCAGCCATGTAGACGCCTAATTTGTGTTGCACGTCCGTCGGGACCGATCGGCTGCCCATGCCTTTCCATATCCTCATTAGTTCTGATTCCTCTGGTGAGCACTGCATGCCGCGTTCGGTTACGTATGCCCTCGATGAGGCTTGCGGCTTCCTGCAGTCTCTCCTCCTGTTGCCCCAGCGAGCCTGTGGTCGTCCAGACCGTGATGTCGTGCGCATACATGGCGGGCCGTATACGCGGCTGGTTTGGAGTGTCCTAGCTGGGCCTAGCATGGATACGTTGAATAGGGTCGGAGAGATTACTGCCCCATGAGGTGTTCCGCGGTGTGGCACTTGTATTAACCGTGACTCTAGAGTGTCGATCTTGGTTTCAGCCGTGCGATGATTCAGGAAGGCCCTAACGTATTTGTAGATTCTTTCCCTGTATTTTGTGTCGGTGAGGCCGTCCAGGATCCCCTGATGACTCACGTTGTCAAAGGCGCCTTTTATGTCGACTGCCATGACGTGCTCGCATTCTGCTGCGGGTTGTATCAGCACGTACTCTTTCAGCTGGAGGAGGAGCTGAGAGGTGGGGGCTGAAGCCAAAGGTGTTATGCGGCATTAGGTCATTGTTTTCAAGATGGTTCTGCAGCCGTTTGTTTACCACCCTCTCGTATAATTTGCCTAGACAAGACGTGAGTGAGATGGGCCGCAGGTTTGCTACCTCCAATTTCTTGCCGGCCTTCGGGATTAGGATTACCTGGGCATGTTTCCCCTGTTGTGGGTAGTGTCTCGTGCCCAGTGCTCGTTAATGAATTTTGTAAAGGTCGTGATTGAGCAGTCGCTCATATTTCTGATCATTGCGTTGGTGATTTTGCCCGCTCCTCCTGCCGTATTCTGTCATGCACCCGATGGCTGCGCGGACCTCGAATTCGCTAATGTGGGCGTCCAACGTACAGTTGGGTTTCCCTTGATATTTTGCGTCGTAGGGAGGAGGTGATATGCCTCCTCCAAAGCATTTCGCCTCCACCTTGGCCAGGAATTCCTCCGCGCCTGCATACGTATGAAGCAGGCGTTCTAGCGCCTTATTGTTTTCGCCCTTAGTTTTGGTCGGGTCTGTGATAGCTCCGAGTATTCGCCAGGTTTTGAGCGACCATTCGCCAGACATTGAGCGACCACTGGTACTGGTGCCGATCGCGCTTTACCCAGTGTTTTTACCCAGTCCCTCCAATAGCGTGCATTATTCGCAAATTTACCTGGGCGTTTCTGCGAAACTTGGCTTCATCTGTGCACATGATTTGCTCACAAAATCCGGTGACTCACCGGCTTTTGTGAGGACTCAATTCGAGAAATCTAGACGATTCTACAGGTCAAGGCCCCTATCTTCCAAGCATTGGTGCTGGGTAAGGTGGTACGGGTGAGAGGCCCTCGTTTAGAATCCCCCAAACTGATAACTTGGAAATTGGTACCTGGGCGCGCCCACGTCCCCGCACGCTAGTATGAGGGTTTGAGGCCATAAATGCTGGGACATCCATGCGTAGGCTCGGACTTAAAGATGGAGTCATCCGCGGCTGTTTTTTGAAGCTGCCGGTTTGTCTTAGGTTTTCATAATTTCCGATGATAGTCGATGCGTTTGGTGTACCGCCACACTTCCATGACTGATATATATATATTTGTGGCCTTCCTCTTGTTGCCATTTGCAGATTCAAGGCAAGGATCATGTTTACCTTCTGCTCATTAGAGTAGCACATGGCGACTGGGACGAAACAAAACGCACCTTCAAACCTTTGCGCTGACGTTGTCAATTCGATTTTGTGGCAATATATTTTGTGACAAAAAGAAAAAAAAAACATCCGTGCACTTTATCTACGCTAGGACAACAGCTATCACAGCTTGTTTCCAGCTAACACAAAACGCGACGTGTTACTTCGGCCGGGGCGCGGCAGATAAGGCACCAGCTCGGTCACGATATTTCCCTTTATTTTGTTCTGGATAACTCGGAGGGAGCCTGTTCGTGGGCGCTGCTTTATTATCCGGGTTAGAGTTACTCATACACAGTAACTCTAATCCGGGTGGGAGCGCAATCACGTGGTATTCTCCATATTACGCGGGGTTTATCAGTCGGAAAAAAAATTTTGTACGCAATTAGTACGTCGCTGAAAATACCACATTTAGATGTCCGTTGGCTGTGCCTTCAGATGCCTCATTGACTCTTTGGTAATTAGGATTATACATCTCGAGTTAGATAATTAATTACAATTAGATAATTAAATCATAGTAACGAAAAAAATTACCGGTAGCTACTCCACTGTACTGTAAACAATATGCACTAGGTTTTCTTCGAGTAACGTATTCCTCTATTTTTTAATCTTGGCGCAAGTTAATTGGGACACCCTGAATATATTTACGACCTCTACATGCTATTGACGATGTTTCGGATCATGCCTAATAAATGTTGTAAATTATTAGAAATGCCTTTTTTTCCTTAAGTCATTACCATTGACTGCAAAGAGAAGCAATACTGAGACACACAACATTCACGTACATTTCAGGCACCATTGATAAAAGACTGCTGAAGGGGTCACTGAAGTCTGGGTTTTTATGCGTTGCATATTGCAATCACTCAGTTCAGCCCTTGGGCGCGGCCGGGCAGCCACCATTGACCTTTAGCGCAACACCCCAACACAATATGCAACGCATTCTTGGCTTAACCAAGCTAAGCCTGGCCATTTTTTCATGGTCAAAAAAGCACGCAAAGCAATTTGAAGCGTGGTGAACATACAGTAATATACTCATTCTCTAAACACAGGCTATCCATACCTTTAAAAATAATTTTTAATTGGCTACCTCCATCTCTTTAAAAAATGTAATAAGCTTTGTCCTGTGTGTATATTTAAATAGATTTTGTGTGTGCATGCTGTTTGCAGTGGAAATTTAAAACAGTGTTGAAGTGAGAAGATACGGATGAGGCAGCCGCCGCTAGTGCTTCTAATGCGCGTCCTCCTATTGTCAGGATTTGAAGAAATAAAGCGAAGCAATGAATTAAATGCCGTGCATGTTCGCGCCAACAATAATGCAGAAAGTTATTAGTCTCATTAAATTTCAAGTGAAAAGGTCGAGGAAAGTACAAAAGAAACCTCGAATGATGTGGGTGACAAAACTCCGGTAATGGCACGTTAGGTGTTTATGTGTCTAGTGGGGTGCTCAGCCCCCCCCCCCCCCCCCCCCTCCCGGAAAACTCCGGAAGGGGCTCGGGCCCCGGAGCCCCCCCCCTGTAATTGTCGCCTATGGCGACATATACTCTTTTTGGACACGCATGCCATTTGGGACTCTTATGGGTTACATGCGATCTGCCAACTCCTAACCTGAATAGGTTTGCTTTTTTAACAAATTTAGGTGCGTGTTTATGTTCAGATTTACTCCTTCATTTTAATTTATATGTACTCACCCAGCTCTCATTTTGTTGTTTCTATTGTATTTTACGTATTCTACTATTTCGAGCTAGACTCAATTCTTCCCATCCCCTAGACCAAGCACGTGCCATTTTAGATAAATAGCTCGACATTTACAAAGAATGGGACCTCCTTCCAGTTCACAGCCGACACACCTGGCCTACGCCTTCAAGTTGCGAGTCACGAGAAGCAGGTGCAGGTCATAGCACAAAGGCCATGTTGATATAATGTATCCAGCTGTGTGTGCTCCAGATGGTGTTATTCACTAGCAGCATGTTTTCTCACTGGGCAAGTGCAAATACCTAAAAAGAAATGAGTCTTCAATACATTGTCTGAATATGAGGTAGCTAATAGTTAGAGGTATCATAGTTGCTGGGGGCAGCACTAAAGGCCCGTACATGCAAGGAATGACAAGAACTAATTAGGGACTCGATTTTTGTTTATAAAGCATAAGGAGAAGCATCTCAAATGTGTAGAAATGAAAAGACAAACTGAAAAGCAGTGCTCTTCATTGCTCCCGAATGTCCAGTCCTTTAGTGCTGTCCGCTTTAACTACCTTCATTGTCTTCGAAAACATGCCAGTTGAATTTTGACTTTCTTGAGTCTCGTTTAGGTCTGTACGAATGGCAATGAAAGGAGAATTACAGAGGCTCTTCAGCAAAATGTGGTTCCTGCGACATCACATTTCAGTGGAGATTATTTCCTTAAACACTTCAACAGAGGGAGAGTTTTTTGCAACACAATAACCTATCTGTGCATATGAGAAATAGTGGCACTGATGAACAAGAGCTCTCTACAGTTGGCCTCTTAATTAGTTGCTGAATAACACATTGCAATTGCACAAACTCAAGCCCAGCAGCGCTCACGACATATCTCCACTTATTTGGAACCCTTACATTGCCACCCCGTTTCAATGATGCTTATGCCGAAATTCAATTCTGGCCCAGTTTGAAAGAAAGGCTTTCAGAGGAAATCATTTAAAGTGCATTTTGCACCACATTTGCACACTGTCTCTAAACTGGTGCTGGTCTTTGGATACCTGAAAGCTAGCGCAAGCTTTGAGCACATTGCCAACTAGCCTTCGAATTAACAATTGTAGCACATTTCTCGAAGCAAAGCATTAGTGAATTAACTCATCAATGATTGTTGCACTGATTGTTCAGACATCTGCCAGCACAAACTGCGTCACCAAAAATAAATTAATGCTCTCTCTACTGTACAGTATTACACCACCTGTAAATAAAAGTTCACCTTTGATTTATAGTGCTTCTGAACATTCCTTCACTCTGCTGTCCATTTTCACTGCTCTCGATAATGTTTCTGGAATTTAATTGTTCTCATTTGCTTCAAACAGATTTAATTGAACTTCCAAACTATTTTACTTTCTGATGCAGTTTACATTTCCAGCACTTTCAAAGTCCAGTGTCGACAGCCTCTACAGAAGCTGTGCATACTATGCATAGGCAATGGCAAATGTAACATGTTTAACAGATACATTCTGTAGCCACCAGCCTGAAAAAAAACAGCACTCAACGGGAACATCTTTCCCTATCAGTGTTTTTCTTGTGTACAATGACCAATGTACCAAACACACATACAGTCGCAGCTCTAAAGCCTTCAGCAATATTGCCCCACTATGTAGTTGCAAAAGCATATCCCGAGAGGCAGTTTTAAAACAATAGCTAATGAATGCCTGTGAAAAGAGCTGAAACAAATCACAACCACCAACTTATTCATTCATGTTTTTCAACTAAGTAATGTACAATGACCACCAAATGATGAAGATTGATGAACTTGTCAGCCTCGCTGCTTTGTGGCATGGCTTACCTTCGGCCCATATTGAAGGAATAGTGTTGTGCTTGCAATGGAACACAAAGGGAGACCAGCACCCTTTGGCATTTATTTATAAATTATATATCTATATATATCTTGTCAAAATGTCTTTGTACAAGTATATATACACAATGAACAGTGCTGCCTCAGCCACCTGGGCTAAAAGCAGCAGGAGCACATCAGCATTAAAAGCTTGCTTCCTTAAGCTGGAAACACTTCATCACCTTCTCATGCCTCGTCTTGAGGTTCCTCAAAGTTTGTGCCAGAATTTTGCGCATTTTTGGCACACTGTGTGTTCATACTCCAGGTTCGGTCTGGAGATGGTCCTGAGGTCTGCTTCTCTCTTGTGCAACTGCCTTCATTGGCAACTTGCATGTGGTGCTCTGGCATCACTCATCACAAGCCAGGCAACTCACAAGCACAGTCTGGCTGTCCTGGCTCAAAACTGGCACATTAGTTTTTGTGAAGAATCCCACAATGTGGTGGGAACAGGAGGTGCAATCGCCATCATCCATCTCAAACCGATCGTACTGGTGGCCACAATGCCACACGCCTGCTGCTGCCATGTCGCTTGACGTGCTTGGCCAAGTGATCACTGCGCATAAAGCGCCGATCACACAGCTGACAGCAGAAGCGCTTCTCACCCGTGTGCGTTCGGCGATGTCGTGACAGCTCGTCAGAACGTGAGAATCGCCGCCCACAGCCAGCCCACTGACACCCAAATGGCCGCTCGCCTGTGTGTGTGCGGACGTGCGCCTTCAGGTGGGAGCTCTTGAAGTATGTCTTGCCACAGCCAGCATAGCTGCACACATAAGAGCGCCTGCGCTCTTCGGGCACTGGAGCCGGGGCAGCATTGACAAGCAATGCGGCTTGCACGGGGCGGGCAACGAGAAGTTGCACGGCCCCGACAGGAACGAGTGCAGTTTGCATGAGTGCTTCGTCAGCAGTGGTGTGCATCACGGGGAGAAGAGTCGTGGTGGGAGGCTTGGGGGCGATGGCTACCACAGGCCTTGCCGGCTCTTGACGTATGGTGGCAGGCGGTGCGATGACTGGTGGTGGTGGGCTGGTACGAGGTGGAGCACGGACGATCACCGAAACAGGAGTGCAGGTTCGCTGAGTGATTGTCGCTGTTGTCGAAGTGACTGGGTTGTCTGACAGAAGGAGCTGTTGGTAGGGGAGGAGAAAAAAGTGGCAGACTGCACTCTCACTGCACAGAAACTCAAAATACAAGCACACACTAGAAGGATGAGCTGAAACGGATGAACGTCATGCGAGAAACAAGTGTAGCAGTGCGAGGTTGGTGACAGAGGAAAAATTGAGTGCACTGCTGCCAGAAGGCTTGTCTTGCCTGTTGAGCAAAGCACAATGTTTTTTTCGTGTCTGTGGCCATTTTTATGCTAGAAATATTCACAACCATGTGACATCAAATTGTGAGATGTACGAACCACCGGCTCTTTCAATGGTAAAGCAATTCTTTAGTACTGATGAGTTATGCAACATATTGTAGACAACCCTTTTTCACGTGATGACTTAGTGGCACAGGAACAGCACCTATATTATGTCACCAGCTCATTGCACATATTCAAAGCCAGCAGTGGCTCGTTATCCCAGCAGCACGATTGTGGCCCTTGCTGTACCCATTACCACTGAAAAGTTTCATTTTACCAGCACTTTCCAAACATGGCAAAATTCTACAAAAAGCCTCCAAATGAGATTAGCTTTAGTAGTGAACATGTGCGCATCTGCAACTGCAGTGCAGTATGACAATCGCAGCACAGAGTGGTGGCACTGTGCTGCAACTCAAACGTCAACATACAACTCTGAAAAGGGCCATTACCATGGCACTCCTTTTAAGATGTCCACACCATCATCATCTGCCTATTTTATGTCCACTTCAGGATGAAGGCCCCTCTCAGCTGACACCATCTTATGCAAGCAAATATTTTGATGCATCACACCTTTCAGTTCTGTGCCATCCTCTACTGTGCTTCCCTTCCCTTGACATCCATCCTGCAACTCAGACAACCGGTTATCTACCCTATGCATTGCATGTCCTGCCCAGCTCCATTTTTTTGGCTCGCGATGACAACTAAAATATTGACAACCCCTGTTTTCTCTTTAATCCACACTGCTGTTTTGCAGTCTCTTAACATTATGCCTAACATTGTTCATTTCACTGCTCGTTGCACAGTTCTTGACTTCTCAAACATCTTTGTTAACCTGCAAGTTTTTGCCCCTATGTCTGTACATACAGCTGACATCCATAAGTTGGATGTCCACATATTGCTTGCAAACTCTGGGCAGGAGGTGGGTGTGTGAAATTTAGGCAACCTGACAAGTGCAAACTAATCAGTAGCATATGTGAGCCCAGCGTGTGAGATGGCCTGCATGTGATACCACTAACAAGGTGCACAGACAGCCTGCAGATGGTGGGCTAGCAATACCAGGGAGGTGCTTCTTCCCAGCACCACATCCACTTCTGAGGACCAGTTGGCCCCAATACACTGGCAAATTTTTTATGGAGGCTATTCGTTGAGCATCTGTAGCCATTTCTGGAATACTGGACTTAGTCTATAATAAGCGTTACCTATTTTCGCCTATTATTAAATAACCAAATGTGCTGAACAAAAACTGTACTTTATATATAGCACAATGTTTTGTACTCGCACTACTAGAAGGAAATTTGGCTACGAGTAAAGTGCTTCATCTAGCCTGAGAATGATGCATAGTTACATGAATTTGTGCAAACTTCATCCTTTCAAGCTTCACCAACGTCTCGTTTCTTATTTTAACCCATTCTGTTATGGCCGATTTGTAGTACAGCAATGATTAGAAATAAAATTTGAAATAAAGAAACAGTTCAAATACAAAAATTACTAATCCATTCCGCATAGCACTGTTATACAAGTGTCATCTAAAGTTAGCAACACGCACTCTGAAAGTGCAGAGACAAACGCTACAGATTGTACAATAAGAGATAACTAGCTACTGCTTTAAAAAAAGCTTTGCACTACAAATACAATACAGAAGTTGCAGCGTGCTTTGAAGTCGTGCCAAATTGTTGAAAAATCAATGTAATCTGTATCAGTCTGGCTGGATGTCAGCTCGCCACTTTTCCCTCCAATAAGCTGCAATAGGGCATCATGCTGATAGAGGAGCAGGGTAGTCATATATGCTGTAGCACTGCTGGCAAGATGTGGCCTCACATGTTTCACGGCTGGTATGTGCAATCAATTGAAAGAAAAGGTTGTTTTTGGCTACACATAACTGAAGTGCCTCTGAAAAAATTAAGCTACGAGTGAAAAAATTACTAGTTCTTTAAACATGTGCTATAAAATTTATACAAACGATTCGTGTTGTGTTTGCATGTGGTTCGGTACTCATACCATCAACTGCCTATGGATGGTTCTTCAATGATGGCCACCTGCAAAACAGCAGCGATGGCTTCACACGCTGCTACTACTGTGCAATGCAGCTGAGGTTGCGCAGAATAGCTACAAGCTTTATGTTTCGTCTGGCCATCACATTGTTAAAATATGAACCAGCTGCTGCATGCAACGTGTTCAGTGTCATTCCAACCTCCCAGATGTGACAGAAAATACACGCTATTAGATTACAGCACTCGTAAGCTTCACAACTTCACACATGAAAGGGGTGCCATAGAAATAGGCAGTAAATTATGTTGCAGAATACCATGTGCGTTGAGTATGTTAGCATTCGAGAGCTTGCTTAATTAAAAGTGAAGGCATTGGCAGTGCCTGGACCTAACTCACACCTACAGCATCAATGTCAGTTCTCATTCTTTTGCTAGGAGATTAACTTCGATTTTAAAGTAGCTTTGTCAGTGCATGCTGCTTTTTTTCTTTTTTTGGCTAGGTGGAAGCAATGTTTTGGGTGTGATGACCTGAGCAGCCTTGTGTGCTAATAGCATTAAGTGGTCAAACAGTATTTTTCTCAGAAAATAAAGTTGTAGCTCATGAATTCCTGCAAGGAATTCATACAATAACAGAAGCTTTCATTCCCATTTGACAGGCCGCCATCAAAGCTCATTTCTAGCCACAATAGATTTTGTGTAATGCTGCAGTTCTGTGAAGCACAGCTTTCAGTATTGGTGCAAGTGATAAGGCATATAAAATAAAGAGTAAGCAAGCATCAAAAGCTTTGGGACTAGATACATGGTGGTCACTATAGCAATGGCCACCTGTGTGCAGTGAGCCACATGGGGGAGCTACCAGTCTCGTATGTAGTCGGCAATGGCCAAAAGTGCATCAACCATTTCTAGGCCTGGCAGGTGGCCTAGTGCATCGACGCAGTATGCAAGTGATATTGCTTCTAGGAACGGTCCTGGTATAGGTAGCTCTCATATCTGGGCTGTCGCAGAGCTCCCCAAGGCACTAGATACCGAGTGAATCTTTTTTCTCCCTCTCTCCCTCGATAAAATCTCTCATTTGTACTAAAACTTCTCAGTAGATCTTGATTACCAACACGCCTGTGATGCAGGACTTTCTTGTTTCATGCAGAATAAATCTAATTTCAGTTACGTATGATGATGTGAAAAAAAGATATGTAGGCTTTCTGCAGTGAAAGAGGTGGAGCCACCTGTCCTAGTGCAGCAGTTATACTCCCACACATGCCAGCACACCTTTTGCAAAGAAAAAAATATAGGTATTGCTACTGATGACATGTTTGCCCAATAAAATATTTTATCAATGAAACAGGCAATTGCAGCATCCAAGCATAGTCAAACAAAACCTACCATGCAACTGAACTTCTGCATAATGTATCATTTCCAGTCTTTTTCAGACTTCATCAAAAGTCCAGGCGAAGCTGCACCTACATTATCATTAAGATTGGCCAGTCATGAGTGGCGCATGACAAGAATTAGAATTTAGCAAAAGGAGGACATCAATTACATTAACACTGTACAGGTCACAGTGCAAAAGCACCAGATGATTTGCTGGAAAAGACGTTTATATCAGCCTTCCTCATTGACACTCTTATCAGTAAGCTGTACACTCTTATCAGCTGGCCGACCATGTCCCCAGCCACTGCAATGTAACGCAAGGCCGCCTGTTGCATAACTGCTACACAAGCTGCACTCGCTCTTTCATGTCACGGCAAACTGAAGCACCCGAAAAAAAAAAGTAAATTGGGTGATATGGCGTGATCAGAATGAAAATTTAGAAGCCAATTTTACTATAATCACATTTTTGCTTTTGCAATAATTAAGCGCTACAAGTTTCTTTATCCGAGAAGGACCTTGCGACCACATTGTACTGTGCCTCATCAGTTCTGTGCTGCCCGCAAGCACATGAAAAACAAATACATATTGCCAATGCATTCTAGCTAAGGCAACGAACTCCCACAGCTTGCAAATGGCAGTTCTTGTCTTTAGAAGCTTGCTCTTATTAGAAAGACAGTAACGAAATCATTTGACAGATGCATGCATGTATGCAAACGTGAAACTCGAAGTTATGTCTAAACAGGTCACTGTGCGAAACTAGGGTTCACTATTAAAATTCTGTTGCCACTTTGCATGCATTAGCAGAAGATAGGAAATGTGCAGGGAAGTTCTGCAATGCAAGAACTCCTTATTGTTGGCTGTAGTCCATTAAAAATATGCCATTATGTAGACAGAGCAGCTCCTACGTTTGACACACAATGAACAAACTGCAGTGCCTGGCATCACACGCAGCAGAGCTGTCATCACATTCCACAAATGCAAAAGAAAAATTAAACTGACACAACTGATCTCCAAAGGTGATTAAGAGATGAAGCAAAATTTTCAAAGGTTACTTAGCAAAAAGCATTGTTCAAAGCAGTGAAGAAAAGTGTAAATGTAGCTGTCTGCTCTTTTTTGCCTATACTGTGATCCTTTGTTTACACGCATGCCGCCTGCCTATACACAGCTCGTGTCAGATTCACTACAATTGCAGCTTCAGTGGGAATGCACAGAACTAGTGAGGCAAAGTACTCTAGCAGGTGTCTTTTGTGACGGATGAGTGCATTTGTGATATGGCGTTTGCTGCTCTGCCTCCCGTCGTGCCGCAGCAGCAGAATGGTGCATCTGATGAAGAGGAGGGGTTGTGTGTGGCGTACCCTGGCCAGCTCCGATGAGCCGGGCATGGTTTGCTGGCGATGAATGGGTGTGGTCGTCTCTTCCTGCTCGTCTTCGGAGTTTGGCGGCGTGAGGTCGCTAGCTGGTGGCGGAGGAGGAGGCATCCCGGAAGCCTCCTTGCTTCGACCACTCATGGAGAGCAGTGTCTCCACTGCGAAATAGTCGGCGCGTGCCAGGTGCGCAACGACGTTGCCGCCGCTGCTGCCATCTGCTGTGCTGTCCATCTGAAAGACACCCATGGTCGCTCACTCTCTGAGCACCATGCCGTACCTGGAATGCCCGCGCCCCCTACACATACACACTGCCTGCCCACCACGAACACTCCCATCCAACTTTTGCCTTTTTTTTTTGTGGCATTGTCTTTAATCAGAAAGCCTGCCCAATGCCAAAGCAAAGGAGTCACTCACAGAACTTTGTGTTTTTAGAGTTGCGACCACAAGATTTATGCATTAACGACACACGTCAGAGAACAAAGAATGGTGTCAACACGGGTATTTCACTCAAGCACTTGTGTCCAAATGTTGGTTGGTCCTGGCTTGCAACCTTGATTTAGTCACATTGACCAACAACAACTTATCCAGAATAGACCAAGAGTTTCTTAAAGACATATTGTGCAGCAGAGAGTTTAATGGGAAGTATACTTGATCACAACAATGCCAACCAATCTAGAAATACTGCAGAAACACAGCTTGCCTACTCTGAAGGTCTTGAAGTGATCAAATGTAGGTCCCCAACCTCTGAAAGCCAGCCAAGAACTGTTTTGAAGGATTTATGATGCAATATGACGTACGGTAATGGTGTAATTCTTCCAGTTATGAGCAACTAGCATAAAGCACAGATAACATGGAAAACTGTCAACCTTCTTGTTAGATACTTAATCATTTATGCCTTCAAAAGTGGGAATACACTGTGGTGTACACTACACAAGAGGCCTTGCTTTGCCACTGAATACACAAGTTGTCAACAGTAACTATTCCCGACGGCAAGAACTGTTTGAAATTGATGGTATCTCAATTGAATCAGCCATAAGTGCAGAGAACAAGGCTGATGTAATGTTTAGGGTATCCAGGAATTGAGTCTCTCCATAGAGATTTCAAGATAATGGCACAATCTTTCAACAAATAGCATGTACTGCACTTCGGCAGCCCCAAATTGACACACCGAATCTACCTTTCGCTTCGAACGTACATAGAGACCTGGAACGCTAGAAATCGCTCCAACGCAGCTTTCATTACTTAGTATGCATTTTTTTAGCCCTTACACTTTTGAGTTTCGCTATATTACGGCTGGCAGAGTGTGTGGAAGCCCTAACCACAACCAAAACAACTCTCAAACAAGCTCGAAACGCTTCCAGCACGGAATTCCTAAACAATGTTTTTGGTGCACGGTGTGTGCGTACTCCGCTAGGAGGATCTCGTGCACGTAGTGTTAGCAAAATTGCCTAGAACTCCGCCGCTTTGCGCGGACAGCTTATCTCAGCCCCTATCTGCACTTTGCGAGCTATCGCGCGAGGCACACGTCGTCTGCTCCGGCGCAGCATGGCCGCTCCCGCTGAAAAGCAAACACGGACAGTTGCGCTCTTATCACACAGGAACGAGGGAGGGCGCTCTTGGCTTCAGTTATCATTGTGGCGGCCCAAACGAGGCGAGCAGCTAGCAAAGCACACTGTGAGAACGAAATAACACACATAATGCGCACACCATCGGGTTATATATGCGGGCGACGTGCAACGCGGAAGTGGTTCCTGCAGTGGCATTTCCGGGAGTGTCTGATCATCAGCTGACTGGCTCGGTCGGTGGCTGAGACGATGATCGGCGCCTTGTGGCCTCTTACCTTTCGGGCGGTCCGAATAAGACTGGGGACAAGACGGACACGGGACAGCAAAAACGGATAATATATACGCCAGAGGGGATGGAAGACACGCCGAGAGCCAGTGTTTCACGAGATTGGCGCGCCCCAGCTAGGGGGCGGCTTTTTATTTGCACCAGTCAGCGCGCGCGCAAGTATTTCGCTTTTCCAAAGAAAAGACCCGCAAAAGTGTAAAAAAAAAGAAAAAGCTTAAGCCACCGGAGGAACACAGAGAGCACAAGTTCGGGTGTGCGCAGGACAGATAAAACAGCCCCAAAAAATGACGGGACGGCTGGCAGTCGCCGTGGGTTGCAGTCTGTACTTACAGAGTCTTCTTCTTCGTGCGGAGGAGGCGTTTGCACGAAACGTGTCATGGAAAGCTTCTGCCCAGTCACCACAATAGTACAAAAAATTGTTCTCGGCCAACGCAACGCACTATTCCGTCTGGGAACGTCTCGAACGCAGGGGGTACCGCAGCGGGAAAAAGCGGCCGGCGCGTCGAGAAGCCCTTTTGTAAGGTCGAGCTTGGGGGGCCGCGCCCTGTGCCGACCAATCGACCGCCGAGGGCTCGGCGGAGCCGTCCAATGGTAGGCCGCCGTGCACGTGATCGCGGCGTGTCTGGGGTGTATTTGAGCACGTGCGCGGCGGCTGCTGAACTGCGTGCTCCCCGGCTGACCGACCGGAGGGGAGGCTCCTTGGAATAAACAGCGCAAAACAGCGGCGCTTGGTCTCTCCGCTGTTGCTGGGGGCGCGCTTTTGGGCAGCCCGACGTGAACGCGGTGAAAAATCTCCCCGTTCTGGCCCCTCATCGTGCTAGGAATGCGATGCGATGTTCTCAGGATATACACTCTAGCATTTGCTCGGCAATATTCATACACTCTATGCTGCTGAAGGAATCTGAAACAATCGTGAATACAGTGGCATCGTCCTGCGAGAAACGACCTATTCGTGTTGTCCAAAAACACGCATTCAACAAGTATGCGAAAGCTTGTGAAATTTTGTATGAATTTGAAGTATTATTGCGTGATTGCATTGCGAAATAATATCGTTTTCAGTAATAAAGCTAGCCATTGCGCTTAACGACGTCTTTGTGAAATGAATAACGCGGGCAATAGCTCCCAAAAACGTGCGTTCAATGTGTTTTCGTGTTCTCGCCTATCTTCCATTTTTGTTTTGGTAGCCAGCATTGTGCGCAGCCAAACAAGAACGAAGGAAACTTTCCGCGAAACGCCCACGATTGCGTACCAGACAAGGCGTGTTTACTCATACGACGCCACAAACTTACGGCAGCGCTACACTGACGTCATGCAAGTCACGTGAACGGCGCACCCCTCGATGTCGTCACCACGACCTCGGGGCGTCTGTTGTCGTGTGGTGGCTGGTCCAACGACACTCTAAGAGCACGACCTACTGGAACTCCAGACCTGCACAGATATCCGGCTTCTATGGGAGCAGCTTGCGCCCACTTTCGTTCAACCGACTGCCGTAGGTGGCGCTTTTATAACCTGTTCGTCTGCTAGGCGGTGGGCGGCTGTACGGCGTCGTAATTAGTACGGCAGCTGTTGTGTTGTGACGAACTGTTTCTCTAGTTGATGATTTTTGCTAACACAGTGACAGTGATGATCGGTCACTTGGCTCCAAAAGTTGACTGCCGGAACCTAAAAAATGTATGAGCGTGTAGTCCGCTGCTCTCTAAAATAGCGTTAAATAGCCGCTCCTATTGCCTTTTTCAAGCAGATTATTATAAATCCCATTGTGTATAGAGTTCGCAACGTACACAACAGTTTCATTGTAGACGTCGTAAAATTCGCTTCTGCGCTCTTTAGAAACTTGAAGCCTCCGTAATGTTCAACAACAGAACGATTACCACTCATTTTAACTCTGAAAAGTTGTCGTGAATGCGTCGCGAGTTCAAAAAGTGAACTATGCACACAGCTTCATTGCGTACGTATCTTAAGCACCACCGTTATGCTGCCGCCGTACCACGCAGAAAAGCTAGCTTTACAGTTTAAAAAGAGTTCCGTACGTGACACGATTTAAGGCCTGCAGTGCAGCACGTTTTAAAGCACTGGGATCGCTTAATTTTTTGCAAGCTTTCTACTGAGCTAGACATCCAACGATATTAAAAACAAGATATGCTCACCCTTCCCTTGAAACAGAATCGATCAGCCTATTGCACATATCGGGCGGAGGACTTACTCGTGAATACTTTTACTATACTTTTACCAGATCATCTGCCTTTCACTACGGCACACAGCAGTAAATCCTAATGTCATCTACGACATTAGGCTGTCTGTAATCAACTAAAAAAAGCTAGATTTGAATTTTTTAAAACAATTTTTCCAGTCTCTTAAGGAGGCTAGGAAGGGGAAAATTATGCCGTCGATCTAGCATTGCAGGGGCCACCTATGCTCGTTGTTTACATTTCTTGCACCGCTCCTCCTCTTCTAGTTTCACTATTCAAACTCAAAGCATTCGTAAATATGTCTTCTTTTGTATATTTGTGGATTTATTGATTTACCGCCAATACAAGCGCTTTGTGCCTGCCGAAATGGCAAGACAAGCGCTGAACAGATTGCAGAAGCAGACGACAGCGATTAGGTTATAACTAGCGCCACTCTGCTCGTACGTTCTTTCCCTAGCGGCAAAAGAGGCGAACTAGACCAGGCGTGCTGGAGGAGGGAGATCTGTGCAGGTCTGGAATTCAGTAGGTCGTGCTCTAGAGTATGCCAGACTATGGTCGAGCGGGCCGAACGGCGCTGTCTCACTGCGTGTGGAAAAATTTTGCGAGGGCGCTGCGAGCGAACTGGATTTAGGGTACCAACGCTGACATCGAGGCACCCTCAAGTGCGTCGTCTGCTAGCGAACACGCGGACGCTGGCGGACGTCCAGTTTTCTCGCAGAAAGTCTCTGCAGTAAGATTTTTTTTGGTTTTGCTTGCATTGGTGCGCCCGCGACTCTTGTCGGCCGGTATCCATCGTAGTTTTTGCCAGGTGAACTGCCGTTTTCAACATTGTTTTCTAAATGTAACACGTAATTCTTGCGACAGGGGCCGCCTATCTGCAATATGAAGCTACGAAAGAAACTGTTATTGATATCGCGTCATTTGACGCGCGCGTCTTGTTGGTGGAATATTGATCAGGGCCAATGATCAAAGAAAACAATATTACAGTGAAATAAACAAGGTTTATTAAATGCATGGCGTGAAAAGATGCAGATGACCAGTGCACTTCTAGGTAAATCTAAGGGTACGCAGGCATATATATCCACGACATATGCGCAAGAGAGAAATGATCAAATATTCTAAATGCACTGATTGAAAAAATGAAAACTCCCGACTAGAAAGAGCGTGTTTCTTCTAAAAGCTGCACGAGCCCCCGGTGAACCAACCGACTTTCCGAGTAAAGGAATCAAGACAATTATTGGACGTTAATATGAACAACAGTGTTAGGGACAATATATTGCCTACGTACTCGCACTGAATCGGGGAGACCGGGAAGTCTTTACCAAAGTAATCTCCATGGTTTGTCTGGCGATCTCCTTCAACGTGCCAACAGGCGAAATGAAGTACAAACATATAGTCTAATCGAATGATATTTGCTAATCAGATGGTATTCGACTTCAGAATTACCTATTAAAAATTATAGAATAACCGCTTGCGTTCTAATGTAACGAATAACAGCACTTTTGAAATCTCGAAGGTGAGGGGCCGATGCAAGTGAGGACTAGTTCTTATTCCGAATGATTGTGCTGCAGGAGAATGGCGGCTGTTGCGCAGAGGCGCACCAGTTCTTGGGAGAATTAACGCTCGAGTGCTAATCGGTTCTGCTGAACCAGTTCCTACCTGTTATTCAATATAAACGCCCCGTTTTGGGACAGCCTGTAAATCTGCAAGCTTGATATGTTTCTTACAGTCTCACCATGTCTGCAAGACAGCAACCCATTAAAACTGGGTGCGCAATGCGGTACCATACTTCAACGAACAGAGCAGACCTAGAACTATCTCTACGTGTACGTGAAGCATACCGTTCCTTTAATTGCTTCATTGTTGTTCTTATGATAGTGCACCGGATAACTAAATATAGCCGTTTATAACAACACAGAAGCTGCTTAGTTGAGCGGAAGTACAGTCGGGAACGGCATTACGTACATTTAGGTATGAAATATAAGATAAGCGTAACATGTTCTTTCAGAAATTAGACTCGAGAATAATTTCTTTCGTTTACACCCCTACAAAAAACAAAAAAAAAAAGCCGATAGACGCTGCTACCTTTTTGTTTTTAATTAAACAAACTCTAGCGTTTTACGTCTGGCGTATGCTTATGAGACACCCTGTTCAGCTCTCATCACCTGGGGTTCGTTAACGCGCACCTAAACAGAATAAGCTTATGAATATGCTTATATACACGAGTGTTTTTCCATTTCGTTCCCATCGAATTCTGCGACCTGGTGTGGACCCATGAGCTCGAGTTTAGCAGTGCAACGTCATATCCACTTAACAGAGAAGCTGCTAAGCGCTACTTTCTCTACTATCGCATCCGCGTGTAGAAAAAAAATCCCGAAGAGAGCGCAATGCCAGGCCGACCCGCGGCAGAGGTGACGCAGGCGTTAAGCGCTCCCCCTACGTGGGCCGATCCCGAGGATAGTACAATATCGGGTCGACCCGCAGCGGAGGTGCAGTTCGCCATTAAGGGGCCCACATATACAGCTTCAATGGTCGTCTTTCTTCACAAAGTGGAAGGGCACCGAGTTTTGCTGTTGTTGTTAAGCATAGACTCCACAAAAAAATTTCACATCGCTTACGGGCCTAAGATTAGCAAATATAATAGCTGCCGAAAACTGTTTTTGGCGTCCAGGTGCCGACCGCAATAAAAGAACCCGTGCCAGTTACTCTGCGTTCTGTTACGCGAGGAAGACGGAAACATGAATGGAATATTGCACTGCAGTTTTTTTGTCGATAAGAATATTTCCCGTAAATCTGAGTCCAGGGCGCCGCATGGGGTCGATATGTTTTATTTGTTTGAACCGGCCATCAGGAAGTTTACATGTCTTTTTTTTTTTTTTCGTCTGCGTTCCGCAAGACCTACTGATGAAAAACCATATGCGGAAAAATACACACGAGGGATACATACTGCTTGAAGAACGAGAAACAATATTTGTTCTTGTATCAAATAAAGTTGTTTCTCTCTCTCTCTCTCTCCAAAGGAATCCGCACAATAACTTAGTAGAATGAAAGCTGACACTGCGGCCGCAATGCACGCGCAGTCACCGAGCGGCATTAAAATTAATGAAGTGCACCACATAAGCAGGCTTGAAGTGACGCCTGACACCGGAAAAAGATGCCAAGAGCGAGTGGGACTTGTGCTAATCCAGGTACAACCAAATTAGGAAGGCCAACTAAGCTTCTACAAAGACACTCCCTCACCAGAACAGGAATTGGCCTCCCTGGTGCAGTATTCGGCCACTCCCTCCCTCAGGATTCCTACAATTAACATATGACCCTCACTCCCCAGCAGCTGCGGAGCACCTGACAGAGCTTTTACAGGTCTGTCAGGTGAGAAAAGGTGAGAAAAGGTGTCAGGTGAGCGATGAGAAAAGTGCAAACTCAGTATACTGTGTGGGCGACTTCAATGCAAAAGTGGAAAAAAAAGCAAGCTGGTGAACAAGCAATTCGCAACTACGGCGTCGATTCTAGGAACGCTAGAGGAGAGATGCGGGTAGAATTCGCAGAAATAAATAAGCTAAGAACAATGAACACCTTTTTCAGGAAGCGTAGCAACAGAAAGTGGACATGTAAAAGCCCTAATGGAGAAACAAGAAATGAAATTGATTTCCTACTTTCTGCAGATCCCAGCATACTGCAGGATGTAGAAGTGATAGGCAGGGTAAAGTGCAGTGATCATAGGTTAGTGAGGGCTAGGATTGACCTTAACTCAAGGAGAGAAAGGGTAAGATTGGTCAAGAAGACACAGGTCAGCCTAGAGGCAGTAGGGGTAAAAGCAGACAAATTCAGACTGGTACTTGTAAACAAATATGTAGCCTTAGAACAGGGCGATGAAGATGACAGACGTAATGAATGAAACCGTAACTAGGCTGGCTTTAGAGGCAGCAATTGAAGTGGGAAGCAAGGCACCAAGGCAACCAGTTGGCAAGCTCACCCAAGTAACAAAGGACCTAATAAAAACGTGACAAAAAATGAAAGTGTCCAACTCAAGAGATAACATAGAATTTGCGGAACTATGAAAACTGAACAACAAGGCGAAAGTAAGTGATATTCGAAATTAAAACATGAGAAACAATGAAGAAGCCTTAACAAATGGACGCAGCCTGAAATCAGTAAGAAGGGAACTAGGCATCGGACAAACCAAGATGTATGCACTGAAAGACAGACAGGGTAATACCATAAGGAATCTCGAAGATATAGTAAAAGCAGAGGAAGAATTCTATACTGACCTGTACAGTACCCAGAGTAGTCAAGATACCTCCATTACAGTAATGAACAGGATACAGAAGCTCCTCCTATAACTAGTGATGAAGTTAGAAGGGCCTTGCAAGACATCAAACGAGGAAGAGCAGCAGGAGAAGACAGAATAATAGTCGATTTAATCAAAGATGGAGGAGACATAATGCTTGGAAAACTGGCGGCTCTCTGTACGAAGTGTCTATCGACTGCAAGGGTCCGAGAAAACTGGAAGAATGCCAACATTATATTAATCCACAAAAAAAGGAGACGTAAAAGAATTGAAAAATAATATGCTCATTACCTTACTCCCAGTTTATATAAAATATTCACCAAGATAATCTCCGATAGAATAAGGGCAACATTGTACTTTAGTCAACCAAAGAAACAGGCAGGTTTCAGGAAAGGATACTCTACAATGGATCGCATCCATGTCATTAATCAGGTTATCGAGAAATCCGCACAGTACAATAAGCCTCTCTATGTGGCTTTAATAGATTACGAAAAGGCATTTGATTCAGTAAAGATACCAGCAGTCATAGCGGCATTACGTAATCAAGGAGTACAGAACGCTTACGTAAATACCGTTGAAAATATCTAGAGGTTCTACAGCTACCTTAATCCTACTCAAGAAAAGCAGGAAGATACCTATAAAGAAAGGGGTCAGACAGGGAGACGCAATCTCTCAAATGCTATTCACTGCGTGCTTGCAAGAAGTATTCAAGCTATTAAACTGGAAAGGCTTAGGAGTAAAAATCGACGGCGAATATATCAGCAACCTTCGATTTGCCGATGACATTGTTCTATTCAGGAATAATGAAGACGAGCTACAACAAATGATTGAGGACCTTAAAAGAGAGAGTGTAAGAGTGTGGTTGAAGATTAATATGCAGAAGACAAAGATAATGATAAATAGCCGGGCAAAGGAACAAGAGTTCAGGATCGCCAGTCGGCCTCCAGAGTGTGTCAAGGAGTACATTTACTTAGGTAAATTAATCACAGGGAACCCTGATCATGAGAAGGAAATTCACAGAAGAATAAAAATGGGTTGGATCGCATACGGCAGACATTGTCAGCTCCTTATTGGAAGCTTACCATTATCAGTGAAAAGGAAGGATCAAATGCACAATCGGTGCATTTTACCGGTGCTGACATATGGGGCAGAGACTTAGAGACCGACAAAGAAGCCTGAGAACAAGTTAAGGACCGCGCAAAGAGCGATGAAACGAAGAATGCTAGGTATAAAGTTAAGAGACTGAAAGAGAGCGGCTTGGATCTGAGAGCTTACGGGCATAGCCGATATCCTAACTGACATTAAGAGAAAAAAATGGCGCTGGGCAGATCATGTAATGCGCAGGTTAGATAACTGTTGGACCATTAGGGTTACAGAATGGGTACCAAAAGAAAGGAAGCGCAGTAGAAGACTAGGTGGGGCGATGAAAGTAGGAAATTCACGGGTGCTAGCTGGAATTGGTTGGCGCAGGACAGGGGTAAATGGAGATCGCAGGGAGAGGCCTTCGTCCTGCAGTGGACATAAAATAGGCTGTTGATGATGATGAAAATTATATAAAGTAATGAAAGAAAGGCATCTATTCCTAAGGCATAAATGAAAGCCATGTCCAATTATAGACGCGATTTGAACGGTCTGATCACCAACAGCAGCGCACGAAGCAGTACGAACGACCCCGCCGAGCAGAATCGCCAGCAGTTTCCAACGGAGCGACGCTGATGCGGCTCAATCCCCTTAAAGACCTTAAATCCACTTCGATCGCAGCGCCGCCACATTATTTTTCGTCGTCACGCGCCTCACTGCAAAGCATGCGGCCGCCCCAGCCGCTCGTCTCACTCAACCGTATTCTAGTACACTCTGGCACTCCAAACCATAGAGTTTCATACAATAATTTGTTGTAGGAAACTTTATGCTCCAAACGACTGCTGGGAATTATGGGTAGTACATCATCATCATCAGCCTGGTTATGCCCACTGCAGGGCAAAGGCCTCTCCTATACTTCTCCAACTACCCCGGTCATGTAATAATTGTGGCCATGTCCCTGCAAACTTCTTAATCTCATCCGCCCACCTAAGTTTCTGCCGCCCTCTGCTACACTTTCCTTCCCTTGGAATCCATTCCGTAACTCTTAATGACCATCGGTTATCTTCCCTCCTCATTACGTGTCCTGCCCATGCCCATTTCTTTTTCTTGATTTCCACTAAGATGTCATTACCTCGCGTTTGTTCCCTCACCAAATCTGCTCTTTTCTTATCCCTTAACGTTACACCCATCACTCTTCTTTCCATAGCTCCTTGCGTCGTCCTCAATTTAAGTAGAACCCTTTTCGTAAGCCTCCAGGTTTCTGCCCCGTAGGCGAGTACTGGTAAGACACAGCTACTACATACTTTTCTCTTGAGGGATAGTGGCAACCTGCTGTTCATGACTTGAGAATGCCTGCCGATTGCACCCCAGCCCATTCTTATTCTTCCGATCATTTCAGTCTCATGATCCGGATCCGCGGTCACTATCTGCCCTAAGTAGATGTATTCTATTACCACTTCCAGTGCCTCGCTACCTATCGTAAACTGCCGTTCTCTACCGAGACTGTTAAACATTACTTTAGTTTTCTGCAGATTAATTTTTAGACCCACTCTTCTGCTTTCCCTCTCCAGGTCAGTGAGCACGCATTGCAACTGGTCCCCCGAGTTACTAAGCAAGGCAATATCATCAGCGAAGCGCAAGTTACTAAGGTATTCTCCATTAACTCTTATCCCCAATTCTTCCCAATCCAGGTCTCTGAATACCTCCTGTAAACACACTGTGAATAGCACTGAAGAGATCATATCTCCCTGCCCGACGCCTTTCTTTATTGGGATTTTGTTGCTTTCTTTATGGAGGGCCACGGTGGCTGTGGAGCCGCCATAGATATCTCGGTATTTTTACATGTAACATACGGCTCGTCTACAGCCTGATTCCGTAATGCCTCCATGACTGCTGAGGTTTCGACAGAATCAAACGCTTTCTCGTAATCAATGAAAGCTATATATAAGGGTTGGTTATATTCTGCACATTTCTCTATCACCTGATTGATAGTGTGAATATGGTCTATTGTTGAGTAGCCTTTACGGAATCCTACCTGGTCCGTAATTACCTGGATGTAAACATCAGAACCACTAGCTCCGACGCTGTATTGGAGTTGGTGCATCGAAATAAAGTCCACGTAGTAGTTGGGGGCTGCGGTATGTGTACTAATGTGTGGCCCCCTTTAAATACACAAACACAAATTTGGCACTGTACACTTTTATTTGAACATGCCGATATTCTCGGACACTGAATTTTTTTATTTGTCCTCAAGCCCAAGAGCACGGCTTAGGAGACTAATTTTTTCTGAATGTTGTTTTGCTTTCTCTTGCCGAATACGTTCCTTGTATTCTTGCCTTTCTCGGTGGCGCCTCTCTTTTTCCTGTTCCCGTGTAGCTCGTTTTTTTTCTTTTCCTTCTTGAATTTTGCTCATTTGATCTAAGAAAACCTTAATCTCCAGCATTCTGGAACCTGAGGGCTTAGGCTTTTTGGGCATAGGCTCCTTTGTCAATGCTTGGCTCGGCGCTAGGCTTGCAGACTCCTGGCTGGCCGACACCTGGCTGGCTGGCCTCTTGACAGCAACAATGCCAAAGCTGTCCCTCAGCTCTTCGGGCTCAAGGCTCTCGTCTGGCCAGCATATTCTGGCTACTTCATCTTCAAAAGGCACTTCACACGGGGAATACCCGGATTTGTTATTGTGTGCTGTAGCACTTCTTTTTCTACGCATGACAGTTTTATAGTGGCTGCAGCACTGCTCACCGGTTTTTGGAATTCCGAGTGCCTCTGTAATATTGGCTGCAATTCGGCTGAACATTAGCTTTTTATTTTTGAATTTTTTCAACGGTCCAATCTCAGGAAAGTACTGCTCATAATAATCAAATAGCAGCTTTGTTTCCCCAGCTGTCCATTCACAGCCTGTACCTGCAAACAAAAAGTGCATGAGGTATTCGTAGAGGTTTTACAGCTGCATTAAGCAGTGGTATTTTCTGGTTTGATTTGTGTAGTGCCCATGTTTGCAGCGATCTTTTGAAGCTTATTTTATGATTTCTCCATCCTGTATTGGCCTTTGGACTAACAGCATCAATAAATAAATAAATAATATGGCATCATAAACAGACTCACTGGGCTGCAATTCGGCTGAACATTATCTTATTATTTTTTTATTTTTTCAACAGTCCAATCTCAGCAAAGTACTGCTCATAATAATCAAATAGCAGCTTTGTTTCCCCAGCTGTCCATTCACAGCCTGTACCTGCAAACAAAAAGTGCATGAGGTATTCGTAGAGGTTTTACAGCTGCATTAAGCAGTGGTATTTTCTGGTTTGATTTGTGTAGTGCCCATGTTTGCAGCGATCTTTTGAAGCTTATTTTATGATTTCTCCATCCTGTATTGGCCTTTGGACTAACAGCATCAATAAATAAATAAATAATATGGCATCATAAACAGACTCACTGGGCTGCAATTCGGCTGAACATTATCTTATTATTTTTTTATTTTTTCAACAGTCCAATCTCAGCAAAGTACTGCTCATAATAATCAAATAGCAGCTTTGTTTCCCCAGCTGTCCATTCACAGACTGTACCTGCAAACAAAAAGTGCATGAGGTATTCGTAGAGGTTTTACAGCTGCATTAAGCAGTGGTATTTTCTGGTTTGATTTGTGTAGTGCCCATGTTTGCAGCGATCTTTTGAAGCTTATTTTATGATTTCTCCATCCTGTATCGTTTTTTGGGCTAACAGTATCAATAAATAAATGAATAATATGTCACCATAAATGGACTCACTGCGTTGCTCATTCTTTCGGCTCTGTTCCGGCACTGTTGATGGAAAAACCAAATGCAACATTATTCATTGCCCTGGATTCATAAAGGTGACATATATGAAGCGACATAACCATTATGAAGTTGTGCTCTGTGACATGTTGCAGTACATTGAACCACCACGTGCATTTCATGCAACTACGTAAGCAATTAATTAAGCCATGTCAGACTTCCTAACACAGCTTAACAAAACAATAACTCAATGTTTGCTGCGCTACTTCATCTCAACACGAAATTTCGAATAATCACTTAATATAAACTTGCACGGTGCCACGCAAGTTCAATATTTGCTCAACACATGGTGCACATTCTTGATTACATTACACACGCTTAGCATGATGCAACATTCGTGATCAGGTGGCTGTTAATCAAAATTACAGTACGGTCTTTCTGGCCTGAAATGGACAGTGACTCTTCAGGAAAAGCAATTTGTAGATTTCTGTGGCACTGAGAGTGATTCAAAAATTGTATGCACTTACCGTCCTGACCTACATAACAGCACAACTCCATTCGGCAGCAGAATATGCACTCGCACTGATACCTCTGCTAAAATTTTGTGGGAGACAAATTCTCAGGCACGTGACACTGCTTCATTGCTTCTTCGCGACATATAAAGCTAGACAACTACTTCTGCACCACGACGGACACACAGGAAAATGCACAATACAATGACGGATGCAATGTGTTTGAGTGAAACGAACGCATCAGCAGTAAGGCAAC
The DNA here is from genome assembly GCF_023375885.2 of Dermacentor andersoni. Taxonomy (NCBI): domain Eukaryota; kingdom Metazoa; phylum Arthropoda; class Arachnida; order Ixodida; family Ixodidae; genus Dermacentor; species Dermacentor andersoni. The sequence continues at coordinate 109,308,018 of NC_092822.1, read as the reverse complement.
TACACAATTGAAATATAGCGTCAACAGACAATTGCTCCACGCAACACGTGTGTTGCTTTGAACTTACAGCACAGTGTTCAAGTTTCGAAGACACCTACCATGTTTGTCCGCATCCTGTGTGCTCACCATAGGAAGCAAAAGCAGCTGCATGCTTGGCGAGATATCCGTCCCGCACTTTTGAAAAAAAACAACAGGTGAACGGCGCTGAAGAGACAAGTGACCGGCGCAGCGGTGCTGGGAGCAAACAGCGGAAGGAAATGAAAACACGCAAGGTATCCTGGCTAACTCGGCGATACAAATTCCGTTTCCGCCTTGCTTTGGTGGCGGAGGTTGTGTTCCACTCACAGATTTGGAGGCGTCACTCTAGGCCAGAGTCGAGTGCTCGCTCGCGGAGTCCGTCGGCTGCTCCGACTCCGCCATTGGAATTCAACATGATGCTGCACTTTTTAAAGGCGTGCACGATCAAAGTACCTGGGATGTCATCCCACGCTGCAGCTACCCAGCCCGCCAGCTGCGATAGCGATGCACGTTTGATGCGGCCCTTTGCCGTTAGCATCTGGTCTTCGTCAGTCAACCAGTCCGTGTAATATTTCCGCAGACGATCCTTGAAAGGTTTGTTGATGCAGGCATCAAGTGGCTGCAACTGGCCCGTCATGCCGCCCGGTATGACAGCAAGGTCCGTGTTCGCTTGGGCGAGCGCAGCCTTTGCGTTGTTGGTCAAGTGCCCACGGTAAGAGTCGGCGACAAGGAGCGACTTCTTTGTCAGAAGGGCTCCTGGACACCGTCGCCACACAATCTTAGCATCTCAACCCGCTCTTCCACCATCGTACCCGTCATCCACTTGCAGCGGCGTAGCCAGAAATTTCGTACGGCGGGGGGGGGCTCACGTTGCAGCTCGACCTCCTCCTTAAGAGGAAGCTTTAGCTCAGGTGCTGCGATCTAAATACATGTAGAAGAGGAGAGCGTTTTTATCGGCAACCACTGCACCAAATTTGAAGAGCTTTGTTGCATTTAAAAGAAAAACTTAAATTCTATTCACTGCTGGGTTTCGAATTTTTCATTGACGTTGTCAATTATTAAAAATTGGCCATAATCGCACATTTTAAGAAAATGAAACTATCAAGTTTAGAACTCTATCTCAACAATGAAATATGATATCATAATTCTGTGAGTTTCATCTAGTAGTACATCTACAGCAGATGAAATTGATATGTTACACATGAATCTCAAAAGAATTTAGAATTATGGAAATACGGCATTTGCAGTACACTTGTACACAAGTAACCAATTCACATAAGATACAAATTGACATACCAAATTTTTCTATTTTGCTGTTTACAGAACCGCAATATCTGTTCTTGATGCAGAGCTATTGGATTGCAAACGTTGTGCTTCTATTTGTTTCAAACTTTCGAATTTTTTTAAATATTTTAAACAAATTCAGGCCCTAAATCGAAATTCCGCTTCCAACAGACACCAGAATTTACCTTCCTCTCTTCAATGCAACAAATTTCATTCAAACCGATCCAGGGGTTATCTCAGAAAAGCGTTTCTGCGTTTTACATGTATTTCAATAGGCCGCATTGGAGTTGGGCCCGAGCTAAAGCTTCCTCTTAAACAATTTGTCGAGGGATCAAATACATGCATGATAATTGCATTGCTATTGCCAAAGATGCTGCAAACAAATTCTTGAACGCTACGCACTGTCAAAACAACCAAGATGTGTATTTTTTCATAAAAGAATATACTTGTATGTGCCAAAAATTTTGCCCAACATAACTGATATCAATGCTTCCACGTTCTTTGTCTATTTAATAAGTAACGAATACATCACACAAACTTTAGAACTATATCAGTTCGAAACTAGCAAAGCAGTGCATACCGTTGATATGAAAAATGTAAAGGCCATGAAATCAACAAGTTGAGGACAAATATGTTAATCTCATTCATTGCCATATATCTTTTTCTTTGTCATTCAAGAACCGTGTTTACATTCTTGTACATATGCAACGGCCAGTGAAAAATCTCAATGATGCTGGCATTTGTTCCAATGTATTACGCAGTAGCAGCTGTCACCGGTCATGTATCGCGAGTAATTGCACCGAAATTATAGTCGCAGCAGAGAGCCCGTATAGAAAGAAGGAGTTCTGCAAAATGTACGAGGGCGAGTCAAACGAAAGTGAGCCAATGCGAATATATGACAAACGGGGTACTTTATTTAAAAGTAGTCGCCATGAGCATTTAGACGGTTGTCCCATTGACTAATGAGTCGCGTGATTCCCGTCTCGTAAAACTCCTTGGGTTGTGCTTCAAAAAGTCTGTAGCTGACTCACGTCATTGTCCTACACGAATCTGGTTTCCTTGAGCTGTTTTTTCGGTTGCCCCAAAATGTGAAAGTCGCAGGGCGACAGGTCTGACCTGCATGGCGGATGTTACAGCGTTTCCCACTTGAACTTTACCAGTTGAGTATTAACCACATCAGCGAGGAGGGGACGGGCATTGTCGTGGAGCAATATGACACGATTACTCCAATTTCCATGTTGTGTGTTCTTGATTGTGACACACAGCCGTTCCGGCGTTTCACCATATCGGAAACAATTGATAGTCTCTCAATATTTAGCAAATTCTATCAGTAATGGCCCCTGACGTCCGCAAAAAAAAGTCAGCACCTTTCCAGCAGAAATGACGGCCTTTGCTTTCTTTGGGCGTGGTGAATTCGAATGTTTCCACTGTAAGCTTTGCCGTCGTGTGTCACGCTCGTAGTAGTGGCAGCATGGTTCGTCCCCAATCACAATTGCAGAAAAGAAGTCGTCACCCTCATTGTGATACCAGATCATATAAGTCAAGGCAGCGTTGAACTTCTCCGTCTTCTGGCGGTGGTTCAAAATCTTGGACATTCATTGCGCACACAAGAGACGGTAACAGAGATTTTCATAATTATGACGTGAACCGAACCGTGATTGATGTTCACACGCTCTGCAAGTTCATCCATGCTTATCCTTCGTTCTTGTCTGTTCAGCTCATCAACCTTTGCAATTTTGTTGGGGAGGGATTGCACGATGGCTTTGGCCCGGTCTTGGATCGTCTTTGCAACTTTCACGTTCTTCTTTGAACCGTTTGCTCCAAGACTTCACAGTGGACAATGAAATGCAATGTTCAACATACACGGTAGCCATAGGGCGACTAATTTCTTTTTGGGAAATACCTTCAGCTGTCAAAAACTGCACGTCAACACGCTGTTCAACTTTTGGAGTGTCAGTTATGTCACGCAACCATGCTCAACCCAGTGTATGAGAGCATTAAAGAAGCTTTATCCTCACACCTGCGTGTCACTTTTGTAAATGAGAGATGCCTCTCTGCTTCGCACATGCCTCGCAGATAACGAACCGAACCATTATTGCATGGGGTGGGTAGGCTCACTTTCATTTGATTCGCCCTCGTACATTAGAAATGCGAAGATACGATGGGATATACAAATGCGAAGATACAGCTTGATAAAGGGCAAAAAAGTGTCAGTGTAAACAAGGTTCAATGCACGTATACACAAAACCTCTCAACAAGATACTTAAATACATGTATAAGTCTCCAATAAATCTACGTATCTAAGAAAAAGTCAGTGTATATAATGTGTCAAACGAGGAAAATAAACATGTTGCGCAATCACAGATTCACAGAATCCTAAATCCTGCCCCCATTCCATCCACTCCCCCCGATGTATCGCACGTGACGCGCTTGCTCCCTGCTTTTCTCCTTTGCACACACAAGACTGAGTCACCATCGTCGGCTCACCGATTCAACACCCCTCCCCCCCTTCCTTACGCTTTCACTCGTACATACAGCATGCGGCGCTTGGTCACGATGTTATCGCCCTTGGACTTTATATGAAACATGAGGGCGACGGAAGGCATGCGCCTGGCGTGTCCATATAATTGGTATCGGAATAATACAGTAAGAGTATCCGGCAACGCTGCGCCGCAACAATGTATTTCTTTTTCCTTTTTGTGGGGCGGGGGCACTGAAATGAAGAAACGCAAAGGAAAGTATGTTGGCTGCCATTGAATGCCTACTCTGGGCCCCTAATGTGGCTACCGAAGGAATATCGAAGAAAACGTGAGACGCTTGGGCTACCGGGAACCATACGCATACTGCTCCGTATCCTACACTGGCGAGACAAGAGTTAACGGAGAGGCTGTGCTCAAGTGAACGCGGTGCAATCTGTCGAGTCCCCGCAGTGATGGCGGCGAGCGACCATTGTTTCTTTTTCTCATTTGCTAGCCACTAAGCGTCCAAAACTCTTGCCAGGTGAAAATCCACTCGGCCATAGCAAACCGAACGCGCACCGAAGTGCGCCGCGCGGTGGTCAGGACAACACAAGAAAAACGTATGCGCTCTGGCGGGCTCTGGCAGCTCGAGGGTAGGGTAACGAGAGCAAAAAAATTGAAGAGGCTCAATGTGCCCGCGCGAATAAATGTTAAAGCAGAAAAATAAATAAGAACGTAGTTACCTTAGCTGGCTTTAGTGTCTTGACATGGTTGCTTTGGCATAGGTCAAAAATAATGTTGGTATTTTTTATGTGATATGATGGCACAACTGATCCACCACAACGCTTCGTCTCATCGGACCTCACTGCGTGCTTTGTCAACTTGTGTGATAGTGTGGTGATTTGACTTGTCTCGTTGTATGTTCCGATGTAAGACTTTAAAAAAGTCAATGCCCCTTTGTCGTCAAATGTATATAACAGCATTAAACCAACAAAGTTCCGCAATTGAAAATCTAAAGCACAACTTTGAAAATGTCAATGAACTTTTCACATCAAAAGTTTGAGATTTATACCCATAAAGTTTTGGAATTGACATACATGCGCTCCGTAGATTCCGCGAGGTGCTGTGTGAGCCTGTTCGCCTTCAAAACGCCCTTAAAGCTTTGTGCTTGGATGGGGCTGATTGCGTTATGCGACTCCCGGTACATTGGCATAGCCGCGAAATCCAGCCCGACTTCGCAATGTTTGCGGTGAAATGTCTTTTCAAGCGTGAAAACGACATTCTAGACAAAATGCAGAATGATTTCTGGTGCAGGGGGTTGCTTTGGTCGGCGGTGCATGGACAGCATTAAAAAATTTCTGGGGGGGGGGGGGGCGCTGAAGACCCATAAGCCCCCCCCCCCCCCCCCCCAGGCTACGCCCCTGTCCACTTGTTCTCATTTGTCCGCACAATGACATTTCTTGGGAAAGTTTCTTGAGCAGGCAGTGTCTTCCTTTTAAATATCATATAAGGAGGGAGTTTATGTCCATCAGCTGTGCAGCACAGCCTCACAGTTGCGCGCTGCTTCTCATAGCCTGCAGAGCGCACCTTCACCTCCTTGGCACTTTTTTCATTCACGGTGTACACCATTGGCATATCAAAATACACGGCCGTCTGGTCGGCGTTGCCGATTTGCCTAAGGCTGTAGCCTGCCGCTTTTCTCTTTCGCAGCACGTAGCATTGAAAAGCTATCAGCTTTTCTTCGAAATCGCTTGGCAGCTTCGGGTGATTGAAGTGCGACGTCGGAGGCTGAAGCCAAAGCGCTTCATGAATTTCTGAAGCCAGCCCCGGCTGGCTTTGAAATCCTTTGGCGTTAGGCCTCGCTCCCTCGAAAGTTCCCTAGCTTTCGCTTGGAGCACTTCTGTTGTCACTGAAAGGGCAGCTGCTCTCTGCGTCCGAACAAAGTCGGCCAAAACTGTTTCCACTTCCTGGTGACGGCCTTTCTTTGGTCCGCTAAATGCCATCCTCGTTGCGGCAAATGCAAAAAGCTGCTGTCGTTGTCCCCTCCAACGACGGACGTTTTTCTCGTCGACGCCGAATTCCCGCCCGGCTTGAAAGTTCGATGATGCCTCTGCGACTATCACAACTTTTTGCTTGAAAGCTGCACTGTAGTGGCATCTCCTGCTTGGTGCCATCGCGATAACACCACGCCACACACCAATACGGCCGACACGACACAGGTCAAAATGGCGACCTCGCTTGTGTACGGTTGGCTACTGGCACGGCGAGTAGCGGCTGCGATACTGACTTTTCTAGATGGTGCTGGCTATGCGCCATATTTAGCAGTTTCAATGAAAAACTGGCGCGCTTCTTAAAATCCTCAAATCTAAGCTGACCCTAGAGTTTGGAATATGATTATACGAAAAAAACGATCGGCCTAATTCAAATAAATATGGTAACACACACTTACCCAACAATTACAGACCAATCTCACTAACAAGCATTTCATGTAAAATTCTCTGGCATATAATATATTCGCATTTGGCTGAGTTTTTCTAATCCAACTCCTTTTTTACCCCGTCAGCATGGTTTTCGTAAGTTCTTCTCGTGAGAAATGCAGCTCTTATCATTTACTAATGATCTTTTTGCAATTTCTGATCTAGGTATCGATATCTACTGCATATTTCTTGACATTGCCAAAGCCAATGACTATGTGAGCTTCCGCTTGACTTTTGCAGATGTGATTTACTTCTGCTTGACTGAATTTAACTTGGATGTAAAGGTGCTCGAGTGGATAAAAAATCTGATCTGTCTAACAGGGTGCAGTTTGTAAACGCTAATACAGTTGAACCTCGCAACAACGAAATCAGGGGGAACGTGAACAAATTCGCTTTCGTGAGAATTTCGTTGCTGCGAAATGAGACAGCCCAGATAGGTAATGTGTCACAGAACAAAACTTTACGGTCAAAATTTCATTAGCCTACTTTGGCAAGTTTTGCTTGAGGACATAGAACTGCAATGCCGACAGTACAAAGCGTACATGTACATGTGTCGATCCGCAGTGGCAGCAACGCCGTGAAGTAGTAATCTTTGTCAACTGCTCTCGGGCATACAATCACTTCTGCGAGATTTTGCGTAACTTGGCACTGGACACAGAGCAACAGCGCTTGATGCGAGCCGGAGCATTTCTCCAGCATACGCTGTTGCCCGTAGACGCTGACGCGTCCAGTGCCGAGTGCAAAAGTGATCGTATCTCGTATACCCGAAGGCAATCGATCAAGATTACGGCGGCTTAGCAAACCTACATCCAGTACTGAATCCACACACAATGCCTGTTGGGTGGCACCGAAACCAGCATTCTTGAAGCAAGGGATGCATATTCCTGGACGACTACTTAATCATGGCCCCATGCGTGGCACTCCATGCTGCGACTGCTGTATCAAGTGCCATAAATAATGCCACGTCGGTGGGACATGGATTTCCTTTTAAAGAAGAAACAAAGCTGCAGGGTCCAGGAGACCCTACGGAAGCGGCCGACCGTGAAATCAACACTTCTGTGCCAACCGCATTAGCTTTGCGGCTATGACATTGCTAGAGGTCATGGATTTGATCACAATCGCAGCAGCCGCATTTCAATGGGGCAAAATAGAAAATGCACATGCACTTAGATTTTGGGACACGTTAAAGAATGTCATGGTGTCAAAATTAATCCGTCGTCTGCCACTAGGCTTGCCTCATAATCCGAGTGTGGTTTTGGCATGTACAGCCCCATAATCAATTTCAAGCTTAATACTTCTGCCACAATGTGATGTGCCATGTGAGGAAATGATAATGCTCAACCCTCTCAGAGGTTATAAAATATGGCTTACAACAACGCCTCAAGCAAACACCTCTTCCTGTGTGTTCTGTGTACTATGAAGACTAACAGCAGTGGTGCACGCAAGGTAATGTTTAACATCAACTCACCACTCTCGTGTTAGCCTAAGCGTTGAAGAAAATAAGCTTTAGCTGTCAGTCTCACTGCTAATTAGCATCAATCAAAGCATCCAGCATGGACAACTTCGCTTTCATCAATTCCCACAGTGCGTGGGATCTGCATAATTTTTTTGCTGCATTTTGCTCACCAAGGCACACATTAACCACTGCAGAAGGTACGCAAAAACCGTCGTCACATGTCGGTAGCAATATGCATGCCGCTTCAAAAGGGTGACGAGATGGCAGCCATGACACGTTTCTGGCGCATGTAATCGCTCCAGGCGCTTGGTTGTTTTTGCAAACAAAAATAGTGGCGCCCACGCAAGTGTAATGCAGTGGTATTCTATGCAATTTTAGTGCAAGGAAATCGCATTTGAGCATATTTTTGAGCCTGCTAGCCTTGCGCGAGTGAGTTATATGCAGGGTTACGTTCAAGTGAATTTTGGTGATGCAGGATTGTAGTACAGCGACATTGCGTTGTCAAGAAGTACGAAATCCATTGAATCTTATGGGCGTTTGCCAGGGTTATGAAAATATTTCGTTGTGAGGTTTTGTTATTGAGATTTTCGACTGCAACTGTACTTCTCGATTTTCTAATATACCAGCAGGTGTTCCTCAAGGTTCACTCTTGGGCCCACTTCTCTTTTTAATCTACATTAGCGATCTTCCGAACTGCATTTTTTTTTTCTTCCGTAAAGCTTTTCACAGATGACTCTGTTCTCTATCGTGAAATTACTAATCCTTCCGATTCCCAAGAACTGCAGGACGATCTTAACCACATAACTAAATTGTGTACTAATTGCTGCATGCAACTTAGTTCAAATAAATGTAAGGCCATGCAAACATCTTGTAACGCTGCCATGCACTCATACTTTATTAATGGTGCTCCTGTGACATCGGTTGCCTCTTACAAGTATCTACAACTTCAAATATCAAATAACCTTTCTTGGCATTCGCATATTAACTATGTTAATAATAACACTAACCTCATGCTTGGGTACTTACGCTGCAACTTTAGTTCCAAGCCCCTCGTCCCTTAAGTTAACTCTTTACAAAACATTAGTTTGTGCCAAATTGGAGAATGCTTAAGCCATTTGGGATACCAACTCAACATTCATTAGTTTTTACTCTACAAATTATTCAAAACTGAGGTGCACGCTTTATGTTGTCTAATTGTTCTTGCCATGCAAGCGTGGCAAGAACAAAGGAAACAAGCTCTTGACTTACCTGATGTTTCGTCATGCCGTAAATGTTCCCATCTCTCCCTTTTTCATAAAGTGTTTCATTTGAACCCCTTTTTAAAAGCACCGTTTTTGCTCCTCCGTCTTATATTCCAGCCCGCACTGACCACAAACTTAGTCAGGATGCCATTGTGCCACACAAACTGTTACAATGACTCATTCATCCCTAGGACGAGCACAGAGTGGAATAGCCTTTCGACATCAGTCACACTCATCACCGACTCTACCAACTTCAAGACCGCCATTAGAATGCCTTCTGTTAATACCTTTTTTGTTTTTACTGCATTATTATTTTTGTTTTTGGCTCCACTCTTTTCTGCAATGCCTGCAGGCCTTGAAAGTATGTGAAATAAATCAATAAAATGAATAAATAAACCACGACATTTCTCATGCACTTTTCACCTCCCTCAATGAATTAGCATGTTCATAAAACAAAGTATGTTTTGTAGTTAACTGCATTAAAGGATTTTAATTAAATTTTATTTACCTTAAACCCAGGGGTCAACTAGCATTCTGCATTGATCTATATTCACATTCTTACGCTAATACACCGATGTAGACATAACTAATAGACTCACTGGGTGCAACATTATCAAAGAGCAATGTAGGGCTACACCAACACCAGGACAAGATGGCTCTGAACTAGGCTCTGCAATCTAAGATGCTTCAATGTGCTCAATAGAGCATTACTTTTGCATTTTGCCCCAATCAGTATGCAGACAAGAAGAAAAAAAACTTACTAACTTGTCCTTGGCAGCAAAACGTCATATACACTTGAGCAAGTCGTACCACGCTAGGCAGACTTGGTCATTTACCACAATCACACAAGCAAGCAAATGTAAGAGAAGTGCTGGTCACTGCCCACCTGAGGTGGAGCTTAACTTTTCCACAGCCTCCGTGGTCTGCACACTCCTAGACTCGCTTCGTGGTTTCAACGAGCCGCCAACAGACTTGTCAACCAGAGACAAGCTGCACTGCATCCCAACCTCAACCTGACGAACGACCTTGGAAGGGGCGTTGCATGCCATTTTGGCAGTGATGCTTTCAGCTAAGCTCATCGCACTTGTGAGGCCTGCAGAAAATAAGTGGAGTGATCGCAGTCCTGTTACACCATCAAGAAAAAGAGGTAAACACATCAATAAAAAACATGCAGAGGCAGATTACAAAGCACAACTGTGGAACACAAGCCAACCCTTTCAATTCAGTATATCCTTAAAGGGCTACAAGGGACAATCCACACTGAATACTAGAAAGCAGGGCAACCTCTTTTCTGTGGAATGCCTTTGACAGTAGAACATATCTCAGACACCTCTTCATCTCATGCATTTTAATGCTATTGGTGTAGCCCAACTAACGAAAGTAATATCAAGATCCTAACGTCATTGCCATTAGCCTACTTAATGTCCCCTGTAGCGTCCCCAATTGTCCCACGTCTTGTGCCAGCTGGTACCATCCTGTGCTTGTAAAAAAAGATAGATGAAGAGGAAAGGCAGGGAGGTTAACCAGATATCTTGTGCTTGCAAATTTTCTATTTCATCAAACACTACCTAGTCTGCTGTCCACAATGGCATGTCAGTTCCATTGGTACCTATTCTGTAACCCTGACAGACTATCAGTTATCTGCCTTAAATATTACATTGCTTGTAAAAAGTTCATTTTTAATGTAATAACATTTTTTAAGAACTCCACCCAGTTAGCAGTATGTATGTATGTATGTATGTATGCATGTACGTATGTCCATACCTAACCTCTTTCCCGCTAATTTGGGTCACTGTGTAGTCAATGGTCAAATGGGTAGAGCCTCTGGCTGCTGTGCTGAAGGAACTGTGTTCAATACCGTCAGCCCAACTTGTGTCACTGAGAATGCAACACTGTTTATATCATGCTCTTTACCAAACTTTTTTTGACGCCAAGATGTGTCACTAAGTATGCAGTCTTCAATGACTCTAGGCAGCCTCTCCCAGTGACCGCCGATTACCCCTGTCTTGTCATCTACTTTTACCCTGACTGTGTCTAAGTTGGCTGGCCTGTTTCCTCTTGACTAATTTGGTCTTTTTCTTTTCAAATTAAGAAGAATACTAGACCTCTCTAATCTTTTATCACTGCCATTTACCCTACCCAGCACTTCTACGTACCGCACTATGTTAGGGTCAGCACAGAGTATGAAATTATTTTCTTTCCTGTTTCTCCATAAGGCTTCTCCCGGTCCACTTCTTGCTATTCTGCTCCAGGTAGAAGGCATTCATAATCTGAAAGTGGTTCTACACTGTGAACTCTACAAACAACCTTTGTCTACTATTTTATAGTTGATTTCATAATTGCCAGTCACTCGTTTTCCAGGCCAATTACCTTCTACTTTTGCATTAAAGTCACCCATGACTACAGTACACTGAGTTTGCACCTTTCTCTGATAATTCAACATCCCCATAAAACTGTTATATTTCTCCATAATAATCACTGGAGGTTGGAGAGTAGGCTTGTCGATCCTTGCTATTAAGTTTTATTAAGACTACTACCCTTTTATTAATACTGTCGCATTGAAGTGATGGTGAAGAACCAAAGTGGCATAAAGCATTGGGCAAACCTGTGACCAGCAAAACAAGTAACACTCAACACAATCATAGAGGCGAGCCCAATCATCGACTGTCGAAATATCATCTGTGGATTAAGCGCATCAGCGTTCATACATGACTCGTCAAAGCTTTGAGTTGTATCGCTGGTGCCTTCATGCCTTCCAGAAAGTACTACACAGTTTGTGTCGCGCATACAATCTGAGTACACAAGGTTCAGTAACAAACGACACAACCAGCGACAATATTTGAGAAACTTCCGATACAGAAAGGTGTGCCTTAATCTGAATAACAATATTGTAACAGAGATTGGCCTGTGAAAAACAATCCCCGAAAACAAACTATTTACAAGCATGCCAATACTGTATTAAATCAATGTTGCCCGCTATGTCCTTATGAATTAGAAGCCTTGCCCTATATTCAAAATGACTATTCAAAATGACTGTACTTCCTGTACTGACTTATGCAAGCCATGTTTGGGAGCCGTACACTCAACAGAACGCACTAAAATGTGAGTACGTACAAAACAGGGCCTTGAGGTTTATTTTTAACACATACGCTAGAACCCAGTCCGTCACCGAACTTAGAAATAGAGCTGGCCTCATGACTGTCAAGCAAAAAATGCAGCTTAACAGGCTGACATTCTTTTTTCACGTATTAAGCGGAAGACTATAAAGTAGACTTAGAAAAACACATCACATTAGAGCGACCTGCTAACCCCAGAACAAAGCATCCAAAACATATTAAACCACTTAAATATAGAACAGAATCCTTCAAAAATTCGTTCCTGGTTCGAAGCATAGACGATTGGAACAACTTGCCACATGATATAGTAGAATGTACTGATTTACAATCCTTTGTAAAGGCTGTTACCAATTATTTGTAAACGGTTGAGAATACGTTTTATTGTTAGCTGTTTGTCGGTTGCAGTTGTTCGGGCGCGTTACTTTTTGTTGACCCATATAGTGCTATAACTTACTCATTGTAACTCATGTTGTTTGTTGCTTCATATTTGTTTATATGCTGTGCTTTCCTAGCCTGATTGCTTTGTATTGAGTTGTTTAAACATCTACTATGTCTAGTTCGATGACAGCAATGTAACCGCAACTCCTGTCTTGGCTTGTGCTGACAGTATGAATAAATAAATAAAATAAATATTCCCTCTTATCTGGAAGACCTCTGTAGCAGAAGACGTGGTCGTTAGCCAGCTCTGCATATGCTTCCTGTTTTTCAAACCTCATTACGGCCAACGATATCTCTGGCAAGGCCTGATAATACCTCAAAAAGCCCCACTAAGCTAGCCTCATTTGAGAGGATTCATATGTTAAATGTTTCCAGGTTCAATTTGCTGTGGCAACCTGTGCACATCCAGAGATTCTTAACACCCTCTGCCACTTTGCAGGTCTGACCGCTGCATTGGTCAGGTGCTCCGCAGCCACGCTGGTTACACGCTGCTTTTCGCCAACCTGGGTCACTGTGCATGTGCGACTGTTGAATTAACCTCTTTGACACCTACTTGGGTCACAGGGCATGTACCAATAGGGATGTGCACTTTTCATATTTACGTATTCACTTGCATAATGATCGCACCCCTGAATTTTGTCGTCAAAATTCAATTTTTTTCTTTCCCGCGTAATGATCGCACCCTGTACTTTCCGCAGCAGTATGTCATGTGCCAAGTCTAGCTAATGATGATCGCGCTTACCATCTGTCGAATGCTATCAAATGCTACGCGAACGACTCTTCAAGACATACCAAGCGGTCTGCATGCACCAAACAGATTCTTAACCAGGTGCCCCATTTCATTCCTTTCATCACTTTCTGCACTTCCCCGAAAAAAGAAAAAGCTACAGCAAAACTTGCCTTGGCTTTATTATTTCTAGCCTTTATAATGGTTGTGGTCAACAACAAGAACAAAAATGGCGCCTTCCAATTCCTCTCGTCTGCACTCATGGGCACGCAACAAATCATGAGCGTGGATAGTAGCCACATTTACATTGATATGTTAGAAGTGTACCCTATTCATACGCTGACGCTTGTAACACAGCTAAGATATTTGCCCACCCTTACGGGAAACATGCCGTATTAGGATAGTAGTGAACACAAATGCCGCAGTTTTTGCAGCATGCCCGCCATGTGTTCCCATGTCACTAGCAGCTAAGCGCACCCATCTCCGTTTCTGTTCCTTCAAAGAGGACATGGCTATGTTACTGCTTCAAACTCGCCGATATTAATGACATTATTCATTACAGATATGGAAGAAACTGTTTCAATGCACGTAATGTACTCAGAGAAAAAAAGAAATTGCGCTTGGCTTGTTCCACCGGCCGAAATTTTTGTTTTGGTGTCCTGCACTGTTTTACAATGGCAGCCAGCCGCCTGTTTGTTGACCTGTTGTGCTTGCGCAGCAAATGCGGGATGAAAAGAATTTTTTTCTTTTCTCGGAAAATTTAACTCGTGTGATGATCACACTCCTGAATTTGTGTCAAGACAAAAGAGTGCGATCATTATGCGAGTAAATACGGTATTCCTCATACGAAAAATATACAATTGTGTGTCAACTTTGTTAATAAGATTGCTAATGACATTAAAGTCACCAATCATCTCTAAAGAATGCATCCACCACCTTCTTCCTCTTAACCTTTTTAGGGGCTTTTTTTTTTGCCAAATGTGAACCCCAGAGTCGAGATTTCTTTATTGAAGATTTACAATTTTCAGACTGACCTATTTTGCAAAATATTGCCGCAACTTTTTTAGAATGATAACCAAAAAATATTTTCATTAGGTAAACATGCATTGTTCATTCATGAATACAGATGGGCTTGCATAAATATTTACAAAACTAAATAAGTGGATATACTGAACTAGATATGTCCCAATTCGGCACTTGGAGGAATCACCGTTTGACTCAATCACAGCAGAGCAACAAGCATGCAGGCCCATAGGGTAATCAAACCATGTATATGAGCACACGCAAGAAACTCCGATGTTTGTCTGCCACTAAATTCTTTTCAAGGAAAATTTTAAGTAGCCCAATACTCAAAAGAATTATTAATAAATTCAGATATTTACAGGACATTATTGACAAAAAAAGTTAAAGTAAAAATTGATCCGTGCACCCCCTCTACAAAAGAAGGCAATCAGGCAGCATTGCAAATTAGCTTAGAGTCATAAAGATATTAAAATTTCCGTAGCTGCGCCTGCCATCCACCACAGAGAAAAACAAGGGGACACAACAACATTCTGTACACATGAAGGCTGCCAGTACCAGCAGTACACAGCCACTATCACCTGATGTGATACAGTGTAACCTAGGTGAGCTATTTCACACAGGGTTGACCCTCACTGCCAGGTCGATCGAAAGTAAACAGAAGTGAGTAGAAAACAGGAAAGAATTAAAGGTAAGAGAGACAGAAAGAAAATTGGAGAGGAGGACGGTAAGCAAAGCTGCCCATTCCACCACTCTTTTTCTCCATTACTTGTTTTAAGTGCTGTTCAAGCTAATCGAAAATGTCTCGTATACCTAGCCGCGTTCATGGTCGCATGCATATGAGAGATTCCAGAACCACGATGTTAGAACCATTGAGAACTAATGCTGTTCTACAGCAAAGCTGTTTACGGCTAGGTTCTGGTGGATCTCATCTAAGGACATAGACCAATAAATTTTCATACGTGGGCTGATCCCCAAGATAGTACAATGCCGGGCCGACCCGCGACTGAGGTGAAGCAGGTGCTAAGCACGTTTCATGAACGCCACAGGGAACTCGCTTAAGAAAGGGCGCGTCGTCGACGTGCCAACCTCGCCGTGAGGGAGCGCGAAGCAGAGGTGTTACGACAATGATGAGCCACAGATCCCGAGGCTCGCTTGCACCCCTCTTCACAGTAGTGGAAGGGTGAGCAATTTTTTTAATCGTAAGGTGGTACGCTCCAATTCACCTCCAGTACACTACATATCTCGACAGGCTTGATGTGCCTCCTGACACTGGCAAAAAATGCTGAGAGCCAGTGGTGCTATACTAATCCAGGTAAAACCAAATTAGGAAGACCCACTAAGCTTCAACAAAAGACACTCCCTCACCAGAAAGAGAATTGGCCTCCCTGGTGCAGTATTCAGCCACCTCCCTTATGACTTACTTAATCAACCAATGACCCTCTGTCCCCAGCAGCTGCATAGCACCTGACCAAGGTGGCAGCCAGACCTGTAACGCTGCAGAGGGTGCTAAGAATCTCTGGGCTTGAACAGGCCACCACTGGAAGCTGACTCTGGCAACGTACAATACATGAACGCTCTTCAGTGAAGCTAGCTAAGCAGGTCTCTGATCAACTAATAGGTGTTGTTTCAGGATATTATTGGCCTTAGTGAGGTTAGAAGAACTGGCGAGGCTTATACAGTGCTAATGGCCACATCCTCTGCTATAGAGGACTCCCAAAAAAAGAAGCAATACAGGGTAAGATTCCTAATCCATAAAGACATAGCGGGCAACATTGACAAATTCAAAAGCATTAATGAGAGGGTAGCTGTAATAATAAAACTAATTAGGAGGTATAGAATAAAGGTAGCAGAAGCCTACGCTCCAAACTCCAGTCACAGTGGTGATGAAATGAACATTTTTATGAAGGTGTTCAATTAGCGATGAGGGAAGTACAAACCCCATATACTGTAGTCATGGGTGACTTCAATGCAAAAGTGGGGAAAAGGCAGCCTGGAGAACAAGGAGTTGGCGACTACGGCACCAATTCTAGGAACACTAGAGGAGAGATGCTGGTAGAATTTGCGGAAAGGAAAAAGCTGTGAATGATGAACGCCTTCTTCAGGAAGTGTAGCAACATAAAGTGGACCTGGAAAAGCCCTAATGGTGAAACAAGAAATGAAATAGCTTTCATACTTTCTGCCCGCTACCCCTGCCGACCACTAAACCAAGAGTGGGTGGGAAGGGGTTCCTCAGGACCCAATAAAGTTCTTTCCTCCTCCTCCTCTGCCGATCCTAGCATAGTGCAGGATCTAGAAGTGTCAGGCAGGATAAAGTGCAGTGATCACAGACTAGTGACGTCTGGGATTCGCCTTAATAGTGTTACATAAAACGACACAAGGCATGACTATTTACAATGTATTTGCACTGAGGTATACAGCGTCAACCAAGATTGTGGACAGCCTGCACACCAGACAGACCCGTCTTCTTCGTCTGCTCCAGGGACGCCTTCGTGACATTACTCCTGGCGGTAGGAGCACTGACTCAGTGCACTTTAAACAATGATGTTAGAAGGAGGGCGGTATGCTTTCAGTCTGCTGACGTGAACTATTTCACTGGGAGTGATCATAAGTGGCACAGTCGGCGAGACGGGAACAATCTCGTAGGTGACGTTTGTACCTGGCAGACGATCCGGTAAGGGCTCATGTACCAAAATAACTTTTCCGACAATTGCCATTTGTTGGGCGTGTTGGTAAACTGAAAGCATATTTAGCGCCAGGAAACAAGGACGGAAGGGAGACGACGAGCGCATTGTGGTGTCGTCTCCCTTCCGTCCTTGTTTCCTGGCGCTAAATATGTTTTCCGACAAGCCAACACGATAGAATGGACACCACAGAAGAACTAAGGCACTGGGTGAGAAACGAATGCCGTGATGCCGGCTGTCATAAAGGCGCTTCTGGGTTGCTTGCGAGGCCAACAGTCTAGTGCGGGTGATCTGATGTGTGTTATTGGCACAAGTCATGGAATCACGTGCATATTTGTTTGGCGGCACTGCAGCAGCCAGAAGTAAGGTATCCAGCGGTAACGTTGGCTCATGGCCAAAGAGCATATAAAAAGATGAATAACCGGTGGTGTCGTGAGACTGCGAATTGTAGGTGAAGGTCATGTAAGGTAGCACCAGGTCCTAGTTACGGTGGTCAGCTGAAACATACATGGAGAGCATGTCCGTGAGGGTGCGAGTTGGCGCTCAGTGAGGCCATTTGTTTGGGGATGGCAAGAAATGGTCAACTTGTGCTGCGTTGAGAAGCACAAAAGATGGTCAATTACATGACACAAAAATGCGCAGCCTCAATCTGTGAGCTATTGGTGAGAGGCGCCGTGGTGTAGAATAACACTGTGGAAAAAAATTGGCAACGTCAGTAGCAGTGCTGGTGGGGAGCACTCGAGTGATCGCATACCTGGCCACATCTACAGCGACTCACTCGTTGGATTTTGACTCAAAAAGAGCACCGAGCTCTAAACACGCAAAAACCATTCGGTCAAGGTGGAGAGCTGTTGAAGCAATACAACAGGGAGTGCGACAAGTCATTTCTGACGTTGGCATATATAGCAGGAAACCACGTAACGTCGGACAGACCGGGCGAGACCGCACCAAAAGAAGTGTCGCCGAACATGGTCGTACGTCTGCGATATGCCAAGGTGACCAGCAGTTGGTTCATCGTAAACTGCATGCAGGATCGTGGAATGCGGACGTTTAGGTACAAGAAGCAGCTCAGGGCCATCTGGCTGGACATTACGACGGCGTACCAGTCAAGAGGACAAACATGCACAGTGACGCGTAGTTAGGCGTACGTTCGAAACAGTCAATGAGCGATTGCAAGGAAGCATCACGACGTTGTTTGTCACCAATATGGAGAAACTTACACATAGACATGATGCAGGAGCTAGATTCGATGTATGATATGTCTGGTGGATGAACGGGGTAGCGAGACAAGCAGTGCGCATCCAGATGGAGGCGGCCAGACTTGTAGGCGACTGAGTAAGAGTACTCCTGAAGGCGCAGCACCCATCGACCAAGACGTCCAGTAGGGTTCTTCAGTGAAGAAAGCCAAAAGAGGGTCAGTAACAACACAAAAAGGTCGGCCATACAAGCAAAGACGGAATTTCAAAACCGCCCAAACAAGGGCAAGGTATTCTTATTATGTATTAGAGTAGTTGCGTTCAGATTTCAAAAGGAGACAACTGGCATATGCAATAACACAATCAATGCCTAGTTGGTATTGGGCCAAAAGTGCACCGATTCCATGACCACTAGCATCAGCGAGCACTTCGTTGGGGCAGTTGAGTCAAAATGGGCAAGAATAGATGTAGTTAGAGCGGAGATTAGCTGAGAGAAGGCGTCAGCTTGTCGAGGAGCATCTGTGCGCACTTCGTTGGGGCAGCCAAGTCAAAATGGGCAACAATAGGTGTAGTTAGAGTGGTGATTAGCTGAGAGAAGGTGACAGCTTGTCGAGGACCCCAAGAAAACGGGACGTCTTGTTTGAGGTCAGTGAGTGGACGTGCTGCAAAGCATCTCACAAAATGGCAAAAGTAGGAGCACAGCCCCCCGAAACTATGAACAACATGAACACAGCATGGAATGGGGAAGTTCGTGACAGCACATACTGGCTCTGGTCGGGCACCAGAAGTGTCAACAAGGTGGCCCAACACAGTAATTTGACGAAGAGCGAAGCAGCACTTCAAGGAATTTATCTGGAGGCACACTCGTTGGAATATTGCTCAAATGGTCGAAAGCCACTCAAGGTGTGTTTTCAAAGTCGGTGAGAAGATTATCACGTCACCTAGGTTACAAACACGGCGACCATTTAAATTCGTGAAGCAGTGTGTCCATCATTCTCTCAAAGGTAGCTGGCGCATTGCAGACTGAAAGGCATGACCTTGAATTGGTAAAGGCTGTGAGGGGTAACAAGGGTGGTTTTCTCGCTATCCGCATCATCTACAGCAATTCGCCAGTAGCCTGAGCGAAGGTCCAGTGATGAAAAGTAGGTGGCACCTTGGAGGCAGCTGAGGGTGTCGTCAATACGAGGAACAGGGTACACACACTTCTTGGTGATTTTGTAGAGGTGCTGGAAATCTATGCAGAAACGCCAGAAGACACCTTTCTCCTTTACTAAGACGACGGGAGAGGCCCAAGACTAGATGATGGTTCGATGATGTCCTTTGCAAGCATTTTGTCCACTTCTTTGTGAATCACATCACACTCCGATGCGTACACACGGTAAAGCCGATGGTGAATCGGCAGAGTCACCAGTGCTGATGCAGTGGGTGACAGACAATCTTAGTCTGGGCCAGGGGCCGATCACAGATGTCGAAAATGTCACTACACTCTAAAACAAGATTACACTCTTTGTGTTGTATCTTGCCACCCAACAATAAACGTCATCTGACTTGTCCGCATTTCATTTCTTTAATGCTGCGAGCCCGCCACTTCCCAGTAACGAACGGCATGCACGTTATCAGCATGACATAGCATTCCCGACAGAAAAGTGCGGCGTTTTCAAGGGAGGAAACGCAACCAAGGCAGATGATAATTATCATTGTGTGGCAGATATACACCCCAAAGTGTGTACCTTTGTCTAAGAGTGTACATGAGGCCAAAACCCAGCAGAGAGCGTTGGTCTGGTCAGGAGAAAGGTTTGATCCGATCATTTGTCAACAAATCGTTGGAAAAAGAGAGGAACAGTAAAATTCGTCAAGAAGAAACAGGCCAACGTAGATGCAATAAAAGCAAAAGCAGACCAATTTAGGCTGGTGCTTGCAAACAAATATTCAGCCTTAGAACAGAGGGATGAAGATCACATAGAGATAATGAATGAAAGCATAACTAGAAGGCCTTCAGAAGCAGCAATTGAAGTAGGAGGTAAAGCACCAAGGCAACCAGTAAATAAGCCCTCCCAAGTAACGAAAGACCTCATTAAGAAATGAAAAAAGATTGAGAGTGTCCAACTCAAGAGATCAGATCGAATTCGCAGAACTGTCAAAAATGATCACCAAGGAGAAAGAAATTATAACTTAAGAAAGACCGAGAAAGCAGTAAAAGAAATGGATGCAGCATGAAATCAGTAAGAATAAAACTTTACATAGGACAAGCAAAGATTTATGCACTGAAAGATAAGCAGGGTAATATTATCAGCAATTTCGAAGATATAGTAGAAGCACTGGAAGAATTCTATAATGACCTGATCAGTACCCAGAGCAGCCACGATACCTCCATTTGAAGTAGTAATGAGCAGGTTGCAGAGGCTCCTTCTATAACTAGCAATAAAGTTAGAAGGGCCTTGCAAGACATGAAACGAGAAAAAGCAGCAGCAGAAGGTGGAATAACAGTCGATTTAATCAGACATCATGCTTGGAAAGCTTGCAGTCCTTTATACGAAATGTCTTACGACTTTAAGGGTCAAAGAGAACTGGAAGAATGCCAACTTTATACTAATCCACAAAAAGAGACACAGTAAAGAATTGAAAAATTATAGGCCCATTAGCTTACTTCCAGTATTACATAAAATATTCACCAAGATAATCTCACATAGAATAAGGGCAACACTGGACTTCAGTCAACCAAGGGAACAGGCTGGTGTCAGGAAGGGATGCTCTACAAAGGATCACATCCGTGTCATCAATCAGATAATTTAGAAATCTGCAGAGTATAATCAGCCTCTTTATATTATGGCTTTCATAAATTATGAAAAGGCATTTGATTCAGTAGAGCTACCAGCAGTCATAGAGGCATTACATAATCAAGGAGTACAGGAGGCTTACGTAAGTATCTACAAAGATTCCACAGATACCTTGATTCCCCACAAGTAGAAAGATACCTATAAAGAAAGGGGTCAGGCAAGGAGACAATCTCTCCAATGGTATTCACTGCATCCTTGCAAGAAGTATTCAAGCTATTAAACTGGGAATGCTTAGGAGTGAGGATCAATGGTGAATAGCAATGGCAATAGCGAACACCACGATACGACATGCACAGTGTCTAATACGAAGGGCGCGCAACTTAAATGTGACCAAGGTGCCGCGGCAATATAATCAACTGTGCACGAATCACAATATTGCTATGAGATTAAGGTGGCCAATCACTTCTAATGAGTTGATGCACCACTAATTTTCTTCCTCTTAAATCTCTGAAAGTCTATTTTTTCTCCAAATGCGAATCCCCAGGGTCGAATATATTTATTGTCGATGTAAAATATTCAGACTCGCCAATTTTCCAAAAATGTTACCCCAACTTACCAGAGTGATGATAAAGTTGAAAAACATATTTCATGCAGGTAAACATGCATTGTTTATTCATGAATACAGAATGGCTTGCATAAACACTTGTCAGATAAATAAATATACATGGAAGTAGATATTGTTACAGAAGGGTGAAAGAAGAGAGAGAGGAAGAAGATCGCGAGATGCTGGCAGCTACGTGTTGTTACTAGTCAGCCATTTTAACCCACTTGGATGTCCTTGTATACACATTGTAAATACAGTCTTATACTCCCAACATCCCCGTAACATAGTGGTGGAGGTGCGGGGTCCCACGGCTGGAAACGGAGCTCCGCAGTGGACGTGGCATCACCGTCCTCACCATGAATTGGCACTATCACTTACAAACTGTACTGCCCACAGCTTCGGGCCTGCTTCTGTGGAGAATTTCCCATATTACAGTTACATAAACTGCAGTTTCCGGGAAGTGTGAGAAGCAGTCAGATTTTTAATGCTATTGCGTTCCACTCAAAGGCAAAGCTTAAGCGGCTTGCAAGCTTTTCTTCTTCGTGTGCACAAATGTGCCGTTACAACATGAAGAACGAAAGCAATGGACGTGGGTACAATGAGCTGATCTGAGTCGTGCACTTACGCATGTTTGCCTTGGAAAGTATTCTTAAGCGACAGCAGCAGGGAAGTGAATTTATTCATCCGCTTGCTGACACAACTCCACAGCTCACACGTAAGAGCTGCTAACAAGCTTTAAGTGAAGGAAATGTGCTGTCACTACTTGACAGCAACAAACGGTAACTGCTGACACTTCAGCTGGAGTGGTCATCACTATTAAACAGTGAGTAAGGGAGTAAGAATTGAACAATTCGGCCGTGTGCGTGACCACTGCTGAGCACAATAGCACAACGATCCCGTGACAACCACTTAAGGTACGCACGAACTATAGGCACCAGATAAAGGTCGAGAAAGAAAGACCCGTGAGACAACATTCGCAGCACTGACAGTTCAGTGTATTGCAAGTGTTGGCGCGTGAGAGGTGGCACATCGCGACTAAGCACACGCATGTTGCACATTACCAACAGTGGCACTCTACTGTTGCAACTCGGGGCAGCGCATAGGAACTGCAGAAGTTCTCATCGAAGATACGAATAGATGATCCTGCGATCTCTGCGAGAGTGTAGCAACCGTTTCGCGCTAGCTGAAATTTCGAGATCACGTTACAGAGCACGAATTCGCAAACGCGGTTGCTCCTACAATAGCAAAATAATACGTAACCGCGCAAAACTCCGAGAAGTACTTACTCTCACCTTTGTTCCAGTTGTGTTGCGTTAGCACCGGCAGCTGGGCAACGGTGACCGTGGGGCCTGATAAAATGGAATAGGCCCCGAGAGGCCTTACGATGGTGTGCGGTTTCCTTCGAAAGCAGTTTATTCTATGAAAACACTGCGACTAAACTCACGCTCACGTTTGTGTGCAGACGCGAGTAAGAGCGGGCGCGTCAGAGAAAATCTCCACAGAGGAGGCTTCCTGGCGCGCGTTGTATGCGTTCGTCTCTCGCGCCTTCTCCGACTCATGCCTTGGCGATGCATGAACTCTACCACGACCTACTGAACTCCAGACCTGCACAAATCTCCCTCCTCCAGCACGCCTAGTCTAGTTCGCCCCTTTTGCCGCTAGGGAAAGAACGTACGAGCAGAGTGACGCTAGTATTAACCTGTTCGCTGTCGTCTGCTTCTGCGATCTGTTCAGCGCTTGTCTTGCCATTTCGGCAGGCACAAAGGGCTTGTATTGGCGGTAAATGAATAAATTCACAAATATACAAAAGAAGACATATTTGCGAATGCTCTGCGTTTGAATAGTGAAACTAGAAGAGGATGAGCGGTGCAAGAAATGTAAACAACGAGCATAGGTGGACGCTGCAATGCTAGATCGACGGCATAAATTTCCCTTCCCTAGCCTCCTTAAGAGACTGGAAAAATTGTTTAAGAAGATTCATAGGATAATCTAGCTTCTTTTAGCTGATTACAGACAGCCTATTGTCGTAGATGACATTAGGATTTACTGCTGTGTGCCGTAGTGAAAGGAAGATGATTGGTAAAAGTATAGTAAAAGTATTTACGAATAAGTCCTCCGCCCGATATGTGCAATAGGCTGATCGATTCTGTTTCAAGGGAAGGTGAGCATATCTTGTTTTTAATATCGTTGGATGTCTAGCTCAGTAGAAAGCTTGCAAAAAATTAAGCGATCCCAGTGCTTTAAAACGTGCTGCACTGCAGGCCTTAAAAATCGTGTCACGGAACTCTCTTCAAACTGTAAAGCTAGCTTTTCTGCGTGGAACGGCGGCAGCATAACGGTGGTGCTTAAGAGGTAGCTTTAGCTCCTCTAAAGCTTCCTCTTAAGCTTTAGCTCGGGCACAACTCCGACGCGGCCTATTCAAATACATGTAAAAACGCAAAAACGTTTTTATGAGATAACCCCTGGACCGATTTTGATGAAATTTGTTGCATTTGAAAGAGAAAGTTAAATTCTAGTGACTGTTGGAAGCGGAATTTCGATTTGGGGCTTGATTTTTCTTTAAACAATTTTCAAATATTTGACCGTTTGAAAAAAATAGAAGCACGAAGTTTACAAATTCATAGCTCTGCATCAAGAACTGATATCGCGGTTCTGTGAACGGCATCCATTAGATCAGTCAAAGCGGACAAATTCAATATGTCATTTTACATCTTACGTGAAGTTGTTGCGTTGGTTACAATGGTTTTGCAAAAGTTGTATTTCCCTATGATTAAATTTTTTTATATTCATGTGTAACATACCAATTTTGTCCGCTTTAGATGTACTATTAGATGCAATTCACAGAATTGTATTATCATTTTTAGTGCTTTAGTTACAGAGTTGTAAACTTGATAGTTTCGTTTTCTGGAAATTTTTAATTTTTGTCAGTTTTTATTAAACAATTGACGCCCCAGCTCAAAAATTCGAAACCAACAGTCACTAGATTTTAAGTTTTTCTTTTAAATGCAGCAAACCCCGTCAAATTTGGTGCAGTGGTTGCCGAGAAAAACGAATTCTCCTTTTACATGTATTTAGATAGGAGCACCCGAGCTAAAGCTTCCTCTTAAGATACGTACGCAGTGAAGATATGTACGCAGTGAAGATATGTACGCAGTGAAGAATTCACTTTTTGAACTCGCGATGCATTCACGGACAACTTTTAAGAGTTAAAATGAGTGGTAATCGTTCTGTCGTCGAATATTACGGTGGTTTCTAGTTTCTAAAGAGCGCAGAAGCGAATTTTACAACGTGTACAATGAAACTGTTGTGTACGTTGCGAACTCTATACACAATGTGATTTATAATAATCTGCTTGAAAAAGGCAATAGGAGCGGCTATTTAACGCTATTTTAGAGAGCAGCGGACTACACGCTCCGACATTTTTTTTTGGTTCGGGCAGTCAACTTTTGGAGCCAAGTGACCGATCAAAGACTTGTGACATCACTGTCACTGTGTTAGCAAAAATCATCAACTGGACAAGCAGTTCGTCAGAACACAACAGCTGCCGTACTAATTACAACGCCGCACAGCCGCCCACCGCGTAGCAGACAAACAGGTTATAAAAGCGCCACCTACGGCCGTCGGTTGAACGAAAGTGGGCGCAAGCTGCTCCCATAGAAGCCGGATATCTGTGCAGTTCTGGAGTTCCAGTAGGTCGTGAACTCTGGTGAACTCTACCTGGTCCAAAGCTGTATCACATGAACGCCTATATGGCTGTATGCGCGTATCATTGTGGCAACTAGCGGCGCCCTGCGGCTAACTGCAGTGTTGCACATATGTAGCATACTTGTGGCGCCATCTTCGTTGCAGTATATTTTTATTAAAGTTTGTGTCGATTCTCACATTTGAACTTGTTCACTTCCTTTTCCGGCGCAAGCGCCCAAGGTACTGTATGCATTTGCGATCCTTATGTTTCAAACTCTTCAATTTTAGCATAATTGGCCAAATAGTCGAGTAAATTTTCACTTGGTGAGACAGCATAAAAGTAGCTGTGTTGTATTTACAGCAGTAAGGCTGCACCCAAACCGTATTTCCTTTGATGACAGCAGATTGATCATTGAGGTGCGTGCATTGGCATACCGCGCCGTGTCGGTGGCCGGGTCAAACAATGAATTTGGGCTTCTTAAGATGCTGCCGGATATATTTGATTAGCTGCGTCTTGGCCGCGCCAATGTGCAGCCTACTCTTGTCGTTGACAGGCTGCAATGGTTGTGGCATTGCATTCGCGTGACATCGCTTCCAATCAGATTGGTGACTCCGTGATGACTGAACCCTGCTTTGCCTTGCTTACAGATGTATTCTCAAAACGTGAAGATTATAAAGCCTCAGGGCGAAAAGGTGGACCCGTTCGAGGCGGGTATTTCCCAGGTAAGACGCGGACGTTTTCGACCTTTTGTGGTGCAGTTTGATGTCGGTGCCTCAGCGCTCTTGTAACCTGTCTCACGCAGACCCTCCTCGAACTGGAAATGAACAGTGACCTAAAGGCTCAGCTCCGGGAGCTGCACATCGTCGAGGCCAAGCTTGTCGAAGTCAACGGCAAAAAGGTAAACTGACCCGATCTGATCGCTACTTCCGACTGCTCCGTAGCTGATAACTGACATCGTTTCAAACTTGAGAATGAAACCCTGCTATACAGCTTGCAGCCTAGTGATGAACCATGTGACAAGTGATGCAGTGCTGATCGCAAACACGTTATGCACTCTAATTTTTTTCTGAAGGCTGCGGTGGTATGCGGGGCGCATTTTGCATGAGTGCTCTGTTTGTTCTGCCAGCACTACGACGGTTGTTTCATTGTGAGCTGTACCACTCCTCTGCAGTTGTTACTCGCATGTGCAAAGGCACAGAAACCATTCAGTACGCTTTGCCTACTAACTTGCAGCATCTGTATAGACACTGTAGGTGGCCTGCCACAAAATTTTCCGTTCTAGAAATTGCAAGAGAAACTTGCATGGTGGTCACTGCCAGTGGGGACAATTTCCTGCTTTTAAATTGACACTGATGTTGGATATCAAGAGCCAGCAGAACTCTGAACACATTTGTGTTATATCAGTCCATGAACTTATCATTGTAATGTAAAACAGTGCAAAGGGTCTTAAGGGCTGGAATAAAATGGAATAACCAGTTCCGCAGCATCTGTCGCCACCGTGTCTTTATGTGGATGCTTGTACTCATAGGGCTCATACTGGTCATTTACTTGTGATGCATTATCCTAACAGTACCTACTAGCAGTTACACATCGGGTCATTTGTCGGTACTGGCACCAGTTGTAGGTCCCGCCTCCGGTCGCAATTACAGCATGTGTTGTGTGTTTCACAGCATGTCCTCAATGCATTCTGCCACTTGAGCTCTGGGGTTAAAACTGAAAAGACAGCAAGAAAATGTGAAATGCTGTGGACCAGGCAAGCAACGGGATGTATAGGCGCAACATTAAGACATTATGGTGGCAGTGTGGCTTGGAGATAAAATGTAAGTGGCAGATACTGTAGGTGAAGTTACAGGAAGGAACAACGTTGAGCAGGTCATGCAGAGATGTTGTTCAAATGGAGTAACAGAATGAGGTACTTGGGGAAGGAAACAGTCAAGGATAACACGTATCAAGGCTAGGAAATTGCAGGCTTATGCTTGCAGACAACTTTCTGTGGCAATCAAGGGAAAGCTGTGAGGGTGGAGCATTTCTTGCACATAACTGCACCAAGTATTGCGGCAGCATTTGACAGCCTTATCGGTTTCTTGGAACAGATAATGAAACATTGTAGCTTTCACACGCTACAGCTTTGAATTTGCCTATTGGGGGCGAGGAGTTAATGGAGTCGCCATCTATCGGAAGCGCCTCCCTTGCGTGGTATGAGGGATCACACGGCGTGCTCCTCATAGGTTTCGCTTACGGCGCTCAATAAAAACACCACAGGGCAGCCTTCCTGGACATTTATGTAAGTACTCTCAAAACGAGGGAAGTTTTTGACTGTCGATATAATAATCTAGGGCAAACTTAAAGCACGGAATCGTTTACAGACGCTATCTCTTTACCGAATACGTACAGCGAACGCCACCACGCGCGGTTGCCGCGATGGAGTCTCCCAAACCGGCTTCTTGCGTGAAAGGTAGCCAAGCGCTGAAAGTAAACTATGTGAAATATGTTCTTATAGTGGGCTGTCTGTATAACCACATGGGGCATAGCAGAATGAAGCCTTTATGCAGCGATCGCACGGGTTCCCAGCGACTGACTGTGCGTCTGCATGCATGTCCGCGCACAATGTTTTGCTTTCGTTGTGAGCGCGTTTTCGCACCGTGCTATGAGCATAGGCCGCAGCATATGAGCATCTGACAGTACACTAGCAACCATTGTTGCGTGGACGTTATCAGAACTGTTCAAAAATAATTTCGTTATAGAGACTTCGATGCCTACGGCGACTGTGATGTGCCGTCGCGACGATTCAATTTTTTTTTTTTTTTTTTTTGTCTTCTAATTTGGACATTTCAATATTATTTCTCAAGTTGCGTCGCACTGTATGTTTATTGGTCTTCCCAGCGTGCGATTTCCCTCTGCTTCTTTTTTGTAAGCCAGTGCATTAATTCTTAACACAGACATGACCATATGCCATGCCTCTCTTTAATGTGCGTCTTACCACTCCCTTTCCGTTCCGGTGAATTTGCCAGTATCTAGCATCAACATGTTCATAGACCAAACCGTCCTTACATTAGCTGGGCGCAGGCGAGCGTCTCAGTGTGCGTTTTCTGCTACTCACCGAACATTGCGCAGTCCCGGCGCCGTAGCAGAAATCTTCCTCATGCCTGTGCTTGCTGCATACCAGAGTTGTAGCCGATGGCTGTCTGCCAGTTCTAAGTTTCGCCAGCCAAGCTTCACGCAGCTCCTTGCCCTGTGGCTACGTGTGAATGAGGCTGACACCAGGCTCCGTTGCGTATGTCCGGCACTGTGGCACCAAGCAGTAGCCTACCATGCTGCACGCCTTCAAAGGCAGCCACTACGTATTACAGTAGTTTCAGATGTTGTCAAGTTGACACCCAAGGCGGCAAAGCCTCACCACTTAATCAGAACCGCGGCGCAGGTGAGACTTTAAACTTTAGTTTTCAGCTCGCTTCCGAAGCAGCCGACGCGGCCGCTGTGTCCACGTGATCCCTCATGCCACGTCACGCCGACGGTGGCGCCAGCTTTTCCAGTGGTGGAGCTCGCCGCTAATACACAGAAGACAAAAGCAGAAAGATGGGTCAAGTTTAACACCCAATGGCACGTTTTGTCCTATTTTGCTGTTGTGAATAATATGGTTAGGTTTTCGCTTGCCCAGCTTAAACTAACACGAATGAAGATGTGAGACTGTTTTCAGCAGCACTCTTGCTTGTGCACACTTTGCCCCTTTTCCCATAGCTTGAATGTTATCCGTGAGTATATAGATGGCTTGCAGTGACGTTCTGGGTGCCATGTTAGGGAACCAGCATGGTGAGCAGCTGCATCTGTTGTCATCTAGCACTGAACCAACACAGCCGGTAGGGCAGGGCCCTTTTACCTTCCTCCATGGAAGCGGGCTACCTGTGGCAATGGATATGATACAGATGTCACCCTAGGCACCATATTGGTGAACCATCGTGTGAGAAGCTGCATCTGTAACATTATGTGGAAGCTAGAGTTGCACAGTTACAGATAGTTGGCTGGTGGAAAATGGATAACTGAAGATTGCTGGATGAGGCTTTTGTTTGGCTACCTGTGGCAATGGATATGATACAGATGTCACCCTAGGCACCATATTGGTGAACCATCGTGTGAGAAGCTGCATCTGTAACATTATGTGGAAGCTAGAGTTGCACAGTTACAGATAGTTGGCTGGTGGAAAATGGATAACTGAAGATTGCTGGATGAGGCTTTTGTTTGACAGCGGACGTAACAAGCTGATGGTTGTGTTCCAACACTTGCCATAGACAGCTAGACGCCTAAGCAGGCTGACTATCTTATTCATATGATTTGAAAAAATCTTTGCGAAAATGGCATCAAAGTCGAAAGTGATGCAGGGATGTTTTCAGCGATTTCTTCACTCGTTGCCGCTGTTGAGGTCGGGGCTAGGCACACAATCTGGCAAAGTGAACGTATACTTGAAAAGTGGTTCACCAGGAGTGCAGCCTCAGGCTATTTTTCCTGTCCAAACAAGATGGTGGCTGAGTAGCCTGTCTGGAAGCCTGGCAGAAAGTTTACTTGCACACAAGAAAGCATTGTCTGGGTTTGTTTAGCACTTCAAATAAGTTTGGGGTCGCACGTGCAAGGTGTTAAAACATATGGTTTGCTTTTCCTGGCTTTTTGTCAACGCGAGGTGGCATCAAGTAGCAGAAGTGCCTTCCAGTACTTGGATTTAAAGCTGTCTTAGCCACCAAGGCTGCAGTGGCCGAGTTTATTGAAGTCATCTGCCAGGTGTTACTGACACAATCTGAACACTTTGTTCACATTGCTCCATAGCTATTAGGTAGTGACATTTCCAGTTGTTTCAAGCTTGAGGCATAAAACCTTGCAATGCCGTTTTCAGTCTAGTGATGAACAACGTGACGAGTGATGAAGCTCTGATCGCAAACACGTTATGCACTCTAATTTTTTTCTGAAGGCTGCGGTGGCATGCAAGGTGCATTTTTGCTCGAGTGCTCGGTTTAGTGTGACAGCAAGACGATGGTTGTTTCATTGTTGAGCTGTTCCACTCTGCAGTTGTTATCCATATGTGGAAAAGGTGCAGAAACCACTGAGTACACTTTGCTAACAAACTTTCAGCATCTGTTTTGGGATATATAAGATGTAGATAGCCTGCCCAAGATGTTTAGTTTAAAGATAAATTCCAAGTCCCCACTGGCAGCACCGCACCGCCAGTGGGGACAATTTCTAGCTTGCAAATCGTCTTTGATGAATTAGCCAGAGCCTGTGAAACTCTGAAGACATCTGTATTATATCGGTCCCTACACTTTTCATTAGAATGTAAAGCTTAAACCTCATTTGCATTAGTCACGCAGTCCCGCGCAAGCCGAAAGTGGTTGACCAGGAGGGCAGCCTCAGGCTGTTTTTCTTGCCAAACAAGATGGTAGCTGAGTAGTTTGCCTGGAAGGTCGATGAAACGTTCACCTGTGCACAAGAAAGTGTAGTCTGGGTTTGTTTAACACTTAAGAGTAACCCACGTCTTGACCCCGTGGGGTTTATAACCACAAAGTATTAAAATGTAACATTCATGTTGTCTTTGGTTAGTTTTCCGATGCTAGGTGGCATGAAGCTGTCATCTATTTACACCCTTCGCTCTTTTTTTTACCTTATTTTTTTTCTGCGCCCAGGCCATCCTGATCTACGTGCCAGTGCCTCAACTGAAGGCTTACCAGCGCATCCAGGCACGACTGGTACGTGAGCTGGAGAAGAAGTACAGTGGCCAGTACGTGGTCTTCCTGGCCAAGCGCAACATCCTGCCCAAGCCAACGCGCAAGACGCGCCAGCGCCAGAAGCGGCCACGCTCGCGCACCCTAACTGCCGTGCACGACGCCCTGCTTGAAGACCTGGTCTTCCCGGCTGAGATCGTCGGCAAGAGGGTGCGTGTGCGCCTAGACGGAAGCCGGCTCATCAAGGTGCACCTCGAACGCAGCCAGCAGACGAACATTGAACACAAGGTTTGTGTACTCGCTGCACACCTGATTGCAGTTGGCAACTGAGCTACAGTCGGACCTGTTCATAGTGAACTCGCAAAAAAAAGCCTGTTAGTTCAATATAGAGCATAATTCGATATAAGTCTGCAAAAGCATTAGACGTCATAAAAGCACATACCATTTATAAGAGTACTTTATTAGGAAAACTGCCTTAGTTTCGCTTGAATTAGTCCTGTATCTTGTTCTGCTTAAGCGACTTTGCAGCCTGGGACCGCATGCACTTCACATTGTTTAAAAATTATGCAGATCCCACGTACTCTGGGAATCGATGTAAGCAAAGCTTTCCGTACTGGATGCTTTAATTGACAATAATTAGTAGTGATGTTGATGGCAAAAGCTTAATTTCTTCAACGTTTAGGCTAACACGAGAGTGGTGAGTTGATGTTAACATTACCTTGCGTTCACCACTGCTTTTTGTCTGCGTAGTACAGTCGAACCTGGTTATATCGAAAAAAACGCCTATCAGTTCGATATAGAGCATAATTCGATATAAGCCTGCTAAATAATTGAATGTCAGAAAAGCACATACCATTTATAAAATCACCTTATTATGAAACTAGCTTAGTTTCGCATGAAATAGTCCTGCATTTTCTTCTGCTTGGGCAATTTCGCTTCCTGCGATGCACGCACTTCTCCACGTTGTCTAAGGAGTCGGAGCAGCTAAGCATCTTCTCGAGCACCTTCGTATGGTTGTACTGGTTTGTTGCCTTTGCCAAGCAGTACTTCCCTGTTCCTTTTCATTTGACTTAGTACATTTGCTTGTCGTTTAGGCAGCTAAATATTGCGCAAAACGCTATTCTGATGCCATCGACAGAAAATGCTGTTGTCTTAAAGCTTGCTCCTATGAGTGTCTCAACAGTTTGTTGTCTGCTGCATTGTGCTCGGTATTGCCAGCACCGTATCTCAAGGGCGCTGTGCAGTGACGTGCACGCAGCTTGCCGTAGTTTGATGCGACAGCGTTAAAGGCCTCATGTCGCATAAAATCTAATGTCTGCGTTTTGCGTCGTGACGTTTAGCGAAAAGTGATTCTGAACCACAACCATGCAGGCCCTCTACGTGGTGGTGAGGCGTTACTGAAATAATTGAATTCTTCAGAGTAAGATGAGTCAGAAAATCATAAAGTAGAACCTAAACACAACCTACAGCCATGATAGTGTCGGATAGTAATTTGAATATACCAGAAAATAATTCTGTTATGCAGAATTGCACATATAAACCTCTTTTCTAGCATTTCTACCATTCATTGAGTGGCACGCTGTGTTCGGTTCCTTGCAACAGCATCCAGATGGCGCTTGCCTCCGTGCTTCCATAGTGTCCCTGTATATGCTCCCACAGGGAGCAGAGTTCTGCATAGGTCCGCCCGTATGTTCCAGCTATGCAGTGAAGCCACTCCTCGCACACGTAGGAGGCAAATGCCACGCTGTGTTTCATTTGCTTTTTTGCCTAGTGGTCGCGAGCTACATTCGCCAATTGTTTGCAAGCGCTGAGCAAGGTGTAACTTTTTAATGTAGGCTATGCTTGAGCCATTGGCATAGCCAGAATGGGGCAGGGTTTGGACTTCCCGAAATTTTGTTTGTGTGTGCATATATACACACATATAGAAACACGCACGAATGTACACATTGTTACGCAAATGAAGGATTAAGAATTTGAGACTACAGTCGCCGACCGATTTTCCGGACTCCAAAAATTCGGACATGCCCGATTATTCGGTCAGCTTCGCGGCACCACCATTCTCCCCATAGACCATAATGTATAACAACTGCCGAAAGTTCGGACACCTTGCAACCTCTCGTCTGATTTTTCGGACACTCCTTTAGCCAGCTCGGTCGAGAGCACCATGCACCGACTCTGACCGGTGCATGGTTCGACTTGCTGAACGCCATTTTTGTTTTGAACGGAGCTTCCTTGCTGCCCCACGAAGTGGCGCTACTGAAAATTCCCGCTCATCATCATCGTTTCTCTCTGGTTAGATAGAGCAGCTCTGCAGCAGTTCCGGTTTCAGCTTAGTAAGCCACGTCAAGACAATCCAGCAGCCGGTTTGTTTCTTCGCGCAAGACGCTGCGAGCTCGCCGCGTTTTTCGTTTGTGCGACTGGTGTCGGCACGGTGGTGTTTGCTTTGTGTGCTGTGTCGAGGTTTCGGTGATCCAACGCGGCATACGTAAACATAGCGTCAAGGGTCTAATGGCGCCGACAGTGCCCGCGCAGACTGCGCTGGGAAATGCCGGCAAGCGGGTGCCGGGCGACCTAAGATTTGTCGCCTTCCGATGTGCTCCCTACTGACGCGGAAAATGTTCTGCCGAGACCTGCGCAGTGGTTGCATTGCGATTCCAGA
Source organism: Dermacentor andersoni (assembly GCF_023375885.2). Classification (NCBI taxonomy): domain Eukaryota; kingdom Metazoa; phylum Arthropoda; class Arachnida; order Ixodida; family Ixodidae; genus Dermacentor; species Dermacentor andersoni. The sequence goes on along the minus strand of NC_092822.1, from coordinate 109,274,472 downwards.
CACCGTCTCATTTGACAGTTTCATAGGTGCTGACACTGCTGTATTGACATGCGCAGAACTCGACGACGGCAAGATCATTCGTCTGCTGTATTCGTTTCAGCTGCACCGCCGGACGATGACTCTGAGTCGGAAGATGACGCACCATGTGCTACGCTGCCGTCGCATGCGGAGCGTGTACAAGCAATGACTGTGCTTTCAGCCGCCAATAGTGACCGTACGACCCTCTCCGAGATTCAGGCTTATCTGATTGCGCGTAAACGGAACAGCGTGCAACGGCGCATTCACAATTTCTTCCAAGCCTACTGCCGAGCCCGAATAAGTGCGTGGAAATAAGGGATTTAATTTTTTTTTTTTTTCTTAATCTGCTTTTTCGGACACCTGTTTATTCGGACATTTTCGCAGTCCCCGTGAGGTCCGAATAAACGGTCGGCGACTGTATTACAAAGCATATCTATAAAGGATAACCGCAGCGCTGGCCAGTTTAGCTGACAGCTCGAGAGCCAGAGAGCGTTCGTCCTCTTCATCGGGGCGCCCGCGTGCATCGTCCACAAGAAACATGCAATATGCATGTATCAATATAAAATGTAGGGCCCCCCTTGATCCCTCGAAATAAAATCCTGACTCCGCCCGTGGCCCGAACACCTCAAAAGTTTGCGTGCAACTGCGCTGTACCCTGCAACAAAAAGCGATGCAATGTTTTCCAGCATGCATATGAAGTTTTCTCACGGAGGCCGGAAGGCAAGAAATGTTTTAAAGGGTGTTCAAATAAAACTTCACACACATAAGATGGACAATTATGTGGGCGTATTTTGGTTGCCAAAACCAGCCCATTAATGGTCGTCGCCAAGAGAACTGTCGTGCCTGTAGTAATGTCAGGAACCGTTACCATAGCGTCATTTATCATTAACCCTCGTTCACAGCAGCTACACGTAGATTTAAAAGAATTACAAATGTTCACATGCACACACTTTGTGCACAGCTTATTTTTACGATTCATTCATAACGCAAACTTACCAGCTGCTTTGTAGCAGCAAATCTTGAAGGAGATAAATAACAAAGATGGACGAGCGTCAAGATCAAATTTATTTCGTACAAGGGAGTGGATGATCAATAGCTGCAGGCAGAAGGGCAAGAGTGCTGTTTCTTGGAGCCTTGTGAGGCAGAATTCAAAGCAACTGAAAGGCAAAAAAGCTATTCAGAGTAACAACAGGTTATTTTTATTGCACTAATCACGTCCAGGTGGCAAACATTCAAAGTAATTATTCACACATTGCAGACTGTAGTATGGTACATTTTTCGTGATCTTTTCACACTACTGGGGTTAATTTGCTATAACACAGCGCTTATTAAACATACAGGCATAATTTTACATTGCTCGCGCCGACTAAGGCTGATCTAACGAGCAAGATACTGCGGGCGGTAAATGCTGAAGCTATCATGCTGCTGTCTCGTAAGCAGGAGCGCTCGAGATTCTTGGTTGCTACAAAACAATGAACACTAGCATATCAATCAATATTACATGAAAAAATCGGAACGCCAACAAAAATTTAAACGCAGTAGGAAAAAACCAAGGTGCAGCAGGCAAATTGTATCCGCTGGTACTTACTCCATTTTGAAAACACTGCTCTAGAGATGCGTATGCGTATTCAGAACGATCGTACAAGCAAGACAGCGAATTGGGCTACTTGGTAAGTTAATATTCCTGGCGTAAATGTGCAGCGCGACACAGACATGTTCATTTTTTGTCTCGCGTCTGTGTCGCGCTTCACATATACGCCAAGAAGCATACAAGTGAACAACCTTTCCTGCCACCCATACGCATCTCAGCGTGACCAGGAGTGTTACTCAAGATAAATGTTGCTTTATTGTAAACAAGGCAAACTCGCCAATGTAAATAAGAATGCATCTCGCATATTCTGGTCCCTTGCGGAGCCGGCCAGTCCTGGCTGATGCGCAGTAGCCATAGTAGTCACAGGTGTAGTGTCTGTCTGTTCGCGCAGCACCGCGTAAAAAGCTTTGCCAGCGTCCGTGCAGTTTGGTTCTTTGCATCCTGTCATACTGGAATACAGGTGTCCATATGTTGTGTTCCGTAACACTTCACCAAGGTCCTTGACTTAATATCATTGAATAGCGTACCTACAGCCCGGAGCTGATGAATGCAACATACGCTCGATGGTCTGCTATTGCATTGTCGATGGCACTGACGAAAAAGACGAGTCAGCATCGCGCCCTTAAAGTTGGCTTCGCACGGTGCCGTTGAGCATTTGACATCATTTTGTAGCTCAGCGAATAGCGGTGCGAGCGGCGCCGGGAAAGGTATGCGCAACTCTGCTCCCTGCGGGAGCATATACAGGAACACTATGCTTCCGTGGTCCACGCAAGAGGCTGCATTACTACCAGAAAGCTCGCGCTCGCACCTTTGTGCATAATGTTCGCCGCCACTGTTTCCCGTAAACATTACAGATACATAAGCTGCAGTCGCCGGGCAGCGTGAGCAGCAGTCGGGGATCTTCAAATGCTATCACGTTCCACTCTTAAGGGGAGACACGGGTTGTGGCGACCAGAAATCGCGAAAAAACTGATTTTCTTATTGCATTTTTGGAACTTACAGATATTATTGCATCTACATTGTTAATTTCATACCGATAACATCAATATTTTAGCTGCAGTGACACCTTATACGACATGTACTAGCTGAATTTCAGGCGAAACTTACGCTGAAACAGCACATTTCCCGAAGCGCGTGCCTACTCTTCCCCTTGTGCTAGCGCGGACATCTTGGTCTCATTTGAAAGAGCTGACTTTTCCTTCAAATTCCCGCCAGAACGGGCCCCATTCAGCTATTGGCCACATAGAAAGTGCGCAGCAAAAAAAGGTACTTCAACGCCCTCCTATTCGTCACTTGCACTTGGTGCACGTGACTTTAGCTTGCGGAACTGCATGGCCATCGTCTGCTCCGTGCTTGGAGCCGCGCATTGAGGCGCGCCATCTTACCCCACCTGTGTCAGTGAGGAAGTGAGATGCAATGTCTGAAACGGAGCGCAAATTTCGGACGCAGCACAAGTTTGGTGCGGAAAAAGTGTGACGGACGCTCATCAAAAACTTCAAAAAACGGTGCTCGACACTGCAAAACGCCCGGGACGCCACAACCTCAGCATCCAGTGCTGAAATCGTAGATGCAGCAACGACGGGCCTAACGACCGCATCGGCTGCTGCTGATACTGTGACAAGTCAGTCCGTCATGAACCCTTCAACTAGTGGTCGCGAACAGCAAGATACGATCTACCGGCAATCCTACGAGCTGGAGGAGGAGGAAGCGAAAGCCAAGGCAAAACTATCGGAGTTGTCTTCCGCTGCAGCGACTGACGAAATTCGAGTTCGTGGGTGACAGTACCAACGATGCTCTTCGCCCGCCTGATGGGACTATGTTTACGATTGTGGATTTGAGTGCCGTGAACAGTTAATTAACATTTGCAAACTGCAATATTTGCCATGGTGCTTTAGAAATCGTCCGAGATGAGCGGAAATACAGACTCACTGTGAAGCTGTGTTATATGTGCGCTAACTGTGGAGAGATTGTGTCGTTGTGGAGCTCGCCGCGTGTTCACAGTGCTGAACGAATGAAACCCTTTGCTGTGAATGTTTTGGCTATGCGTGCCATGCAGGCAACGGGGAACAGACAGACCGCGTTCAATGACGTTTTCTCGTTTGTGGGCATCAGCCGTCGGGCTCTTCACAGGAAAACGTGGCAAAGCTACATGAAGACGAAGCTGACGCCAGCTGCCGATCGCGTGGCGCGTAATCTGACGAGTGACCGTGCGCGGTTGCGTTGCGAACTTTACGCTGAACTGAACATGGGTCATACCGGGATCATTGCGGTGTCGTATGACTGGTCATGGATGACCCGCGGTCATATATCCCATATTGGCGTGGGCACCGAGATCAAGTTGTTCAGCGGACTTGTGCTCGACTTTGTTGTATTGAGCAATTTCTGTGCCGGGTGCGAGCCAGGGCCTAAGGAGCGTGACCCTTCCTATGGAGCCTTGAAGAATGGCCACAAGTGTCAGAAGAACACTAATAAGAAAGCTGGGGAGGTGGAGGTGGAAGCTGCCCTCATCCTTTTCGGGCGATCATTGGAGCGGCGCAATCTGCTGTATACAACAGTACTTTGTGACGGGGACAGCCGCAGTTATCTTGCTTTATGAGATAATGAAGTGTATGGGTGTATCCCAATTGAAAAAGAGTACTGCATGAATCACGTGCAAAATCGCATGGGGGCGGCTTTGCGCAACTTGGTGGCAAAACAGAGGCTCTGGACATGAGAGTCTTGGTGGAAAGGGCCACTTGACAGCAGACTTGATCTGCAAGTTAACCTAATACTGTGGATGGGCTCAGAAGACCCAGAAAGGAGATGTAGATGCCACTCAAAATGCAGTGATGGCCACATATCACCACATAACATCAAACGATGATGTGGCTAATCACACTCTGTCCGTCAGGCCCAAACTCCTGGTGCAAGCAAAATGCTGCAGTGGCCAAGGGTGAGCAGGTTCCAAAACATCCTCGAAAGCTTCCTCCTCATGTGTGTCAGGCTTTACGTCCCACATATGAACATCTTTCAGACAAGAAACTGCTGCAACGTTGCCAGCATGGTAAAATGCAAAATAACAACGAAAGCCTGCATTCGATGATCTGGGCACTGGCGCCAAAAGATTGGCACGCTTCTTTGTTCACGGTGGAGGCTGCTGTGGCAGAGGCAGTATTACAGTTCAATGCAGGCAATGCAAGGGCCTCAAAGGACATAATGAAAGAACTATGTCTAAATCCAAGCCAGCAAAGCCGCAGCCGCATGGCCGAGAAAGATAGGCGTCGAGTGGCAGCATCAGCCAAGAAGCGCAAAGCATCAGAAAACTTGCGCCAGTCCCTCAAGAAGTGGCACACAGGGGCTAGGCTACAGCAAGTAGCTACATGCATAATGCTCATAGGGGTAGGAGCACATTTTAAATCCAGTTTTTTTTTTCTGTTCATTAAATGAGCTAGCAACATTTTTAACAAACACGTTAACGTGCTGTATAATTAATACTTGTTATACCAAAATACTATTCCTACCATTGTGAACCTCATGCTTCCCAATCGAACCCACTTATAACAATACCGGTTTTAACAATATGTCTGTTATTACAATGAGAAGCTACTGCACCGTCAACTTTTGTATGTTTTCCATAGTGAAATAACCTGCTTACTGCAATGCCCCGATGCCATATTGTCAGTTATAACGATGAAGTCTGGCTGCTGGGTGTCCGAGGCGAAAGGTAGTGAAGTGCGAAATCCTTGAAAAGATATTTTATTTTAAATTCGAGCCGCTGCACGATGAGTCGCTGCTCCAACAGGCCCACCCTCCAAAACAAATGGACCACACCAACTGTGCTGCTCGCAGATTGCTCGTGTGTTGCTCTGTTGCTCGCTGGTCAGTGCAGTTATGCAAACAGCTTAATCGCTCGCGTTCATCCTTGTTGATTGCGGCAAAATTGATCCTGGCCACATGGTTTCTCAGCCTCGCCACCGAAACGGGAGATTGGTGATCCGCCCGCTGATAATCGGCAATGCATAACGTTACCGGTGAAAAGAAAGCGCATGGCTATAGACTTGCAAACGTGCTTGCATCAGGTCGCGACAGCAATGACGCACTAGGGTAGGTTGCCTCAATGTTGTTCTCACAGGAGGCCTGGCAGATGATTCAGTCCCCCCAGGGCTTCGTTTTCGCGAGGAACCTTCCACTGCACTATGTCGAGCACCTGGATGCATTGGAGAAGGATGTCAGCAGGCTTTGCGTAAAGCATGCGAGGGTGATGGACATAGGCTTTTCTCGTGCAAGCCAGTGAGAAGTACACGGCGAAATGCTTGTGGTGATCCCTCCTCAACGTTTCTTCTGGATTTCTCAAGCTGACAGCTTGCCGCGGCAGTCTTCTCGCAATGTTTAAAATGCCCCTTTTGGGGCCACCAAAGCAATGCCTCGGCGGTGCTCGCATATTGCTTGCTCTCCGTGACACCCCTTTGCAGTTGTTAAGCAATGCCATCCTTTAACGCCACCAGCCGCGGCTTGTTACACACAATCGGAGTGCCCAAGAAGCAGTTAAACAATTAAATACAATCAGTAGTCGGATGGAGGAAGGTGGTGGGGAGGGGCACTGGCCTCCCCGCCATTATAGTTTTCTCGCATCAGCTCTGCCATCCCCTCTTTTGATTTTTTCATGCAACCCGGTTATAACAATGGAATTTTCGTGGCACTTGAATATTGTTGTAAGTTCAATTATATCTACCTATGTTACTCAAGCAATATTTTGGTGAGTGGTCATTTCTCCATTGTTCCTGGAAACAATAGTAATGTATTTCTGATTAACTTTAGAACTAGTTGGCCTATTATAAATATGATTACATATTTGTAATTAGCACAAATACTGAACCGTATTGTACAGTTTCACTAAATTTGGAAAGGAAGAAGGCTTTTAAACCTACTTTAATGTAACCACTTCAAAATGTGCAACAAGTGCCGCACAGCTTTGGCAGTGACCTACCACATTTGGTATGACATTCTGCATCTGATCATTAAAGACTGTCACCAAACTGCTACAAATAGAACAAGAAACTCTTCCAGTGCGACCACTGTTGCAAGTTTCAGAGGAGACGGGGCAGCTGGAATTACTGAATCGGTCAAAATTCTTTCTTTCCGAAGTCCTCAAACCTTTATCATGTGACGAAATATTACAGCAGGCCAAAGAAATGACGCTTCTTCAATTTGGTGTAGTCAGGCGTTGGGATAACGTTTGACTTCAGGCACTGATCTCGTATTGTTAATTGCTCGGCCTTCCTTAAGGGGGCCCCTTACCAGGCCACATAGAAAATTTTCGTTGTATGCTTGGAAATTGTGACGTGCCTTCAAGGGAGCATTCCAGCAATTTTTCAAATTGGTTCATTATGAGCAGAGATGCAAATGTGAACCCATAGGGATACCAGGAGGTGAGCTTCACTGCTAGCATAGACACTGAACATTTGCTTTATCTAGCCTCCTCCAACAAAATTCCTTCCCTGCGTTCTTCTATGCCAGAATCACATACATGTCAGTCCCCCCCCTTTCTTTTTAATCTTGCATCATTTAGTTGCTTGATCTTCAGTCTAAGAATACTGGAAAGGACACAAGGCAGACGAAGCTAGAGGAATGCACTGGTTGCCTGCTGTCCATTTACTGTAAATAGCAGAGGTCTGGAAGGGTTGAGTGGAAAGCAGAATGCTAATAACCTTGCTAGTGTGGTTCCTACATTTGTAAAGATGACCACATGTACTCTACTGTTTACCCTTCGCACACGCTAGTGTGTGCGAAGGGTTAACCTGTTTGGCAGAAATCACTATCGGAGGGCTTTAAGTATTGCCTCTCACTGCACTGCATCACATGCAGCAGTTCCCTGGGCTGCCTGATTGAGTTTCCTTGTGTGTGCATTCGGGTATTAATATACTTTGTAGTCTTGTTTTTCATGCAACCGGAGGCGCAGAAAAATCAATGTTTTTCCTGACATTGTAAAAACACTAGTTCTGGCTGTAGCACTTGACAAATTATGGGGAATGGAAATCCCGTGCATCTGAACGTTTCCATGTGCATGTCAAAGTGAGATGGCAGCCTGGCCATGATGGACATTGTACCAAACAAATTTATTTTCATTTGCCGCGGTGGCTTACAAGCACAAAGTTGCTGGTTGAATTCCCGGCTCTGGCGGCCACGTTTCCATAGGGGTGGCATGCAAAACACTTGTACTGTGCATTTGGTGCATGGTAAAGAACTGCAGGCGGTCCCTGGGGCTACCACCTGCCCCATAATTACATTGTGGTTTTGGCACGTAAAACCTCAAAATTTGGCCAAACATCTTACTCTTTTTAGTTCGAACTAACTATGTGCATCATCTCTAACATGCCACATCTTTTGCACACATGGCCCATTATGATGAAAGCCTTCTTGGAAAATGACTCTCTGTGATTCTTACTTCCAAAGTCACTCTAATTTTTTTCTGATGGCCATGCCTGTGCAAAGTGAAGTGTATTTCGCTCACAGTGCATGTGGTAACCTGCAACCTTCTTGTTCTTGCAGACGGACACCTTTGCAGCCGTGTACAAGAAGCTGACTGGCAAGGAAGTGACGTTCGAATTCCGTGAGCCCCCCTACTGAGGGCTTAGGACATGTGAATAAAGAGGGTGCGACAGCTGTTTGTATTGAGTTCGTTTATCTATGTGAAATTTTCAGGGTGTCTACCAAGTTGACATTTACAAATTCGCCGAGTTTTCCAAGTTTTCCCCGAGTGCCTTTGCAAAATTTCCTGAGTGACCAGCAATTTGATTTGTGTGAAAATGGGCTGACACTATGTCGCCCAATGCTGTCACTCTCTAGCAAGCATGTTAAAAACAACTTCATCCAGTTTTAATAGTAAGAAGCAGCGTTTATGTTGCTCCAAAAGAAAACAGAAGGCAGGTGTTAGTAAAGTGCACAGCAAATAAAATATCTTCGGAAAAAATGGTAAAACCCACTGCAAATTGAGTCAAGCATTCTGAAATACGAATAAAAAGGAGATGCATACAGAATGAAATATTTTCAAATATGAGCTATTTCTATCAACTTATAGTAAGCTCATTGGTATGAGGCCCGAACTTTGTAACAAGTGAGATTCTCTCAGCAGCTGTAAAGTCACCTCAACTGTCTTGACATACTCTCAGCCCGCGCACACCTCTGTGTTGCGTTTCACTGCTTCTAAGTGTTTATTTGGTTTGGATGATGTGTCAGTCACCACTTTGTTTTTTGAGCTCAAGCTCCTTGAAAGAAGCGATGGTGCGCTTCCTTTCCCCGTTCATTCCTCAATGTGTAGGTCCTTCGTATTCTTGTCCTCCTTCCGCCACGCGTTCACCCCACGGACCATTTGAAGCATCCTCTTGGTCAGTTGTACAGTCGACTGATTTTGCGAACTCCCTAGGGGCTGCGAAAACGTCAGAGAAATCGGGCAGTTCAAAAAAAAGAATGAGTCTTTTATTACCTTTATGGGTTTAAATTGCCACAGGCACATACAAAAAACTATCTGAACGCCTGCCAGTACACTTATTAGGTATATTGGTGCTCCTACTGTGACAGGAGATGACGGGTGCATGAGTGTATAATGAAGGAATACATTATGTGTCCAAAAGAACAGATTGGTGGACTGGCACTGCGTCTTCGTTTCCTTCTCTTGTCGCATTTCTTTTTCCCCCGCTTTGTCTCAACATGTGTACCGTAAGAACTGCCCCTTCCCACACTTGATATGCTTCACCACATGGCACAATTGTACTAAGGCAAAACTCTGAAACCGGTTTTATGCAACACATCGTGCTTCCCGAACGTCGAAGCCATGGAATCTCGATGACAGTGCCATTGCTGACAGCGGCAGTTCTTTCAATGAAAAACGTCGCATTGAATGGCAAGGAGCTTAATAGCGAACGTCGAAGCAGCTAGGCCTAGTGTTGCAGCAGTGGTGGCTACGGCTGTCATCGGATCTGTATGCAAGAGCGCCAGTTCGAGGCAGCGAGGCAATCAAAACGGCAGTGGTGGTGGCTTTGATTAATTGATTAATGCTATTTCGGACTTTCGGTCACGGCAAAAAATCCGAACATTGCGGCGAAGGGTTCTTGCGTCCAAAATTTCAGATAAGCTTTCAGAGAGGTTCTGTGGGGTACGTGGTGGTGCCGCGAAGCTGTTCGAATTATCGGGCATCGGGAAAGTCCGCCGTTGGCTTTACACTGGTAACTCCTCTAGCCGATGACACGGCGTCAAAGACAATTCGTTGCGATTCCTCTCTCTTACTCGAACCAGCATTACAGCGACTTTCGTTCCCTTTAAATAAAATTACAGCTAATTTTCCCTGATGGAAGCATAAATGCCTTGAGTATTTCCAGACAACTCAATATCCCTGGGAATACCCGGTTGGTAGACACCCTGATTTTACATCCTAATGTAGGCTCACTTAAACTGAGTACTAAGTTCCTACATTGCCTTGTGCATGGAGGGAGGCTGTGTACCTAAACAAAAAATTGTGCACTCAATCACTTTGTACGCGTGCCATGTTTAATGTTGTACAGGTTGTTTCTTCCCGTACTCTGTCTCGCCACATTCGTGCAGTGCATCACATCAGTCATTTGAATACTGGAACCTGCAGAAAAGCACACAAAAGTCTGCTGCTAATCACCTCATGTCTGACAGCAATAGTAACGTTGACAGATGGTTTAGTGGCACCGAATTCGGGGGGGGGGGGGGGGGGGGGAAGGAGGCCTTTATTCCCTGCTTCTCATTGCTGTCGGTGGAAGCAATCCACAGCTTTGACTTTGCCATGCATGGAGTTTGCGAGACTGAGTACAGTTCGTCTATGGTGAAAAAGATCATATTGAGCTGTGTTGCACATACGTGAATGGAATGATGTATTAGTAAAATAAGCTCGACTTACCATGGTGGCTCAGTGGGAAGGGTGGGCAAGTAATTTTCAGTAACAAATAGAATAATTGCTGCAATAGTAATGAAAATTCGATGAGTTGGTGGAAGTTCAGTGCTTGCTTGTGGTACAATCCACTTCGTCCTCATCTTTTTTAGTACTGCCGTTTGTTGAATAGTCACTATTGAATAATGCATATATTTTTCAAGTAGGTTTTAAATACGTGATGTCAACTGTATGAGATCCGAAATTCAAGCAAAATGCGACAACTTTCGTCCTATCCATGGCGGATATAACATACTTGAGCACGCTGCATTTCTGAGGCAGCCCTAGTTTTCCAGCTAAATAAGATCACTTGCAGCAAAATGTTTAGGCATGACATTCAGTAGTGAGATGGATGGATGGATGAATAACTGAGTTCCCTTCCGATACAAAAGCCTAAATTTACCCACCATGTCACCTGTAAATATTCGTATCAGGTCCACTCGGACATTTCATATTTATTTTTATCCTCTTTTTCTCCCACTCTCTTCTGGAATCTTTTAATTCCATTCGCCCCATCCCTATACAGAGTAGCATGCCAGCGGATATATACGCGCCGGCAAAATTCTGTTTTTCTAATAAAGAGCCCTCTCCCTCTCTGAGTTCCCTCGGTGCATGGGTATTGTTTGGTACTCGTTTTTATATGATGCAGCACCTGTGTCCTCTCATTGGATAAAATCTGAATGTTTCATTGCCGCGTGATACAATAGTGGCACCAGCTGCCACGAACGTTCGAACTGAGCAAAGCTTTTGCCCTGCCATTGTCGTAAATGGCACTCATTTCTGGTTTTCTTGCGAAGGTGTACACATTTTAATGAGCCCGCAAGACTACCTCTGAAATCTATAAAAATGCATACTGCATATGCTCTGAAGAGCCAGAGTTTGCCAACAAACTGCTTAGGGGTTCCTAATGTATTTGGCCTTATAATGAAGAATGTTATAACCTGCAGTGTAATGGCGCGAATTTCATATTGTTGCAAATATTAAGATGTGAAAATTGATAATGACGGGAGGGGGGAGAGCAGGACATATACTTTTTTTTAATTCTTGGCAAAAATCGCAATATCATAGTGAGGCACGCAGTAGCGGGGCACTTCGGATCAGTTTTGACCACCTGGGGTTGTTTATCATGCACCCAACGCTAGGTACCCGGGTGTTTTTGCATCCAGCTGCCGCGGCCGGGACTTGATCCCACTGCACGCTTAAAGTTTGCGCCCTTTGGTGCTTGTCCCACAACAATAATCGTCATCTACCTTAAAGGCTGCGAACCCTGTACTTCCAGGTCGCGAACGGCATGCGTGTTATCAGCGTGACATAGCATTCTGAACCGAAAAGTAGAGCAAGTGCAAAGTTCTTAAGAAAACTACAGCAAGGCAGGTGGCGATTATTGTGGGACAATATAAGCTCCAAAGGGTACAATATTTTTTAGGAGTGTACTTCGTGCTTAGCAGCACAAAGCCACTAACCAACCATGGCTGGTGGGCAGTACATTTAAATCATTAGCGAACTGTTTGAAAAGTATTCATTATTGAATTCGATTCGCTTCTGGCACTATTCGCACTCGGTCTCAAGAACTCATTTGCACACCACTTATCGATAGGTGGCTATGTCGTGCTGCTGACCAAAACGTACGATGACAAAAAGGCGCTCGTAGCAAGTATCAATAGAAGTGGGGTGGAGGGGTGATCGAGGCAAGAAGCTCGTGTTTTTTAAAGTGATGCGATTTGAAAGGAGGGTTGTAATAAATTTGTGGGCTCGTTACGTAGGAAATGAGTCCTTTAATTGGTGGACAGGATTACAGGGAGTCGAGAGGTACAACCTTCATTTCTAGAGGAGCGACAGCAGAGGATCGGGCCTGACCAGTGTCTGGTGCAGAACAAACTTTATTGGAGAAGGTTTAGGAGCTCGGACAAAAAGCCTTCAACAGGCTTTCTGGGTCCTTGCCCTCTAAAAATGGTATGCAGCAAGAGTGTGGTCTTAGGAGATGCAAATTTGTAGTACCGGTATGCTGACAAATATAGGCATAGGAAATGATCCTTGTCTAGCACAATAAGACAATATAGAAATATGTAAGCAGTGAATCAGTTTGCACAGAACACAAATTAAAAAAATAAGAGGGATGTTGAAAAATGGTGAACAATTCATATGTAAAGCAGTGGGGCTAACCAGACGGACTACTGCAGTTGGCTACCCTGCCTCGGGAAAAGGGCATGGAAAGGGGGATGAGGGATTGAAAAGAAGTCCATCATGCCCGCAATAGTAGATACTGGGTGTAAAATAGCGTCATCTGCTCAAGGGCACGTGCGAGGCTTTCTGGATGAGACCATGCATCAGTCGCCTAGCCAGATGTTCGTTTTTAAAGGGGGGGGGGGGGGGGCATTTCACCTGAGCTGGGGAGCATGAGCAAGGAGGGAGGTTGGACAGGGCGCATACTAAGAAATTTTAGCGGGTTGGCCATTGATATGCACGTACGGCTGGAACAAATATCGTGCTAGGGACGCCCTCAGTACGTCCCCTGTGGGACGAGGGTGTTCACCGTTTGAGGACATATGCTGAGGAGTTTTTCAACTCGGATGTGCCTCGGCAGGCCGATCGTAGGCATCCGGGAAGACGTTCCAGCCGTTTGGAAGCGAAGTATTTGTCATTTTTATGCTATAGATGTATGACAATAGAATGCCTACTAATAGTTCCATAGATACTCTTAAAATGTTTGCACCCTTTGGGGCTTTTCTTCTCCCACAACGATAATCGTCGCCTGTCGTGCGCGCCTTTCCTCTATTGGGGACGAGGACTTGCGCAGGCGCCATCTGTCCGAAGCGCCTCCCTTTGCGTAGTATGAGGGATCACGCGGCGCGCTCCTCACGGGTTTCGCTTACGACGCTCAATAAAAACACCACGCGGCAGCCCTCCTGGACATTTCTGCAAGTACTCTCAAAACGGAGGAAATTTTTACTGTCGAAATAATAATCTTTGGCAAACTGAATGCACAGAATCGTTTACAGGCTCTATCTGTTTACCGAATAGGTACAGTGAACGCCACTGCGCGCGATCGCCGCGATTGAGTCTCCCGAACCGGCTTCTTGCGTGAAAGGTAGGCAAACGCTGAGAGCAAACTATGTGAAATATGTTTTTATAGCGGGCTGTTTGTACAACCAAATGGGGCATAACAGACTGAAGCCTCAACGCGGCGATCGCACGGGTTCGCAGCGACCGCCTGCACGTCTGCATGCATGTCCGCACACAATGTTTTGCTTTCCCTGCGAGCGCGTTTTCGCACCATGCTGTGAGCTTTAGGCCGCAGAATATCAGCATTTGACAGTACACAAGCGACCATTGTTGAGTGCACGCTATTAGAGCTGTTCAAAAATAATTTCGTTATAAGAGACTTCGATGCCTACGGCGACTAGCTGTGATGGGCCGTCGCGACGATTCAATCTTTATTTTTTTTTTCTAAATTATTCGACATTTCAACATTATTTCTCAAGTTGCGTCGCACTGAATATTTACGGGTGCTCTGCAGCGTGCGATTTCCCGCTGCGTCTGTATCGTAATCCAGTGTGTTAATTCATTACACAAACATGACCATACGCCATGCTTCTTTTAATGTGCTTCTTACTGCACCTTTTCATTCCACTGAACTTGCCAGTATCTAGCATCAACAAGTTCATAGACAAAACTGTTATGACAGTAGTCGGGCGAGCGTCTCGGTGCGCGTTTTCTACTAGCAGAACAGTCCCGGCGCCGTAGCAGAAATCTTCCTCGCGTCTGTGCTTGCTGCATACCCGAGTTGTAGCCGATGGCTGTTTGCCGGTTCTAAGTTTTGTGAGCCAAGCTTCACGCAACTTCTTGTCCTGCGGCTATGTGTGAATAAGGCTGACACCGGGCTCGGTTACCCAAGTCCGGCAGGCATTGGTCCGGCACTACGGAACCGAAACTAGCCTACCATACTGCACGCTTCCAAAGGCAGCCACTACCTATTATGGTGCTTTCAAATGTTGTTAAGCGGACACCCAAAGCGGGAAAGTCTCACCACTTAATCAGAACCGCAGCGCAGGTGGGACATAAAACTTTTGTTTTCAGCTCGCTTCGGAACCTCCGAAGCAGCCGACGCGGCCGCTGTGCCCACATGCTCTATGCCCACGTGATCCCTCATTACACGTCACGCCCATGGTGGCGCCAGCTTTTGCAGTGGTGGAGCTAGCGGTTACAAAGGCAGTTGGCGATTATAGTTGTGGGACAGGATAGGCGCCCAAAGGGCGCAAACCTTTTTAAGAATTACTACCGAAGAGCTTCAACAATAAACTCGATGTTCACTATCATAGGCTTTTGTAACAGATGCTTGATTTCGAAACCGAAACAAAAAAAAATGTTTATTGGCTTGGATTGGATATTTTATTAGCTTCTCAATTAGACAAAATGGCGGCGCCGTTTCTGCACGTGTTAGCGTTGCGTACTTTGCGCAGCTTGTTTATTCAAACTTTCTCTCAGAGCACGACTAGGCTATGACCAAGCTGTTACAGAAATGACCCGAACACTGAGCTAGTGCCGAGCGCTTGTAGTATTTGAATCGTTTGACAATCACCATATTGCCGGCAGCTTCAAGCAGGCCTCGGAAGGTGATCGCCCGGATCCTAGCGTGCTCATGCAAAATGCCGGCGGGAATGGAAAACCCAGCAGAGTACTACAAGAATGTTGCTTTTTCACCAACCAGTGTCAACGGGGAAACGACGAAGCTTGCGGGTGGTGACAGTAAAGACACGGAACTTTCTTCTGGGAAGACCCTGACTGGAAAAGTAAGTACAGGCCTCACAAAAAAAAAAAAAAAAAAAAAGAAAAAAAAACTTCGCCCATCAGCCCTAAATTTATGTGAGCAATACACTGGTCGCACGGGGAGGCTTCACCTTCAAGTACTTATTGCGAGAACGTTATTTTTTTTTTCCAAATCGAGTGTTCGCGTAAAGTTTGCATCTGAATTCGCTGCTCAATAGGACAAAGTACTATATTCAGTCTACTGACCCGGCAATGAATGTCATTTCAGCGAGTAGCTGACGATGGCAAAGCGTGTGGTGAATCCAAGAAACCACGTCTAGAAGAGGCCACGGAGGTAGAAGACGTGAAGGTGCCACGAGGTATGTGTCAACCCTTTTCACTTCGAACTCTGCAATGGTTGTTCTTACGCGCAGAGTTGTAAAGTGTTCTTGTTGTTTCCAATAAACTAGATCAATGCTTTGGAAACTTAACTACGTCAGCAACACACTGACAAAGTCTATTTACATGCATGGCATGGTGCCTCGATTGTGTCCTTTCACTTCGTAAATGAAATGTGTCTTTAAATTTAGTTCGTATGCTTGTGTGAAACTGTTTTTTTTTCAGTTGTCTGTCTCACCTTTGCAAATGCATGCTGCTCCAAACCGAACCCGAAGTAAAATACATTGGGCTCTTTATAGAACATTTCGGTTAGGATAACCACGTAATGCGTACTTGTAAAAAGCTGAGAATTATGCGGCTATGATTTATACACTCCAAGTGAAATCTCTGATAAACTTGAGGCTCAACATGTGTAGATCATTAGTAGAACTTATTGCCTGTTTCAAGTTTTTACAGGTCCTACTCTGATAAGTAAGAATAATTGACAACACGATAACAAGAGCCTAAACAATTTTTACTTATGGAAGACATTTACGGTAGGTATCTACTAAGGAAAAATATTTTGTGTTGGGAATTCTTGATTTTAGTGTTTGTAAGATGCATTAAACTGAACATTTTCTCTACCTATGGTAAGAAAAATAAAAGTTAGGCATGTCTTAAAAGGTATCGCTGATGACGGCTTCAATTTACTCATTTGTAAGAACTGTACTTTGGTTAATGACATAATCACGGGAGTGCAAGCGTTTCGAGCAGGTGAAAAGCCGCTGTATTTATCAGTCATTTGTACGGCTTCCCAATACGGCTTCAACATTGTTTGTGAAGACCAACAGGACTCTCCTTCGCTGCAGGAGTAGCCTTCAGAGCAGCTGATGAAGATTGTGCATGGTAAGCTGGAAGCCATCTGTCCCGTGGCTCTGTACTGACCTGTCAACGATGCATGCGCTCATGTGGTTCCCCTTGTTTAGGCTATTGTGCACCAGGAATTCACCAATGTCGGCTTGCAATCAGTTTGCATCATGGCCAGTTCCCAGCCAACCGAACGTCCTTCGCTCGTGCATGCTCAAAATGAATAGATCCCTCAAAGTACTCGCAACATGGCAGAGTGGATGACCGGCACTGGATGACCGACCTATTTGCTTCAGTTGTCGCCGCGTTGGTCACGTCGCCCGATACTGTCGCAACCACTGGTCCTCGATTCTGTTCTCAAACAGCCCTCATCCAGACGGCGGTTTTCGCCATATCCAGGCGCAAGCCAAGCCACTGATTAACTACTGCCCTTTATATGCAGCCCTTTACAACGACTGCATGGCGCCGTTGTTCGCCGTTGCCAAGCAGTCTAGCATCCTCCAACTTGAGCTGCCTGTACGGTTGCCGCCCCTAGCCTGCATGTATATGCCTTTGACGTGCTGGGTTCCATCTGTTACTGACGGCGACTATGTGCTGTAGGAATCGCACCGCTGGCACGAGTTGTTGGGGTCTCGGTGCTGACGCCCGTTATTGCCAAAGGGTCGCAAGCCCCAAGGGTAGCGTTGGCCTGGCGGCCTGGGGCCCTGGAAGCATCCGAAGGTCCTGGCAAGACTGGTAACAGAACAACTTGTTTATTCTAACATAGCAAAAGAGCGGCCGGTCAGGTCGACCGAAGTGGAGAGACGGGAGAGCACGTAACTCAACAGTACAAATCGGAGCCTCTCTCCTGGCGTCCGGGGGCAGCTGCTCTTATACTCTCGGCGTCGCGGTCCAAAAGGGAAGGTCACGGGATGAAGGTCACGGGATGAAGGTCACGGGACGGCGGAGCATGAGCCCACGACGGCGCGCATGGTCGAGCCGAGAGACCTGCTGAACCGAGTGCAGTGACGCATCGCCAACCCGCCCACACGACGGCGCGAACGGTTGAGCCGAGAGACCTCCAGGCTCCTCATTCGGGGAACTCCGCTCCCCGGCTGCCGCGCTTTGACAAGCGAGGGCACACACACACACACGCACACACGAAGACACGTGGCACTGAAACACGCCTGGACACGCTTGGCGGGTAGGCGCTGCGGCGGCGTCGAATGGGCCAAAATGTCCGCCGCTTTGAACAAAGCCCCGGCGTCCGTTGCATCCGCGCCGGCATTACCGCGCGTTGTAGGCGAAACGTAACAGTGCTGACTTCTAATGTCAATGTCCTCCTGCTACTCACAGTTGCAGTTTCTCATACCATTGTGACTATCACCGATAACCGCGTATTTCTTCCGGTTTTACATGTTGGTTTAAGTACACAAGGTATGCCCAAAGGCAGGTCACATCGGCAACACTTCTCCCATCGAGGATACCGCCATCTCTGTATTAGATGTTCTGTGCTCATATGCAGCCACATGCTGTCTGATCAGTTCTGAAATGTCCGATCCCGGCATATTTTCGAAGGTGATCGCTCAACCTGAACAAGCTGCAAATCTTTGTTGCATCCTGGTGTCTTATTGTGACTTTTTTGAGGATCGCCCGCTGGGACAGATTTCCATTGCGAACCATAAGATTGACACCGATGCTGCTAGTCCTATCTGCCGACGACATTATTGCATGTCTCGCACGAACGCCACATTATCCAAGCTGAAGTAGACAAGATACTAACCAAAAGTCTAATTGAGCCCTTTTCAAGTCGTTGGGCGTTGCCGGTTGTCTTGGTCAAAGAGAAAGATGCCAGCTGGCGATTTTGTATTGAGTACTGTCAACTGAACCAGATAACGAAAAAGGATGTGCACCCTCTCCTGCGGATTGACGACGCTCTTGACTGCCTTCACAGATTGAAGTATTTCTCTTCAGTTGACCTCCGATCTGGTTATTGGCAGATTTCAATTGATCAATTCAACTGTGAAAAGAACGCTTTCGTTACACCAGACGGCCTTTACCATTTTAAGGTTATGCCTTTCGGGCTTTGCAATGCCCCAGCAACTTAAAAAAAAATCATGGACTCTTTCCTTCAGGGCTATAAGTGGTCCACCTGCTTATGTTACCTGGACGAAGTCATCGTATTTTCTCCTACATTTGACAGCCATCTGAGTCACTTGGCCGCTATTCTTGAAGTCTTTAGAGAAGCTGGCCTTCAACTTAACTCTTCTAAGTGCCATTTTGGACACTGCAAAGTCAACATTCTTGGCCGCCTTGTCAGTGCTGCCGGTATACATCCTGACCTCGATAAGATTCATGCAGTCAAGAACTTTCCTGTGCCCTGCTCAACAAAAGATGTGCACAGCTTCATGGGCTTATGCTCCTATTTTCACCGTTTTGCTAAAATTTTGCGTATATCACCCAGCCAGTAACTGACTTTCTCAAAAAGGACACTGTTCTTTTGGGGCTGTGAACAAACTGACTCCTTCTATACCCTCTTCTGCTTGTTGACAATGCCTCCGATATTAGGTCACTTTGATCCATCTGCACCAACTCAAGTTCGCACAGATGCCAGTGGCCATGGTATTGGTGCTGTCCTTGCCCAACAGCAAAATGGAGTCAAGTGCATTATTGCCTTTGCCATTCGCCTCTTGTCCTCTTCAGAGCGCAGTTTTTCTGTCACCGAGCGCGAGTGCCTTGCTCTGGTGTGGGCAGTGGCTAAATTTCGCCCTTACTTGTTTGGCCGCCCATTTTCTGTCATCACGGACCACCACGCCCTGTGCTGGCTATCGTCACTGAAAGACCCGACTGACCACCTTGGTGGCTGGGCACTAAGCCTTCAGGAGTATTCTTTCGTTTTGATGTACAAGTCTGGCCACTTACATCTGGATACCGACTGCTTGTCTCGTCATCCCGTCGATCCTCCTAACAACGATGAACAGGATGCCAACACTTGCCTTCTGGCCATTTCTCACTTTCACAACATTGTTACTGAGCAGCTAAAGGACAACTCTCTCCGGTCGATCATTGATCACTTGACTTCAGGACAATTAGATCGCTCAACCAGAATGTTTGTGCTCGATGTTCTTTATCGATGCAACATCAGCTCTGATGGACTAGATTTACTGCTAGTTGTTTCTTGTCATCTCCATTCTACTGTTCTTGTTGAGCTCCACGATGCACCCACTGCCGGACACCTTGGCATCTCCCGCGCTTACGGCAGAGTTCAACGTCACTTCTTCTGGCCAGACCTTTACTGCTCTGTGCAATGTTACATTGCGGCTTGCGGCCCCTGCTAGCATAGAAAGAGGCCATGTGCGCAACCTGTTGGCCACCGTCATCCAATCTTATGTTCCCATGGAGCCTTCCATGTCGGCATGGGCGGTCTTGGCCCCTTCCTCACATCCATAAAAGGGAACTAATGGATAGCCGTTGCCACAGACTATGCGACGCACTATGCTATTACATGTGCCCTGCCCACCAGTTGTGCTACAGATGTAGCAGACCTTTTACTTGAAGACGTGATTCTTCACCAAGGCAGATGCTGAGAGATCGTGGCCGCTACTTCCTGTCCTAAGTTGTTGAAGACATACTTCGTTCATGCTCCACCTAACACGAGCTCGCAACCGCATATCACACACAAACAAATGGACTGACTAAATAACTGAATCGCACCCTTACAGTACACTGTCTCCTAGAGCTGTGACCTTTGTACCAGCCTGCGCGATTACCACAAACTTTTCCCCATGTAAATAGTTGTATATACATTTGTGCATTGGGCTTCCTCTTCGTAACAATATTATAGAACGAATACAGTGGTTTGTTTTTGGTTTTGCAGAAATGAAAAAGTGACACGAATAATGACAAATGCTCTCTTGGTGTGGTCCTCACATTTTTTTCTCACAAAAGGAATGTTAAAAGGACCATGGCGAGATAGAAACGCGGAAACGTGCCAGTACGTTGGTGACGCTGAAAGGTTTAAGCCAATGTATTTGTCTGTCTTGGTTTTATTTCTGTTAGAAAAGAGCATCATCAATTTGGAAGAAACATTGAGTTTTTGATACATCCATGAGCATGCATTTTTATGTGCTTTTACATGTCTTCACTACTGGTTATGCTTCGCTAACTACAGGGTTCCCAAGGAAGTTCCTTGCGTTTAGGCTGACCAGGAAACTGATGTGCATGCCTGAAGGCAACATTAAAATTGTGTTGATTGTGTTTCTAGGCCATGACACTTGTTGATGTGGTGTTCTTTGCTTCTGTCCCTTTCATTTCAGAGGTGCAGCTGTTTCAATTCCTGGGAAGCCGAGCAGACGAGATCGCGTCACTGGTGAAAGATGTTGAGCGCAAGTACCCGAAGCTCATCTCGCAACAGGTGCCTCGGCACATGCGGAGGCGTACAGTCAGCCACGACAAGAGACGCCTGCCCAAGCGCCTCCAGGAAAAGCTTGCACACGAGGCATGTAACAAATACAAAGAAGACAAAAAAGAAAAAGAAAACTATGCTGTTTAATTTACGTTAAAACATGTTATGGATACAGTGGCATGACATTTTCGATTGGTCATTTTGTTGCGTTAAATGAAGGTAGGAACCCTTTAAGCCCCTTTTTTTTAAATATTGGCTAGTGTCTGAGCACTCTACATAATTTACTATACATTTTTTTTTACCATAAAGAGTTTCTTTAAAAATGCGTGTTGTAAATAACATCATAATTGTAGGTTGGGCTGGATTACTCGATACCGATGGCATTAGTTGCACAAGAAATTGAAATGCATGATTCCCTAATGAATAATTCACCAGATAACTTTTAAATTAATTACTAGATTTGAATTTTAAAAAATGTAGCCATTGAGCTTGCGAGGCATATCCATGTTTTTTGAAATATGCACTTTGACTGCACAAAAAGGCACAGGAGTAACTAACACCCTCATATTTCTTACGGTGAACTCCAATGGCAGATTCCAAGCACTTCGGTAGTAGGTAGCCTTTTCTGCTCCTTGCGGAGCAAGTCTATTCCATGGGGAGATTCAGAGTGCCTCCGGTATCTTTCATTGGTGGATTGGGAGCAGCTCTGCCGCTAGATCCACTCCATAGAGCAGCGCTCTTTACTCTGCAAGAACTGATGTAGTCGACCGTAAGTTGCTTGATGTCAGCCCACCCACAGGCAACGTACCGCTATGGCAGGCGCGCCCGTGAATGCGAATCGCAGTCTCTTGTAAAAAATGACCGGTGCTTTGCATTGTCAACTTGCGCTTTTACTGCTTGCGGGGAGCGATGATTCATCTGCTGTTACATTACGAATCGACCAGCGGTGACTCAAGCGACGAAAGAGCTTCGGTAGCTAGTGTATTCAAGAAAACTTTCGACATCGTGGTTTGGCTGCCGACCAAGAGACTGAAAGTTGTGCGTTTCGTCGACGACGACGTTCGCCAGTATTCGGATGAAGAGGTGACAATGGATCCTTTTTGGAAGTTCGCATTTTGACAGCCTTTACTTTTGTTGATGAAAGGTAGTTCCGAAGGCACTTCAGGCTGTCTCGATGTGTTGCCACAGAAATGATTGCAGGCTTCGCTGCGTCTCCGATGTTTCCGACACACAATGATGATGGACGAGAGAAGCAGACTTACATGTGGTGTGACTTCCATTAGAGCTCCTGGAGGCTGAAAAGACACAAACTTCTAAACACAACCCTTGTGTGAGGTTAAGCGGAAATAGACGAAAGAACGTGGGGAATGCTGGGCGCTTTTGGAAGCGGATGTGCGCTAGTGCCCCCTGCCAATTGCTCTGGCACGAGTGCCTGTCTTTCAGTCGCAGATTTCATTCTGCGGCCCTCCACCGTGGTGGAGTGCTTTGGCGCAGAGTTCGTCGGCCACTCCAAATCTGTCCTTCGAATTCACTATTACAGTTTGGGAATAGATATCGTGCAACTCATGTCATGAAAATTTGTTCCAAGTGGATACGCCTTGCAAACTCACTCGGTGCTATTTGTAGAATGCAATATGTGCCATAAAGTAATTAAATAAAAATGTTAATAAGATAATTATTTTAATGAGCCAGTTATGCATTTCGACTCCTCATGCATGTAATGTACACCTATAGTGTAATCTAGCTCAGTGACTGGAATTATGCTAACCTGCCACAGGCAATTTTAATAAATTGTTTCATTTAAAGAAAACACCCGGTATAATAAACAAGTTTCTAAAAACTAAGCTTGGTTTTGATACCAATGAGATGGATTTGTCATAATGTAACAATACGCAGACTTGTTCCATTGATACCGCTGCCGCACGAGAGCACAGCCTCTTGTTTATTATTTCCTCTTTTGAGCAGTGTTGTGATACCTTACTAAGCCTTATTGCTACACCATCGGAAAATTTTGCTCTATCATGTCGCATTACTGTCATTGATATCAGGTCCAGTATTTCGAGACCAACTTTAGTGTCAAATTGAGATATCTTATGTTTCACATTCTTCATGCTTGTCAAGAGGGCCCTGAAACGCTTTTTGAACATAGTAAAAACACGTTGCCAATTTGTTGATGAGGCTCCTGCGAGCCAAATATTGTAATAAATGCAACAGAATTACAATCTCGTGTCAAAAGCAATGAACAGACGCTTGCTTTTGCATTCGCAATGTCGTCATCGAAAGCTGATCAAAAGCAGTTCGCCGACCAATATTATTGATTGATTTCCTGGTTGCGAAAACATTTTCAGTAATACATAATTGTTAATTTTCAGTTAAATAAATGAAAAATGCGTATGTTTGCAATCTAAAAAAACAAACAAACACAAAATAATTATATCTTTGCTCTGTGTGTTGCTGTACATGGCCTCCGACATGGCGGCGGCATGCTGCATAGCACAGTTTACCGTGATCGCCATGGGGTGCCACGACAAGCCCTTTCACCACCACGACGCTCAACTTAAGGCCGGGGCTTTGCCCTCTTGGCTTCTCCACTGCGTAGATTCTAGTGCGCTAGCGAAGACGAAAAGAGAGGGAAACCCGGATATCGGTGCAATGAATGCACTAACAGTTGAAGGATTCAAAAAATTTTTGTGGCATGAGATTCGTGGCACGGTGTACTACCTATATAGTGAGGCCATTCTATGATTAGTTAGAAAAGCGTTTCAGGGCCCCTCATAACTGTTGACATAATTGCTTGTGGGAGAGTTTCTACAACTTTCTTTAGAAAGAAGCACCACAGTTTGCGCTTTACAGCAACATGTCCGATCTCGTAGCTGGCAACTTGTGATAGAACAGAAGCCATGTTCTGGTTGCCATCCTTCCAGAGACAATCTTTGACTACTAGTATGGCAGATGCACTGGAAGTAGCAGGGCTTCAAAGTGTGGTTGTGAGGGCTACACAGTGCTTAGAAAAAAAAGGGGGGGGAGGAGGGGGGCCAGGGTAAGTGGTTCAACTGAATATAGGACAAAAGGAAGCCTACATTGATTTCTTGTAAACAACAATTCAAAGTAAAAAATTCATCCTGGTCTGTTTCCTAGGCTTAGAAAGGTTTTTCGCTGAGCTGTGAAACCTTGCAAGAGACCTGTGTACTTTTGTGCTATGTTTGGTGGACAGCAACCCTTCATCTCACGAAACTCAGATGTGACCATTTGAATGTGCTGTTAGCCATTTGGGCTTTGTTGTTTTGCAGTGACATTTCATTAATAGTCGCATTGCCCCACTGCAGCCTGACCCCCCCAAGGGCAAGCGTCCCAGCCGTAAGCACCGCCGTCGGCCACGCAACCTGCTGGCAGAGTATGCGCGGCGTCAGCGGCGCCACGTCTGGCTCGAGACGCACATCTGGCACGCCAAACGTTTCAAGATGGCCGACCTGTGGGGCTACCGTGTGCCGCTCCACCCAACAGACAAGGGCATTCGAGCAGCGTATCGTGGCAGTGCCAAGCATGTCTTGCTCCATGTAAGCACGTATTCAGAGCTCGCATGTGGCATCTTTGTCATATTCAGTGCAGTCCACTTGTAGCGATACCACATACAGTTAAACCTCGATATAACAAACTTCCACATAACGATATTCTCAATATTATGAAGTATTTAACTTTTCATAACCTCTTGTCCATAGAACACCATGTGTTTAGAACCTCAATTTAACGAGGTATGTTTGTATGCTATTTCAATGTAATGAAATTTCGCTTCCACCACAAAGGAATGCTGAGACAATAAATGGAAACTTCCGTGGACGCAGATGGCCAAATGGTTGAATTACAAGCGGCTGCTTGCGAACACACCTCTCACATCACCAGCGGCTGCGCCACAAGAGCCACCACTGAAGTAGAGCCATATCACGTTCTGTATAAATTCCAAGTGCGATAAGCTCCTATTGCGCCCCATGCACTTTGTGCTTTAGGTGCGAGTGAAAGTGTGCCAGGGTGAGACAAGAGAGATGGTGGCTTCTCGAGTGCCACCTTCCCTTGTGAGCAGAGGGAAAGAAGGGGAGGTGAGTGAGCTCGCGTTGAAGGGGTAGGCGAGGAGTTAAGTTGGTGTCCGTTCGGGCCGTGGCTGCGTGGCCGTAAGCGCTGCTGAGCACATAGCATCCTGGCACCCCACTTTAGAGGTAATCTGCCTCTGTGCAATGAGTGGGCGTGGGGAGATGGTGTGGCATCAGTCAGGCAAGCTGTCTTACTGCGCCTCCACATTTAGTATTGGAGGCTGTGTATTCTTGAGTTTCGACTACGAGCTGTTGAGAGGCAGGCAGACGAAGCATTCACTCCCTACTGCAAGCAAAAGTGTGGCTGGCTTCACTTAATTCATACTGCCGATGTGAAGATATAATTGACAGGCAATAAACCATATCATTTGTTGCCGACTCCAAAATGCGTCAAAATTAATTGTTTTCTCATTCAAATTTGCTTTTTTCGACTGCCCGATAATTCAGAAAATTCTGCGGCCCCTTTCTGTGTAAGAAAAATAGATTGACGACTGTACTTATTTGCAAAAAGGTCGACGTTCAATACAATGTAATTTCGCTATATAGAGGTTTATCTCTGTAAGGATATATCATTTATAATGATGAGTCGACTTAAGAGTGTCAACTTATACATTAGGGCTATGAGAAAAAAACACACACAGCCGAACCCACTTATAACGATACCGTTTTAACAATATATCGGTTATAACAATGAGAAGCTGCTGCACCGTCAACTTTTGTATGTCTTGCATGGTGAAATAACCCACTTACTACAATGCACCGATGCCCATAATCGGTTATAACGATAAAGTCTGGCTGCTCAGTGTCCAAGCCGAAAGGTAGTGAAATGCGAAATCCTTGAAAAGAAAGAAAGAAAACGAGAAATTCGAGCCGCTCCACGATGGCCTGTTGCTCCAACGGCTGCCGAGCGCTCATTTTCCAGCCTTTTCCGCACGCCTCTCTCCTGTCGCACTTCCACCCCTCCAATCATGAATGGGCTGCGCCTGTAGCTCTACGCCGACCCACCCTCCGAAACACAAATGGACCGCGCCAACTGCGCTGCTTGCATCTTGCATGCTGGCTTCTCATTCAATGCAGTTCTGCAAACGGCTTAATCGCCCGTGTTCGTCTTTGTTGGTTACATCAAAATCGTTCCTGGCCATTTGGTTTCTCAGCCTCTTTTGACTTGCCGCCGAAATGGAAGATGGCTGATCCACCTGCTGATAATCGGCAATGCACAACGTTGCCGGTGAAAATAAAGCGCACGGCTATAGATTTGGAAACGAAGTGCTTTGGAAATTAAGTGCTAACCGATGAGGCGATCGTCGCAAACGTGCTTGCATTCGATAGCAACGACGGCAGCGATGATGCGTTAGGGCAGGCTGCCTCAACATTGTCCTCGCAGGAGGCCCGGCAGATGATTCAATCCCTCCGAGGCTTCGTTTTCACGAGGAACCTTCCGCTGCACTACGTGAAGCACCTGGATACCGTGAAGAAGGATGTCGGCAAGCTTCATGTAAAGCATGCAAGGCTGGTGGACATACGGTTTCTCGTGCAATGCATTGCGACGTATTGGCGAGACAGGCTGCCGCAGCAACCTCCTCGAATTTTTTAAAAGGCCCCTTTTGGGACCACCGAGGCGTTGCCTCGGCGGTGCTTGCATATCGCTTGCCACTTGTGACCCCTCTTTGCAGTTGTTATAGCAGTGCTATTCTTTAACGCCGGCAGCCGCGGCTTGTTACACGCAATCGGAGCACCCAGGAAGCAGTTAGAGTGATTACAATCAGCAGCCGGACGGAGGAAAGTGGTGGGGAGGGGCACTGGCCTCCCCATCATTATAGTTTTCCAAGATCAATCAAATGCTTTATTTCCAACAAAACTTGTTGGGAGTCCTCCAGACGAAAAGCTGCAACATACAGCTCGAATGTGCCTGAAGGCCCTCACATGGCAGCAAGCAGTAAGTCAACATATGAAACACTGACCTATTAGGGTATACAATTACAATGGGTCACATTTACATTAATTACAAAGATCAAATTTCAAAAATATGTTTACAGAAATACGCTGTAATTTGTTTTCGAGTCAAGGTACTTATGATAGCATTTTCTTTCCCAAATTTATTCAACAGTGAAGGTATGTATCTCAGCGACTGCATTAGGTATTTTGTATGCCTGTACGGTACTAACCACGTGTCTTCGCTGCGGGTACGCGCATCACTTCTTTCACATTCAAGTCCTGACGTATGTTTTAAAAATGTTGTAGACTTTTCGGAGACGAAGGAAAAAGAATACAGTAGCTGGTATTCATAAAGGATAGTTACTCGTACTATGTTATAACTTTCAAAAAGTTGCGCAGTAGAATGGAAATAAGATACATTCGCTACATGTCAAAGTGCTCGTTTTTGAAGTTGAAGAAGTGCATGAAGATTACGTTTCGTGGTGGTAGCCCATACAAGCACACAGTAATTCAGATGCGATTCAAACCAGGTATAATATATCAGCAACTTTGTCTGGAAAGAAATGACGGCAACGGGACAATACACATGCTGCAGATGACAAGATTTCATAACTCTGCCATCCCTCTATTTTGATTTTTTTCATGCAAGCTAGTTATAACAATTATCGGTTATAACAATGGAATTTTCGTGCCATTTAAATATGTTATTAGTCAGTTCGACTATATATAATGATACGTTATTCACCGTATATTGGATATAACAATCAAAATTTTGCCTTCTGGATGGTGTTTTCCAAGCAGAATATAATCATGAAATTTGCATTGCTAAGTTCCCCTTAAATGAACAATGCCGAGACGGGGCGATACATTTGCCTGCACGAGTTTATATCTGCTGCCGTTAACCACGCAGCGCGCCCTGCCCGTGTGCTGATTGCGAAAGCCACGGAGAACAACGCTAGTTGGCACAGTGCACTACAAGATGGTGCCAGCCGCTTCAACCACGATTGTGCTACGCGTGAGGAGAGGGGGAAAAACAAACGAAGCGCCACTTGCCCTTTGCCCCCTTCGCAGCGAGTGCGGAAATGCACCGCGGAAGCAGCAGCAGACAGCCTAGCTGATGATGACGCCGACAAAGCACAATGTTGTGTCACTTGAGATGAAGCGGCAAGTATTGAAAGACTCGGAGTATGAGCTTGCATAGGAGCGCTGTGATCATGACGGCTGCAACCAGAGGCCATGCCGACCGACAGAAAAGGCGGGCTTTGTGCGCCAGGGCGAAACCCCCCCCATGATGGTGGAACCAACACTGTAGAAGCCGCTGACATTGCTGAGCTCTGGGAGCATGTCGCTAGTGATGATGAAGCAGCTAAACCTTCGATGGAAGAGTTTCTGAGTGCAGATAGTGCTGCCTCATTGTGCATTATGTGCTGCCTCTGACAGGACAATCGTTGCCGTGCCAGACGGCAGTGTTATGCGACGGAAGCAACAAGATTGACAATGACCCGTACTTGACACTAACCTCGATGTTCATGCGAAGTGCGTTGTCGATCGAGTCACTCATTGATTTTATGCATGCTAAATTATTGGCGCTAGTGTTCACACAGCAGCTGGACGCGATGCAGACAGTGGTTGTGAACTTGAAAATCTCTCATTCATAAGTTCAATGTGTTTTCCCTCTTGAATTTCGGAGCTATCATGTATGCATTCTGCCAAATTTGATGTTTCTATGGCAGCTTTTATTCTTCCCTCTAAACTGCTGAAGTTAGTTTCAGGTAAACAGTGAGATGCGCACAAAAGAAAGAAAGGAAAGAAACACACACAAAGTGCTTGCGTCTGTCGTTTTTGTGCCTTCCTTTTGTCCATGTTTCATTGTACAGTTTTTACATTAAGGTCATATGCCCAACTGGCCCGATACATTTTATTACTGAGGTCTGCTGAGCAACTCCACTTTGTTTGTTTGCTTGCTTACGCAGGACTTGTCCTACTACAACTGCATCGAGCTGATTGGCAATTCAGAAGAGCTCATCTCCAAGCTGGCTCTTGTGACGAACACAGACGCAGGTTAGTGCAACAGCTCATGTATGGTTTGTGTGGTGCGAAGCTCTGGGAATGTTACACTGCACACCTGTGTCGGCAGATCAGTCGCGGTGGCTCAGTGATTGTTGTGTTATGTTGCTAATATAGTACATTTGACTGGTCGCTTTCGAGCGATCTCGGGGTTTAGCTTACATTTGGCTGGTCAAAATTGAGTGCTCGGGGCACATTTGTCTGGTTAATGCAGAACGCCATGCAGCTCGGAGTGCTTACAGGTGCTCTCACCTTCGAGCTGAGTACACAACCGAGATCTGACAAACTTGATGATACGGCTGCTCCAATTTGCTCTGGAAGCAGCTAGCACGTTCAGTCCCATGTTCAGTCCTCGGACGAGAATGATTTTGTCTCCAACTGTAAGTTTTTCCTTTCTGAGAAACCTGTATTGAGTTTTCTTTGCAGTGTTGTTCTACAGTAGAATGGAGGACAGTCTTTCCCTTTGTTCACTTGTGCTACCAGTTGTGTTGAAGTCAATATTGTTGGTACTAAAACGCTCCTCTGCTGCAGGTCTTACATTTGGAGCCAAGTCCTACCTCCCTGGAACGCGGGAAGGCACAGTTGTGTTGTACCACCGAGACTGTTACCCATTTGGTGCCATCGGACCAGTGAAGTTTCTGTGGCGTGCCCCTGCTAACCAGAGTGGCATTGGCAATGCGAAAGGTGATCGCCAACTGTGGTTGTGGGTGCACCCCACCATTCACGGCCAAGTATCTGAGGAACTGGTGGCATTGTTTGGTCTTCGAAGGGTGCAAGCAATGCCCGCACACACGGCGATAGTGAAAGTCCAAAGCAGTGGTGTTAGCGAAAAGTGTGAGAGTGACATTCAAGTGTCCAATGAAGGAGCTACAGCTGGTGACTCTCAACATGTGAAGTGTGGAGGCTTGGCGCCTGCGACAAACTATGAGTCAATGGAAGAAGCAGCGGATAGCCCGATTACAAAGGAGAGAACCAAACCTGACCAGCCATCGGCACAGTCAACAGTTTCTGCAGACAGGGCAGAGTCTGAAAAGAAGGCATCGATGACCAGTTCCCACGGAGCGCAGAAACGGGAAAAGGTGGCGACAAAGAACCGTGCGAAGTCACCGAAAAGAAGGAAAGCCAAAGAAAAGAAGGCAGCCTTCACTGTTGCTGCTGGCAATTCAGAGTTGGAGAAAGACGATGCATCATCGGTTGCCGAGGTGTTGCAATTGCCTGTGTACACAAACGGCTCGGTGACGATGGTGCAGCTCAAGGAACAGATGGTGAGGTTCTCATTGACGGGGCCGCTTGCGACGGGAGTTGTGCTCAACACGCTCGTGCCATCCCTGCAAGCTGCATCACCAGAGACGGACGTGTGGTGGAACAAGCGGGCGGAGGAGAAGGAGGCACAGGAGGCAGCCTGGGAGAGGCTACAAAGCGAAGGTGCCGAGTGCGAGTCGGCGCTGCTTCCCCGTGTCCTGGGGCGGACTGTGAGGGACCCCCGGATCCTTTTGCCGGCCTGCAAGACCAAGGTGACTGGCCACTGTGAGCACCCCATGACGCTGGCATCCGATTCTTTGATGGCGGATTTTGCATTATCTAGAGTTAGGACTGAAAGTTGGATCAATTCTTGTCTAACGAAGTGTGCACATGCCAGAGTGGAACTGAAAATTTGGGTAGATGTGTTGAATTGCATTTGGTACACGGCAGAAAATGACAAAATAAGAGCGCAGTACAGGCAACTTCTGTTATTTTGACCCTGAAAGTAACGACGAAGTTGGTCGAATTATCTGGCAAGTTAAATTCAACAACTGCAGCAAAAACGCCAAAACATACTGCTGATTCATCTGGCAGTATTTGCCTGATTCTGTGGCGTCCTCGCATCAAACGTGTGCCCACATTCTATGTGTCCAAAGTAGTAAACTAACATAGCAACGTTACAGTCCAAAACAGAGTAGAAATCCAGTACCCCTGTCACACTGGATGTTTTAATCGAGAAGAGGGGTGGTTAACCGGGGGGGCCCGATTTTTATTAGTCATATGGTAAGAAGCCAACAAACACTGACACCACGGATAACACGCAAAGGTTGTGGGATCATTCCCCACCTGCGGCAAGTTGTTTTTCATCCATTAATTTATCGTTTCTTTATTTAATTTAATAAGCAAGTGTAATTTCCCCTATGTTCTCCTTGGTGTCAGTGTTTGTTGGCTTCCTATGACATGGATGTTTTAATGTCATTCAAACTGAATGGCAGTAGCATCGAATGACATTATTCAGCTGTTACACAGCGATATTTAATGCCACTAGAATCGAATGACTTCTGCAATCGAATGAGTTTGAGAAACTCATTTGGCTTCACACTCGAAGCAAATGTGTAGTCTCCACCCCCGAGACAAGGTAAAATAGGATATTGAGTGTTTGTAATTTGAGAAACGTTCATGTAAAACGGTAATTATTTTGCATATTTGAAGGCATGTTATTTCAATGATAGAAAATATGTACGGTAGGTTGTCACAAAATGTTTTTACTCTCCACCTCAGTGACGTCTGGTTGCTGTTGCTTTACTAGTCGGCCATACAGCAAACAAATGGGCACCTGTGTGCATGTACAAAGCAAGGTATGCTGCAACTAACTGCTTCACCTGCCGCAATTGAATATCACCGTTCAGCAGTGTCATGTCAGTCATAGTGTTTGTGTTAAATTTGTCGGACATGACCAACTCTATGGCTATCACTACTAAGCTGGCTATGCCTTGTCCTGGCTTATTGTGACCAAAAATTCTGAAATAGAAGTTTTATATGCATGTTATTTCAGTGAACTGACACTCCATATTTATTTTAAAATATATAGATTGACTTTTCAGACACTCGCGCATACCTTCTACTTCTGAAATTTCTTGGCAGGATCGCTACATGTTGATATAATGACCGGATGGCATTAATTTTTTCTGTGTAGCACCA
This sequence comes from Dermacentor andersoni, assembly GCF_023375885.2. NCBI lineage: Eukaryota > Metazoa > Arthropoda > Arachnida > Ixodida > Ixodidae > Dermacentor > Dermacentor andersoni. The sequence goes on along the minus strand of NC_092822.1, from coordinate 109,242,529 downwards.
CCACTGGTCGAATGGCATTCGTTGCACCGAATGTAATTTGAATCTAATGACATTAAAGCTCCCAGTGTGACAGGAGTACAACGTGCGCCTGGTTTTTCAGCAAAAAGGAAAAGTGTTGCACAATGGTGGCTGGTTCCTGAAGCCAGCTTCGCCTCACGATTTTTAAGTCAGCTTTGCCGCAATACGTTAGTGTTATGCGATAGAACATACAAACGCCGCGAAGGCGGTTTTAGTGCAATTGAACCGTGCAGGCAATTTTCAATCCAATTTATATTTTAAAAAAAATGAATCGGCGCGTTAGAATCGGATAAATACTGTAATCAGACATCGTGAGTTAACATTATTGCTTGAAAATGTTGTTGGGGCAGACCGAAAATAAGTGTTTTTGAAAGTCTTTTTTTTGTTTTTTTATTGTGCGTTGAACGCACTCGCTGTCCCCTAAGCTTTGCAGGTACAGACTCTGCCACTAAAGGTGTTGCTATTGGGATCACTTTGGGGTCAAGTGCATGCGTGCTGACTGGTCAAGTTCGAATTATTCAGTGAAGGCAAATTTTAGGATTGAAATAACAAAAGCTTGGGTTCCTTGAAATGCATGGCTGCCAGCTGGGACATTTGGTAGGGATCGAATTAACCGTAGCCAAATTTGTGGATATCGACTGTACTGCACAGGATGAGCGATGACTGGCAATATTTTATTCCAGAAGAAACACTACATATACGGCTAAACCATGATCTAATTAAGTCATTAAAATTGGGAATTTGCTTCCTTGTACAAAAATTTCGTGTAATGAAATTCGAGATTTTATGTGAATAAGTACAGTACCATTTTACAGTTTTCTCACACAGAAGGTGCCACAACATTTTCCGAATTGGGGAATCGGAAAAAGCAGTTTTGAATGAGAAACAAAAAATCACTTTGTTGGATTTGAGAGTCGGCAGTGAAAGATTTGGTTTCATGATTTGTCTTTGCATTGGCTGTAAAAAGCAAAGCCAGCCACACTTTCGTGTCCACTCTGCCCCCACAGCTTGCCCGCAGTCAGACTGATGCTCTCTCATGAAAAGAGCCAGCAGCGGGGAGCGTATGCTTTGTCTGCTTCTCGCTTCAATGCGTCTTCAAAACTCTAAATAAGCACTACCTCCTGTACTAAAGACCTGGGAAGTCAGCGCACATGATCCCATGCCATCTCTGTGTGGCACTTTTTGCACACGCAATAGATTACTTCTAAAACAGGGTACGAGGTCTGCAAATGCACTCAGCCACGCAGACAGCCATGCGCAGCCACGGCCGCATTGGAAATGAAGCTTGCGCCCCCCCCCCCCCCCCCTATGCCCGCCTGCTCCTCTCCTTCACGTGCACCTGATCATGTTACTGTGAGCTTGCTACCCTCCTACGTTTCCCCTTGCCCGTGTGGGAAGGCGGCACCCATCGAGCCACCATCCTTCTCTGCTCACCTAGCATGTGTTCAGTCACACCCGAATCATACAGCGTGCAGGGCACAGCAGGGTCTAATCGCACTTGTACTTTGTACGGAACATGACTCTGCAGTCATGGCGTGGTGCGCGATTTGAGGATGGCGTTCGCAAGCAGCCGCTTGTAATTAAGCCATGTGACCAGCTACATCCGCAGAAGTTTCTATTTATTGTGCGGTATTCCTTCCTGGTGGCAGTAAAATTTGTTGCATTGAAATAGTGTATAAACACACTTTGTTATATTGAGATTCTAAGTACATGGTGTTCTATGGATAAGAAGTTATAAAAAAGTAGAATGCTTTGTTATCTCAAGAATTTCATTATACTGGTCAAGGTCAAGGTTTAACTCCATTTGAATGCTGTATACCGTATTTACTCGCATAATAACTTTTTTGTCAGAAAAATTGATGCAAAATCAGGGGTGCGATCATTACGCGAGTTAAATTTCCCGCAAAAATTTAAAAAATTTTTTTCGTCCCACGCTTGATGCGGGACACCAAAACAAAAATGGCGGTCGGCGGACCAAGCCAAACGCGCTGAATGCAATTTTTTTCTTCTCATGAGTACATTACGTGCATTGAAGCAGTTTCTTTTGTATCAGTAATGAATAATATTGTTAATATCTGCAAGCTTGCGGCAATAACATAGCCATGTCTGCACTTTCTGGCATGGTGTGGAAACTGCGGCATCTGTCTTCGCTACTATCCTAATACGGCATGTTTCCGCTAAAGGTGGGTGAATATCTTAGCTGTGTTACAAGCGTCGGCCTATGAATAGAGTACACTTCTAACGTATCAGTGTAAACGTGGCTACTATCGTTGCGGCTCGCGATTTGTTGCGTGCCCACGAGTGCATATGAGAAGAATCGAAAGTCGCCTTTTTTGTTGTTGTTGACCACAACCATTATAAAGCCTACACATAATAAAGGCAAGTTTGGTTGCAGCTTTTCTTTAGTCATGGAAGTGATGAAAGCAATGAAATGAGGCATCTACTTAAGAATGTTTGGTGCGTGCAGACCGCTTAATTTGTCTTGAAGAGTCGTTCGCGTAGCATTCGACAGATGGTAAGCGCGATCAATATTAGCTAGACTTGGCACACGACGTATCGCTGCGGCAAGTTCGGGGTGCGATCATTACGCGAGTTCGATCATTATGCGAGTAAATACGGTAATTTGTATCAAACTTAGCAGGCAACACTGCGGAAGATATGCAAATAGCGCAGTCATAGAAGTCTCGCCCCATGTGGTTTGCAATGCAGTTGTTTTTGATTTGCGAAGCCATCTAGGGAGTAACTACTTCAAGCATTGCAAGTACAACTTGTGGACCTGATGTTGGTCAAATCGCATATTATTTGTGCACCGTCTTGTGTCCAGTATGCGGCAGGCTTTGTTTTGGACGCAAGTACAGGCATTGCGATGCGACTGACGATTGCAGAAACGTTTCACTTTGCTTGTTTATTGTTAAATATGTTTCAGATCTGGAATGCTTTCTATGTAACTGTGTCACATCTTGCAACGTAGAAGTGTGAGGCCTAATTTTTATATTGAATTACACAATGCGTGCTTATACAGTAAAAGCTCGTTAATTCGAAATCCGCAGGGACACTAAGAAAATTCAAATTATACAAAATTCGAAATAATGAAAGCCAGAGTTAAAAATTGCTCGGTTAAGGCGCATGTATAGTGAGTGCGCGCGCACACACACTACGTCACGTTGACGAGAACGACGTCTACCGTTTGAAACAATGGCGCAGCCAATGTAACCGGACACCGCCAACGCGGTCCGATGTCGAGATGGCTCTTGCTACATCTGCACACTCGCGCACATCCACGCACATTCGTGCAGTTGGTGCAGTTGTCGCACCAACTGCACCGACCCACAATGCATGGTGTAAAAAGGTGCCCACGCCATTTTGCCGACGATCGGAGACAGCCATTCAAAGCAGCACGCAGATTGGGGATTGTTCTGCGCATGCTCCGAAGAGATCAGCCAACGGCATGTTTGCGAAGTCTAGGGGGGACAGCATTTCGGCTGGCGCAGCGTTCTTTATTCTATGGGCGCAGCACAAGCGGCGCAACGTGACCGTCCACAAGTGACGCACGCTGAGAACGTCAGACTGTAAAAGTGCCTTTGCGCCGCCGATGCTTGCCGCAGGAACAAGAACTGAGCTCTAAAGGCCAGACCACATGTGCTTTGTGGATGCACGTAGGCTTGCATCCGCACGCCCACTGTCTGCGCCCACGCATGCGCAGACAGTGCGGCACGGCTTGTACACGTCGAAATGCGGCGCAATCTCGGAGAACCACTCCTCTTTGTTATCACGTGCTTGGGCCGCCTCGTGTCGGCACACCTGGCTATGCAGCTACCGTGCAGTACATGCAACTCTTAATGAAGATTTATATCATGCAATAAAGTGCTTAATCTTTCCTTTTTGTGCTGATCTAACAGCTATAGAAATATAACAATAACGTTTATAGATATCGAAGCCTTTTGAAACACTGTCAGTAACAAAGCACGAAGTGTCGTCTTCCAGGGCATCTATGAATGAACCCAGTGAGCGCACGCTGTCGTGCTTCTTTGTGGATGCAAACCACCATTTCCTGCAAGGCGTGGCAGGCGCAAGACATGTAGACGTGAGCTTGCATGCGTCTGAAAGCATACGTGTGGTCTGGGCTTAAAGTCTTGCTCTCACACCGCCAATGTCGCCATTGCTGGTTTGCAACAAGCATCAGCAGTGCAGCATTCTAGTGGCAGCAAGTTCTGCTCATGTCTGAGGACCCCACAATGCAGACACCACTGCTTAAGGGTCTGCTGGTGAGCGTCTTTCTCCTTGAATTTCTCTCAACAGCAATAATGTCATGAAACTTCCACTCGCGTTGCCGCCAGATTGGAATGCTTCAAAGATGCTGGCAGTAAATTTAAGTGTTGAGATGAGATTACAGTCAGCTGACACAATGGTGGTTGGAGATCACTGGTAGGGACCTTCATCCTACAGTGCACATAACCAAGTAAATGATGATGATGTTCATCTGGTGTTTTTCCATGGCAAGTGGTGAGAGAAATGACGTCAACCACTCCTTCTCTACTGGCCACCCCTCAAGGATGATTCATTCGATCAAAATTTAATATTTAGTTCTTTTTTTTTTTTGCAATCCTCAAGAGTTCTTTTTTTTAATGATGTGCAGAAGTATTTAAAAAGAAATGTGAAGTGGAAGCTGGGAAAATTGCAATTTTCTAGTGTCTGTCAACAAAAATGAGACAGGAAATCAGGTTTTAGCAGGTGCCATCGGATCGCAGATTGTGCAGTTTTCTGTTGACTCATCTTGGTACTGTCATAACGAGAAGAGATGGGAGCTTCGGATAGCCACAGTGCAGTATTTGGCTAGGCAAAAATGAAAGCAAAAGTAGCGAGTAAAAGAAAAAAAAAAAACAAGTGTTGTGGTGCGTTATTTCTGCCATGTGTGCACCGGACGCACCCCTTTGGGCTGATGCAGATTTTAATTGCAGGTGCACATTTAACGCTCATTTTGATGGCGGTGAGCCATACATTTATTTGTCCCTGTGACGTTTAGTGACCTCTGTAGGCTCGCTTGCATTTATTCTATTAATGCGTCCAAAATGCAAAATTGTTCGACGTTCGATTGAGGACAGTGTAGTGATATTGAAAAAAAAAATGAAAAAAGATTAGTTTCCTGCGTAGCCCTCCCTCTACTGTTGTGTGCATTATGGCCACAAAGTTATGCAATATAACATCTTGGCAATTATACTCAGTTCCAGTGTAACAAGATGTACTGGTGCATCCTTCTGGCTTAGTTTGGTTGTTGCAGCACTGAATGAAAGGAACTCCAGGGGTGCAGAATAGGGGTGCTCGTGTTGTTGAGAAGAATGGCGTTTTGCTCTTACTATGGTTATCTTTGTCACGATTTTACTTTAGTATTACTGTATGCATATCTTAACGAAACTCTAGGTAGATGTAAGCAGGGCATCATTGCTTCTAGTCCACTCTTTTTGTGTGTGTGTGTGTGTTAATTCCGCTGACCTTTTCAGACGTGGTGTATTGTAGTAATAATTGGAATACTAATGAATTGCTCATGCAGGTCCGCCAGACAAACTCAACGGACTGCCTCTGCTTCCACAGGCAAGTGATTCAGCATTGTGGGATCCACTACTGCGCAACGCTGTGTCATCCCAGAAAGTGTCCGAGGCTGAGCTCAACCGACTGAGATCGCAGAGCCCCAGGCCTGGTAAATGGGTACTTCATTCTCTTAATAAAAAAAGTGCTATGTATAATATTTTTTTATCAACACTAGAAACAGAATGCAAGTTTATTTTATATGACTACTTTTGGTAATTTATGGCAGTAGTTGGCACTGGGCACCTACTTCACTTATTTGGCAGTTTTGTTTGGAGAAGTTCAGTGTGAATATCCAGTGTTCTAGGAGTCTGCATTTTTGTCATTGCACTGTTTCCTTCGGTGTCTATGTGTCTGTTTCGGTACGAGGCTCAGCTCGAGAAAAATATGTAGTAAGCAATTATTGAAGACTTTGAAAATGTACAGGTCTGTGAATGTTATGAAATTTGGAATACCATTGAATTATTCATATTCAATTCTATAACTAGGTATTCGAAAGTTTTCAAATATTCAATTTGATAGGAATATTTCAAACAAATCGAATATATTGATGGCTGTGTGGTAGCATGGTTCTTAGCGTTCATTTCTATCTAATCTAAGAGTATGTGTTTGTTTTTGTGCTGTTGACGAAATTTCTTCTGTAAAGCACTCTCAGCCATTAGACAGCTAAGCCGTGCAGAAAAGACAGCGTCTCAGTAGCGAGCTGTAGAGAATTGCAGACAATGAAGGGCACTTATAGCGCAACGAATGGGGATAGGGGGGGGGGCTCTGTGCAAGAGAATCTAAATGCAATAAGGATGCTCCTTCTGGGAGTACAGATCCAATGGGCAGATTCTTAGCAGCAGTGCCTCAATCCTGAGGTTATTGCTTGACAGCAAATGCAATGAATAACAGCTAGCACAGGATCAACTGCCTCCAAGTGCATGGGCACTGCATGCTCAAAGGCACAGGTTGGCGAGAACAGACAGCTAGTGAGAATTACTCAATTAACATGAGTCAAAGGCACAGTCTGTTAGTGTAATGGCTTACTAGTCTAATATTTTCCATTGACAATGTGATTACAATGTTCCAACATGCTAAAATAATCAAACTTGCTAATAAGTGCATGTGGATATCATTATTCGATTTATTATTTGAAGCTAAGTATCCTTATTCAATTCGAATGAGTAAAATTTGATATTTGTGCACCCATATAAAAATGTAAGTTAGGGCTTGCCAAGCTGTTGCTCCCAGGAACGCAATTAAACTTCCAAATCGTAATAAATAAAATCACTGGTCCTGACGTAGATTTTGATATTGTTACGTTATTATTTCGCCTGTTGTGTTGGGAAATCGTAGCTGGTGATTCTGCGCTGTCTCTAGCTTCGGGATGATAGGCCCCTCCTCTGGCCGTCATCCCCACATGGACAGCTAAAGGAAACTGACCTGTGTTATTCAACCGTCTCGGTCCTTGTGTATGGACCTTGGTGGTCAAGCACACAGGAACAGAGATGATTTCTGTGAGAAGGAGACTGGTGGCAGTATACCCGTGTAGATGCAGATGTGGCAGCACCATACATGCCAACTGTCCCAAATTTTTCATAAAGTTGATGAATTTGTGCTTAGTACATGATTTTACGAATGCTGCCTAAAGGGATACTAAAGGCAGGTCTACTAAACAAGTCAAGCTAAAGGGATAGATGAGTGCTCGAGAATCTCTAAAGCATCAACATTATGGTGATCAGAGCCTTGGTAATCGAGAAGTTGAGGTAAATGCAGGACGCAATTAGAGGCTCCTCCGGGACATTCAAGTACTTGCCCGATGATGGAGGCACTCCTCATTGAAATTCAGTCACTAGTACTCAACCGCTCTTTATAAAAACATCATTGTATTGCCTTATTGGTTTTGTTTTCGCTTGACTCTGCACCTCCTGCACTTTCGCATTTCAGTGGTTTCGTTATTGCTTAGTGCTGTGGTGGTTTTGCTGGCTCACCAAACTCGCACTAACTGCAAGTAGCACAGAATTCCACTTGTGCCAGCTCCATGGTGGCCCACGCTGAACCGCCGGGTTTTGATGAAACGGAAGACAGTTGGAAAGCCTACCAGGTGCGTCTGGAGCCCTACTTTCAAGCTTATAGAATCAATGACAAAGAAACGACGAGCCCTGCTAACGGCAGCCTTAAGCACGGCAACAGTCGGCATGATAATGGGACGTAGCGCACCGGCCAAGATTCAAGAGCTCACCTGTGAGAAGCTGCTTGAGCTGCTTACAGAACACTTTGCGCCATAGGGCAATGAAATAGCAGAGTCCTACAAGTTCTTCACCAGTTGCCAGCATCCCGACGAGACGACAAAGGATTTAATTGTGGAAATTAGGAAGAAGGCCTGCAGGTGCAACTTTGACGCGGCACGGGACAGGATGCTACATGACAGACATGCTTGCAGTCTATGTGGTGCTGGAGTTTTTCGGAAGCTTTTGACAAAATCTTTGTGCTGAAGCTGATTGAAGCCGAGAATATAGCTTTAGCCGCCAAGATGGCAACCCTCAATGTTGATCATACGGAGAAGACACAGGATTGTGGCAATGTCCATGCTGTGAAGAGCAAGCTGCAGGATCAACTGTATTACCACAAGACTCACCCGCACGCTTCGTATCTGCCAAGTGAAGACGTTTGTCTGTGTTGCGGTAGCACTAGGTACAAGGCAGCAAAGTGCAAATTTCCCGGGGTGGAGTGTTTTCACTGCCAACGTAGCACCTATCTAGAATGTGTGTACGGAGACAGGGGATGGTCCATTCTCAGGAGAATTCTTCAGAGTGATGGCAATGAGCTTAGTCTACCAAATTTGTACACTGCATCTGTAAACTGGGTCAAGCCTGTGGTTCTCACCCTCTGCTAGAGCGGAATTCTGCTCACAGTGCAAGTAGACACCGATTATCTCCATCATTACGTATAAAATACTGAAAGCATCGGCATGTCTGGCCGGCGCTCCGCAAGATGTCTTTGCAGCTGTCCTGCATGCTGGGCAAGCTTTCCGTGAAGGGTCAGCTGAGGCTTCCGGTCTCGTATGTGGGAAATACCCTAGAAGCAACACTACTCATACTGCAATTCGACGGCCTGAACTTTTGCAAACATGCTGTCATCAGCGCATTTGAACATAGCAGAAGGCCTGTCTTCATCATTCTCAGTGAGGCAGCCTCTCATGAGCAAAACGTTCCTGACCATACCTTGAGCAATTTTTTTACACCAGGTCTAAGGCTCAGTGATGGTCCCGCAGTCCATTTGTGGTTGTGTGAAAATGCGGTGCCGTGGTTCTGCAAAGCGCATTATGTGTCATATATGATGCAGGAGCAAGTATCTAATGAAATAGACAGACTTGTTAAACATGGCATTCACTCGCCTGTCAACAGTGCAGACTGGGCCATGCCTTTTGTTCCTGTTATCAAGAAGAATGGTTCTATGCGGTTTTGTGGCGATCTTAAGGTGACTGCAAATGCTACATGTGTCGCAGAGCAGTACTCGTTGCCAAAAATATGGGTATCTTTGCTAACCTAAACGAATGTGAAGTACGCAGCAACACCGACTTGAAAGATGCTTACCGTCAGTTGCCGCCTGATGAGGAAACGAGGAACGTTTTGGTCATAAACACTCCAAAAGGCCTGTTTTGCCTTAATCGACTTCCTTTTGGTGTAGCCTCTGCTCCTGCAATTTTTCAGAGATGTACGAACGCCATCCTGCAAGGCATTCTGGGCATCCAAGTATGTTTGGATGACGTGGTAGTCGTGGAGAGACGTGTCGACTGTGAAATGCTGCGTGAAGTTTTCAGATGTTTCTGGCAACACGGTGTCAAGCTGAATCTGCAAAAATGCAAGTTCTAACAAGCAGAAGTTCAAATTCTGGGACGTCGTATAAGTACGAACTGTTTGTTACATAGGATGAAAAACATTGCTGCAAATAGCAAAAATGTCGAAGGCAACCTGTGTTGCGGAACTACGGGTGTTCTTGGGCTTCATGACCTACCACCATGCATTTCTGAGAAAGTTGGCTACTTTTCTAGAGCCACTGGTTGAACCGCTAAGAAAGAATGCACGCTGGCAGTGGGAAGTGAGACAAGATAACGCTTTCCGAACAACGAAGTGGCTGCTAGAGGAAGCTATTATTCGTCTGTTGTGTTGGGAAATTGTAGCTGGTGCTGGAAATTCTCTGCTGTCTCTAGCTTCGGGATGACAGGCCCCTCCTCTGGCCGTCATCCCCACATGGACAGCTAAAGGAAACTGTCCTGTGTTATTCAACCGTCTTGGTCCTTGTGTGTGGACCTTGGGGGTCAAGCACACAGGAACAGAAGTGATTGCTGTGAGAAGGGGACTGGTGGTAGTATACCCATGTGTGTGTGGATGTGGCATTACCATACATGCCAACCCTCCAAAATTATTCATAAAGTTTGTGAATTTTGGCTTGCTATATGATTTTGTGAATGCTGCTAAGTTTTATGGAAAATAAGATGTTGAAAGGTGGGATGGTGAAATATTTTAAAACAGTGTGCATAAAAGAGAAATTGTAATAATACATGCGCCATCCTCTTTGTGGCAGCCAAAGTCACCACATGCTGGTGAGGTAGTTGCCTTGAACAACTTTATACATACAAGTTCCTAAAGCAAGCCAAATTAGCAACAGCAAACTGATTGTTATCTAGAAAGAATGTGCTGCCCGTCACAGTGTTGTTCCAAGTTTGCTGCAGTTACTGTGCTACGTCTACATTTTGCATATTGTCACTTCATATTTTCACGTTGTAGTGACGGTAAAAAAAACTAAGTCACTAATTTAGCTCTTCATTAAGCGTATTTGTGCCCACAAAGACAACTGACATTCTGAGCACAACAAAGCTGTGAGCATGATCATTGATCACATAAACCTGACTCGTCCGAAGATTGCAGTGTTATCGCTGATACTTGTGTGCATTCTAGAATGTGCAACACCATTTGTGTCGTGCACTCAATTACACAAGGTTCAGTGACAATGCAGACAATAGATAGAATCGGCGACAACATGCGAAAAAGTTCTGGTACATGAATGCAAGTCTTGCATTGAGAAACAACATTGTAAGACTTGTTAGCTGGTGATAAACGATCACTGGAAAAAGACAAACAAGTACAGTAGAACCCCGATTATACGACTTTCTCGAGACCGCGAAAAAGCGTCGTAAAATGCGGGCGTCGTAAAATCCGAACATAAATTATGCCTATAAAAATACTACTTATTTCGCACGACGGACTTACGAGGAACTTCAATGTAAACTACTAACATACTCTGCAGGGCTTGGAAACCCAAATTACCAAAAAAGTAAATGCGATAAGAATTAATGCTGCAGTACAGGTGCCAATCATGCTTTATTCAAACAAACCTTTACGGTACTCCAGTGCCCACTGCCACGATTCCCGCCAGCCGGCGCGAACTTTTAAAAAAGTCAGTAAGTTTCTTTTGGATCTTGTTTTATCCGTGAACCAAGAGCTTTCGCTCGGGTTGGGTAACATCCAAAAGGAGGTCCTCTGCGGCGTCACGTGAACAGATGAAGTTCCGGATGCCATCTACGTGCTGTAGCACCTCAGCGAATGTGGTAGGCACAGGCACGGGATCTGTGGCGTTGTCCTTGTCCTTGTCCGATGTCGCAGCGGTGTCGGTACTAGGCAAAGCCTCCTCGATGGCGTCATCCAGCGACACCTCGTCGCAGATCACAACGTTGTCGTCGGCCTCCATGTACTTGGCGAAGGTCGCGGTGAGGTTTAAACCCTCGAAATCGTCGTCGGCGAAGCCTGCATCGGCCTCAACCGGCATCAAGGTTGTTGAGTCCCTAGCAGAGGAGGCAGTCTCTTGCTTAAAGCCACAGTGCTTGAACGAGTTAGCGATTGTACTTCGCGACACTGCATTCCACGAACTGGCAATAAAATGCATGGCGTTGAGCACAGTGATCTTTTTTTCCGACTCACTGTGCTCCATAGCCGCCAGCCGACGCTGCACTAACCGCTTCCGGTACCCTTGCTTGACGCACTTAATGATGCTGGGCTGCAGCTGGCTTGTGCAGTTGGGCGGGAGAAGAAAAAAAAAACTTTATGTTCGTCATGCTGGACGTATAGGGTGGGTGGCACGATGCATTGTCGACGAAAAGCAATATTTTCCTTGCCTTGGCACCCATTTTGTTATCCAGCTGCTGCAAAAAATTGCTGAAGAGCGAAGACATTATCCACGCCTTTTTGTTAAAGTTGTAGCTGCACAGCAGCATCTTCAAGTTCTTAAAGCACCGTGGCTTTGCAAACTTTCCAACATCGACCACAGGCAGCCTCTTGGAACCGTCCTCATTAGCACAGAATAGCACCATCACACGCTCTTTACTACGCTTGCTACCATAACAGCTGTCACCCTTTGCTCGGGCTGCATATGGTTAAAAATACCGTTCTCATCGGCATTGAAAACGTCGCAGGGCTTGTATGCAGCAGTGGCTGTACACAATCCTGTTTCGTTTTTTAAAGCGATCCAGCCATCCGTTCAATGCCTGAAAGTCGTCGATGCCCAGACGCAATGCCACAAGGTCCGCCTTTTCTTTTAGAATGGTGCCGTCAACGTTAATCGCAGAGCTCCGTGCTTGATGCAGCCATTTGACGAGAACTTTTTCTAACTTCTCATGCTGTCCTTCTTTTGCTGCTTTCCGCTTAAGCCCAAACTCGTTGGCATTCTGCAATATTGCCGCTTTGTTTGCCAGGATCATCTTGAGGGAAGATTCGGGTATCTTAAGGTCCAGGGCAATGCTGACTTTCGTGGCTCCTTGCCGCTTTTCCGCTTTCTCAATAATATTCAGCTTATTGCCGAGCGCCAGAACTGTCTGCTTTCAGGACATCGTCCGTCACGTTCCTCCACACAACTAATACTTGCACTGAACACTGGTCGCTAGGATTACAACGAAGAACACGTGCGATAAACCTAGGCCTTTCTGCGCTACCTTGTCGGCGATCTGCTGCTGGGAAACTGGAAGGAGAGAAACGCTTCCCCGACGCGACGCCGCCGAGAAGAGAGGGAGACGGGGCGAGGAAAGAGACCCGCGGCACTTTTCTTTCGTCCGCCGTTCCATCCCGCGCTTTGCGAGAGTCGTCATACAACGCGGGTCAGGCGTGAAATTGCATCGGATAACCAGGGTTCTTAATGCATTGCTTCTGTGGGAACTGCGCCGGGACTGCGCTGATCCGTCGTAAAACCTGAGTTGTCGCAAAACCGGGGCACGTATAACCGAGGTTCCACTGTACATACAGAATTTGCTTGTGATGAAGAACTAGCCATTGCTTGTCATTATAATTTAGAACCGCATTGCTAAATTGCAGCTTTCAAATTGAAACTGTTTTTCTTTTTCCCCTTTCTTTTTTCAAGTCTAAAAAGACAAAACCAGTGCAAAACAGGACATTTAGTTTTGGCACCATGCTTGCCCCCGTTCCTGTGATTATGTATCATTCAGTCAATATTGAAGTGCTCAGACAAAAGATTGGCTCTCAATCTGTGGTACGCCATTGTAGATAATTTCTAATTGAAGTCTGACAGTGCAGGGTGAAAGTCGAGGGTGGCGTTCTCGGTTGTTCACTTTTGGGGGTTGTACAGTGACTTTCGTGAGATTTCACTTCACTAACTCCGGTCAGCCATCTTAAATGTAACAGTGACCATGTAGTGTAGGCACTCACCAATGCAGTGGCTGTAGGAGGACTGAGAACTAAGGGTACACAAGGCGTCAGAGCGCCAAGCGGCATGTAAGAAGAGATGGGTGGATTTAGAGGGGCTAGGAATGAGGATGACTTGTTCTAGCACATATTCGGTACAGAAACTGAAACCCCGCACGAAAGCTTGGCTGGTTGACTCGCATGTATGACGATTGGTAGTTTAAACGGCATAGCGTAACAGATGGGTGCCATGGCACTTACCTATGCAGGCTGGTTTGCTTTTGTTCTGCCCCTTATCCTGAATAATAATGTGCAACAAGCACCTTGACGCGTACGACGCACACTCCTGTTTTGCATCCGGGCAGCATGAGCTTTTAAGGTTTGTCGTTGCAATCAGTTTATTGAAGACCTTTCTGCAGTGTGAGTGACTTGCAACATTAGTATGAAAAAAAAATATATCTCTAGGCCTTGGGAGAAGCACATCTATGAATTTCCACTTTTCACAATCTCTGAAAACTTTCCGAGATGTGAATATGTCCAAGATAAGGTTCTGATAGGCATATTTTATCATTCGAATCATCAATATATCGAACTATTTTGTGATCCTTGTTGAGTTTGATATGTCCGGTCACAACTGTATTACCAATTTATGAAAAGTAAAATTTTGTTGGTGTTGCTTTGTTGTGGCTGTTTTAGTATTTGTCTCAAGGACCTACACTTTTTTGGTGTCTGTGCCAGATGCAACTGCTGTGATTTTTGCAGGCATGCTACTTGAGCTGGGAGACGCTGAATCTAGGATACCCATCATGGCTATTCGGAAGGAAGGTTCCCGAACCAACTTAGGTTTGTCTCTCGGATTATCTTATCTCTTGATCTTGTAATGCCTTGTCACAAGCAGACATGCCTCCTTCTGATTTCCTTTTCGCCTTTCGTAGAGATATGATTGGGAATAACATTCTCGTCACACCTGGTGAATAGCACCAGGAGATCGAGGCACATATTTAGCAAACAGAACACTAGCTGAGATATTAGCTGAAGTTCTGGATGTACTATTCACACGGAATACACTCGAATCTTGATAAATGGAAATAGCTTAAACGGAACTGCTCCTTAAACAGAACACCAAGGTCATGTTTTGTTGGTTTTGTATTGATGAAGTTTCAAACGCTTTATCTCCTGATAACCAGAACTCTTGGTGAACAAAACCGATATCCCTCATGCCTTGAGGTTCCGTTTAAATTGTGTCCACTGCAAATCCTTCAGTTTAGGCCTAACTAATATGCATACTTTTTTTCCACCAACTTCAGTTTGTGTTAGATTGCTGTGGTTCGACACTATGCCTAGATCAGAGTTTATACCACCTTTAGCAACCAAATACGTAGCGGCATGACGTCACAGCCTCAAGTAAATGCGCGTACAGTATTGGGTGTTCTACCTTAAAATTTTCCTGTCATGTTTCATTCTGTGAGCATATCTGCAATGTGGTGTGGTAGCTCATATTTTCTTGCCTGGGTCAAAATGTTCTGCTGGTGTTGTGCCCTGGGCAGTTGCTGCCACGGCTTTTGTTGTTGATCCCTTACTTCATGGACCCAACGTTAGCCTGGACAGCTAAAGAAAACAGAGGAAGCCTGTGTTATTCAACCATTTCTGCACTTGCACATGTGCTCTAAGGGTCAAGCGCACAGGCACACTCTGGATTTGTTTGGTTTCTTTCTTTGCTTCTACAGCGAAGCTCTTCTTTCAACTACAGTCGCTGACCAATTTTTTGGAAACAGGCAGGGCTGCAAAAATGTCCATTTAAAGCTGAAAAAAAAGGCTGTCGTAAAAGCGAATTGCCGTTGTAAAAGCAATTTTGTTAGTTCTTAGAATGCCAGCACAGTGGAAAACTTCTTTACAGACTTTTGCTCAGTGTTGTGCATAAGTAAAATAATATCTATAGTTGAAATCTTGTGATGGTCGAGGCCACGGGTGTGTTTTGCATTCTTCCAACATGCAGCCCTGTGTGCTCTGCACACAGGGCTGCATGTTGTACAGATGCGACGTGGTGTAAATCTTGACACAAGCTTCTCTGGTCATCTTTCCTTTGTGCCACACTCCTGTCATGTACTAACGCAATAGCATTAAGGGCCCCGTGTCGTAGAAAATCTGGTGTCGACGCCGCCTGCAATAATCATTCTGAACCACAACCACGCAGGCCCTCCACGTGGTGCATACATTGTCTTAGATTCTTTACAGTTATTCCTCGGAATTTTGAGAATGACAGCTCATAAACAAATGTTATGGAACAAAACACCGACAGCACTTGCCTTTTATGTTTTTGTGACATGGCCACATCTCGATCACGTCCCGACGCCGCCACCGTTAGTGGCGTGTGTCTCAACTATGTCCTGACATAGCCGGCGTTGCAGCAGCAGTAAGAAAGCCGAAGGAAGAGGTAAAGAAAGCTTTGCTTTAAAAAAAAATGATCGAGCGCAGCAATGCACGGCCATTGTTCATGTTGTCATCTGGCTCCGCACCGCACCGCGCCTCCAACTCCCCCCCACCCACCCCCCTTCTACTTCCGAACGCGTGCCACCAGTTTTACGTCCGTCCTTTTTGCAGCACCAGCAACGCAAGTTGGCACACCTTAGTCCAGACTCATGGTGTCAAGCTTGCCTCTGCCTGTAGCTTGTATTGCCTCTGCTTTGCATTTTGGGGCCCTATTCGTGCCATGCAGAATGCGGGAGGCCGGTTTGGAAGGGAAGGGTGGGAAGGCTCGCTGTGAAGCGCAATACACTCCAGCACATGCGAGTAGTGTATGCTATGTGAACATTTCCTTTGACTTTTGTGGCCAAGGGCAGAGAAGGCTATATACAGTAAAAGCTTGTGAATTCGAATTCCGAAGGGATGCTATGAAAATTAGAATTATACAAAATTCGTACTAATGAAAGTCGGAGAAAAAAATAGCTCGGTTAAGGTGCATATATAGTCCGACATGGCATGAGCATGCACGCACACGCGCTACGTCACGTTGGCGTGAACAGCGTCTATACTTTGAATCACTGGCGCAGCCAACGTAACCGGACGCGGCCAACGTGGTCCGACATGCCCAACGTCGAGCTGGCTCTTGCTCCATCCGTGCGTTCGTCACGCTGACTGGCTTGGAGAAAAAAAATTTTCGCATTTTGCCTGAAAAGTGAAGCATCGATTGCAACAGCAAATTGGTAGATAGCTATATGAAGTAAAGGTAGTAGTTTTATCGGCTGTATAAACTTGTAAACATTCGCTTACTAACTAAATTAACAAGCACAGTGTCACATGCGCACGAGTAAGCACGAACACATCTCGCTCGATGACTGCGGAAACTCACTGAAGAACACTGTAGTGAGGAAACGCGGCAATAGCAGCGAGCAAATTGACCTTCATACAGCTTTCGCTTCAAAGCGAACGAAATGTAGAAAGCTCATCGCAAACGAAGCTACCGGCACTATGCGCACTGTGAAATCATCGCAGATCGCTTTGAAGAGGAGCCCCATGCGGGCGCGCACTTTGGCCATGTCGCCAATAGCTTTCAAGATACGGCGCCCGCATGGTCGCGCCATAAGCAGCAGCTGCCAGAGAAGGATGTCCCCCCCCTTCCTCCCTCCCTCGCCTCACCCCCGTGCCTCACTCGTGCATGCGAAATTGAGCCATGTTCGCAGGCTCACCCTCTCACACTTTTGCTCGTACACAAAAAACATGGCGTGCGGTGACGGTGTTATCGTCCTTGCTGCTGATGGGAAAAGCAAAGCTGCGCGGCCTGTACTGGATGGGGAGAGAGCTGTACTAGCACTCTCCCCATCCACGATGGTGCGGAGTTCGAATTAGTGGGGTGTGTTACATATTGCTTTCAGTGCAATGTTGGAGCGACCGCGGCGGCTACTTTGAATTATCTGAAATTTCAAATTAACGAGCTGTGAATTAACAAGCTTTTACTGTAGACGCTATGGTGCTGTGTGCTGCAGTATTGAAAGAAGTAAGCGATATCAAAGGAGTGTGAGTTTCTCGAGTTTTGGTGTTTGGTCAGCTGAGTTACCATTCCCGTTCAGTTTCGATTCCTTCCTTAATTTGTCTCGAATGAACATAGCACCGTAGGCACTTTTGCTTTCGTGCAAATGCAGGGATAGCTGGCATTCAGTGCAACTGACTGACATCATCATACTGCTCGTTTTCTGGTCTGGCAGTGAAATTTCTACAATGAGCGGTACTCCTGTTGCTTCTGCAGAGCAACTGGATTTTCCAAATGGTCAGTGTCCAGCTCAACCTTCGAGAGCAATGAGGTGAGCTGGACTTATAGCAGTGCTCTTGTGAATCGTGCTTCGGTTGAATGTTGGCCATGTGGCTTTCCTGTGGACAGTTCGGTACCTCGAAGCACGGAAAAAAACAACTACATATAGAAGGAAGCATGACATTAAGCAGCTAATCTCCTCAAGCTCTGCTACTTTCTCTCTGGGGCCTATTTGCACAGTGATTCTTCAGGGCTAGGCCTTTTCTGGTTGCCGGGTCTTTTTGAGACACTTTTTGGAACATTGTAACTCTTAGTGGTGCCCTCTTCGCAATCGATCCTCATCACATGCTCTATGGTCTATTCTTTTTGTGCACTCTGCTCGCGCTCAGCACCTAGAAATGACCACTTGCACATCACTTGCAAGGGCCTATTTCCCATAAGCTTTTCCTTTATATTTTTGTGATTAGGCTTCAGGATTGTTACAAGACGCTCCCTCCTAGTCCTTTTCTTTCCTTGGTGTTTTGCGGTCGCGTTCAGCTTGGTTGACAGTGAATATGGATGTTAGTAGTGTAGTGTCACTGCTGGAGCTGTACGTCTGCACTTATGGCATGTAGTATCAGCCAAAGATACTGTTGGTTTCGTGGACAGAGCAGGACTTGCAAAAGTCTCTGCATTTACCCTAAAAACCCGCATATACAGTCACCGACCGTTTATTCGGACCTCACGGGGACTGCGGAAATGTCCGAATAAACAGGTATCCAAAAAAGCAGAACAAGAAAAAAAAAAAAAAGGAAATCCTTTATTTCCACGCACTTCTTCGGGCTCGGCAGTAGGCTTGAAGAAATCGTGAATGCGCCGTTGAAAGCTGTTCCGTTTATGCGCAGTCAGATAAGTGAATCTCGGAGAGGGTCGTACGGTTACTATAGGTGGCTGCTTGTACACGCTCCGCATGCGACAGCAGCGTAGCACATGGTGCGTCATCTTCCGACTCGGAGTCGTCGTCCGGCGGCGCAGCAGAAACCTGATGAATGATCTCGCCGTCGTCGAGTTCTGCACATTTCAGTACAGCAGTGTCAGCACCTGTGAAACTGTCAAATGAGACGGTGTCCGGAATCGCAATGCAACCAGTGCGCAGGTCTCAGCAGAACATTTTCGCCATCAGTAGAGAGCACATCGGAAGGCGACAAATTGTAGGCCTCCCGGCACCCGCTTGCCGGCATTCCCAGCGCAGTCTGCGCGGGCACTGTCAGCACGGGCACTGTCAGCACCATTAGAAACACGATGCAATGTTTCCATATGCTGCGTTGCATCATCGCAACCATGACACAGCACACAAAGCAAACATCCCCACGTCGTCACGCCGACACCAGTCGCACAAATGAAAAACACGGCCTACTCGCAGCGTCGTGCACGAAGAAACAAACAAATCAGCTACTGGATTGTCTTGACATGGCTTACTAAGCTGAGACCGGAACCTGTGTAGCTACGAACCAGGCAAAAACGATGAGCGGGGATTTGCAGTAGAGCCACTTCGTGGGGCAACAAGGAGGCTCCGCTCAAAACAAAAATGGCGTTCAGCAAGTCGAACCATGCACTGGTCAGAGTCGGTGCATGGTGCTCTCGATCGAGTTGGCTCAAGGAGTGTCCGAAAAATCTGACGAGGGGGCAGTTGTTATACATTATGGCCTATGGGGAGAATAGCGGTGCCGCGGAGCAGACCAAATAATCGAGCATGTCTGAATTTTTGGAGTCCGAAAAATCAGTCTGCGACTGTAGTACGAGGTAAAATTTTTGTGACGCGAAATGGAAAAAAAAAAAGGAAGTTTTATCCGCGCATAATACAAGTTAGAAAAACTCGAGGAAGACATTTATTTAAATTGCACTCCGCACTTCAGTCGCTGTCTTCCCCAGCTGTGCTCTCTTCGGATAGTTCCTTGTCGGACATGTCTTCCCAGAGGTACTCAACCTCTGTGCCATTTGGCACGTTCGAGATGCTGCACTTCTTGAATGCGCGACGCACAAGGTACTCTGGTATGCTGGTCCATGCGTCCACAATCCACTTGCATAGCGTGGCTGGTGAAGCCCACTTCAGCAGTCCGGTCGGCGTCACTGCAGGCTCACTTGAGTGCATCCAATCTGCGTAACACCGCATGACCGCGTCCTTGAACGGCTTGTTCACGCAAATATCTAAAGGCTGCAGCTGAGAGTTGAGTGCCAGATTTGCGCAACAGCCTCTTCACTGAGTCAGCCAAATGAAAACAAATGCGTGCAGCACGAGGATGGACGGGAACAACAGTGCGCTGGGCCACTTACACCAGACGGACTTTGTCCAGTCTTCCGGTCGGGGTCTGCTTGCCGCTGCCACATGTTATTGTATTCGAGTACAGGCTTTGGAATTCAACCTTCATAGGCCGGTTTATGCTGATGTCCATTGGTTGCAACATACCTGTCAGGCCGCTCAAAATAACAGCCATCCTTGTGCGGATACGGTGCAGCTCTTCTTTAACACTATCTGTAAATTACTGCGGAAGCTGTCCGAGACAAGAATCTACCTGGGCAGTTCTGCCAAACGCTTTTTGGCCAGTTGAGAACAAGCTCATTGTCCATCCAGCCCTTTTCTTGGGCTCAAACTTTGATTCACTTGGGAAAAATTCACTGATGATTGTGTTTTTCTTCGTTTTTCTTCTCATGCTTTCGCCTTACCCTCCTCTGCCTTACCGCTGCACTCTCCTCTCCACTTTCCTCCTCGTGCCTTTCATCCCCCGCAGCACTCTGTGTTCACTTTCATCTTTCGCTGTGCTCGTTTGCTCGGTTACATTGCTGCTTGCTACACGAGTGGGCATCTAAGAGCTGCGCTCTAAAAGACACAAATGGCTCATGAAAAGCCAGACAATGAACAATGCACGCATGTATTCACCTGCAGTAAGCAGGTGAATGACACACCATTGACAACTGCAAAAGCCAGAACTGTTGATGCTGATGCCCATAGCCAATATGGAGAGTGCAAGTTCATGGCGAGAAAGAAGCCGAAGCCACATTCTCTCGTGCCATCTGTGGGCTGTGCGCTTAGAAGCTTGCGCGCACGCGTTTGAGGGCTATTCACACATGGGTCATTGAAAAGGTGGGTCCAACCCTCATGTGGATTTTTAAATTTGGTTTAATGTTTTATCTAGGAAAAGAGGATGTAGCTTTTACACATGGTTATACTATATTTGTTTCTTACAAGGCATAGTGATACACAGAAAATAGGCAACTTTCTTGTTTGTTTAAGCCTCTTGTGCGTACATTTTCCTACACATCTAGTGTTTGTAATCCCTCTGCGTGTGTTATATATCTCGTATGAAGTTCTTTTAATCATTGATGTGTTGAATTCACAAGAAAGCCTGAGTTTGTGAGTCTGTTGGCCAAGTAGACCTACCTGAGTCTGATTCTCGTGAGTGAGTCTGAGTGAGCCCGAGTAGAGTTTCAGCGAGTCTGAGTCCAGATAAACCCGGCTAAGTAAAATTCTGGCGAGTCTCAATGGACTCGGTTGAGTAGCATTCTGGAGAGTTTGAGTTGAGTGAGCGCTAAGCAAAAATATAATTTGTGAGTGGGTCTGAGTGAGTTCCGTTTATTTTGCTGACCTGTGCTCTTCGACACTGTCATTTTATGCTGTGCTGCGCAAAATCAGTTTGGAACTTTATTGGCTTTATGCCTATACACAAGCTTACGCCGTTTCATCCAGTAAGCACATGCAAACTTGTTAGGTGTTTGTGGTAGTTGCTGGCTGATCACCTGCAGACCTAAACTTTGCTTCACGTGTGTGGTTGTCATTCCAGCCCATGCTCGTGACCTCATGCCTCATCTCCGACGTAGTTTGCATGTGGGTAGGAACACATCAAAGGCAAGATTCAAGCAGCAGCTTGCCACTGGCCACCCCCGGTTGCACCCCTAACATAACTAGCGCCACTTTGTCGAGAATCCGCAGTAAAAGTTGCAGCTTGGTGTTGGAGTTGGCCAAACTCGGTTTATTTTATTTCTTTATTTTATTTATTTACAGTACACCCTGCAGCGCCGAAGCATTATAGCAGGGGAGTGGGTACAACATAAAGTGACTAGCACGAGAATATAATCACACAAAAGGGAGGGATGTCAAAGGAGCAATGCATCAAGGTAAAAATAAGTACATGAAAAAAGTAAATGAGAAACAGTACAAGAAAAACAGTATAAGAAAAAAGTTCATTCAGCCTGCAGTCATTGGTTTGGAAGACGATTGCAATTACAAATCATTGATTAGTCTTAAAAATGCCTCTCGGGGAGCACTCACAACTTCGACTGGCAACTTATTCCATTCAGAAATACTGCGGGGAAAGAAAGAAAACTTCATATAGTTTGTTTTGCAGGAAATTTCACGTATTTTGAAACTGTGGTCTCTTCTGTTTGAGATATAGTGTGGTGCTTTAAGGTATTTTAGCTTGTCAATGCCTGTCGCGTCAGTGTATATTGCGTGCAGAAGTTTCAGTCGGTGCTTCTGGCGTCTTATCTGTAGCGGCTCTAGTCCGATGTGTTTCTTTATTGCTCTTATGCTTGCGTGTCTGGAGTACTGCTTTGATATAAACCTGGCAGCGCGGTTTTGTATGCCTTCTAACTTACAATCAGGTACCGCTGGTGGGGATCCCACAAGGCGGTGGCATATTCTAATTGCGGCCTTACCAGTGACTTATATGCTATGGTTTTAAGAATCTCAGGGGCAGTTCTAAGGGTTCGTATAAGTAGGCTAAGCATTTTCCCGGCTTTCCTGACTTTCATATCAATATGGCTGGAAAAGGACAGATCAGCAGTTAGATGAACACCTAAGTATTTAATTTCGTTAACGTTCCTGAGCATGGAATCTCCCAGTTTCTAAGTAGGTTTATTAGTGATTTTAGATTTAGTGAATGTTACCTGGTAACATTTATCAGTATTCAGGCTAAGTTCCCAGTTTTGACACCAGGAGGCTATGCTGTTGAGGTCCTGCTGGAGTACGTCTATATCATGTTGATTGCGAATGGATCTGTAAACAACGCAGTCATCTGCGAAAAGTCTAATTTGTGAGGAAATGTATGAAGCGATGTCATTGATGTAAATTAAGAACAGCAGCGGCCCCAGCACCGAGCCTTGCGGCACTCCAGAAGTGACTTGGGCAAAACTAGAATTCTTGCCTCCTATAACTACGCATTGTATTCTGTCGTTCAGGTAGTCTTCAATAACCTTCATGACTTTCGCATCCAAATTAAGAGTGCTCATTTTATGTATTAACAGATCATGTGATACGGAGTCAAAGGCTTTGCGATAATCGAGAAAGACTGCATCTGTATGTATTCTTCTTTCAGCACTATCTGCAAGCTCATGAAATAGTTCTATCAGCTGAGTGGTACAGCTCACGCCTTTGCGAAAACCGTGCTGATTTGGAAAGAAAAAATTGTTTCCTTCTAAGTGCCTTATGATATTGCTATAAAGAATGTGCTCAAAGATTTTACATATGGAACAAAGTGAAATTGGCCTGTAGTTAGATACGGATGACTTGGAACCGCTTTTAAACACTGGAACTATATGGGCTTTTTTCCAATCTTTAGGGAGCACGCCACTTTCGAGGGTTTTGCAGAATATTATTTTTAAGTATTGAGATATAATGAATGAACAGGCTTTGAGTATCCTCGGAGAGATTCCGTCTGGTCCAATTGCTTTGGCTTCGTTAATGGAGTTGAGACAGTTCCTGATACCCTCCAATGTGATAGTAATTGGAAGTATTACGTTTGGCACACTGTATGTAGTGTTGGGAAAAGTATTTCTATGTTTCATTTTTAGAAATACTGATTTAAAGTAGTTGTTAAAACAGTCCGCTTTAGCGTTGCTTTCAGATATCTGGATTCCATTGTGAAGAATACTTGGAATACCTGTACTCTCCTTCCGCGTCTTTCTTAGATAACTCCAAAATGCTTTTGGATTTATCTTGATGGAATCAGCTAGTCCGGAGAAGTACATGTCCTTGGCGGTATCGATAGCCTCGATATATTCTGTGTGTAACTCTTGTAGACGGCGCTCATGTTCCTCTGATGGGTTCTTTTTATATTTTTGATAAGCATGAGTCCTTCGCTTTATCTTCCTTTTAACCTCATAAGTCATCCAGGGTTTGTCTACTTTTGCTTTGTCTGAGACGTATTTGAATGGTACATGTTTTTCAGTCAATGATGACAGCACGCATTTAAAAGAATTCCACTTAACGTTCACACCTTCGGATGAGTGTTGTGAAAAAGCCTGAAACGCTGCTTCCAAACCAAGACTGATTTCATTAAAATTTGCCCTAGAGTAGTCATACACTTTGCGAGTTTCATGGGTAGCAGGAATTATTTGTGGAAGAGTAAGCATTGCAGTGACAATTTTGTGATCACTAATACCAGGTGAAACACAGACGTCATGAACAACGCTCGGATCATTGCAGAATAGTAGGTCAAGAATGTTATTTCCACGTGTACCGTTCATCACGTATTGATCAAACCCATATTTGCAAACCATATCAAAAAATGCTGAACAGGTTTCGTTTGTACGCATGCTCTTATCCCAGTTTAAGTTTGGAAAATTGAAGTCACCTGCTAGCACAATTTGATTATCGGGAAGCGAGGCCAGTGTATCATCCAGTGATGTGATAACTTGTGGTCGTGCGCTGGGTGGACGATAAACTACGCCCAAAGCTATCGTTCCTTTATCAGGAGTGCAGAGCCTGCACCAAAGTGATTCATGATCGCTGGTTTCCACATCTATTGCGGTACACTGCAAGAATTCCTTAGCTAAGATAAATACTCCGCCGCCCCTAGAGTTCTTGTCTTTTCTAAAGACTTGATATGTTGAAGGAAACACTTCACTGTCTCTTATTGAGTCATCTAGCCACGATTCGGTAGCAAAAACGATATCTGGATTCGTCATCTGGAGTAGGGCATAGAACTCATCAACTTTGTTTTTAATGCTTTGGCAGTTTATTAAGAGAACAGAGCATTTCGAATTTTGGGGCTTTCTATTGCTTAAGACTGGTCATTTCTTATTTAGTTTTTTTACTGATTGGGTGTCTTCATCCCACACGAACGCCTCTCCATTTATAATTAGTTTATCGTATGCCAAGAACACCTTGTCTTTACCATTAAGTTTTCTTGGTTTACCAACAGCCCAGAGCTTCTGACGAATTTCTCTGACACGCCTAGAGTAGTCCCGTGAGATTACATAATCAGTCCCTTTTAGTTTATTGCCGTTGCTTAGGATCAGTTCAATATCCTTGTATAATGCAAAGTTTGTGATAATCGGTCGTTTACGCCCAAGAGTATGTTTGGGCCCTCTGGAGTATGTATGGGCCCTCTGGATCATCCCTACGGTTACCTTTAACGTGTCCTGGCAAAGATTCCTGACAAGGTTTTCCGAAGTTTTTGCCAGCTTTCACGTGGTTCATTGTCTTCGAAGCCGTAAACAATTAGGTTCATCCTTCTGCTGTTGTTTTCTAAGTGATCTATTTGTTTTTCTGTCGTATCTGCGTTTCCAAACCGTTTTGCCATACCGCTATTCGCACTAACAGTCTCGCGTTCTATGCCCTCGAGGATAGCTATCCTTGACTCTAGGGAATCTAACCTTGCTATGAAGTCACCCATTGTATTTTCTAGCTGATTTTGTCTTTCTAGAATATCACTTAGTCTACTAAGAATTGTTGTTTGACCCTCTTGCAAACTTTGAAGGATAGCAGCCGTACCAGACCCAGGACCGGGGTTTTCTTCAATGTCACCCGACAGCAACAACAATTTCGTGAAAAGCGCATTCAGCGACGTAACTAAATCGCACATCTTTTGTGGGAAAGGCAGCAGCAGCAAAAAGCGATCACAATGGTTCACAATGGTTACCATATTTACACGATTGTAAGTCGACCCCCGCCCCCATATCGCGTGACCGAAAAAAAAAAATTAATAGAGCATACCCGAGGGCGCATTCGATAACGAAAATTTATTAGTAGCTGACATGGTCACTGGACTACTCGTCTTCACTAGTGCTGCCATCGTCATCGTTGCTGTGGTCCCACAGCGCGTCGCGGTCCAGCGAAATTTCAAATTTGGCAAACGACCGCACCAGGACATCTTGCAGAACAGCAGCCCACGCCAAATGCACCCAACCACACGCAGCCGTCAGGGAGGCTCTTTTGATAGGTCCAGTTGGCGTAATTTCGCAGCCTTCTGCCGCCAGCCACTCGTTGTACTCACGGCGGAGCAGAACCTTAAAATTAAAGCAAAGGTCCGGGCTTGTTTCATGACCATGTCGCACTTCACTGGCAGGGACCGATCACGCATTTCAGCGGCGTACGCTGCAAGCTTAGCCTACAGCTACGGAAAGCGTCCAGACTTTGGCACGTGGGAAATTTCTCACTTGTCGTCACAGGTGAAAATTTCGCTTCGCTGCAGTCGCCACTCTCGCACCAACCGTTTAGAAACATCGAAATTGCGGCCCGCTGTGCAGTGATTTGTTTCTTCGGCGTAAAGAATGGCAGCCCTCTTGAACGCTGCTGTGAACGAGTGCCGAACGATTAGTGGGCCTGGAGCACTCATGACGACTGGGGAAGCATAGAAGTAGCACGTAGCCGGCAGTCAAGTGGAACGTGTCAAACCAATACCATGCCAATACCAATGCCTTCAAACAGAGAAAGAGAAACCAGCGAGCGGTGTCTGCTCTTCCATGAACTACCGATACTCCCCGCAAGCGCCGCCGTTCTGAGGGTGCCGCCGCAAATGCTAACAGCGGCGCTTCCATCAACTATCGACACCCCCCTCCCCCATGAATGTTGCATGCACTGTAAAACTCTCAAAAATGTTGAAAAACCCTTCCGAAAGTGAACAAACACACGGGATAGCGAAAACATACGGGTAGGGCCATAGAGAAACCAAAATTCTAACTACGTTGTAGCTCCCGTTGGTATCGCTTTTTATTTGGTGGGGCCATGTTTCAGTTTCGATTGTAAGTCGACCCCCCAACTTCAGACTTCCAAATTTAAAAAAAGGGGGTCGACTTACAACAGTGTAAATACGGTTATATGGCACTAGGAAAGCCGAAAAATAGCTTCACCGAAAGTGAGGTCACATGCAACAACCTGAATGGCAGCAACTGTGCTCTCGGCCACCATATTTGTAGTCATGTTGCTCCATTCCTGTCCCAGCATTACTAGCCATAAAGACTCAATCAATCAGTCAATCAATACTTGCCCTTCTCCATTTACTGACCTCACAGGTTTTGGCAGTGGCTGGGACTTGATCCTGCCAGCAGGCTGGGGTCGGCCATTTTGGATCGCTCTAGTTTATCGGGGAGCCCGTGCATCTGGCCTCAGGGAGCTGCGGAGCCTGTCGCTGGAAATGGGCCTGCCCTGCTTTCCCTTCGACCACCCAGACACGGCAGCCACCCAGCAATCTGAAGAGGATCACCGCCGGGAGCTCATGGCCAAGCACCTCAGGTAAGCAGCATAACTCGAGACTTGTGTATGCCCTCATCATTGACGTTGGTGTGGTCATCTTTCTCTCTGTTTCTTTTTCTTTCTTCCAAGTGCACTGCTTCACCAAAAATAACTCAGCGGTTGTTTGATGGAGCAAAATTGCACCATAAAAGTTGCGCTGGAGAAAAAAATGGAGCAATTCGTCACTGGGTTTTCTCCAACAAATTCTTTGGCATCCTTTGGGGTTTATCTGCTGCCTAACCTTACTTCAAAGCTGCAACTTCTCAGCCAAGGTATTATAAAAGCATTCAAGGTAGGACGCAGACGACTGCTGCAGAGGCTTTTAATGCACGTTTGGCTGGAAGTTGAATTTCTTCAGAGCGGGCTCTGTGGTGGCAGACGGTGGCTTTGCCTGCCTCAATGACAAGTTTCATGGGCTCCGTGCATTCCCAGCCACAGTCTTGGATAGGGCAACAGCGAGGGATTTTGTCAGTGCTGACAATGTTGTGGAAGCCATAGTGAATCGCAATAGTGCAGAGATTGCAGCTGACATCGCCAATGCTGAGGAAGCATCCACCATCTTTCGTTGCTGTTGTGGCGCAGTGGAAGGTACTGGCCTGCTTTCTTTAGATGGCATGAAGCAGCTTGAGAATGGTTTAATGAATTTTATGGTGGAGAAGAAAAAGCAAGGTAAGCTTACAGACTTCTTTTATGCCAGGTAAAGTGCGATGGTTATCGCGCTGCATCTTCGTATTTTGCAGGCTTTTGAAAAACAGATCTGTAAGTTCCTGAAGGAGGCAAACGCGTAGCACATCAGAAACAGGACAAAAGAACACAGACGACACACACATTTGGCAGCAAACGGGTGTGTTTCTGTCTTCTTTTTTTGTCCTGCTTCTGATGCGCTATGCTTTTTGCCTACTTCATGACATACCAACA
The DNA here is from genome assembly GCF_023375885.2 of Dermacentor andersoni. Taxonomy (NCBI): domain Eukaryota; kingdom Metazoa; phylum Arthropoda; class Arachnida; order Ixodida; family Ixodidae; genus Dermacentor; species Dermacentor andersoni. The sequence continues at coordinate 109,214,601 of NC_092822.1, read as the reverse complement.
AGCCCAACGTCCAACTTCTGTAAGTTCCTGCTTGTCAGAACCTCTGGAAACTGTCTGAGATGGGCATAGTTTTCATCTAAACTTCAGATAGGCAAATTTTATGTTTCGAACAATTGATAAATCGAAATATTTGGTGATTGTATTCAAGTTTGATATATGTATAGGGGATTGACTGTATGTGTCCTTCATATCGACATGGGTACTGCCAACTGAGCCACTTTTTAATTTTATTCACGTGCTGATAACAAAAAGAAATAATTTTTTTTTTTGGCATACACGCATCATGGAAAGTGCTGCCTGGCAATTTTATTACCGTATTTATTAGGCCGATAGTTTTTTTCTTCTTTTTTTCAAGTAATCATATACCAAACTCTAGGGTTCGCTTAGATTCCAGAATTTAAAAAAACATGCCAGTTTGTATTGAAGATGATAAATAGGGTGCATAGCTAGTGCCATGTAGGAATGTCAGTATCACAGTCGCGCCAGTAGCCAACTGAAGTACATGAACGTTGTTGTCATTTGGACCTGTGTCGTATCGGCATGTGGCATGGGGTTATCATAATGGCACCAAACAAGCGATGCCACAAACAAAAAGTTGTGCTAGCCGCAGAGGCATTGTCAAATGTTCAAGCCGGGTGAGAGTTCAGTATCAATGAGAAAAACGTCCGTCGTTGGAGGGGGCAACAGGAGGTGCTTTTTGCGTGTGCCGCAATGAGGAGGTTACAGCGACAAGGAAGATAAGCACGACATCACAGAGACGAGCTGTTCACAGAGATAACGCCGTGTTTCGACACATACGAGCCGTGCCGCACTGTCTGCACATGAGTGCGCGTGCGGACGCGAGCTTGCACGCGTATGGGGCTAGCAGCGATGATGATGTAGAGTGAGCTCGACATGTTCCTATTAAATAAATACTGTTTTCATTTTGTGCACGCTGTCTTCATCTTTTTGTTCTTCTTACATTTGAGATAAGTTTTTAACATTTTTTCTGACCTCGGACATTCAGGAGTTGGCTTAGAATTGGGGCCGGCCTAGATTCAAGTAAATATGGTACATCTTCCTGCAGAATAATTTCGATTTGCTACCTCTTTGCACTGCTCTCTAGGCACATTTTTATACTCCTGCTGGAGCCTGTGAGGCTTTTTACATAAATAAATGAATAAATATGTGTGGTGCCCTCTCTGTGTAGCCCTCTCACTCAAAGCAAGCTGTAGTGCCCAACAGAAATGGTTGGCCATATCACTGTTGCGGCTGTTTCAACAGGGGGTTCAAATCCACGCCATCCCGATGGCCATGTCTGGGTGACAGAAGCTGATCTCGAAGGCCATGCTTTTGCTCACTCCATGTGTCGGAAGTAATTGCGGAACCAGACACATGTCGTAGACACCTTGTTCGGGACAGCCACTATTGCAGATTAATTGTGTGGCCTTTCCACTTGCTATTTTATTACGACCTAGTTGGTGTTTGGCATAAAATAATCGTTGCTAACTTAAAAATATAGGTTGCAGTCTTGTTTGCATTTAGCATTCCTCTAATGGAACATTTCCCAGGTTCAGGCCTTGCAAAGAAACAGCTGCAGCGCAATTGCACAGTGACAATTGCTCCTGCAAAGTATTGATCCAATGTTTGCTGCGAGAGCATCTGAAAAATTCACACAAAACGCTGGCACGCTCTTCTCCACAAAGCAGTCACCCGGTCCCAAACAATATGACGTCACGCTACTCATCGCTGCCAAGTACGAGGTTGCGGGATCAAATTCGGGCCAATGTGGCTGTATTCCGATGGGGGCGAAATGCATACTTGCCAACCCTCCTGAATCGCTCGGGAGATTCCCGATTTTTTACTGAACTTTCCGATTGTACGATCACTGTCTTATATCTCCCGAAAAGTTGTCTCTATTCGCGCAATAATGGTTTTTGCGAAACCGGCACTGCGAAATCTAAAGCCACATCGTAATCGTCAGCATCACCAACAACTGCCGCACTAGCGCCATCGGTATCATCGACTAAGCAGCTGACTACGGTGCCTTGTAAGCCAACCAGAGCCAGAGCCAATGTAGCTCTTGACTTTCATGCAGGCCTTCCTCCATGGTGCATCTTGTTGCTGCTGCTTGTGTGTATGATTAGTGTTCGCTAGGCTGTTTGTATGTGGTGCACCATATAAAGTTACAATCCTCGTGTGCTTGATGCCATGGTGCTATCAAAGCCCAAGAAAAGGTATCTGCAAAAGTTTTTGCGATCTTATACTTCTGAATTTTCGTGCTTTTTGACATCAAGAAAAGGAGAATCTTATGCATTTTGTACAACGTGTGGATGTGACGTCAGCACACGGTGGCAAAGGCGACTTGAAACTGCAAATTTCCACGGCGCACCGCTGAGCAGCAAGATAACATAGTGAACTTTCTCCGGAACAACTGTGACGACAGTGTCATACATGGGGAGTGCCTGTTTACGGGACTCCTCGTCAAACACAACCTACCCTTAGTGTCAGCGACCACATTGGGCCTCTTCTATGGAAAATGTTTCCGAAATGCGGCGAGGCGAAGCGTTACGGATGTCGACGCAGCTCTGTAACACAACTCGGAAGAATGCGGAGGTGGCCAACCTGAAATTTATTTCAGAGGCATCGCTCTCGAGTCTTCGTTTTTTTATTCAGAGTTTCCCTCAGCTGCTGCCCCAAGATTCCAATGAATCTGCTGAAGACTTAAGATGCTCTCAAAGCTGAGTTTGCCACACTACAGGTGTACAGTCTTCAAGAGCACATTCTCAATGAAGAAAGGTGCAACGTGCAGTGGTCTATGGTTGGAAGAATGAAAAACACTGATGGAAAACATGTTTCACTGAGTTGCTAAGGTAATGCTCGATTTACTTGTAATACCGCATAGCAAGGCAGAGTGTGAGAGGATTTTAGCACAGCTTGAAAAACTAGGACCGAATTCTGCTCATCAATGTGCAACACAACCCTTCAACACCTGCTGCTAGTGAAGGGCCGTCAGTCTGGACCATGTTTTGAGCAAAACTACTCTGACAAATTTTGGAAGTGAGCAAAGCCTCCTACTGCAAGGTCCCTGCAAAAGAACTCATCGAACACTGCCCCCCCCCCCCCCCCCCCCCGTTGGCGTGAATAAAAAGTATCCTGACTTTTTATCTCGCCAGGTTGGCAGGTATGGAAATGCAAAAGCGCCCATGTACATTGGGTGGTCCAAATAAGCTCACAATTTAATTAATTTATTTATTTTGTTGCACACTAAACAACCTCTGGAGTTCCCCATTATGATATCATAGATCTGCCACGTAAAACTCTATCTTTTAATTTTGATGATGCAAGCTCATGGTGGTCTTGTGTCGCACACAACGCCACCTGCAGTGCAGCAATACCAGCAGCAGTGCTCATGTGAAATGCAGAAGGTGCAGAACTGTCTCTGAAAATGTACCATGCAACAAGAAGGTGGGTGCCACGGACCTGGGGGGCTTTTAGCACAAAGGAGAAAGAGTTGCCCTCGGCTTCGACATGGGTGAAGGCAGGTGAATAATTTTGCTTGCAGGAGGTAGTTGAGGCAATGGGGGAGAGCCTCTGCTCTGGCAAGGGTCTCAGCTGCTCTCGCCATTGCTTTATGACACTTTGCTTCTATCTCTGCTGCTGCTTTAAACATCATTGTGGTGTAATGCTTCGTGGATGGCCGTACTCCTATTGTATATAATTAAAATTTCTGACAAGGCCCGATGAGGGTCCTTTTAACCCTCACCGTGCCGTGCCTGAGTATACAATCAGTGACCGATTATTTGGACAACCTGTGGCACCGCCACTAGCCCTATAGATATAATGCATAAGGACAACCAAAGTTTCGAACACTTTACACCACATCGTGCAGTAATGTGGACTCTGACGGCATGACCGTGTGCTAATTTGGCCACCAAGTCAAGGAAAAAAGTATATTTTTGTTTTGCGATGTCTTTGGCATTATCATCGATGAGAGTTCAGCGCACACATTGACTGTACTTTTGTCTATTTGTAACGACAGCATGACAGTGATTCAGATACGGGCCACAATTTAGTAGTTATAATTTCCTTTCAATTCTGTGCCATTCTCTTATCATCCACTGTTCATGACTGGCTGATTCTGTAGATAAGGGGAGCGGAGATTTGCTCTGACCACTTATGACGTGCGAAAAGTGTGAAAAGGAATATGGCATAAGAGACACTGCTAGAAAATCGCAGTCACGGAATTCCTAGGCCTAGGGCAAGCATATGTGCATGCAGAAACACGCGTTGACAAACTTGGGATGTATTGGTGGAAATCACTTTAAAAAAGATACCTTCATTTTCGTGATAGTATGCATGACTAGCACTGGACACGTCGATGGGCTGGAGCGTTTCTGTCCTGTGATAAAACAGCGTGCTTTGCACTGTGCCAAGAATAACGTTGCTCTTAGGCGCTGACGTGTCTTGCACTAGCCATGCAAAAGGTAGCATGCTTAGCATTGTGCCAAGGAGACTGTCACATATTATAGTGACGATTTAAAACACTGCAGCAAAACTGTGAGTAACTTTACTCTTTATTGGGCAAACCTGTGCCTGCAAAAGCAAGTTACACTCAAACCACAACGGCAGCGGCGAACACAGTTGGCAATCGTCGAAATCTGATCTTGTGGTCGATTGCATCAGCTTTTATACATGAGTCATCAAAAGTTCCATAGTAATCACTGGTGCCTGCGTGTCTTTCAGAAAGTACAGTCAAACCCACTTATAAAAATATTGAAGTGCCACAAAAATTTCATTGTTGTAACCAATAATTGTTATAACCGGGTTGCATGAAAAAATCAAAATGGGGGGATGGCAGAGCTGATGTGAGAAAACTAATGGTGGGGAGGCCAGTGCCCCTCCCCACCACCTTCCTCCATCCGGCTTCTGATTGTGTTCACTTGTTGAACTGCTTCCCGGGCACTCCAATCACGTGAAACAAGCTGCGGCTGTCTGCGTTAAAGAATGGCACTGCTTAACAACTGCAAAGGGGTGTCACGGGTGGCAAGCGGTATGTGAGCACTGCCAAGGCATCATTTTGGTGGGCCCAAAGGGGGCATTTTAAACATTGCAAGAAGGCTGCTGTGGCAGCCTGTCAGCTTGAGAAATCCAGAAGAAATGCTGAGGAGAGATTGCCACAAGCATCTCGCCACGTACTTCCCACTGGCTTGCACAAGAAAACCCTACGTTCTTCAGCCTTGCATGCTTTATGTGAAGCTTTCCAACATCCTTCTTCAAGGCATCCACGTGCTCCACGTAGTGCAGCGGAAGGTTCCTCGCAAGAACGAGACTTTGGAGTGACTGAATCATCTGCCGGGTCTCCTGTGAGGGCAACATTCGGTGTAGGATTCGTCGGACGATCTCGCTGCTGCCACCATTTGTTAGAGTGGTCGGACGAACTACGAGCTGTAGGCCGATCTCACCGCTGCCATTCAGATGTAAAATTTGGCAGTTGTAGCTGTAGGAAAGAGCTTGACTCTTGGTCGGGACTTAGGAGAGCAGGATTTATTTACATGTTATTTGCAGTTGAACATGAGACACATCGACAGTCTGGCGTGACTCCCAAATGGAGCCCGCAGCGAGCATACAGCAAACAGCTTACGAGCACACAGCTCACGAGTACATTTCGAGCACGACGATGAGCACACTCTAGCAGCCGACAATCGCTGCTTATAAGCACTCCGCTAGACTTCATAGTTCGACGTCATTGTAGACCCACCTTTTTGGAGGAGACGGGCTCTCGACTTGGAGAAGGAGGAGGGCTCACACACACGCACACACACACACACACACATAGGTGCAATGGTCCGGAGCCGACGTCAGAGGGGCTTCGTAGAACTCTGAGCCGTCCCGGGTAGCGCGCCCGCGTAGCACATTGTCTTGCATCTTGGTCGGCGCGTGGGAAGGAGCCCTCGTTGGCGTTCCCGCGGCAACTCCTCCACTCATAACAGAACAGGGCGGCGTTGTCATGTTGCGCACAAAGCCTGCTTCGTCGAACTCGGAGCCGTCCCGGGTGGCGCGCCCGGGTAGCACATTGTCTGGTGTCTCGAAAAGCGCATGGGGAGGTTCCGCCAATTACCTCCCCTCGAGAACTCCCCTGAGCTGACCCCTCGCCACGTGGCTGCCGGTGATCCGCAGTTCTCTGAAGTGCGCCACCGTCCCGGTTGGATCGGAACACGTGTAGCAGGCTGAAATAGCTGCAGGCCGATCCTAACATCGGGCAGCCTGCCCTACCGCTTCATCGCTTCCGTCGTCGCCATCGCTATCTGGTGCAAGCATATTTGCAACGATCGCATTATCGGTTAGAAGCACTTAGTTTTCATGTCTATAGCCGTGCACTTTCTTTTCGTCAACATCATGCTTTGCTGATGATCAGCGGGCAGATCAACTATCTTCCCTTTTGGTGGCTAGTCAAACGAGGCTGAGAAACTGCATGGCCAGGAACGATTTCGACGCAACCAAGAAAGACGAATGCGAACGGTTAAGCTGTTTGTAGAACTGTGCTGAATGAGGAGCCAGCGAGCAACATGCGAGCAGTGCGGTTGGCATGGTCCATTTGTGTTTTGGAAGGTGGGGCAGCGTAGAGCTATGGGCGCAGCCCATTCGTGTTCGGAGGGGTGGAAGGGCGACGCGAGAGAGGCATGCAGAGATGGCTGGAAAATGAGCACACGGCGGCTGTTGGAGCAGTAGCCCAACGTGCAGCAACTTGAATTTCTCTTTCTATTTTTTCTTTTTGATGATACAGTCAAACCCGGCTATATCGAACTCGCAAAAAAACGCCTATCAGTTCGATATAGAGCATAATTCGATATAAGCCTGCTAAATAATTGGATGTCATAAAAGCACATGTCATTTATAAAATCACTTTATTAACGAAACTAGCTTAGTTTGGCATAAATTAGTCCTGCATTTTCTTCTGCTTGGGCAATTTCGCTGCCTGCGACGCACGCACTTCCCCACGATGTCTAAGGAGTCGGAGCAGCTGAGGCCGCAACCTTCCGCATTCGCGCAGAAGCGCCGGACTAATGCGAGTGCACCAATCACTTCGGAGGATGTGGGCAAAGGACCGTAGTTGCTTTCCTCAATGTGCCTACTTTCATTTGTGCTCGGTACGATGTCGGCGATGTAGTCTTCGTTTCCGGGCTCTACCGTGGTCGCGACACCATCATCTGCACTCACAAACTCGTCCACCGTTGATTCGAATGTCCCGAAAATTTTGACAGCTCGCTCCAAACTTCGGCAACACCGGCAACGGCTTCGTCGCATTCATCAGAATTTACAGTCCTCGCCGAGCACGCGGAAACCGGCACGTATGAAGAACCCCTCGTACACGGCCGTGCGTACGCGTCGGGCGCCATGGGCACCGGGTTGCGAGTCTGGCCACTTTAGCCCTAATCGTGCCGAGAGTGCTCCTCGGAATCTTGCACGCTGCGGGGACATCCAACTTTCATCGCGTTCGACGCGATTTATGATTTCGAGCTTCACGACGAAAGGCGAATTCTGCCGCTTCATCACGGCAACACTGCGGGAGAAGGCCCACAAGGCGCAAACACGATAAACCAGAGAAGCAGCCAGAGAACTCGCGCTTTCGCCATCTTGCACGAAGAGAGCACAAGAGCCTCTGATTGGCTGTCTGAGCAAGCGCTGTAGGCGGGCCAGGATCATTTTTTGCTGGGGAGTGTCGCTAGATAGTGATCTAAAGAAAGGAAGGACGCTTGATTCTGCAACCCGTGAGGGAGCACGGCGAAGCGTCGTCAGGGGAGAGGGGGTGGCAGGTGAAAGATGATAGAGAAAGAGGGAGGATGTGGCCTAATACACTCCACTATGCGCGACAGGGGGAGTGTCGACGGCTCCCCCGAACAGCCCGAGGCAGCGCGGTCACGGTAGGGAGAGCGGTTGGATGGAGCCGCGCCGCCGGGTTTCCCCGCTACCGCGAGGGAAAGCCAACTTCTGGGGGCACTTTTCCGCCGCTTGACGTTCGATATATCGGGAGTCACTGCAATATTTGTTCGATGTAAGCATACTTTTTGCTATATATACTCGTTGTAACTATACCGTGACCAGAAATTGTTCGATATATAGAATAATTCGATGTAAACGGGTTCGATATAGTCGGGTTCGACTGTATCGCATTTCACTACCTTTAGGCTCGGGCACCCAGCAGCCAGACTTCATCATTATAACTGATAATGCAGCATCGGGGCATTGTAGTAAACAGGCTGTTTCACCATGGAAAACATACAAAAGTTGACGGTGCAGCAGCTTATCATTGTTATAACCGATATATTGTTGAAACAGGTATCATTATAAGTATGTTTGACTATGCTACAAAATTCACGTCGCGCATAGATTACACAAAGTTTGGTGACAACAGACAACAGATAGAACCATCGATAACATTAGAGAAACTTGCATGCAGGTGTGTCCTGTGCCAAGCGATAACGTTCAACATTTGTTAGCTGGTGAAAAGCGGTCACTGGAGAACGATAAGCAAGTGCATGTGTCAGTACCATAGCTCCTAAACTCCAATGGTTTCTTGTGCTGGTCACGTAAAATTGAAGGTATCTCCGAAAGTAACAATCCGAGAATACGGTGCACCTTTCTTGGCCACTTGTGAAATAAGGTCACTTATTTTTGGGTGAATCTCGTATTTCGAACTCCCACTTATTAAGACATCTTGGCAGTGCCCCTGTCAAGTTGGAATTGTCAGTCAGTGGCTGCACTTGTTCGGGCACCACCGCACACCACTTGCCGTGCCTGATAGAACTGTCTGATAGTTTCTGAATGCTCCCTGCCTTTCTCAAGACAATTTGCAAATGGGAAACGTTCGTAATCTGGTTCCATCAGATTGAAATTGTAGATTGAATTTGCACCGCTGAAGTTGATTAAACTGACATTGTATGGCTTTCTTTTTTTTGTTTTTTTTTTTTTTTTTTTTTTTTTTTTATGACTGATGGTGTGAGGAAGCTGATCTGCCAGTGTTGCTTGCTTACCTTGTTTTCCGACGTGGCAGGTTGGTGCAAAAAGACTGCACGTTTCTTGAACAATGCAAAAATCCACTGGTTTCTTACAAACTATTTTGGTGGATCTTGGTGTGGACAGCAATGGATCTCCAAGTGAGAATGACAGCCACAAAGAGGCCGTGTTGCTTGCAGAACACTAATTATCCTAATTAAAATCTCCATTAAGTCTTAATTTTTCTTTTTAGAATTTTCAGGATAATGTAAAATGTTCAGCAACATATCACAAATAAATAGCATCTGGATTTAAAGCTTGGTAATATGTCACTTTGGCAGAAATGGAATTTGTTGCACTTTGCAAACACCTCTGGCACGGGCAGAAATGCCTCAAATGCCCAACGCCCGTTTCTGTGTTTCTGTATGGCGTACCCTCGTTCCTGAAGAGTATGCAGGCATTGTGCCCATTCCTGTTGTAGTTGCCGGCCTGCTCCTTGCTTTCCTTTCCTCTCTTTCAAGTATATTTACCAGAAGATACGCTGCACTTGGCCAAGAGGCAACAGCCCGCGCTAGCTTCTAATCGTCATCGTCGTCTTCACACTGCTCGCCTTTTCGTGATCGCATGTATTGTTTTGGAGCAATATTTTCAAACTAATTAATGACAATGATACTAATAATATAGGGATTGCATCAAGACTGCAAGCTGTGCTAGTTGGTGTGCATTCTTAATTTGAAAAACAGCACAAAAGGAGCAGACAAAAGACCAGAAGGTGATGACACAGGCGCTTAAGTCATTGTCCTCTCGTTCTTTGTCTGCATCTTTTGTGCGGTTCTGTACACGCCTCTTACTCATGCCGATTGTGCATTGCAAGTGGTGCTGGCAAGGCTTCATTTGTGGTGATCCTGATTTCTGGACACCACACTAGCCCGGACAGCTAAAGAAACAAGAGCGAATCTGTGTTATTCAACCTTTTTTGCACTTGCACATGTGCTCAAAGGGTCAAGCGCGCAGATACAGGCCCTGTACTTATCAGTGTACTTGCTTCTATCGGAAGAAACTCTTGGAAGACTAAACTAATCAAACTCAATTGTGACTGCAGATGTTTTCAAGCTGGCGCACTTCTGAAAACTGAAACACAAAAAGACATCTTTCTTTTTCTGTTTTGTGTGTTTAATGTACTACTTACTTACCTTTGCGTTTGCAAACTGTAATTGCAGAAATTTTCTTGCCATTGTTACATAATAGTACTTTGCTAGCCCCTACTGTTGTGTTTTTTTCATTGTAGTGCAGTAGCTTGCTCGTTGTGGGGGTTCCACTCTGCGTGCGGCTAGGGCTGAAGGCGAGCTCCGGATCTAGCCCCACGCAGTCGCTTCGTGGTACTCCCAACCCGTAGCGCGGAAATCGCGGCTACGCCGGGTTCGGACGAATAAGGCAACCAGCGGTGTCAACGGTAACAACGTTTATTGCTATTAGCAATCGCGAACACTCGCAGAGGGACGTCCTCTCCGTAATAGTAATAAATAGTCTCGCCTCGTTGCCCGGGATAGTCAGGCAACGTGGTCACTCACGGGTAGCAGCAGGTACTCCAGTCCGGCAGTCCAAGGGGTCGCGTCCCAAGAGAGGGAGTCTCCCCCGGTCGCGCGCTTTTATGCTTTTTTACCTTTTTGCGAGGGGAAGTCCTCCTCGCCCGCCGGATACGTTTCCCTTTCCCGTGAGCCGCGTGGGGGAAGAGGGGTACGCGCGTCATCGGAGCGACGGAGAAAGGGAGAGCGCGTAGTGCCTCTCTCCCATGTCTACGCCGGCCCGTCCCGTCGCCATGTGCGAACGGGGCGCCGCGGGCACGCGGGAGGAAATGGAGGCGGGTGCTCCCCACATCGTTTACATGTAGTTTGGTGTACAACCGACCTTGTGTAATGCCTATGAGCTTTTAAAGTGGAATAAATGAAAATGCATCTTTGCAACATTCAGTAGGATTAACCACTGCCACGCCATTTGTGATGACATTGTATAGATGTGATTGGCTTTTTTTAAAGGTTTTTCAATGTTTTTTTTTGTAAAGAGTATTGTAAGCAAAATAGTGCATCGCCACTCTATTTTGCTCTCACACTAAGTATCAACTTTGCATGACTGAAATTTATTGAACGCTACAAATTTGGTACACTTTTTGACGTCAGTTGCATAGTCCCAGGTTGGTTGTGTGAGAGCAGGAGGACAAACAATGTGCATTCATTTTTCTCGCGTCACCCAAACTGGTTCTACCAGCTGATAGGATAAGCACCAGCAGTAGGTGATCGTTGAGAAGATGTATCTGAGAGAAGCAAAGGAAGCGCTTGGACTTGGAAGAAGAAGAAATATAAGTGAAAGGATGGAGGGTCCTGGCTTGCCACACGATGGTGAAAAGTGAAAATTAAGAATGAACACGCTTGTGACAGTTCAGTTGTCTGACATGGATGGAAACTCAAGAGAGTGTTTGCAGTGTAGTTTATAGTGTGCCAATTTAGAAAGAACTGGAAAACTGGCACACAGCATGCCGGTTTAAGAGTCAAACTGGCAGCCAGCACTGTTAGAGAAAAACCGGCTGTGCTAGTGGAAAATCGACCAGGCGATTAGCAAAGTTCAAAAATAAAATTTATATATAGCACTGAGTTGCTTATTTTATATCTTACCTATAATATATGTGCTGTAGTGAATAAGAAATATTTCCTCTTCCCCAGCCCAAACAAATATGAATGAGACTGCAGGGCTGTTAGTGAGCGTGTCATGTCTTCTCACCCGTTCACCGTCAGCACGAAATCGCCGATGGGGTGTACAAGCCGGTTGGTCGTTCCGTACTCAAGTGAACACAGCCAAGGAGTCGGAGTAGGGAGAAAGGGAGAAAAAAAAAATTATCGACTGACAGCGATACACAAATTAAATGAATTAAAAGAAACAAGAACACTAACACACATGCACTTAATATAGATCAATGATGAAGGCAAAAGAAATACAATGAACAATTAACAGTGGATATAAAAACTAACACTACACAAGAATACATTTAACAGAGCTCCGCTAAAACAGAGTTCAAAAGAAAACAAATGATGGTATATGCATGTCCGGGCAGCCACAGCAAGTCCATAAAATGTGGAGTCGACGGCAGAGCTTTTCCGAAGAACGCTGGCGAGCTGATCTCGTTGCGGTGGATGCGATTGCTGTGCTGGGTTTCCCAGGAGTCTACGTCTGACGTCTTCCCTCGAGCAGGTTGAGCTAACTTGAGTGGAACTACCGTGAGCTTCGTCGCAGACGTTGGGTTGTCATCTCTTACGTCAACTAGTCACTCGCACTTCAGACGCGGCTAGGTGGCCCAGGCGATAATGGACGGCACTAGCTCCTCGACACTTAGCTGATTATAGGCTCAGCTTCCAGACTCCTTAGCTTAGTCTAAAACCTGCGTTTAAATGACTTCTGTTCCTACTTTCCTGGGTCGGGGAGCGGCAAATATTGGTGACAATCCAATCTAGTTCACTAAATTGTATCACGACTCGTCCCAAGGCCTTGGCTGTACCCCTTTTAATTAGGGGCGAGGGAACGGGTGATTCCCCCCTGCTGTGTGGCACTTGCATTGCGCCACACAGACACACACGCACACCCTTGAGTCCGTGGCGGACCTCTGTTGTCCGTTGACAAACACAGAAGAAATGACGGCAGCCGGCCATACGGTGCCAATCCCTCTGACACACATACACTGTCAGCAATTCGTGGACAAGGGGTTGCACAGAGACACCGCATATTTCTGGGTATTCTCACTCCTGCCGTCTTAGCAAGCTTCTCAATGCACGCATGGGGCAGAGAATACACAGTGGTTCCTGCAAGCAGCTGTCAGGGTGTCACGGTCGGCCAAAACGAAAAAAAAAAAAAAATCTCTTAACCTGCTTTCGACTTTCTTCAGCCGCCTGCCCGAGTGGCCGGCCATACCCATCTTGCTCACGGGTTCCTATTCACACAACCTTTTGGTGCCTGTTGATCGGTGCTTCGCCGACTTGAATAATGCCGCACCATGACAGAGTGTTTCACTTTTCTAACTTCTCATTGCCACGGAAAGTTGCTGTCTTTTCTTGCTACAGTACTTTTTTCTTGCTGGCATGTGCATTTAGCGCTAACAGTAAGTCAAGAAAAAAAAAATTGTACATGAGCCATTTGGAGCAAAACCATGAAAGGAGAGGTGGTGTGCAGTAGGAGAGTGCACTGTAGAAAACTGAATGTGTCGTGTCAGGAGTGCGTAGGTAGGACACTCCAAGTGCATTACAAAATAACCAAGTCAGCGCTTCTGCCTATTTTGCTCTGTGACAGCGACAGAGCCGTACCTGTCAAAAGGGCGGGAGGAGGCAGAGGGGTTAAAAAGGCAGACATTCAGATGACCATTCTGCAAATGAGTCAGAAGAACAGAATAGAGCAAGCAGTAGATGCATAAGTAAGGGGGGAAACATGGTGTGCATCTGTGGGAATCTTGCTACAGCTGTATGGTCACTCGTGTGCATTTTCATAATGTGACCTGCCTGGCGCTATCCAGCACTTAAAAAAAAAAAAACAGACAAACAAATCAAACAGGTTTCTGTGGTTTCTGCTAGTGTACCATTGTTACATAGTCTGTCTCATCGTTACAGGTACCCTCCAGACAAGCGGCCATCATTCCAGAAGCTGCGCATCTCCTGCCCTTTCTTCTTCCCATGGTCACAACTTGTTCAAGAGTGGCGCAGCACACTGGACCAGCCGAGTGCCGACATCAGCCGTGACGGGTCGACTTTCTACGTCCTTAGAAGCCGTAAAGTCCTCAGGAGGCTGGCAGCTCTGTTCGCAGATGTTAACAAGAAGCGGAAGAAAGGTGCGGTTTCACCGACAGCAGTGTCCAAGCAGTTAGACGAAATTCGTACCACGGCACGGGCAACGAACCTGGACCTCTCACACGCGCTTGTCTGCGTTGAACTTGTCAGCTGTTCAAGGGGAGTACCGAAACAGTTTGACTCCATCTCTCTACCCACAACGGAGGACATGCTGGCAATAACGCAAAGCAATTCTGCTGACTCAGCGGAAGCGCCATGCGAGCGCCTGAGGACGTTGAAGAAACAGAAAGATGCCAAACTGAAGAAGCGAAAAGCACCCAGACCAACTATAGAAGAGTTGTTAGCGAGGCCGGCAGTAAGTGGCGTGGTCAAGAGTTGCTCAAGACTTTTGTTGGGGGGTGTGGTGAGCGGGGACTACTGTTTCTCATCAGCGTGCGGCAGGGGACTTGGTTACTGCGCGTTTGAAGGACTCGCTCATCTTGTGCGAACTTCTGCTTCAGCCAGTGTTAGGCCACTTGTGTTGTTCAGGCATCAGCACTCTGTTCAATACAGGTATGCAACTTTACGTGTGCTAGAGGAATGCTAAAGCTCGAGTTGGTAGAGCTTTATGTAAAGACATGGTAGTTTCTTCCTCTAGGAATCACTAATTTCATAAAATCGCCTTTTCATCTGTTGGTTTGCCTGTAGAGTTAATGCATCAAGGTTTATATTGTAACACAGATGTTGAGTGTGTACACGTGTAATATATTTCGTAGCTTAAGCCGCCAGATGGATTGTGGTTGTATATTTTTTGTAAGAAAGGTCGTGTGCAGCAGTGGTGGGCAGTGATTGGTGCAGGCATTCCTCCTGGATGGCACGGCCACTCATCTTGTTACGAAACTGAAGTTTTAAAATAAATGTGCATACTCTGTTGCAGTGGACATATCATGAAGTTCTTTTCTGCTTCCTTATAGCAATTATTTAAAATGAGAACTTCGTGCTATTGCACATGCCGATTCTGAATCATTTGCTTGCTTCCTTTTCTGCAGCACTGGAGACATTGTATGAAATATAACATTTTGCTATATGTGTACCATCAGGATAAATCGAGACTCACATAAGAAATGACTGATCAGGATCACCATTTACATAATTACATGAAAGTGAGACATATAATTGCTCTGTAGCAGGTTCCCAAACATGGAGTAGTCCAAAGTGTATGTTTCAGAATCTGCATTAAGTCACTGTTGCAAGTGCTGGTGAACCTGGAGATGGAACAGTATATTGGAGTAGTTTTAGAGTTGTTCACGCATGAGTTTATGCCGATTCATGCTGAAGCTGAAAAAGCCGAGGAACCCTTAAGTTTTGGTTCAGCATCGAGCAAATAATCTGTTTTCCATGTCCAGAGTAAACATAATCTTTGGCTATACTTGTTGCATAAATTGAATTTGTGTTGGAGAATCTGAAAAACTTGTGAAGAAATTTCAGCACCAGTATGGTGCAAGCTCCAGAACCTTTATTCCATGTCCAAAGTTCTTGTGAGCATGGGAGAGTGTTACAGTGTCATCGCAGAAAGCTGAAACTTCACCTGTAGACACACCGATCTCGTCATGCATATTTGTTTTATGAACACCATCATTCCTGCAGTCATGGCCACTTGAGCACTGTGCTAATTTTAATGAAATCCTTGACTGTGGTGGAGAGGCCTGCCACAACTTAGTGAACGGTGCTTCGCACGTGTTCACTAAGTTGACTTTTTGGGCTCGCAATGTGAGCTTAAAGATGCTTGACGATTTTATTGCTAAAAATAATCCACCATGCCTGTTCGCTGTGCACGTTTGTGCACCAGCTCAATGGAAAAACACCACCCATGTCTTATATTGCCCCTTGACCCAGAATGCAGCAAAAAAGTCAACAAAACCTTGTTCCTCTAAGCCATGATGTTTAAATTTGTGTCTTCGTGTGAAACGGTGTTCAGTAAACTTTCTTACGCACTAGGCATTTGCTGTCTAAATAATTTAATCAAGGTGTTGAGAAGCCTGCTCAAACTCATTGTGTGTCATTTCCAACAATTCCATGCACTCAGCATCCAAATGTCAGGAAAATGTTCTATGGGAGTTTTGTCTTGTTGTGGCTCAGCATTTATACTTGCCCTGATTATACCAGCTAGATGTGACGAGGGAGATGGAATATAGAAGTAAAACCCCCACAGGCGTAAACTTGAACCGATCTGTTTTGATGGTTATAAGCATATAAACAAGTTTTGCTTTGCCAATGCTCTCGAGTTTCTGTGCTTGGCCTCCTGTGGTTTCAGGCAGCCCGAATGTGTTGGTGAGCTGCCTTGAACTACATTTTGGTTTTCGAGTTTTCCTCTAGTTTTACTCAAGTGACAGCTATACGGAGTTACCATTTCTAACTCTTATGTAATTTTTATAGATCACCTGAGGCTGATAGCATACATTTTGTCTTTGAGCTGGATTATTCAAACAAGCGGACATATAGCATGAGAAATCATAACATGTATTAAAAAATTAACAAGGATTTGCTAATTAATGGCATAATTACTTTACAGCGCATTTTGCAATTTATGAATTGCCCCTGAGATTGCAAGACATATCCACTTGAAATCGGGGAAAACCGGGAATTCTCTGGGATCTTAAACAGTCTGAAAATACTCCGGGAAAACTCTGGGAATGTGTGCTTCTATCAGGAAAAACTTCCCGTAATTTTATTGAAAGGGAACGAAAGTCGCGGTAATGCTGGCTCGAGTAACAGAGCTATCGTAGCGAATGGTCTTTGATGCCGTTATGCCGGCTGGAGGAGTTGCCAGTGTACAGTCAGCGACGCGACCGACTTTCCTGACACCATACCCATACCCTACATACCCCATAGAGTCAATGCATAAGAACATATGAAATTTCGGACGCAAGAACACTTCGCCGCCCGCATTTCCGAATGTTTTGCCGTGACCACAGATCTGAAACGGCATTAATCTAAGCCACCATCAGCGCCATTTTGATTACCTCGCCGCCTTGAGTAATAAGAAAGGTGCCTTACCTCACAAACAGCACTGTTCTTTGTTGGAATAAAGTTATTTCGGCCAATGTTGTACAGTCACTGCTTCTTGTGTAAGCCATCCCTTGTGCTTTCACATGGTTTAGCCAGAAGTTTCTTTCGGGGAGTTCACGTTGCAGCTCGGCTTCCTCCTTATAAAATTTGTCAGGGTATGAAATACATGAATAATAACTGCGTTGCCATTGCCAAAAATGCTGCAAACAAATTCTTAAATGCTGTGCATTGTAAAGACAAGTAAAATATGTATTTATTCATAAAAGAATGTATTCGTAAGTCCCAAAAATTGTGCTCGAAATAACTGATATCAATGCTTCCGTGTTCTTTCTTTTTGTCTATTTAATAAGTAAAGCAAATATAACACAAACTTTAGAACTGTATCAGTTCGAAACCAGCAAAGCATGTGCATGCCACCGATATGAAAAATGTAAAGGCCATGAAATGAACAAGTTGAGGACAAATATTTTAATGAAACATTGTCATTCAAGAACCTTGTTTACATTTTCATACATATGCAACCGCCATGGAAGTCTAAATGACGCTGTCCTTGGTTCCAATGTATTGCGCAGTAGCAGCTGTCACCGCGGTCTTGTATTGTAATTGCACCGAAATTATAGTCACAACCGAGAGCACACATAAAAAGCAGTTCTGCAAAAATATACGAGGGTGAGTCAAATGAAAGTGAGCAAATGCAAATATATGACAAACGAGGTGCTTTATTTAAAAGTGTTCTCCATGAGCATTTATACGTTTGTCCCACTAACTAACGAGTCGCGTGATTCCCGTCTCATAAAACTCCTTGGGTTGCTGCTCCAAAAAGTCTTTAACTGACTCTTTCACGTCATCATCCGACACGAATCTAGTTCCTTTGAACAGTTTTTTTTTTTTCAATTGCCACAAAATGTGGAAGTCGCAAGGCGACGGGTCTGGGCTGTATGGCCAATGTTGCAGCATTTCCCACTTGAAATTTGCCAATTTTGTGTTAACCACATCAACGACGTGGGGGCAGGCATTATCGTGGAGCAAGATGATGCCATTCGTCAATTTTCCACGTCATTTGTTCATGACTGCGACACGCAACCGATCCAGCTTTTCACAATACCGGAAACGATTGATACTCTCTCTGGGTTTAGCAAATTCGATTAGTAATGGCCCCCGACGATCGAAAAATGAAAAACGTCAACAGTGCCTTTCCGGCAGAAATGACGGCCTTTGCTTTCTTTGGGGGTGGTGAATTCAAATGTTTCCACTGTAAACTTTGCCGTCGTGTTTCAGGCTCTTAGTAGTGGCACCATGATTCGTCCCCGGTCACAATTTCAGGCAAGAAATCGTCACCTTCATTGTGATACCGGATCAGACGAGTCAAGGCAGCGCCGAACCTCTCCGTGTTCTGGCGGTGGTTCAATATCTTGGCCATCCATTGCGCACACAAGTGCCGATAACCGAGATGTTCATGAATTATGGTTTGAATCGAACCGTGACTGATGTTCACATGCTCTGGCAATTCATCGATGCTTATCCTCCGTTCTTGTCTAATCATTTGACTTAAAAATTGTAATAGCGCAAACACATGCATTCACAAAGTAACAAGGATGAGAGACAAGCGCTGTCTAATCAGCTCATTAACCTTTGCAATTGTGTTTCGCATGATTGCACGGTGGCTTTGGCCCGGTCATGGATCGTCTTTGCGACTTTCACATCCTTCTTTGAACAGTTTGCTCCAACACTTCACAGTGGCCAATGAAATGCAAAGTTCAGCGTACACGGCAGCCATACGGCAACTAATTTCTTTTTGGGAAACACCTTCAGCTGTCGAAAACCTAAAGACACCACACTGTTCAACTTTTGAAGGATCCATTATGTCAAGCAACCATGTTCAACCCAGTGTATGAGAGCATTAAAGTAAGCAAGTATTTTATTTACAGTAAGCAATATACAAAGCTCACTGCAGAGGCAGGGGCTAAAGGCAATCAAGCCTGACAAAGGTCCCTGTCCCTCCGCAGTTCGTGGCAGCTCACACGCTTAGAGTTGAACAGAGTAAAAAAAAAAAGGATTGCAGTACATCAGTTTCAGGAAAATGGACAACTAGCAACTTGCGAGAGTACACATAACAAATCACATATTTACATAACATCTTTAAATAATTGTACAGAAGAGGTCGCGCACGCCAAAATGTACAGCTACAGAAAATAACTTCCAAGAAATTGGAAACTTAGAATGCATGAGGATGCAATGAAATTACATTTTACATGGAAACACTCAGAATACTAATTTGTGAATGATTTAAGCTTTGGGCGAGCCATAAAAATCCACAAGTTAATGTTGATACTGCATACATGCGGTAATTAATAAGCTGTTTGCTTGCTTTTTAAATGCAGCACTACTAGCTTTAATGTTCAATCTATCTGCAAGGATATTCAAAACATGATGTGTCTGGTACGCAGCACTTTGTTTTTCATAATTAGTTCTTACTTCAGGTGCTCGTATCCTTTGTTCTCGTAAACAGTAGTATGGTTTTTCGATGTGGCTTTGTTCATATAATTTATTTTGTTGAATTACTTGGAGCAATTTAACATACAACTGGTCAACCCTGAGCATGGAATGTTTTATGAACAGTGGAGCAATTGGCAGGTCTTGTAATTTCCCCTGTACTTTTCGAAACAGCGCAATATTTTCTTCTGCATAGTAATAAGTCTATGGTAACTTCTTTGCGATGTTCTCCAGACTAATATCCCATAAGTTACCTTAGAATGAAAGGGTGCATAGTACATATTTATTTTTAACCTTAATGGGATTAAGTGTACTGTTTTGCGAAAACAACCAACTATTCGCGCTAATGTGGTAATCAGGTGATTTACATGTTGCGTACACCAGGATAGCATATCGTACTGCTGCCGAGTTATAGCGGCGCCTGCCTATCGAAGCTCGACCGACGATACTTATTGGGTAGCCTGGCGTTGTCGGAGGGCTGCAGGCATCCGGTAGACCATGGCGACCAAGCAAGGGCAAGACGATTTCTAGTGCGAAACTTGCACGGTTTATTCAAAAGTTGGTGAAAGAAAATGAGAAGAGAATGAAGTGTTCAAAAGTACATTTCGGAGCCCCTGTTAGAATCTGAGTGCTGACGCCCGTTGTTGCAAATGGGTCGCAAGCCCCAAGGGTAGCGTTGGCCTGGCGGCCTGGGGCACAACTGGAAGCATCCGAAGGTCCCGGCAAAGCATGAGTCGACTGGTAACAGAACAACTTGTTTATTCTAACATCGCAAAAGAGCGGGCGGTCAGGTCGACCGAAGTGGAGAGACGGGAGAGCACGTAACTCAACGGAAGAAATCGGAGCCTCTCTCTTGGCGTCCGGGGGCAGCTGCTCTTATACTTTCGCAGTTGAGGGCAAGAAGGAAGGCCTCGTGGCGAGGCCACGTGACGGCGGGCACGGACACGCTGAGAGACATGTTGAGACGAGTGTAGTGACGCATCCGCCAACCCGGCGCCTGTCAGACCTCCTCGCTTCACACTTGGGGAGCTCCTCTCCCCGGCTGCCGCGCTTTGACAAGCGTGGGCACACACACACACACGCACACACGAAGACACGTGGCACTGAAACACGCCTGGACGCGCTTGGCGGGGAGGCTTTGCGGGAGCTCCGAACGGGCCAAAATGTCCGCCGCTTTGAACGAAGCCCCGGCGCCCGTTGCATCCGCGCCGGCTATACCGCGCGTCGTAGGCGAAACGTAACAGACCGCCCCGCCGGGGGAAGGAGATCCCGATGGTCAGGGGACTGCATCCGCTGTCCGGAGGGATGTCGCTTGATGATGCTCATAACCGAAGTCGGTCGTCCTTCGGCGTTTCTTGAGCGCAGCGCACAGAGAAGGCCTCGTTCTCTCGTTCAGGTTCACACAGGACACTGCAAAGTGACTTCGGGAGAGTTGACATTTTTGTTCTCGTTCCCGGCAAGCGTTAGAACTACGCCGAAACTCAACCGCTCAGTCAGCAAGCACGGTACAACCCTCACTAAGCCCTGCCAGGCTCTTTCCCCTTTTATACTACTGCCTAGTTCCTTACAGTAGTTTAGCAGCACTCAGAACGCGTCCACAAATCGGAAAATTGCACTAGAAAGCACGTCATCACTTTGAAACACTACACAAAAGCAATATGTTAAAAATCCTGCCTCAGGAAGAAAAACATCAGTAACAAATAACTTTGAGGCTGATTCTTACGTTAGGGGCTTCGACTTAAGCCATCGGCGTTACCGTTGAGACTCCCCTTTTTGTAACGCACCTCAAAGGAATGTTGTTGCAAAGCGAGGCTCCAGCGCAGGAGGCGGCCATTTGTGGAAGAGATGGTCTGCAGCCATTGGAGAGGGCAGTGATCCGTCTCGAAGCATGCGAAGCGGAGAACGCAGCGAGCGACCGTACACTAGCTCAGCTGGCGAAAACCCCGTAGCCGCATGCGGCGCGGTCTTTAATGCCAACATCACCCCAGGCAGACACAGCTCCCAGTCAGTTTGATGTTCAAAACACAATGCTCTCAACACGCGCTTCATGACGGAGTGGAGCTTCTCAACGGAATTCGACTGGGGGTGGTGCACTGAGCTGTGTAACAGCTTTACCCCGCACCTTTCGAGAAAGGCTGTCGTCAAAGCGCTAGTAAACACTGTGCCCAGATCTGATTGGATTTCCGCAGGAAAACCAACTCGCGCAAATATGGACAGTAGTGCATTGACTATCTCAACCGAGCTGAGTTCTTTAAGCGGCACTGCTTCAGGGAACTTTGTCGCTGGGCAGATCACAGTCAAAATGTGTCTGTACCCCGTGGTTGTTACCGGCAGAGGTCCCACTGTATCAATAACGAGCCGTCTAAAAGGCTCCGTAATGATAGGTACCAACTTCAACGGCGCCCTCGATTTGTCCCCTGGTTTGCCCACCCGCTGACAGGTGTCACATGTCTTCACAAAGTGGTCTGCGTCCCGAAAACACCCTGGCCAATAGTACTCTTGCAAGAGACGGTCCTTAGTTTTCTTAACTCCTAGGTGTCCGGACCACGAACCCCCATGCGACAAGCGCAACAGATCCTGACGATAGCATTGAGGCACGATCAGCTGATCGAACTCCACTCCCCTGCGGTCTAGATACTTCCGGTACAGGACCCCACCTCTTTCCACAAAGCGAGCATTTTTCTTGGCGATACCTTCCTTGACAATGCAGCGTATGTTTTCTAGGCTGCCATCCTTCTTTTGCTCGGCTATCAAAGCCGACCGGCTGACTTTTAGCAACCTATTAAGTCCGTCTGACGTAGGCGCGATGAGCAAATCTGCAGATAGCTCTTCTAACTTTCCCGCATCGGGAATTTCCTCTCCAGTATCTGGTGCCTTTAACGCTACAGGCTCAATTTTATTCAGTTCGGGCGTGCTCTGAATATCAGCTTGCTGCGCCTCTGACCCTTTCTCATTGTTCAACAACGTCGGTCCCGCAACTACCGCCTTTGCAGCGAGCTCCCGAACCTTCGATCTGGTTAAGGCCTGAACGCTAGCCTCACCAAACAAAAGCCCCTTCTCGCGCAGGAGGTGATCGGACCTGTTCGAAAATAGGTACGGGTACTGGGGGGGGGGCAGCATAGATGACACTGCCGCCTCCGTCTCAAGTGCACCGAAAGGTCCTTGAATAAGCACTTTTGCTACGGGCAGACACACGCTATGAGCTTCCACGGCTTGCTTGATCCATGCACACTCGCCCGTGAACATATCGGGTTCTACGTAGGAGGGGTGAACTACATCCATTGTAGCTGCGGAATCGCGAAGCACTCGGCACTCTTTCCCGTTCACGAGGAGGTCTCGCATGTAAGGCTCGAGAAGCTTCATGTTCTCGTCAGTGCTGCATAATGACAGAAACGCGACTTTTGTTTTTGTTTCTGGACATTGCGCCGAAAAGTGACCCGGCTTCTGGCACGTATAACAAACGCGCGCTTGCCTCGTCTCGAACCGCTTTCTGCGTTCGGCTTCGGCTGCCGCCGTCTCCTTACGTTCGGTCGGACTGCTTTCACTCGCATCCGCACTACGTGTGTCCCCCTTTGCTCTCATGGGCGTGAACTTCGGCCTGTCAAACTTGGAGCCAAATTCACCCTTTTGACCGTCCTTAGCTCCACGAGCCCGACGCGTCACAAACTCTTCGGCTAGCTCAGCGGCTCTAGCCACCGTACTAACGTCTGGCCTATCCAAGACCCAGTACCGCACGTTCTCAGGTAACCGACTATAAAACTGTTCCAGCCCGAAACACTGCAGAACTTTCTCGTGGTCACCAAACGCTTTCTCTTCTTTGAGCCACTCCTGCATGTTTGACATAAGCCTGTAGGCAAACTCTGTATATGACTCACTTCTGCCTTTCTCATTTTCCCGAAACTTCCGACGGAACGCCTCCGCTGACAGCCTGTACTTTTTTAGCAGACTCGATTTCACTTGGTCGAAATCCTCTGCCTCCTCTCTCTTCAAGCGAGCGACTACGTCGGCCGCCTCGCCGGGTAACAAAGTGAGCAAGCGCTGTGGCCACGTTTCCCGAGAGAACCCCTGGTTCTCGCACGTTCGCTCAAAGTTAACCAGGAACAAACCAATGTCCTCTCCAAGCTTAAACGGCCGCATCAGGTCAGTCATTCTGAACGATACTCGTTCTCCTGCACCGTGTGCCTGACTTCCATTACGAGCGCGTTCCATCTCTACCTCGAGACGCTTCATTTCCAAAGCGTGTTCGCGCTCTTCTTTTTCTTTCTGCTCTTTAAGTTCGCGCTCCTGTTTCTCTTTTTGCTCTTTAAGTTCGAGCTCATGTATTTTTGCCGTCTCCCTCTCCTCAATAGTCTCAAGGCATTCCGACAGCTCGTCATCCTCAGCTTCTAACTCAAGAATAGCCCTTAGCAGTTCTGGTTTTCTGAGTTTGTCTGAGACATCCAGACCCAACTCTCTTGCAAGCTCCAGCAATTTCGGTTTGCGCAACGACTTCAAATCCATGGCTGCTCTGAATGCTGCTTTCTCTACTGCCTACTATTGTCTTGCCGCAAACTAACCCGGCAGCAACGACAACCACAATTACCAGTTCTGTTTCTGACACTAACAAAAGCCTGGCAAAACTCAGAAGAAGAAAGTCCCGCACTCACCAAACCTCGCAGCCAAGAATTCAGCGCAGTCGTTCCGCTGCAGGCAACCAGTCATCACACAGGGCTCGTTGCACTGCTCCCGGATGGTCGTTGTGCTAGCATACAGTCAACTGCATATCTTCGCTGCTAGCCTCCGTTGTCGCGATCTCACCGCTGGCAACCAGCTGTTGTAATCGCACCGCTGGCACGAGTTGTTGCAATCTCAGTGCTGACACCCGTTGTTGCAAATGGGTCGCAAGCCCCAAGGGTAGCGTTGGCCTGGCGGCCTGGGGCACAACTGGAAGCATCCGAAGGTCCCGGCAAAGCATGAGTCGACTGGTAACAGAACAACTTGTTTATTCTAACATCGCAAAAGAGCGGGCGGTCAGGTCGACCGAAGTGGAGAGACGGGAGAGCACGTAACTCAACGGAAGAAATCGGAGCCTCTCTCTTGGCGTCCGGGGGCAGCTGCTCTTATACTTTCGCAGTTGAGGGCAAGAAGGAAGGCCTCGGGACGAGGCCACGTGACGGCGGGCACGGACACGCTGAGAGACATGTTGAGACGAGTGTAGTGACGCATCCGCCAACCCGGCGCCTGTCAGACCTCCTCGCTTCACACTTGGGGAGCTCCTCTCCCCGGCTGCCGCGCTTTGACAAGCGTGGGCACACACACACACACGCACACACGAAGACACGTGGCACTGAAACACGCCTGGACGCGCTTGGCGGGGAGGCTTTGCGGGAGCTCCGAACGGGCCAAAATGTCCGCCGCTTTGAACGAAGCCCCGGCGTCCGTTGCATCCGCGCCGGCTATACCGCGCGTCGTAGGCGAAACGTAACACCCCTTAAATAGGCTCTCTACAGTCGTGGGAGGGGTCTTGCTTCCGTCGACGTCACGTGACCGGCACTGAAAGTCTGCTGCAAGGAGGGGGCCGTCCCGCCTCCTGGAATTGTAGACGCTTGTCCGTCTCCCTTGCGCGTTGCTGGTTCGTGGAAGTTCTCGTTTTGGCCGTTCCAGGAATGGGTCCCTCTAAAGTCGCAAACACACACACAGAAGAGGCCTGTACACTGCGGGGCTTCCGCCAGACCACCAGACACTCGAAATGGTCATGGCGAATTAGGAAGTCACACTTCATTTCGACGAGGCCTAGTGGAAGAAAGTTGGGTGAGAGAAAGTTCTTTCTGCATGAGGTGCGGGACGCCAACCATAGCAGGCGAAGTCACGCTTCATTTCGACGAGGCAGGGTGAGAGAAGATCGGTTGAGATTCCTTTCTGCAAGTGGTGCCAGACGCCAACCCTAGCAATGTGTGTTCCAGTTTAATTCCTCCTGAAACCACACACCAAGAAATTTTTGTTCCCTAACGTGTGTAATACAACTTCCTTCAAATGTGACACTTATTTTACTTATAGGCTTGTTTATAGGTCGGAATATCGTATAGGTTGTTTTTTTTTTGGCATTTAAGTGTAGCTTATTTTGCCTTAACCATTTTGAAAGATGCTTTAAATAGTTATTTACACTGACTTCAAGTGATATTAAATTGTCTGATGAAAAGAAAACGTTTGTATCATCAGCGTACATAATAAGTTCAGGGGAATCAGGAATTTCTACAATATCATTTATATAAGCAAGGAACAATAGTGGCCCCAATATGGACCCTTGGGCCATATTAAAGAGAATTTATCCTCACACCTGTGTGTCACTCTTGTAAACGAGAGGTGCCTGTATGCTACGCGCATGCCTCGCAGATAATGAACCGAACCATTATTGCGCGGGGTGGGTTGGCTCACTTTCATTTGACTCGCCCTCGTGCGTGAGAAATGCAAAGATACCGCTTGGGGCAAAAGAGTGTCACTGGAAACAAAGTTCACTGCACGTATACACAAAACACCGCAACGAGGTATTTAAATATACGTATAACTCTCCCATAAATCTACGTATCTAAAAAAAATTAACTGTCTATAATACGTCAAACAAGCAAATAAACATGTTGCGCAATCACAGATCACCGAATCCTAAGCCCCCCTGGCCCTCCACTCTCCCTGACGTGTCGCGTGCACGGTGTGGTCGCGTGTGACGGAAGGCGGCGCGCTTCCTCCCCGCCTTACTGCCTTGCGCGCACAAGACTGAGCCACCATCGTCGGCTCACCCATGCCAACCCCCCCCCCCTCTCTCACTACGCTTTCACTCGCACATACAGCATGTGGCGCACGGTCACGATGTTATCGCATAGGGCTTTATACGAAACATGAGGGCGACGGCGACGGCAGAAACGCGCCTAGAGTGTCCATATAATTGCTATCGCAATAATATAATAAGAGTATCCGGCAACTGAAACTTCCCTTGGCCCATTGCTTTCCGCAAAAGGAGGAGTAACGAAATCGAACCTTCACCATGGAACGATTCGCTGCGCCACAACAATGTCTTCTTTTCTTTTGTGGGGCGGGGGCACCGAAATGGAAAAAAAGGAACCCAAAGGAAAGCATGTTGGCCACAATCGAACGCCTACTTTGGGCACCTAATATGGCTACCGAAGGAATATCAAAGAATACGTGATACGCTTGGTACACAGAGAAGCATGCGCATGCTGCTCGGTATCCTGCACCGGCGATACAAGCCTTTCCGGAGAGGTTGCGCTCAAGCGAACGCATTGCAATCCGTCGAGTCCCGACAGTGATGCTGGCGAGCGACAATGCATCGTTTCTTTTTCTCGTCTGCTAGCCAGAAAGCGCCCAAAACTCTGCCAAGCGAAAATCCACTCGACCAGACAAAATAGAACGCGCACCAAAGTGCGCCGCGCGGTGGTCGGGACTACACGAGAAGAAGGATCTGGCTGGCTCTGGCAGCCCGCGGGTAGCGGGAACAAGAAAATTGAAGCGGCTCACTGTGTCCTCGCGAATAAAAGTCGAAGTAGAAAAATGAATAAGAACGTATACCTTTGCTGGCTTTAGTGTCTTGACATGGATGCTTTGGCGCGGGTGGCAAAAATGTTGATATTCTTTTCTATGACAGGACAGCAGAAATGAACCACCACAACGCTTCGCCTCATCGGACCTCGCTGCGTGCGTTGTCAACTTGTCTGATAGTGTGTTGATTTGGCTTGTGTCTTTGTATGGTCCGATGTACGAGTTTAGAAAAATCAGTGCACCTTTGGCATCAAATGTTTATAACCACATTAAACCCACAAAGTTCTGAAATTCAAAATCTAAAGCACGAGTTTGGAAATGTCAGTGCACTTTTCGCATCAAAAGTTTGAGAACTGTATACCCATAAAGTTTTGGAATTGAAATCCATGCGATCCCTAGATTCCGCGAGATGCCGCGATGAGACCGCTTGCCAGTGAATGTGCTCGCATGGGGCTCCGTGCGTCATGTGATTCCCGGTGCATGGGCGTTGCCGCGAAATCCAGTCCGAGTTCGCAATGTTCGCGCTGAAATGTCTTTTCGAGCGTGAAAAAGAAATTGTAGACAGAATCGAGAATTAATTCCGGCGCCGAGGGTTGTTTTGGTCGGCGGTGCATAACAGCACGAAAAAATTTGTGCAAACACACAATGCAACAAATTCCCGATTCCTAGAACTATCAAAATAAACACACAACATTTGAAGTCTGGCGAATCAAAAGGAAAAAAACCACGCGCTCACTTACGATTGCAGCACCCTGCCATCTGGTTCATTGGTCCGCTGTTCCCGGATCCTCAGGACTCCCTGGGTCGAAGGCTCGCTCTTCTTCGCTACTCCCAGTTCCTCGGGACTCCTTTTTGGACGAAGGCTCTTTCGCTGTTTCGGGTTCCTCAGGATTTCCCTCGACGAAGTTTGATCCGTAGCGCTGCCACCAGTTGTTGCATTCGGAGGCGATCCCACCGCTGGCAACCAGTTGTAAGAGTTGAGGAGGACGTCGGGATGAAAAACTTGGAGGTTTATTTACATTATTTACAGTGAGACGACCAAGAAATTAACATTTATAGAAGTCATTACGGGCCGGCAGCAACTCGGACGCTGCGGCCCGTGGCAAGAAGCTCGAAAGAGATGAATCAGACTGCTCCCGGTCTCTGGCTTTTAAGCCCTTCGGTGCCTCGAAGACACGTCACGTTCGGCCAATGGGCTAGCCCGCTCAGGTGACGCCATTTTCGGCCAATCGGCGAGCCCGCTCAGGTGTCGTCATTTTCGGCCAATGGTAGGCGCCCGTGCGAGTGTGTCACACCCGGCGGAGAGTGTCGCTCCTTGGAGTGCTTACTTCTCTCTGCGGTCTTGCCTTCCCGGTCTGCAACTACCGTGACAAAGGCGGACGGGGGGGATTGCTGCCAGGGCGTCACGGTGCATTACACCCGTCTTGCCTCTTGGACCCACGTTACCTGGAACAGTGCCAGGCTCTCGCTTCACTTTCGGGAAGAATCAAGCAGTGAATAGCTCCAGAAGCGGCGTACGAGGTGGGGGCCGCCAACTTGCTTGCACGTGCCGCGCCTCGGCAATGTGGTACGTGCTTCTGCGCTCCCTAATTAGCTGTGGCGCGATTCGATGTGGTCTGGTGAACTCGAAGGAGGCTCAGGAAAAGACCCGTATCTAACACCGCGGTCATCGAGTTACTCAATCCCCATGTAGGGGCCTTGTAAGGTATTTTACAAATAAAAAAAAATGATGTGTTCATGTTTGCCTGTGCGCGCCCACACCATGCTTGCTAATTCAGTTAGTAAGCGAATGTTTCCAAGTTTATAAGACCAATAAAATCCGTACTTCGCATATGGCTGTCGACTAATGGGAGCGAGGCATATGCTCGCACGCGACTCGCACTTTTACATTTTCCATTGTCGTGCTGTCGCTACAGGTGGACGAAAGTACGGTTAATGCATGCACCGGATCTTGCACTCTAGAGCTCTGTCAACTTGAACAGAGGTCGTCCCTGCGATGATAGCCGAATACCAGCTGGTTTTTTCGCAACTGACATTTACCGGTCCTTCCTTCGCTTCATTTCCGCTTTCGTTGGCGCTAACATCAAGGGTGGAATTATCGTCCTTTGAAGCTGCTTGATTCTGAGTTAGCCAACTGTACCTTCAAGGTGTCCTCATAGTGCCCTGGCTTTCTGAGAACAATGGCAATCTGAAGCCACCATATTCCGGCATTCCTATGTATACAAGAGTGCCGCAGCGCCCGTTTTCTCTTTAAGTAATATTATGAGAAACTCTATGCTTCGCAGAAGGCAGGTGTAAAGAAGAAAAAAAAATTCTGGTTCTCTGAAAAAAACATATCCTTTAATGATTGATTCTGTAGTTTCGTTGGGAACATTTTGATGCCGATTAACGAAAGCTTTTATTACGTTGTCCAAAAGAAAAACACCAACAACGAAGGGTTCGTACCGAACATTCTACTCAAGGAGGAAATGCAAACGTTATTCGTACGCACACTCTGGGAAAAAAGTGGAATCTCCTCAGCTGCAATTCCTTCCAGCTAAGCAGCTGTTGAGTTCGACACGTGCTTCAAGACCTGTCTTTTGAAAGTTCACTTCCGCATTGTGATGATGTCGGTCGCCTTCTAGCACGGAGGAAGGAAACTAAGGAGAGGCCCTGACGTCACTCTTTGTGAAGCAAAAGTGAAGCCGGAATTTGGCGTTGCTCATGGCGATGCTCCGCCTTTTGGGCAACCCTCCTCTCTTGTTTACATCTTTCGCGAAACCACGCCGCGCTGCGCGTGGTGTCGCGCGCGGAGCGCGCGCGCTCGCGCAACATCTGGCAGAGCACGGTGCAGGTAACACAGCGCAACAAGACACGGTGACTAACGCAAACCCGCCCACTCAGCGCCTTTGCCACGGCCCGAAACCTACCAGAGCAACACGTGTGAGCGCTCAAAACGATAACAACGCCGTCATTGTGGCCCAAAAGGCGTGGCCATACAACAAAAAAAAAAAGCAGCAAAAAAATGAGAACCTACTACGTCATTTCCGCCACACTTTTCTCCTAGCGCGCGGAGGGTAAAGCCCCTCAATCTCCCAAAGTAGCGCCATTCGCTTCCCTCCTCCTCCGCTCGGCGCGGCCTCGACGGTGGCGCCGCCGGTGGTGGGCCTGCCGTAGCAGACGACGACTAACACGCTACGGGAGGAAATCAGCAGAAAAGTTCGTTCGAGCCCTGCGGAGCAGTTTTTTCAATCGAGATCTTTCTTCGTCCGTCGGTAACTGGCCTTTAGAATTTAGTGTTCGAATTGCGGAAGAAATAGAGAAAACGACCATTATTCAAGGCGTATTTAAGGCGTAAAGCACGCGACTTTGAGAGTTCGTGTTGCTGAAACACGACGCAAGCACGCGGTGTACTCAAACACGCGCGTAATTACCAAAGTTTCAGGTGTTGACAGCGTGAAAGTATGTGTACGTGGTTTCGTAGGTTCGTTCACGTACCTGCAGGACACTTTTGTTCGGTCGGCGCGTGAGAGATTCCGGCTGTGTGCGGTCAGCAGTGCCTGGCAACAGGGCCGCTTTTTCATTGCGGACTGCTTTGGTAATCGTGACGATATATTGTTTTTTTTTTACAAGTACTGCTCCAGGAGGGCACATGTAATGGCTAACGGAGGACTCCGAAGAGCACGTAACATTACACTAATGCAGGCGTCGCAGGGAGAGTTCGCATACAAAATTGGCTGTCCACGATCTTATACCCCCTTGGCATGCACAGGCTTCGGCGAGCCCCATCCAGCCCTGGTTCTAGCTTTGGTGTTCCCGTTGCCGCTTTGGTGCCCTGGAGGCGCCGTCAATAATACGAAATAATGACAAGTTGTTACAACTAGTAAATCAAATTTATTGAAGAAATACACTCGCGCCGAGGCGCCAACTTCTAAAGCAGCGCTAGCGCGCGAGTATTATGAAACGCCAACGAGGAATTTACCGGCCCACGTACGACTCTGTAACGATCAAAGTGCACGTTAAACATCCCCAGGCGAGCTAGATAAAGTTATCCGGAGCCATCCACTACGACCTCCATCCTAGCTTTAGTCGCTTCGGAACGTTAAAAACGTTAATCACCACAAACCAAATCAATACATGCGGGCGTACATTCGAAGCTGAAAGACTGCATCGTAAGTCATAGTGAGCCTTGCAAAAGCGTCCAGAATGTGCTAACTTCTGGTGGAGCTCAAAACACACCCTGAATAATGTCGCTTTTATGTCACAGGCCAGCTGCAGATGCGTGTATTCTACCGCAAGACGAAACTACATGAAACAAAGAGAGCACATTCGAAAAAAAAAAAAGTCAGACAACGCGCACTTTTTCGAAGCGGAAGGCGTGAACTAGGCTCAAAATAAGAGGTTCTGAGTAGCCATGGCCCTTACTTCACTAAGCCGTGCGTTCTTTGCCACTTCCTCGAAGTCAGCCCACCCGATCCTGCGAATCCACACTTCTTTTTGCGTTGCGCCCGCCGGACGGCAAAGCAAAAAGCTTTTTGCCCTCGCTGTGTCTGTTGCGGCAACAGAACGCGCAGCAGCATGGCATCGCAATTCAGTTCTCGGCCCTGCACATTCTATTGCGCTAACGCACTCCGTCAGTCCGCCTGCCGTACTTTCGTCGCGCAGGCCCAACAATGGAGGTCGGCGCGGGCTGGAAACAAAAAATACACAAAAGCGCGGCGCCTGCTCCGCGCAGGAAAGAAAAAAATGTACAAAAGCGCGGCGCCTGCTTCCACGTGACATAGATTGGCCAATGGGGGAGCGGAGGAGACTGGGGCGACAGGAGATGTGGAGGAGGACGCGCCAGGGTGAGAGGGGTGTTGGAAAGATCTAAGAATGGCGCTACTTTTGAAAAATTGAGGGGCTTTAGCGGAGGGGGTAGGGCCTCTCCTTAGTTTCCTTCCTCCGTGCCTTCTAGCATGATGGTTAGTGTCCGGCTGCAGCCAAAGCTACTTGTCACGTTAAAGCGAAAGGGCTGAAACTTCTTGCCAGGCATTTCTAGAGTCTAGCGTTCGAAAATGGACCCATGGCCCATGGTGGCTACAGCGTGTGCCAACTATCAAAACAACAAAATGGTGGCACGGCCGGGTCACTTGATCTGGCTGTCTTTGACAACGTTTTTAGATTAGTAATCTAAAAACGTTGGTCTTGAAGGAGGAGCCGAAATTACTTCTTTATATCCATTATTGCCAGGGCGAGCTCCACCACTGGAAAAGCTGGCGCCACCGTCGGCGTGACGTGGCATGAGGGATCACGTGGACACAGCGGCCGCGTCGGCTGCT
Source organism: Dermacentor andersoni (assembly GCF_023375885.2). Classification (NCBI taxonomy): domain Eukaryota; kingdom Metazoa; phylum Arthropoda; class Arachnida; order Ixodida; family Ixodidae; genus Dermacentor; species Dermacentor andersoni. Next base: position 109,182,431 of record NC_092822.1, on the reverse strand, counting down.
TGTGAAGCGCCGAAGCGAGCTGAAAATGAAAGTTTAAGTCCCACCTGCGCCGCGGTTCTGATTAAATGGTGAGGCTTTACCGCCTTGGGTGTCTGCTTGACAACATGTTAAAGTACTATAATAGGTAGTGGCTGCCTTTGGAAGCGTGCAGCATGGTAGGCTACTGGTCATGTAGTGCCGCAGTGCCGGACGTACGCAATGGAGCCCGGTGTCAGCCTTATTCACACGTAGCCGCAGGGCAAGGAGCTGCGTGAAGCTTGGCTGGCGAAACTTAGAACCGGCAGACAGCCATCGGCTACAACTTCGGTATGTAGCAAGCACAAACGCGAGAAAGATTTCTGCTACGGCGCCGGGACTGCTATGTTCTACGAGTAGTAGAAAACGCGCACTGAGACGCTCGCCCGCGCCCGCTACCCGGCTAATGTCATGACGCTTTATTAGGTCTATGAACTTGTTGATACTAGATTCTGGCGAGTGCGCTGGAATGGAAAGGGAGCGGTAAGAAGCGCATTAAAAAAAGGCATGGCATATGGTAATGTTTGTGTTATGAATTAATGCCCTGGATTACGAAAAAAAAAAAAAAGCAGAGGGAAATCGCACGCTGAGAAGACAGATAAAGATACAGTGCGACGCAACTTGAAATAATAATATTGAAATGTCAAAGAATTTAGAAGACAAAAAAAAAAAATTGAATCGTCGCGACGGCACACCACAGTCGCCGGAAGCGTCGAAGTCTCTATAACGAAATTATTTTTGAACAGTTCTGATAGCGTCCAGACAACAATGGTTGCTAGTGTGCTGTCAAATGCTCATATGCTGCGGCCTAAAGCTCACGGCACGGTGCGAAAACGCGCTTACAGCGAAAGCAAAAGATTGTGCGCGGACATGCATGCAGACGCGCAGTCGGTCGCTGCGAACCCGTGCGATCGCTGCATTGAGGCTTCATTCTATTACGCTCCATTTAGTTATACAAACACTATAAGAACGTATTTCACATAGTTTGCTCTCAGCGTTTACCTACCTTTCACGCAAGAAGCCGGTTCGGGAGACTCCATCGCGGCGACCGCGCGCAGTGGCGCTCACTGTACGTATACGGTAAAGAGATAGCGTCTGTAAACGATTCTGTTCTTTCAGTTTGCCCAAGACTATTATATCGGGAGTCAAAAACTTCCTTAGTTTTGAGAGACCTACATAAATGTCCAGGAGAGCTACCGCGTGGCGTTTTTATTGAGCGCCGTAAGCGAAACCTATGAGCAGCGCGCTGCGTGATCCCTCATATACGCAAGGGAGGCGCTTCCGACAGATGGCGACTCCGTAACTCCTCGTCCCCAGTATGCGCAATAAGGTGCACCATTAACATAGAAATAAGAATAAGGCTTTGCGGCCTGCCGAAGCGCAACACGGTCACGCATGTGATGAAATTTGAGTAATAACCCAAAAGAATCTTTGGCATGTACAACACGCGCCTTTTTAGCACCTGACGCGACAGCCTTTAGATTAGATGTATTTGGGATGGTCTTCCGCGTCCGCTTTCCACCTGGGATGTCGCGGTCGAGCGGTACGTTGCACAAAACACAGGGCTCTGCTGTATGAGCGAAGACGTAAGTGAATTTCGCTGCGTCGGATTGTGGCCTCCGAGATTGCACCGGTGGCAGTGCGATCTCGGAGGCTACACTCAGTTGCCCGCCCGCGCGGCGCGTCGCAGGGAGAGGGAGAAGCAGCGCGCCGCGTGATCCCTCATACTACGCAAGGGATGACACAAATCTCTTGCGCGTAGCGACGTGGCGCGGCTCACGTAGGCATATCCTGGGTGGACCGTGGAGATCTCAGAGGACACGCCCAGCTGCGCCAGCCTGCGCGGCGCGCAGTACAAGTGAATACATCTATCTTTCGCACCGCCGCGCAATGAGACACGCGCGAAGTACGATAGCCACTGCGTGTGCGCAGCTACAGTCTACTGTAGCGCATAGTTTCATACAATAATTACTATAATAGTAATTATTGTATGAAACTCTACGCTGTAGCGCAGCAGCGAGGAAGACAACTGTAGCTCAATGGCGTACTCGACGCGCGAGTTTTGAACTGCCTCGGCGAACAAGTGCCGAACCCCGGGGAAAGCGATGCACTCGTCGCGCAACGGTCGGAAATTATTTTGGTTTTGTGGACGAATCTAGTTCGTTATATCCATTGGCAGGACAATTTCACTTCGTTAAAACGAGGTTTTATTACACGGACCTCTGCGGGGGTATTAAGGCAAATTTTATTTACCTCGTTAAATCCGGTTTCCTTATAACGAGGTTTGAGTGAAGTTTTTTAAATAAGCCTGCATTGGTGGCTATGGACACGTGGCATTGCACTACTTAGCGACATACCAAAACATCTGTGGTCATTTTTCAATAGACAGTTTCTACAACATAACCCTGATGTGGAGTTTCTTACTTTGTATGTTCAAAGGGCGCTCCCTGGAACACCAGTTTCCAAGAAACTTAAGGAGCATATTAAGGCAAAGCTTTCTATGCCTCTTCCTTCGACTTTTCCACTGCTGCTGCTGCTGCTTTCTTGCAAGCTGCATTGGAGGGTGGTTGATAATGTGTACCATGTACTTGGCTGGGGCGCAGGAGAGGTGCCCGAGATCTTTCCAACATTAACTCCGTAAGCATTGCCACAGTGCCCTCTGGGGCTCCCTGGCCGTTGACACAATGCATGGCTGCAACTGTGCTCGTGGCCCCTGCAAAAGCATATCAAAAGCTGCAGCGCTTAGCCTTGTACCCACGCGCAACAGCCCAGAGGGGAAATATGATGACAGAAAGAGCAGAAAGACAATGCGTAAAGACAACGCTGTGCTGAAATAGGTGAAAAAAGATTTGCTACTCTTCGCTCGTGGCAGCGTGCATACAGGAGAGGATCGCGGGAGATGAGAAAGGCACCATTAGAAAACGTGCTTTGTATGGGGTCGCTTCAATTTTTAATAATAAAAAATAAATAAATAAATAGTAAACGCTACTCTATAGATATGGCAACAGTTGGGGAGAAAAAGTAAACATCTTAATTCAAGGTATGGTGCGGCATGTTTCTGCTATTTCCGAAAAATAAGCTCGGTACAAGGTTTGTCTATTCAAACAACTGATGCAGGGCGTGCAGGCGCAAAGCTGCATTAAAGCACTGCAGAGTCAGGATGACAATATGCAAGCGACCGTCCAGCAGCCATGATGCGATGCGCCGTGTAGGGAATATACTTCAGAAGGGCCGTCTGTTGGGATAGCTTGTCTAACATTGTAAATTACAAATACAGCGAAAAAAATACATACACAAAAACAAGACATGACAGACATGGACGAGCGCTCATCCGCATCTGCCGTGTCTTCTTTATGTGTATTTTTTGCACTGTATTTGGAATTTACAGTGTGAGGGAATGACAGAGCTAACGTTCTCGCATTCTACGAACAAAGGCACACAATGCCTCGAGCAAAGACAGCAAAGATGTACAGATGCTGTGTACTACGTAGACATTGAAGGTGGTGCATGCAGGGAAACATTTCACATCACATCACCATAACAGGCCGTCAGCATCACCACCAAATATCATCATATATATAAAACAAAGATACTGAAAGCTTTGCTTAATTGATTGCCACAGTGCATGGGATCTTCATATTTTTCAAGAAGCTTTAGGGGCCCTTGAATATCTTTTTCCAAATTTGAAAGTTTCAAAGAGGTGTATGAACCCTGCAATAATCATCGTAACATATAAAACATGTCACCAATTACACGCTGATCACAGTAAAAATTGGGGATTGCATTGTCACCAATCATCTCCAAAGAATCAATTAGCTGCCAATTTTTATTCTTGGAGGCATAGACCTCCCTCCACAATGCTTCTGAATTTGTACATCGATGCGAGGGACAGAAGACTATGCCCTTGACTGGCAGTTTCATGGCCAAAGAGACTTACTTCCAAGCAGACTGGTACCCATTGTTGAGAGAATAAACTTTACACAAAAGAGCCCACGAGTGTAGGTAGCTCTTTCGTTGTGCAGTGGGTGGTCCCCTCAGTCCAGGTGTCCAGCAGCCTTAGCTGCACTTCTCGCTCAGTTGACCAGGTTACGCTGGTTTATTGAGTCGGAGCTGGACAATGCTGCCTTCGATTGCTGTGTGGTGGTGTGCATTATGGGTGTGAGCTCTGGCGTGCTTGCACAAGCCCATACCATGTGGTAAAGTGTTGCGCGTTGACTGCAGTGTGGGCATTTATAGGAACACAGCACTCAGTGTATCGCATGGTAGACTCAAGTGTGGATATGTGTTTCCACCATATTACGGCTTCCTCTCGTGTCAGTGCATTATGAGGTGACGGAGGAGTTCTTTGTGAAAGGTGCCGCTGGATGTACGTGTAGATTAATGGTATCGGCTCGGGGTGGAACTGCTCGGTGTGTCCCCCTCGCGGCTCCCGGTGTGCATGCGCTCTGGCGTAGATGCATGCCTGCCGATTGCTGCCTAAAGACTCGTGCTCCAGAGTCCACACAATTTTCATGTATAATGTGAGCTGGTGTGCTCGACTCTGAATGCGATGTGCGGCCCAGGAAAAATGTCTGCACATGTCCAAGAGTCCGTCAGAACTATGACGCACTCTGCCCCCTCATGGACGTCAGACTCTGGAGTTTTGCAAGACGCGTAGCGCCACCTGCCGGTGCGAAGAGGCAGTAATTGAGTAGTGCGAAGCTAGACTCCCTTGCTAAGTTGCCTATGCAGCTAGCGACTGCGAAACAACGATTTAACTAGATTTTGGTTCATATTGTGAGTGTTTTGCGCATTTAATACCCTTACAGAGAGCTATGAAATTCTAGCTAGTCGGACGCGCCACCGAACAGCCATAAAGCGCTTGCTAGCTCACTTTTCAGACTGATGGCGTAAACGACGGCAACCGCGATAGCTCCGCGCGCTACGAAGAAACGCCGCAATCGACGCTACTGTTGTGTTGTAAATTGCCATGAACGTGAAGGACGGATTAACAACGCTCAGTTTTACCGATTTCCATCGCAATCGTATGAAGGGGAAAGGCGAGAGCGCTGGATACGGGCTGTTCAACCTGTTGGGCAATCGAATTCCTTGCATTCGATCCCCACAACACAGCGGCTCCTATGAGAAAGTGCGACAATTTTGTTCTTCTGTAATTGTGTTGCTTAGCCCTGACGGAGGACCGTGGTAACCAAGCGAAAACTCAAGAATTTGCAGCCGCCACTTCGTTGGTAACCGAAAAAACAACGTTGCGAACCATCCTTCTTATGTGCCACGGATATCTCCACCTTTTTACAGATGTCCGCCTCCGCTTGGCTCAACAAGTGGAACGGAGATTTGGCAGGTCAGCTTAACCAAACATTTTGGTTCGTTTATGAATTCAAAATTTTGTTCTAGAGCATCGTTGTATCGCGAGCTCATTTCTACTTTCGGTATTTTGTATGTCCTGCGCCGATACAACAAGCACGCTTCGCAATGTGCTGAGCCTGCTCGACTGCGTTTTTCAAATGTCAGCAGTGAAGTTGCTGTAGGATCACTGGACGAGTAATTTCGAAGTAACGCACGTGTGAAAAGAAAGAAATGTCGCGTTTATTTGCATTTATTTGTGCGCGCTTGTTGCTCGAAGCGTCTGCGAAAAGTTCAAATTAAGGTACGAGCGATGCTGTAGCTCCTGCGAGAAAGATGCAGCGCGTAGGCACTGTAGGAAGCTTTCTTTCATTATGATCGCACGCTGTTTGCTGCCTTGGAAAACGTTTTCTGTTTTCTGCCCTGGAAAAGGCTATGAAAGGATTTACTTTCTGTAAATAATTGCGAGACAAAACATTACGATAAGATACATAAAAATATAGGAGATACTTAAGTCTTGCGTTCAGGACATAATCAATATGAACCAATTTGAAATGCTTAGATTTTTATGCTGATATGCCTATAGACAAACCTGATACTCTCTGTACTTGCGAGTTGCAGCACGCCGAAATAAAACTTGGGACTTTATTTTATATTGTACACGTACTTCGTCCTGCTGAGCTTCCTTTCCGAAGCGTGGATGGGCGGAAGACGCTTTCTAGGTCCTTGATTTTTAGGAAACCGTGCCTCAGCACAAACGAAAGAGAAGGGTCCATTGTGGCCTATGCACCTTCGCTTGCGGACAGCTCTCCTTGCACTACCCAGTTCGCGCCAAGGCTCCGATGGGGGCGCTGGTGACGGGTTTTTCCGCAGCGCCGCCTGGGCAGAGTCTGAGGTCTATCGTGATGGCTAATGCTATAGCTAGTTCCTCTGCTTCCGCACAGAGTTCGCTCTGGAGACCGACGGCAGTTATTTCAGTCCCGTGACTGTCGACTACCATCGCGACGATTACGGTGCTGGCTACAACGCATAAGGATACACTTCACCCTAATGTCTTGTACGCATACATACAAGACATTGGGGCGAAGTGTATCCTTCTGCCTCCCTTTTAGTAACTGTTAACTGTAATAATTCTATTCTGAAGTGCATATTTGTGCTTGTAGACATGGCTATGGCTGTTTTGACCCCTATCTAAGTACCTTACGCATGTATGCTTTATATTTGTAATAAATACGATGAAAGATAAAATCAATTGTGGCTTAATGGTGCTCCAGCGTTGGGCTGTTGCGCCGAGGGGCCGAGGTTCAAATCCCGCTGTGGGACGCGCTTCATTTCTTAAAAAGTGAATGCAAATCTACTCTAGGAGAACCTGACCAGCTACCGACTGACTGAGGCGAACCATGCAATGATGGGCAAAGAAAGATTCGTTCTAAAATGACTACTGTGCAGTGTTTGCAGGCATCAACTCACCACAAGCCTAAAAATCATACAGTGGGAAGAAATCAAAGTGCTGTGCTGCAGCGATTGGCTGCGTTGCATGGCATGTCATGGAGGCACCCCTTCCTCAGCTTGTCAAGATGCCATCACACTACAATTCATTTTGTTAATCGTAGCCGAAGTTTGTTCATGACAACGTTTGCTCGGTTTCTTGTTGTTCTGCACCAGCAGCAACACTAACTGTGCATGCAGAGTCAAAACACTGACACCTTCCACATGAGTAACCCAGAAACGAAGCGTTGTAGTTGAAGAAAAAATTTTCCCAGTTAGAGGATCAAACCCAGGAGCAATGCCTTTCCAGGGCAGTCGCTCTACCATCTGAGTTAACCAAGAGGCTAGTAAATTGCAGCAGCAGAGCAAATTATTCGACAACTCAAAGCACTGGGACACTGAATACGGCAAATCAGTTCTCCGCCAAAGGCCACAAAGTGGAGGAAGTTTCATGAGCAGGGTGTCTAGGAAGTTGACATTTCTAAATTCCCTGAGTGGCGCAGAATTATGTTTTATGTCAAGACGGGCTGAAACCATGTCGCCCGATGATGCCACTCTCTAGTAAAGCATATGAAAAACAGATGAAAAAAACCCGACTTAATCCAGTATGAATATTAAGGAGTAGTGTTTATGTTATTCAAAAAGAGAATAGAAGGGAGGGGTTAGTAAAATGCACAGCAAATGAAATGTCTTCGAAAAAAAATCTTAGAAAATATCTTAGAATACGAGCTATTTCTATCAATTGATAGCAAGCTCGGTGGCATGAGGCCCGAACTTTGTCCCAATTGAGATTCTCTCTCAACAGCTTGTAAGTCAACCTCAACTGTCCCGATATACTCTCAGACCACGCACAACACCTCAGTGTTGTGTTTCATTGCTTTAAAGAGTTTGTTTCGGTTTGGATGAGGGACACCTGCATCTCGGCATCAGCCAACACTGTCTTTTCAGCTCAAGCTCCTTCAAAACAGCGGCAGCGCGCTTCCTTTCCTTTTCATTTATCAATGCGTAGGTCCTTTTTGTTCTTGTCCTCCATCCGCCACTCGTTCGCCCCACGGACCATTTGAAACATTTTCTTGGTCAGTTGCACGGTCCACGTCCGATTTTTCGAACTCCCTAGGGGCCGCGAAAACGTCAAAAAAATTGGCCAGCTGGAAAAAATAAATGCATGTCATTTACTACCCTTAAGGGCTCAAACCACCCCAGGCACATTCGAAAACGCTCTGACGGCCTGTCGGTACACGTATTAGGCATATCAGTGCTCGTACTGTGACAGGAGATTCCGGGGTAACGCGCGTATAATTAAGGAATACAGACTGTGTCCCGTGGCAATAGCCCCTTCCAATGTTTATGCCTCACTGCAATACTTTTGCATATGCTTCACCAAGTAACATTGATGTACAGAGGCGAAGCTGACTCTAGGGAACCGGCATTATGCCACGCACCGTGCTTTCCAAGCTTCTAAGTCAATCACGAGGACCACAAAGGCGGAGTCGGTGGGGTTGCTGACAGCAGCGAATCCTTTCAATGGAAAACACGGTAACCAACGTCAAGAAGCTTAATAACGAACGTCAAAGCAGCTAAGTCTAGCGTTGCCGCAGTGGTGGCTACGGGTGCCAGTGGATCTGCATGCGAGAGCGCCGGTTTGAGGCGGCGAGGTAATCAAAACGGCAGCGGTGGTGGCCTTGGTTAATGCCCTTTCGGACCTGCGGTCACGGCAAAAAGCGCCGGAAAATCATTCGACGAAGGGTTCTTGCGTCCGAAATTTAAGACGTTCTGATACACTGACTCTATGGGGTGCGTGGTGGTGCCGCGAAGCCGTGCAAATCATCGGGCATCCGGAAAGTTGGTTGACTGTACACTGGCAACTCTTCCAGCTGACGACAGGGCGTCAAAGCCGATTCATTACGATTCCTGTCTGTTACTCGAGCCAGCATTACCGCGACTTTCAACCCTTTCAATAAAATTACAGGCAATTTTCCCTGATTGAGGCACAAATTCCCCGACTTTTCTCTGAGTTTTTCCAGACTACTCAAAATCCCTGAAATCTCTGAGGTTTTTCTGGTTGGTAGACACCCTGATGAGGGAAAAGTTGTCATTGAGCCGCCTGTAGCAGAAAGCTACAAAGCACACCCACATGGACTTGATTGGTCTGAAGAGGATACTCAGCATTTATTTGTGCGCGACTGCAGATGTCTGCGATGGAGATGTCTCTTCAGGAGTGGCTGGTGAACCCTCAGATCCATGCAGACAATGGTTGTGCACCTGCTGGTAGGTCGGTTGGCGAGACTCCAGCAGCACAGGGCTGTGGCACATTTGCTCATCATGACATGATTCAAAGCATATGAAACATCACCCAGAAGGCCATCACAACGCCTCTTTCTTTTTTATTCTTCCTCTCACCAAGCCTATCTGGCAAAAAACTAGGTGCAGTGTACGCTTGAAAGCGCAATCTATACTTTTTTTTCTTTTTTCTCAAAGCACTCGTACCGGAAGAGAGAGAGAGAGCTTGGAATGAACAGAACTTATAAACAGGAAAAAGAAAGAAAGAAGAAAGAGAACTGTGCTCAGACACGAGGCAGATGTTGCGATGCAAGCCGGAAGCACTTCTTTTCGCAAACTCTGCCGTGCAGACACAGGTCTTCCTCACTCTGTGCTTTCAGACTTGGACCTACTAGATGGGCGGCAGCCTTGACTGTAAGTAAGCAGCAACGTCTTGCGTCTCCTGCAGCAAGGGGAAATAGAAGAGATGTAAGGGAACATGTTTTAGGGAAATGCGTACGTGTGGACTGATACCTGTGCCACACAGGCTCAGAAAATGACATTAAAGGGACTGATAAGCAGTTTTCATGGCAACCATTTGTTTCAGTACAATGGAAAGCTTACCAGTCAGAGTGTCTAATCATGAAGTGGTAACGTGGAATGCGCTGTGGAACGTTTTATCAGAATTTTTTTCGATCTGCAGTAAGGATGTAGTCTTTCATTGGAAGCATGCTGAAAACAGTGATAGGTTAGCGCGATGGCGATTATACGCTGGCAGTGGTGGGAGGAAGACAAGTACAGCCGTAGTTGTGAGAAAGTATTAGTTTGTTTGCCAAGCCAATGTACCTATGATTCATGCTTTCTGATGTGCTAAATAATTTCTACAATAATAGCTATGTGTTCTCGTGGTTCCCTGTCCAATTGCTTTAAGTCATTAACCAGTCAAGAGTGTTTTTTAGCCATGCCAAGTTCAGTTTCCGAAAGCAAAACAATGCTTATACATGTGATATGCAGTTCAGCATGCTGCCGTAACCACGTGTGTGCTAATATTGTAGTAATGGCAGCCATTTACGACAGAACAAACCAATGGCATTTTGTATCTCACAGGGAGATTACACAACTCTGGCTAGTTACTCACAAATCGTGCGCTTACAACAGCATGTGTGCCGCCATGCACTGTGGGACGTACGTGCCGCTCGTTAGCATGCGCTTTCTTTACGTTGTAATAGACATAGAATAAAGTGCAAGTGTCTAATAATATAAGAACTGCAATTTTAAGTGATAAGCATGCTGTACTTAATACCAGCCGACTCACGTACAGTAATTGCATATACAGTCGAACCCAGCTATATCGAACTCGCAAAAAAACGCCGATCAGTTCAATATAGAGCATAATTCGATATAAGCATGCTGAATAATTGGATGTCATAAAAGCACATACCATTTATAAAATCACTTTATTTGTGAAACTAGTTTAGTTTCGCATGACATAGTCCTGCATTTCTCTCTGCTTGGGCAATTTCGCTGCCTGCGGCGCATGCACTTCTCCACATTGTCTAAGGAGTCGGGAGCAGCTGAGGCCGCAACCTTTCGCATTCGCGCAGAAGCACCGGACTAGTGCGAGCGCACCAATCACTTCGGAGGACAGAGGCAAAGGACCGTCGTTGATTTCCTCATTGTGCCCACTTTCACTTGTGCTCGGTACGATGTTGGCAATGCAGTCTTCGTTTTCGGGCTCTCCCGTGGTCGCGACACTATCATTTGCACTCACAAACTCGTCCACTGTTGATTCGTCAACAGCTTCCGGAAATTCTGACAGCTCGCTCCAAGTTTCGGCAACACCTGCAACGGCTGCGTCGCATTCACCAGAATTTACAGTCATCACCAAGCACGCGGAAGCCGGCACGGCTGAAGCAATATCGGATGAACCACTCGTACACGGCCATGTGTACGCGCGGGCGCCACGAGCACTGGGGCGAGAGTTTGGCCGCTTTAGCCTAATTTCCCCCTCATTCTTCAAGATCGTCCTGAGAGTTCTTCGGAACCATTCACGCTGCGGGGACAGATCCGACTTCTCACCGCGTTCGACCCGATTTATGATTTCGAGCTTCACGACGAAAGGCAAATTCTGTCGCTTCATCACGGCAGCACTGCGGGAGAAGCCCCACAAGGCACACACACAATGGACCAGAAAAGCACCGAGACAACTCGCACTTTCGCCATGTTGCACGATGAGAGCACAAGAGCCTCTGATTGGCTGTCTGAGCAAGCGCTGCGGGTGGGCCAGGATCATTTCTTGCAGGGGGGTGTCGACGGCTTGTCCGAAGCAGCGCGGTCGCGGTAGGGAAAGCGGTTGGATGGAGCTGTGCCGTCGGGTTTCCCCGCAATCGCGAGGGAAAGCCAACTTCTGGGGGCACTTTTCCGCCGCTCGACGTTCGATTTATCGGGTGTCGCTGCTATTTTTGTTCGATGTAAACGTAATTTTTGCTCTATATACTCATTGTAACTATACCGTGTCCAGAAATTGTTCGATATATAGAATAATTCTATGTAAACGGGTTCGATATAGTCGGGTTCGACTGTACTAGTACATTCGGAACGCCAAGATTTCACCGCTAGGCTGCAACACTTACTGGTTTTTGAGACTTCGGCCAATTTAATATTATAACCTCTACTTAAATTGCGAACAGCGTGCTGGAGTCGATCACTATAGATCATGGTCATTTAATTTCCATCAACATCTCACAACACATTCTGGCCAGTTGTCAGTCCCTTTAACTTGCTAAAGCAGGTCCATAATGACGATTTTTTCGGCTGAGCTTCCACGCGATGATGACAGCAGCTTTTAAAATGAGCAATTTAGGGGTAGTAATTAAAACACAAAAATGCATTTATAAGCTTCATATACCTTCATAAACAGTGAAATATAAGAATAAGCATACGATGGTGCCGTTCACTTGAGTTTGTTGGTCTTTTCCAACGTTGCAACCGACATTGGCAACATCTGCCATTGCATGTCAAATCCAAAGCCTAAAATCAAAATGGCACTTGCCAAGTCAAAGCTGTCATCTAGGGACCATAGCCGCTACAACACTGACCCAAGGAAGTTTGCTGAGTACAACTCCTGACAAAAGCAATGTGGATGAAAGTTATTTACATTTTTTTTACATGACAGCGGCCGGTTGAAATATTTCAATGCTACTGCAGTGCACAAGCTATGGCAATGAGAGTATGCATTTATCAGTTCAATGAGTTCTGGTGAATGCATTATGCAACGAATGACATTAAGGTGAATGACAATAGGTTTGTCCGTGAGGCGTCATGCAAATGACATTAAAACAAGAAATTAGCAAGTTAATGTCATTTTCTGCGCCTGCATGGCACGGGTATGCGGCTGTTCAAATCAACGTCTAGGAACACAGCTTCTTCTATGCAACAGTCTCTGTCTTGGAACACGGATGCACCCAAGCACCATTTGCGACCAGGCAAGCCAATTTTCCAGATCTAGGCAAACAGGAAAGCTAATGTGAATAATAATTAAAGAGTCTTGGGAGAGACCACCTAGGCATGACTGTCAACATTAATGCGATTAGCAATTACCACTGAAGCAATGTAGCAATGCACTGTATTGCCACTGCTTAAATGCATCATGGCGTGTGTACTGCAGCCGGCCTTCTCTCTCGCCGGCTCGATGGATAGATGCATGCTAGGAGCGCCCCCTTTGAAACGGGCCAGTGGGTTGCGCCACCAAGCGCTTTTTCACATTTTGCCTAATTGTCTAACCTGTCTTATTTTTCTTTTTCTCCTTTTCTTTTTTTTTGCTACACAGAAAGAATTCCCAGCATCACATTTTCTGAACCACTATTGCGAATTTTGTTTTTTTACACCTCCATTGTTTGTGGTCTCTCTACTTTTCTACCACCAAACACCCAATTGGCTCTTACTAATTTCTGTTGCGGTCATGTTTACTTGCCCCTGCTATCCCTGAACCCAAGGGTTTGAATTCAAGGAGGCCAGAGGAGCCTAAACCGACAACAGGGTAGATATCTTCACATTCTAATAAAACACATTCTATTGTTTCCCTAGCTTTGCAGGAACATGTTTCTTCCTTGGTCTACCTTGTTTTATAACTACACATTCTAAGGCATCCTGATGTCGCTTCGAAAAACTTCTCCGACATGCTGCGCCATCTAGTGGCACCACAAATTCCACACGTGGCGCATATCTGAATGACAATGTAGACAACATTGTCTGAATATATATGACAAGTGTTCGACTTTATGCCAACAATTTTTGGCGGACTGTGAAATCAAAATACAAGATTTCCATCAGTTTGTCATTCGTATACGACAGGAAAAGTAGTTCCTTCTCCTTCTCTCGCAGAATGGGAACACCGATCAGACTGCTCTGAATTTCGACATGCCGCCAAGTAGTATGGTGAAACTGAAAGGTACGAAAAGCATGCACGTGAAGACAACGGGCGCCAAAAAAGAACGGTGCACGATGATGTTGGCACTGACAGCTGATGGCAGGAAGCTGCCACTGTCTGTCGTTTTCCAGAGGAAGATGCTTCCCAAGGACTCTATTCCTGCTGGCATCCAGCTTCGTGCTCAGGAGGAGGGCTGCATGTCGGCGGGGCTGATGGTGGACTGGTTGAAGACAGTTTGGAGACGGCGTCCGGCAGCTCTTCTTCTGCCGTCACTGCTCACTGTCGACAGTTTCTGCAGTTACCTGGAGGAGCGTGTTCGGCGCCGAATGACAGTAATGAGTACAGACATCACTGTGATCCTGGGTGGCCTGACGTCTTGTGCTGCATCCTCTTGATTTGTCAATAAATGAACCTTTCAAAGACAATGAGCGGTGGCTGTGCATGCGGCAGATGGCTGAGGGAAACCACGACCTTACTAGAGCAGGCAAAATAAGGAGGCCGTCCATCGACACGCTCTGCAGATGGATTCTGGAGGCATGGCACATAATTGCGAGCTATATTATCATCTGCAGCTTCAACAAACTGGAATTTCAAACTGCCTGGACAGCATAGAAGATGATGCACTGTGGGCCGACAACGATGAAGAAGTAGCAAGCGACGTCAATGAGGAGAGTGAGGACTGTTCTAGTTGCAAGTAGGAGCACCAACAAATAACTGGCTAGTGACACAAATAACATCGTGATATGAAATTTCAATTCTTATAAATCTGTCGTAACATTTTTTTTCTCCCACGTTATGTCCCCCCCCCCCCAATCGACGTTAACTTTTCTGAAAACAAATAAAGGTGGGTTTATTATGTGAGTAGATACGGTACTTTGTATTACTGACAATTTCATTATATCGAGGTTTACCTGTATTTCACTCGCACTTTGTTCGAGGCTATAATGCTATAAGCTATCTGCATCATTACATACACCTGTTAACATTGACCTCTGTTGTTTGAATAATTTCACATATTGCTTTTCTAAAGTCGATAACTTCAGCGGAAGAAAATTTGCTGTGAGGTGTTGACTGGAATGAGGGTGTCACTCACCTCCTCGCACGAGGAGTGACCCATCCCTTTGTACTGCCGGAAGGTGACGTCCCTGGCGAATGTCTTAAGGAGGTCGGCTGTCATCTGGCCCCAGCGCATGGGCACCAGGTCATCACAATCTCCATGGCACATCATGATTGGCGTGTCGTGGTTGCCAACCGCTGCCTGCAGCAAGAGAGTATGAAAGACGGTTCAATGAAAAGGTGTCCACATGAAAACCAAAATGTTTTTATCTTTTAAAGGGGTGCACTCACACGATGTCTTCATCTCTTTATGTCTCTGTGTTAAGAAGCTCTGGGACTTCTAAACGTAGCAAAATATACTAGCAAGCCTCAGAGCACCCTAAAAAATTCAATATAATAGCTTTCTACACCAGTTTTGGTTTCGTTGCTGCTGTGTCGTGATATCATAATGCAGGGGGTAGTCATGTGGAAGCATGACATAGCGAAATTTTAACACTGGCTCCAGTTTGCTTGGTCGCTTCCTATGCTGATACTCGTTGCGAAGGTTGATGGAGCAGCACAGCAGACAGCTTGGGAAGAAAGACACTTATAAAGAGGCTGCACAAGTGATTGAACGAGAAACATTGGGCATAACAATAACCTTATCAATGTCGAATTTTTTTTGAAGGTGATGCACTCCCAGCGTCATTTTCTTTTCTTCAGATATTATAACACGAACAGAACAATTTTGGTTATGCAGAGGGAAAAGAAAATTACATGGGTAATGGCAATGCACTTTTAGCATGGTTTCCACATTCCTATCTTCGTTGTACATCTCCTACCTAATTTCGTTGTGACATGCACGCTTCTGTGATGGTGCTGCCATGTCAAGGTAAAAAGAAAAATCTATTATGTAAAAGAACGCTTGTGCCCTTATGTATTCTGATTTTTGTGGGGTCTTCGAACATGGTGGAAAAATAAAAAATTTGAAGTCACAGGCGCATTTAACACCATGGGTGGCACAGAGAATATGCATCCACGAGTGCTGCTAACAGGCATGTGGTGTGTGATCTGCATTTGTGAACAAACAAGTGTGATATGAAAACAGTAGTGTTTGCTATTTTGCTACAAAGTGATCACAGGGATTATGCCTGGCCAGGGAAGGGGCAGGTAATTGTCTATCTATCACTATCACTATCTAGACTATCAGTTACAGACTGGGTGAAAAGGGAAGGGAACGAATGAATGAATAAAACTTTATTTGAAACGGCTCTTTACCCATGCCATCTGCTGTGTTGGTGCCGTGTGATCATGTAACAGTAACTCCTGGAGCGGGAGGTGTGGTGGCGCCCGGGACGTGCCTTATGTGGTGCACAAGGAGTGGCCAAAAAAGCGGCTTGGTGATGTTCAGGGGCAGTGGCCGAGCTCTCACACAGAGGGGAACAAACGAGTTTAAGGAAGAGGCGGAGAGACAGTAAGGCGAGGACTGTGCTGGGGCAAGCCCAGTGTAGGTGTGGAGAGTCGGGATAACCACTGCACACCGGGCAAGCCGTGTGGCTGCAGTGATGTTCAATAATGTGTTGTGTGGCGTAATTTGCCAGTGTTAGAGTTTGAGCATGATGAATTAGGGAGGCATCATGGCGGCTGAAGGAGGGATCGGGGGCCTGAAGGGCACATGCAGATGAGCATAGTTTGCGGAGCCTAGCATGGCTTCGCTTGCGGTGTTCAGGGTGGTGCATTTTGGCGCAATAGGCGTCAGGACATCGAATAGGAGTGCTCGGTATTTTAGGCTCACGAACGAGGAACTGAACATGCTCATTGCCCTTTATTCCCTTATGGCCCAACAGCCACTCCAAGAGTATGGGAGGTCAGGGGTGCTGTTGCATGCGTAGCACGAGAGGTGCCCAAAAATGACCGGAAAGGATATTGTTTGTGAAAGAATGAAGGGCTTCCTGGCTGTCTGAGCGAATGGTAAAGGTTGGTGTGGAGTAGAGGGGGGGGGGGGGGGGAATAGTAATGGCTTCCAATATGGCAAGGATCTCGGTGTCGGTTGGAAAGGGTACTTCGTCATGCCAAGTGATGTCACCCTCAAGGGCGATGACTGTCGTCTTGGATGCAGTTGGCAAGAAGGTGAAGTTGCCTGCCTGTGCCAGTCGGACTTCTATTTGTAGGTGGAAGGTACGAGGTGGAGGATTGGTGTAAAGAGGTGGTAGTGGTGAAGTGTCATATCCGAACATAGATAGGATGGTACATCCCTGCAAGGGGGCGCTCAGACAGAGATGCTGAGACTCTCGGTGGATTTGGACCTTCGCATCAAAGGCGTTGTGCAAGGGTGCTCATTCAACGTCGCAGCTGCGGGCGTGCCCAGGGACACACTTTTCAATGCAATGACACATCTGTTAAGAAGCCTCAAGCCACTTGGTCTGGGTGCATGTAAGTGCAATATATGCCAAGCCATAGAGGATTCGAGAGTAGATTACTGCCTCGGCAATATTGCAGAGTTCCGTGTTCATGCAGGCCTGTGTGGCACTTGTTGATATGTGTCATCATGTGCATAACTTGATTGGCCTGATGGCGAATGTGCCAAAGCCATTCCGCCTTACGCACTTCTTGCCACAGGAATCCGAGGATGCAGACGGATTTTCTGTGCGGGATAGGCCGGCCCGTCATAGCCAAAGCAATGTGGGCACGATCAGCAGCTGCCTTGATGAGGGAAGAGTTGAGTGGGACAACGTACGCAGGTTTTTATGGAGAGCGTTTGAGGCCTAGCTGGTGTATGTAGGCATCAACAATGTCTAAGCCAACTCGAAGTGTGGCTTCCCGTTCGCCTGGGTTTCTTGTGACACACCAAAGTGTGATGTTGTCGGTGTATATTGCATGGCGTAAACCTGCAATGGTGTTGAACCTTATGGGGAGGTTCTTCATTACCAAGCTGAAAAGAGTGAGTGACAGTATGGCGTGCCTCAGTTTATATGAAACACACGGATGGTCGATTGTCCAAACTCAGGAAATGGATTTGCCTGCCACAACAGAAGCCACAGACATAGCAAACCATGCATTCTCTGGGTTTGGTGGCTTCCTTTTGGAACTCCTGTTAAACAAAACTGGAACCAAATGTGCACCTACAGTACATCATCAGCAGTCATATTTCATATGAAACAGAAGTAGGCTGACAAACAGGTCAAATGGTGATGCCCAATAGTCCGGAAAATCCAATCCATCAGTCAGTTGCACTGCTGTGGCATTAGTGGCGGTTCTGCGGCGTTCATGTTGCCCATTTCTCGCGTTCCATTCTGCAGTGTGATGGCAACAGTCAGAAAGTGAGAGTGCATGAACAAATGCCTTGTGCGAAAGAAGCTGAGCCATTTCACACTCCATGCAGAGTACAATAACATATGTTTTTTTCCAGCACAGTGAAATTAAAGCACTCAAAGTTTCTGAAGTAAAATTATTTTTCTGCTATTTTTGCGACATTCACATAAACGAAACTTCTGATAAACATATAGGGACCGATGTTAGGTCCACACAACAATGTGTGAGTCAGCGAGTGAAAGACCTGAGAACCGTTCGGACCGATGACAGGAGCAGAGGCCTTTTCTTTATTCTTCTTGCCTTACCTCTAACCTCGCAGCTTGCGGCATGAGGCACAAGACACATGCGCCAGAGCATGCCTTATATAAAAGACGGCCAAGGAAGATGGCGACGGCTGCTACAAACAGAGCTACTTTTTCCTTCCCTCTTTGTTCTATTTAAGCGGAGTCTACTCTACATGGGAACGGAGAAATCATTTTTGTCAGCAATCATGGACCGATTTTGATGAGGTTTGTAGCATCTGAAAGGAAAGTTAAGATGTAGCAACTGCAGGAAGCACATTTTTTATTTAGGCCATCAACTGTTTTAGAAAATGTTACTGAAAAATGCAAAATAAAAAAAAAGCTCAGGTATTAAGTTCACAACTCCGTAATTCAGCAATGAAAAATGATATCACAATTCTGTAAACTGAAGCTGATAATACATCTAAGCAAGACAAATTTGATATTTTATACAAGCCTGAAATATAACACTAATTTGTGAGTAGGACATTTCCAAAACTTTCGTAGGTATTGTAGCAATTTTACGTAATCTGTAAATTCATATATCAAAAATGTCCACTTAGATGCCCTAATGGATGCAGTTTTATAAAACTATGATATGTCTTTCTGGTGCAGTGCTACGGATTCGTAAACTCCGTACTTCAATTTCTTCGAAACTTAGAAATTTTTTAGAATTGTAGAATATTCCAGGCCCTAAATAAAAGATACTGCTCCTTAGAGTCACTACAATTTAGCTAATGCCATAAAATGCCACAAATTTCATTCAGATTGTACCAGAAGTTGTCCAGAGTTTTAAATGTACATTTGAACAGGGAAATCTGTTTTAGCTTTGAGCCAAACTTACAGTTTAGTGAATTATCATTTGCAAGGGCTTTGTGGAAGTCCTACACATTAACTAGTAGTATATATCAGAATGTTGCACAATACACTAGCTTTGTCCACTTTAGCTGAACTACTAGGTACAGCTTACAGAACTGTGACATCATTTTTCATTGCTGAGTTAGAGGGTTGTAACCTTGCTAGCCTCATTTTCTAACATGCTACCATTTACAACAATTTTTACCAACAGTCTGATAACCTAAATCAAAATTCCGCTCACTACAGTCACTAGATATAAACCTTTTGTTTTATATTCAACCAACCTGATCAGAATCGGTGGGGTGTACTCATATAGGTGCCCTCGAAATATAGCTTCCTCTTAAGTGCAGCCTTGGAGGTGAGGCCTTGCTCCTCACCAGTCTCTCTTTCTGAGCATCCTCCCCATCTGACGGTGGGGCCGAGGATGAGGACGAGGTGGGAGGAGTGACCTCTGTGCCTTCTTCCTCGGAAGTATGCGACGAAGATGACTCCTCAGCCTTTTTGGTTGCGCCCTTTTTGTTTGCGCCCTTTTTAGGAGGCGCCCCTGCCTGCGGTAGTGGCTCACGTTGCTTCGAGCACTGCCCACGGTCTAGACGGTCACAGTTAACCTGAGAACCCACCGCTGAACGAGGCAGCTTGGCCCCGCGTCGCAGTGCCTCAGCAATCGCCCCTTTCTGCATAAACCAAAGCCCATGGCATTTCCCTTCAATACGAGTTTTGTACAGTTTTATTTAGAGAGTGCACGCATTCTGCAGTATAATTTTTCTATGCTTGAGAAATGGCCTCTCATAAGGGATCACAGTTTTCGCCATCGTTTCAGTGCGTTCTAGAGCAACTGAGGTCACTGCAGAGTGGGTGTGCACCTACCAGTTACAATACACGTTCACCTGCTACACATTGCTAATACTGTATATAAGGCCAGTGCAATTGCTGCGCGTAGAATTTTTTCCCCACTTGTTTCAAGCATGGCCAGTCTTGGAACATTTGTAGCCTGTATCTCAATAGCAAGGGTCAGTTAGGAGATGTCCAGTGCCTGCTTTGCAACCGTAACTCATCAAATCAGCACGAAGAATTGGAGAAATCGGGGGGCTTGATTTAATGGAACAACCAAGTGAAGCCAACAGACAATGAAGCCAAGTAAAACATTGAGGAAGTACCTGTTTTTAAAATTGAAATATAGAAATGATTATGAAAATAGAAATTGAAGTGAAAGAAAAGACAAACCACTGCCACTGCGACTGCGACCAACAGCCTCCCTATTGGTGTGCAATGCTCTGCCAACTGACTTACAGTGGAAGCCGAGTGCCCATCCGCCGATTCTTGGGCATTCGTGTGAGTGTATGTACTGACCCTAGCCAGTGCCCCTCATGGTGATAGCATTGGACGTGGGACATCCTCTCCATTGGAGGGGTCTTGTAGTACACGAACTTAAAAGAGCAGGCAAGTGGCCAATAAATCCTTGTGCGCTACCAAAGTCATTAAGGCTTCAAGAGCCAAGATCCTCACAGTGCAACGAAAGAGAAGAATCAGGGACTGGCAGGTGCTCTCTCTCTCTCTCTCTCTCTCTCTCTATATATATATATATATATATATATATATATATATATATGTAGAAAGGGGGTTAACCGAGGGGCCCGATTTTTATTAGTCATATCATAAGAAGCCAACAAACACTGACACCAAGGACAACATAGGGGAAATTACTTGTGCTTAATAAATGAAATAAAGAAACGATAAACTAGTGGAAATTAAAGTGGATGAAAAAACAACTTGCCGCAGGTGGGAACCGAACCCACAACCTTCGCATTTCGCGTGCGATGCTCTACCAATTAAGCTACCGCGGCGCCGTTTTCCCATCCACTTTCTTGGGTATTTATGTGTCCTAGTAGAACCCTGGGAGTGTTAGCCAGTGCCACCACTCAATTGGTAGAGCATCGCACGCGAAATGCGAAGGTTGTGGGTTCGGTTCCCACCTGCGGCAAGTTGTTTTTTCATCCACTTTAATTTCCATTAGTTTATCGTTTCTTTATTTCATTTATTAAGCACAAGTAATTTCCCCTATGTTGTCCTTGGTGTCAGTGTTTGTTGGCTTCTTATGATGTGACTACACACACACACATATATATATATATATGCAGTTGCAACGGATTTTTCGGACTCCGAGATTTTGGACTTGATGAATATTCCGGACTTCATAAATGCACCGTCAGGGTTCCCATATATGTAAAGCATTCTCGAGACCGATTATTTGGATTATTTAGGCCCCGAAGTTTGATTTTCTGGACTAAATCACCCATTTCGAGGTACACTACCCGCTTTTGGGGGCCACAATGTTGGATTTTCCCCTGGCCTGGCCTAGCTTGGCTTTCAGTAGCCCGCTTCATAGCCTCCAAGATTGGGAGGTGCACGCTTTTAGCATCCTCCAGTCTCGGAGACCATACCCGCTCTTCCTTGGCTGACCAAACGCTCGAGGGGACAGCACCTTTTCTGGTTTCTTTCTTCTTTCGGTTAGCCCTATTGTCATAATCACTTAATGCGAGATCCATTTTTGTTTTGTTTCGGTTGCTATTTACACGTGGTGTGTCTACAGAGAAGGTGTGTCTGAAGGACGGTGCATCTCAGTGCGTTTGTGCGACTTTGCATTTGTGTGATTGGCACTACCTCGTGTGCCTTCGCGAGAGCCAAGTGGTGACGCTCTTGTCAGACTGTACATGGAGACGACATCACTCTTGCACAAATCTAAGCAAATATGATTGCCTCCAAGCGTAGTAAGAGGCAGGGCATTATTAGAGATATTTTTTAAGCTGCTCTAAGCCTCATAAAATAAATAAAAATATTTTTTTGTGAATGAGTTTTTCGGACTGATTTTATGGACTATTTTTCAGTCCTCCAAGGTCCAGAAAATCAGTCGGCAACTGTATATGCATGCAGTGGGAAGTCATGAGAACAAAATTTCGAGGCAACATATTATTTTCGAATTCCTGGTAAACGCTCATAGAAGTCAATGCATTTCATATCTCGTGACAACTAAGCCTTTTCTTGACAGCAATCCCGTATTAACGAAATTTGCTGAAACGGCAGTCCTCATATTATCTACTAAGTAATGCTAAGTGTCCAAAAAGTGTACAAATTTATTGGTTACGCCTGTAAATCGCATAAGCTACCCCAGCATGGTTGCTGTTGTTTTTGTTTACAACAACAACAACAAAAAATAATCTGTGGAGCAGTTGCACCTGGCAACAGGTGGAAGTGATGATGGCCGTGGCTTATGCTTTACAATGGGTGAGTACTGCAGTGTCCCGATCAGAAATGTCACATAAATTAGGAAACGTCACATAAATTAAAAAAGAAAGAGAAAGAAGACAAAATAAAGCAGAGGTGGTATCGGAGCAGGAACATTTTTATCCTGTATGCAATTACGGCGCTGGCTAATGTAGAGCGTAACCGCCTGCATGGCTTGCTGATTCATACTTGCTGATTAGCTAAATCCACATCTACATGTGAAGATGCCGATGATTCTTTGTAGGGCTTTGTGAGCAGCACACATGATCATGTGTACGCAGTGTGTGCAGTTGGTGCTAGGGTGCATCAGCTGTGTGTATGTAGCGCTTGCCTGCTTTGCCAGCCTGCCAAGATGCTGCCTCCAGCCAAAAAGTGGAAATTTTTGATGCTACAGGGCTCCAATTATTGCTTATGTTGAAAAGGGCAGAAAGAAGACCAAAATACACTTCCGTGCTGCAGCCACTTGACCAAGGCGTCATTCGCGGCACCAAGTGCAGCAGCTGCTGCTGGACCTCCAGGTCAAGCATCTCACTGACGTGGACTTGGACTTGAGGCCACAGCAACCCATGCGGTAGCCTCCGCATGGGTCGTGACACGTCTGGCAGTGGCTGCAAACTGTTGTAAGCGTGCCGGCTTCATTGCCACTTGGCAAGCATCATGTGCTGATCCAGCGGGACCGGAGGAAGATTTGCCCCAAGGAGCACTCGATAACAGTGGTGCCGGCGCAGTGCTGCCATCACTGACCAACGCATGGGGTAAACTTCATGCCATGGAAAACAAAGCTCCAGATGGTCTCAGCATCAACGAGTTCGTTTGTGTGGATGATGAAGTTGCTGTGCACGAAGAAATGATCGACGAGGTCTTCATAAGTAATGTGTGCGATGCTCACCACGCCGAAGACCACCAAGGACCAAAACATCAAGATAAGAAGACAAACACGGAGGATGCGTTAAGCGTCGACACAATTAATTCACTTTTTGGTGAGCATGATGATGATGCAGCAATGGACTACTTATTGTAGTGTTAAGGCAAGAGCTGCCAAGTTGCTGCGAGGCAAGGCTCGGCAAAGTAAGCTTATTGACTTGTGGCAATAAATTTTTTTCTGGAAGCCATTTCTTTGTTTTTCCTGTCTCATATTCGCGCCAATGAAATTGACATGAAAGCTAAATTTTTCATGTTCCCCGGTGATTTTGTTATTGTGGGGTTTGACTGTACGTACGTGTGTATGTATGTGTGTGCACATGTGTGTGCACATGTGTGTGCACATGTGTGTGCACACATGTGCATGCACATTCAAACCTAATTATAATAAAATTGCATCTGACACTACGAAACCTTCATTACAGTAGGGGTGTGCAAATATCAAATTTCAATTTCAAAGCAAATTTGAATAATGAAAACCAAGCGGAAGAAGAATATTATATTTTTCGAATATTTTCACATATGAATACACAGTTGGAACCTGTGATAATGAAACACCGCAACAACGAAATTCTCGCGACAACGAAGCATTTTCTTTTCCTCGGCGAACCCCCATAGGATTCAATGAATTTCGTACCTCTCGGCAACGAAATGTTGCTGTACTGCATTCCCGCATCAACGAAATTTGCCATAACGTAACTTCGCATATTGCGTAAGGCTAGCAGGCTCCGAAATGTGCTCAAATGCGATTGTTTTGCACTAAAATTACGTAAAATACTACCACATTACACTTGTGCGGGCGCCGCTATTTTTGTTCACAAGAACAACCAAGCGCCGAAAGCAATCAATGCGCTGGAAACACGTCATGGCCGCCATCTTGTTTGTTGATCACCCGTTTGAAGCGGCCCCACGAGCGGCACGCACGTTGCTACTGACATGTGACGACGGTGTTTGCATGCCTACCAGGCAAGATCGTAGATAGTTGTTCGAAACGCGTGCTTAGTTTGCGTTCCCCGCAGTTGACGACTCGGTGAGGCCTAGGCCAATCGTGTGAGGCAAAACTGAACGCAAACTGGATGTGCGTTTCGAACAACAATCCCCAATCGCGGCAGTGCACTGCGTAATGTGCGCCTCGGTGAGGAAAATGCAGCAAAAACAATGAAGTCCACGTCCCACCTACATGGAATTGTTTATGGCGCTTGAGATGGCGGTCGCGGCATATGAAGTACGTATCAGGCATTGGGCCATGATTGAGCGACTGTCCGAGAATACGCATCCCATGCTTTAAGAACGCTGGTTTTGGTGCCACCCGACAGGCATCGCGTGCGGATTCGGTGCCTCGCAAAGTGATCGCATCTGCAAAAGCAGTTGACCGAGAATACTGTGCTACGGCAGTACTGCCGCTGTTGGTCGATGCACGCGGTACACTTTGTACTGTCGGCAATGCGGTTCTATATCCTTGAGCAAAGCTTGCAAAGTAGGCTAATGGAATTTGGACAGTAAAGTTTTGTTCTGCGATGCATTACCTAGCCGTGCTGTCTCTTTTAGCAACCACGAAATTCTCGCGAAAGCCAATTTTTTTTGTGTTCCCCACCGATTTTGTTATTGCGAGGTTCAAATGTACTATTCGTTTTGAGTTTTTTTTTCAACAACCAGAGCTACACAAAAATAAAAATTAAAAAAATGCAAGTTTGTTGCACAGGAAATAATGTACAGAAGAATTATGATGTGTTGTACACTGAATTCTCTACTACAGCACTCCTGCTTGACAGTACCATAACTGCAAATATTTAATGTCATCATGAAGGCAGGTAGTTGCTAGACGTTCGGAAAGCAGTAACCACTTCCTGCATGTCACAATTCTTTTAGACAGCAAAGAGAGCTGCTCAATGGACACAATATAGTGTCTGGTATCGGCAGGTACCTCTCTGCAGGCTGAACCAATAGTGGGCACCATGCTTACAGCGCCACTCACACAAATCTTCTTTTGGCCAAAAATTTCATTACGCACATACCTTTCAACCTGTGTTTGTGGCAGTGAAACCTGCAGCTGGTTGTTGAGCTTATCAAAGTCTTTCCGCTATGCTGATATGGAAAGAGCTTCTTCAGAAGCTTTCGTTGTTGAGGACATATCCAAGTTCCTTGGTGTTAGATTTTTCCTTGCTTCTTTTAGAGCGAAGTTTTTTTAAATGCACTTTGCCACTGAAGCATTCTGGTGGTACTCAGCTATTTAGAAGGAGGGTCTAAAAACAGTGCCAAGCTTGCTACTTTGTCAAATTTGTAGTTTGGAAAGCGTGTTTTTAGCTGCACAGACAGAGGTTTCCACCCGGATGCTGGTGTTGTGCAGGTGCATGAAAAGGCAGCACAGCGTGGCTACTTGAGCTGATAGTGTCGGGTAGCCATAAGCACCAGCAGTGGCCTCCATGACAGTGCCCCCTTCACACTTTTGATAAGCTCCACCACACTACATTCTGTATGCTTCGCCGCATAACATGTCTGTACTGAGGAGAAGCTGACTCAGAGAACCAACAACAGCAATTTTCAGGGGTTCGACAATCTTGAATAGTAAAAGCGCCCTTCGAATCGAATACCAACTGAGTCGAATAGAATATTCCAAGTTTCGAATGTTCGCACACCACTAGTCACATCCAGAATTCGTTAAAAGAATATACACTGATATCAGTAAGAAACAAAAATACTGCATTTATGTCTATGCAAAACAAATGCAAGCATGGTGTTTCTGATGGGCCAGCAAAAGGTCTCTGATGGATTTCGACGTCAGTGGCCAGCCATGCCAATAGATGACATGGGAATAATAAATTGCATAATGTGCTTTGCACCATCAGCCTGTTAGTTTGCTGGTTGCAATGCAACCAAGCCAAGCCACTGGCCAAAACATGCATGCCCATCCCGAATGTGCTGTTCGAAGTTGCTCTTGCCGAGTACAGTCACTGTCTGATTTTTTGGACACATGGGGAGTCGTACGCATACCCAAACTCTGCTGCTATGGCCCTCAGTCTAGCATGAGTGCATACGCTCTCACGATACCGCCAGTGTGGTCTGCGGGTACGAATAAATTGACAATGAATTTCCTGCAATGATTTGTTCCAAGGCTCCTTTGCCGGCAGACTGTAAATTTTTGCCACAGCTAAATATGGAGGTAGTTAGGCCAAGGCTGCTAGGCCTAACTACCTCAGCTTCATTGAGCATCGGCAACAGAAAGAATGAACTTTAACGAAAAAAATGGCACAGCAGCCTAAGCAGGGGCGAGGGTCGATGGAGGGGACATCACATAAAGAAAATAAGGAAATATAAAAGAAACAACATGTTCATAACCTGCTGGTCAAGCAGGCCTCACACACAATCTCCCTGCAACTTTTCCTTTTAGTGCCGAGTCGAAGCGGCGGCAAATTAGTTCACAAATGCCATGTTTGCAGCATCACCGGCACATATCATGTCCAGAAATTTAAGAGGCATACAGTGCGGTCTTTGGAATTTCAGGTGCCATAGGCGTGAAATAGGGTCGGCCCTTTCCCAATTATGATAATTTTTCATCTACTTTCATTGTTCTCAACTTGCTACTTCTAAATTTCAATTAACCATAATAATTAATTTGCCCTACATTTTCTCTGGCTTTATAATCTGTTTCTTGATAAGGTTGTCACTAACAAGTATCGAGCCACTTGAATTCCTTTATTCTTCTTGCTCTGAGAAAAATGAACAAGAGTGCTTCACGTGTACCTTTTGCCTGGGCTAGTGTGTGGAAGCCCCAGCAATCATATGAATGGAGCAAGCCAGTTTATCATAACGTCACGACGCATCTGCCTGGTTCGCAGAAACAATTATGTTACAGTAAATTATTTAAGGGGCTCTGATGCGTGGCACGCTTTTTCTTGGGTTTCGATGACCTGAAGCTTCATTTAGTGCCGAAAAAGAAAAGGTGTAGGAAATGTCACGTCAGTACACCTCTTTCCCAAAACATTCCCCTAAGTTCACTGGGAAAATCCACAACATTGCTCTCGGCATTCCTCTCCATGCTCTCTTGAACTGTCCAGTGCGAAAGTGACAAAAACAAAAACTACTTTTGTCAAGGCGTAAGCAAGGCTCTTACGTGTGTGCTCTGAACATGGCAAAATCCGGCAAAATCCGTCTACTCTGTTTGTCAACAAGAAGAGATGACGTCAGCGTAGTGCATCCTTCACTCTCCCGCCGGCTGAATCGCCACATGTGTAGCTCCCACAGGCACTTCTGCCACATTTCTCTCTATAATAACTTTTGTAAGAAACTTCACGGATGCCACAGTGACAGACACTGACCGCAGGAAAATGCTTGAAGAGCGGCAGCCAGCAGCTGAGGCCCAGGATGCCGGCCAGGGGCTTGGGGTAGCGCAGGCCGGAGTAAAGTGCCAGTGCTCCGCCCATGCTGAAGCCGCCCAGTACGATGCGGTCCGAGGGGATGCCCACCTTCTCCTCATCAGCTATGAGCCTGTGAACTGATGCACACACAGTGGAGACGAGTTGTGAGAAATTTGGGTGGCAGTACGATGAAAAAAAAAGTGAGATGTTTCCCTGCTGCCGCGAGGGAAAGACAATGTCTGGGGGCACTTTGCTGCTTGATGTTCGACATACAGAACACGATGTAAATGGGTTCAACATAGCTGGGTTTGACTGTAATGGATATAACAAAGTAATGGATATAATGAAGTACTGTATTTACTCGAATCTAGGCCGACCCCGATTCTAAGTCGACCTGCGAATGTCCAAAGCCACAAAAAAAATAAAAAACTTACCTCAAATGTAGGCTGAACAAAAAAGTGAGGGCAGCATTCACAGAATGAAAACAGCATTTATTTATTATGAACCATGCCGAGCTAACTCTACGTCATCATTGCTGCTAGCCTCATACTCTTGCGGACGCGCACCCACACATGTGCCGACAGTGCTGCATGGCTCGTACATGTTGAAATGCGGCGCAATCTCGGTGAACAACTCCTCTCTGTTATCGTGCACTTATCTTCCTTATCGCTGTCATCTCCTCATTGCGGTAAATGCAAAAAGCATCTCCTGTTGCACCCTCCAACGACGGACGTCTTTTTCATTGATGCTGAAGTCCTGCCTGGCTTGAACGTTTGACGATGCCTCTACGGCTACCACAAGTTTTCGACTGAAAGCGGCACTGCAGTGATATCGCCTATTTGGTGCAATTATGATACCACCGCGCTGCACACCGATACGACACAGGTCGAAATGGTGACTTCGCTCGTGTACTTCGGTTGGCTACTGGCGCGGCTAGTAGCGGCAGTGATATTGACTTTTCTAGATGGCACTAGCTATGCACCACATTTATTATTTTCGATTACAAACTGGTGGGTTTTTATAATCCTCGACTCTAAGCCGACCCTAGAATTAGGCATATGATTATTTGAAAAAAATAAAGAAAAAAACTATCAGCCTAGATTCGAATAAATACGGTAATTTCGGCTCCCCCTTCAACTTTGTTATAATGAGGTTTGAGCGCAGTAAATTATGTCCTATATGCACTGAATTATTAGTTAATGGAGATTATCAGCATATCATGTCTGCTGTACTTTGATCAGTAGCAGGACTGTGTAATGCTACACCATTTGAAAAGGTGGCAGTGCAAAAAGACACGGACAGAGACGAGATGACCAAGAATGAGCGCCGCACTTCCAAAAATTGCACCCAAACTGCAGGACTAGCCCGGCCACTAAGCTAGTACAGTTAAACCTGGATGTAACGAACCTATATGTAACGAATTCCTGGATTTAACGAAGTTTTTGAATTCCCCAACGCTGCCCCCATTGAAGCCCATGTATTTTCGACCTTGATGTAACGAACGCGTTGCGGCGGTTAGCCTTGATGTAACGAACTCCCAAAGCTGATCAGTCATTACTTTTAGCACTTTTAAGGAAAATTCGGCCGAAGAAATGCTCTAGATTATTGAATATTAATGCTGTAAGGAGCCAGCAGCTACGCGTACGCCAGGGATTGCCGCGACCGAGCAAAGTTAGCGATGATGATGATGATGGCGGCAACTAGCGCCGCTCCGTGCCTAACGTAGCAGTCTTTTCAGGCTTTGCTTGTCTAGCGTGGCACCAGGTGGCATTGGTATCGGCAGCTGATTTTTCTTGCAGAATTATTTTGTTTCGTATGGATTTGAGGACAAGCATTCTTATTTTGTGATTTTCATTTGTTTCAACGGCTTATACACACTTATGTGTAAGAATTCACTTGAAAAGCAACGCTGATAGCCGGTTCTTTCATTGCCAAGGCGCCGGAAGGGAGAGGGGGAGGGACGATGACGAACGATATCCGTCACTTTTTTTTCTTTCTCTATGGGTGCGTTGCATTCGCCATCTTGAGTGTTGTCCTGCGTTCTGCACGTGTGCGTGTGTCAACTGTGCTCTGGTACTGGTTTGTCCGACTTGTTTTGGAGGTGCTAGGCCTGCCTGTCGGCGTGTAGTCGTGCGTCTCCGCTTCTAACTGCGTCGTCGGTTGGTCGTGATGAGTTCTACTGCCAGAAAACGAAAAGTTCTGTCTTTTGAAGACAAACTCGCAATTTTAAATGCAGTCTCCGCGGGCGAGAAGAAGAAGGACGTTGCCACCCGTTTCAGCATTCCAGCGAGCACACTATCAACGATTTTCAGTGCGGAACACAGCATCAGAAACGCAGTGGAGTCGGGAACAAGCTCGAAGAAAAAAAGACTGAAGCTGTCCACATACACTGATGTGGACAAGGCAGTGTTCACGTGGTTTTTGGACACGCGAGCCAGAAATGTACCCATAAGCGGCGCGATCTTGCAACAGAAGGCAAAGGATTTTGCGTGTATCTTGGGTCATGACGATTTCAAGGCAAGCAACGGGTGGCTGCAGGGATTTAAGAGCCGGCACGGTGTCGTCGGAAGAGTAATCAGCGGCGAATCTGCCTCCGCAGACAGCGATGCTGCTGCTTCGTGGGTGGCTGACAAGCTGCCTGGAATCCTGAGTCGCTTCGAGGCGGCTGATGTCTACAATGCCGACGAGACAGCTCTATTTTATCAAATGCTTCCGGGCCGCACGCTAGCGTTAAAAGGCGATGACTGCCGCGGTGGAAAGCAGAGCAAGCTCCGCATAACGATTCTGCTGTGTGCCAACCTCGACGGCACAGACAAGCGAGTCCCGCTAGTTGTCGGCAAAAGTGCCCGTCCCAGGTGTTTTAAGGGAACGAAGCGTATGCCCGTGAAGTATGTGGCGAATTCCAAAGCGTGGATGACTCGGCCAATATTTTCTGAGTGGTTAAAGGAATTTAACCAGGACGTCAAGCGGCAAGGCCGTCAAGTTTGCCTACTGCTGGACAATTGCTCGGCGCACCACGTCGAGGGCCTGCAGCTGTCGAACATCGAACTGCATTACTTCCCGGCCAACTGCACGTCCCTAATACAACCCCTGGACAAAGGGGTCATTAACAGTTTTAAATGCTGTTACCGGCGCCGACTAATCCTGAAAATACTTCTCGACATCCGTCTGGAACGGGAGATGAAGATCGACATTTATCAAGCAGTCGAGATGCTTGCTGCCTCCTGGCAAGAGGTCAGGGCAGAAGTTATCGCGAATTACTTTTTAAAGGCCGGAATAGCCAAAAACGCACGGGCTGGTGCCGACGAGGAGGAGGAAGACCTTTCTACTCCGTCCAATGTGGCCGAAGCGTGGAACGAGCTGTGTACTAACGGTGGTGTACCCGACGACGTTGAACTGACTGACTTTTTGTTTGCCGACAACGCCGCCGTGACTACAGAAGAAATGTCTGATGCAGCAGTAGCTGAAAGCGTGCAAAATCCGGATGGCGGTGATGATGGTGCTTGTGAGGCAGATCCGTGTGACGTGCCTACTGCAAAGGAGGTGATGAACGCAATGGACGTTATGCGCCGTTTCGTCGGCTCGCTCGACGATGAAGGAGCTCTACACGATTTAGCCTCTTTGGAGCGGTGTGTTGTGCCTACACTCGTGCCGAAGAAGCAAGCGGAAATTACGCAGTTTTTTAGTGTAAAATAAATGATTGAAGGGTGAGTTCACCTTCACGGATATATTGAGCTATTTGGTTTCGTTTCTGCATCATTCGTACGAGCCTTCACGCGAAACCTGCATGTAACGAAAACCTGCATGTAACGAAAAATTGCGAGCTTTTGTCAACTTCGTTATATCCAGGTTTAACTGTATTTGCAATTTGTTGCGTGCGTTCTGTGTGTCCAGTGTTTCTTAATTTATGCCTTAAATTAAGCCCAGACACAGTCCCAGACGAGTTCAAGAAGTTTCAAGTGGCATCAACTCCGCCCTCAGTATCACACCACCGAGGACGGTGATTACTGATCAGTGACTGCTGTTAAAAAACCTACAATCATTTGGCTATCGAGGCATGATCTACTTTTGTTGTGTTGCCAGGGGATAAAGCTTCAGTGCATGTGCTACTGTAATTTTGTCTATCTGTGGAAACAGCATGACAATAGTTGAGATACGGATTGTCTAGGTCAAAGGCAAGCGTATGCGCATGCAGCAATGCATTCACAAACTTCGGCGACATACTCAGATGATCGTTCAGGAGATACTTTCATTCTTGCGATAATTTACATGGCTAGCACTTGACGTTTTTGAGAGGCAACCCAGGTATCCTGGCACTGCGATAAGAAGTGCGCTTGGCACCGTGCCAAGCATGCCGTCGCTTGTAGACACCTATCTGTCTTGTTCAAGTCACGTGAAATTCAAGGTATCCCTGGAAGTGGCAGTCCGATAATACGGCACACCTTCTTGTGGTCAATTGAAGAATAGAGTCTCTTACATTCTGGTGAATTTAACAATTAAGTGAATTCAATATTTTAGACTACTAATTATTTACACTTTGGCGGTCCTCGTCGAGTCCGAATTATTGGCCAAGAACTAAGAGGACACTCAGGGGCTTGTCACACTCTATATGCAGCTTTTCCCACGTACCTCATCACCTACAGTACTCACAGAATGAAATGCGACAGTTGGATAGTCAATACGACAGTCGGGTCTGTGGTGAACCACAGACCCCCTCGTCGGCGACTGGAACCAGTGATCCTACCCTAAAATTCTCTCGCC
Organism: Dermacentor andersoni; assembly: GCF_023375885.2. Lineage (NCBI taxonomy): Eukaryota > Metazoa > Arthropoda > Arachnida > Ixodida > Ixodidae > Dermacentor > Dermacentor andersoni. The sequence goes on along the minus strand of NC_092822.1, from coordinate 109,150,092 downwards.
CTCACGGTACACCACAAAGCAACACCTTGCTTCCACGAGCATCCATGGACAGTGCTGCATGTATCGGCAGCCACGGTCTCCAATTGTTGTATTGTAATAGGCTACAAGATTTCAAAATTGCAAGAAACTGAAATTGCCCAACTGTGCAAACACATAGTAACAAAAAGTGCATTCAGTGCTATGCATCCTCTGTAACCAGTTGGCAGAGCAGTAAGAGACAGAAATATAAGAAAACAACAACAAAAAAAAGAACACTACAGTCTATGCTCGTTACAACGGACCCGCGCACAACAGACTTTTCAATATAACGGGCCATATTTCAGCCTTAGTTTGTTCTACCTATTTTATTAATGCAACGAAGTTCGCTTTTAATGGACCGCTCTGCAGCGAACTATCGACAATTTTTGTCAAAATGGAGCGTATAAAACGGACTTTTGCCGTGTTGACATGGGCTGGCAACTGACTTGCGAGGGTCAGCCGACAATCGCAGCTCAATATCTTGGGCGCGAGGGAGGGAGGAAAGTGGAGCGGATGCCCGCCGTCTTTTGCGTGCGAGGCGCAGGGAGGAGACGAGGGAAAGAGGGGGGGGGTCTACTTCGGGGCGCCATCTACTTCGGCACCGCAAGGCGCCGTATCTTGAAAGCTGTCTGCGACGTGGACAAAGTATGCGCCTGCGCGGGCACCGCATCTTGAAAGTGATTTGCAATGTGGACAAAGTCCGCCCAGTGCCGGTAGCTTCGTATGTACTGTGCTTTAGACGTTTAATTCACATTGAAGCAAGAGACAGCATCAAAGTCTATTCGCTTGCTGCTACTGCCACGCTTATCTTGCTTAATTTGCTATAGCAATCGATGCTTCGCCTTTCGGGCGAAACTGCGACTTTCCTTCGTTGTTTTTTTGCTTTGCACGTTCGTCATTCGCTCTTTGCGACAAAGTTGTTAAACATCGCGATGAAAGTTTAGGAACTGAGGCGTCTCGCATAATACGGACTTGGGATAAAATGGACATTTTTCGTCAGGTTATCAGGGTCCATTGTAATGAGAGTTGACTGTAGAGGCATTCTCGCACTAAACAGAAATTTCAAAGAATGGTGAAACATATTCTAGTTTTTATCTGAATGATCGGTATGGCTTAAATAGCAAACATGGATAGCTGATAAATTAAATGACATCGAAAAGCATAAGTGGCATTTGGCATATCAAGGGCCACAACTCCTTTGTCATCATCTGCGCTTGTCATCTGTACCTTATCATCACGAACTAGCCAGTAAAAAGCCAAGAAATACGCTTCATGAAAGGGCTTATGCACTTAGTGACAAGCTCAGGCACGAAATGTAACAAGTTGATTTCACCAAATTTTTTCGCTACACTTCTCTCGACTAGTGAAGGCCGACTGCAATGAAATTTTTGGCCACGTAAAAACCCCAGTTTCAGATAATTTAGACATGTAGTAGCCTCTGTGCAAAAATTTTACAGTTGGTCAATGCATCACAAAGAGCTTGCAAGAATCAATGTTTTTCACACCGAAACTGAAAAAAATGCCGCCATTATCGCCTGGCGGAAGTGACGTACAGAAAGAATGTGGAGAACCAGCACCCATGCTGTCTGCTTTCTTTGTATTCTGTTACAATGTATCAGTGAACAGGTTTTGCACGTCTGCTAGCCACAGAGAATGCGAAGTATTCTCCAAGTACAGTCTGTTTTCTCTAGCTGGTTGCCTATGTTCTACAGCAGGGCCTTGATTTGTTCTGCCTCCGCTCGAAGAACAGCGAACTGGGGTGGCTAAGCTAGTCTGGCTTAATGAGGATGCGATCCACACGTGGCACACCTACGCTACATCGGCAAAATTTGGACGCTCTACAGTCTAGTGTGGCAGCCGTGGGAATAGAACATGTCCTATCGCACGCCAGAGCAGCTGGAACAGGGTGCATCACGCACTAGCTTGGCTGACCAGCAGCATGCTGTTCAGGTTCACTGATGTGAGCATGTTGCATTTGCGCCTTCGACGAACAAGGAAGCGCTGGCTCGCCGTCTTGTCCACTAGCGCTGCTGCCACTGATCACCACGCTGCTGCAGGGTAAAATTTGAGTGATCTTAGCGTCTCTGGCATGACGTATCCAACTTCACCGGCCACTGCCTGGTACGCTGGAAGCACCGGACTCGTCGACTGATCAGACAACTGCTGCCATTCGTAGTAAAGGATGATAAGTAGCTGAGGCTTGTCACGACTGGGATAGAGGGGCTCGGTGCTAAGTGCACATAAACTCATGGCCAGACAGGCCAGAGTGCAGCCGTGATGAAGCTTGGCCCATTTCGCTCTGCCGGCATTGTCAGTTGGTTTTTTTTTCTAAGGCATTGCATTTCTGCATCGCTTGCCGCTGCATCTACACCATGGCCGCTGTGTTGCATCCTCCTTCACGACAAATGCAGCGTGTGGTTCCTACTCGTTTCTAGTGTTGTGTCAGAAAGGCTTTCATTCGTCTACATCGACGCATCCGACGTAGAGACGTGTGAAATGTCTTGAAGCTGATGCCCTACCGGAAATGATCGCTCGAGAATATCAACCCTGAATACAACTTTGGTTTTCGTGAGCCACCATAGCGGCTTATAGTCATCCCGAGAAAGCGTCCGCCAAGCAAATCTTGATGGGTAAGCAACTGTGGTGTTGAAATGTAGCTTGTGCAGTTTCTTCAACTGCAGTTTACATGCTTTGAGCACGTTGGCTGGTCCACGTTGCACTAGCCTGCTGTGCCGCAGTGCATGCTTGTGCTCTGAAAGCTGGGACAAAAAAATGTGTTTGGCCTTCCTCTACTTGACCTTGTGTACTCCACAGCCATCGCTTGTGTTCGAGTACGTATTCCGAGCAGTCGATGGCCACACAACGCATCAGCATTCTTGCAACAGCTGAAATCCTGAGCGCAACAGGAAGAATGCGCGCCCAGAGAAACGCCTGTCAACATGCAAATGATGAGCGAGCACTGCACCTGGCTGCCTAGGTGCAACATGGTGCAACTGAGAGATCAACAGTTGCACACGGTTCTTCAATACAGAGAAACCTCGTTACTACAAACCCCGCATTAACAAACTTTTAAGATTAACAAACTTTTCAGAAATCCCCTGCTGACTTCTTACAGTTTCAATGTAAGTATATTTCAGTACTATGAACTTCAGAATACCCAACTTTTTAGAATAATAATCATTATTCGGTTTCCCTGTGATGTTAAAATGCCTCAGTGCTACGAACTAATATTCAGAAACCTGGGGATTCTTAGATTTATGTGTACTGTTCATGGCAGCCGAAACAGTAGGCTAGCAGACGACAAGGCGTAGAGAGTGGACGTCGTGGCGCATGGATTTGGAAAACCTAAGACGGTGCCCAACAAAAAAGAATGCGGGCGAGCGGAGGCGATGACGCATCAGGTTTTGCGAGCGCAAGCTCTGCCCAGAAAAGTGTTGCTTAGCAATGGAGGCACGTCTCTTTCTTTTGCGCTTCTTTCTGCGGCCGTACTAGCTACGTGTGCGGTGAAATGTAACCTCCATATTCGCGGGGATGCCACACAGTCGCACTTTGCACTTTCCAGCCGGTTTCGCTTATGCGCGCTTGCGCTTTGACATGATTCAGGTGTCTGCTTCCAGCGAGACAGTTGCAGTGTCCACAGCAAGAAATGTGAAAAACAAACAAAATGCAAGAAACACTGTGTTTGCAGGCGACATGAAGCTACATTTTTGTCAAATCGGTGTCAGCATCTGTTTTGCATGCGTCATCCTTATTATGCAGAGCTTCAGTGTTGCGTGGTGGCAAAATCTATGAATCAGCAACAGCATGTCCCGATAGCCAACAGCGACTTTTTTGTGGGTAGCTCATATGGTGACGACTCATGAACTGATGAGTTGATGGGCGGAATGGTTAATTTTGGGACATTCACTATAACGATCTTTCAGAATAACGAACAATTTATCGCGGTCCCCTGAAGTCCGTTATTTTGAGATTTCACTGTATTTGCCACATCTGCATCACCACCACTTCGTCACCAGGTGCATGCGTCATCTGCATAGGCACTATGTAATAGCTGCTAATAACAAAATTGGGTAATTACCAGCCCTGCGGCTTTGCCAAGATTACTTTGAGAGTATACGCCAGGAATTTACAGTCAATTTTGCCCACGTGAAATTTTGTTGCAGTTGGCCTTTAAACCAGAACCCAACTGTAGAAGTAGAGAACACTCAGTTAAGCCGGCAACTTTTTTTTTAGATTCGTGCTGGCATGCAGTGTCTTCTGGCACCTCTTTTGCATTTCACTGATATGTTAAAACCTCATGTCACTACACCTGCAGCATTTGAAAAAGAAATACTATATATATATAAACACACATACATAGAATCCAGCTTAAGTGTGCCTCTGTCCCTGTCCTATGGGGTCTGAGTGCCTGTTTCATAACTGTGCCACCAGATGAAAACATCTAAGCGACATTCCATGCTACAGAAACATTACAGCTATGAAATGTAACTAGACTATGTTTTCCTACTCCACAACAAGCAAAGCATCTTCACCCCAACCTTTCACAATCTCACAAGTACTTGCTGCAACATGCAGTTTATGCATGCAAACTAACATACAACAGCAACTATTTCGTGCAAGATTCACACAATTCTCAAAGACAGAGCAGCAGGGGTCAACAGGTCTTTCTTTCAGTGACACTATGTTTTGTGCCTACAGGTATTAGAAATCGCCCAGTATCAATAAATAACTATTTAAAGCACATGTCGCACATGTGGAACTGAAGCCATGCAGTGCTCAAGACGAGTCCACCTAGTAAGAATTGAGACTATCATCAGTTTTTCTTGCTAATCACTTTCACGAAATATGTTGCTCTACACAGCTATGAGCCACAGTGCATCAAAAAGAATCCCTGGGGAAATAATAAGTGTAATGCCATACCATTTCACCAACTGAACTTTCCTGAAACTTTTGCTAATTTCAGGCTACCTATTAAAAGAAATGCCTTGGATACTAACTGGCTTCAATTCTGCAGCTGCAACATGTTCTTTACAGGGATTAAATAATTAATTTGCAAAATTAATTTTAATAGGCCTGAGAGTATCACAATTTCTAAGATAGAGAGTTTTAGCTTGTCCGCATACTTTTGGGTGTTTGCGGATTACCGGGTTGTGAGAGCCATGGATGGCAGCGGCAAAACTGGCAGCAACATTTGACGATTTGTCAAACTCAATGCACTTGAAAAATTATCGTGTCCTGTCAACAGTATCTTTAAAGGAAAATGATAAAGGTATGGCACGTTATGATTATGTCACTTTACATCAGCAATGAAGTAGAAAAGTTCAAGGGCACTTAAGTTATCCCTACGTGGATGAATGCGAAAGCAGACTACTGCACAATGCTTAGACATTATGCCACAACACAAAGTCATGGGTATGACTCCCAACAAAGGTTGTGGGTTCGAGTGCCTTAATTAATTCTAGCTTGACTATGCCTTAATTAACAAAAAAAGGTTGTGGGTTCGACTCCCACCAAAGGTCGAAGGTACAAGTGCCTAAATAACTCGATCTTAATGAACTATGCCTTAATTAATACCAAAGGTGGTGTGTTCGACTCATGCCAATGGTCGTGGCTTCGACTCCCACCATAGCTTGGGGGTTTGTGTGCCTTAATGAACTATATTTAACTGAGTCTTAATGAACCTCACCTTAATTATCACCTAATGTGGTGGGTTTGACTCCTAACAAACGTCGACGGATCACCATTGATGGTCACATTGACAATTACGCCAGATTTTCCGCCTCATGAGCCACATAATCCTTTCACTTTAATTAGCAGGTCAGGGCAGTACTAGCGTTACATGCTATGTGGTTAAACTCCGTGTCCCCAGATGTCACTACCAGTGCTGTTGCTGCCAAACACCTCTCCGGTAAAGCAGTCCTCCACAAATGCTAATACATTTACGGACAAGTTAAAACTCTCCAAGGTCTCCCGATACAAATAATCTGCTGCTAAAAAAAATAACCCATCTATGTTTCACTGTTTTCAAGTTTTACTTAGACAAGCATGATTGAAGCTCCCTTCCATCGACACCTACTTCCTTCAGCAGCAGCTTTGATGCCAGACTCATCTTCTCTGCCATTGGGGTCCAGAGAGCAGAGGTCGAACCATGCAGTCATTCGCATGCCTCCATTGAGAGTGACAGGGATGACTGGCCTGGAAAACGACAGGCCATACTCTTTATACTGCCACTATAGTACTACATGGTAATATACTACCAGCTATCTAAATTTAGCAGTACATTCCGAAAAGCCATAACGGTTATATATACATGCAACTCTAACTAACTGGAAAGTTGCCCCTTATTTAAAGGAGTACTGACACAAGAATCTTGGGTATCACTTTGTTTTCCATGAGGTGGTTGCCTCGCAGTTTGAGACAAAAGGGCTTGGACTGGTTGGTGAAACATTGTTTAGACAAGGAAAATCCGTTTTAGTGTGCAAATTGTAGGAAGGGAGGAAGAAGGTGACAGGACGGAGTGCTCACGAACAACTAAGTTTACTGCTCAGACAGCGGGAATATAAATACGATAGGAGAGGGTGAAATAACTGCGTAGGCACATGTACAAGAACAAGCATCATCACAAGCATCATCTCTGTATTCATTATCTAGTAAGTTAATATAGAAGGTGCACTCGGACATTTCTTTTCACCTGGACGGTAAATAAGAAAAGCCTCATGAATTTCATGCGCTTTTTTGTCACTACTATTTGCCACAACTTGGAAATCGTCAAAACTAGGGGTGCACTTGGAACAGTGACTTGCCAGGTGGCTGGCTACAGAGCCGTGCATAAATTAGTGTGCTATGCGAGGCAGTTGTTAAAACATCGCCTTGTCTGGCTGATGTGGCAGCAGCCATTTGATAAAGGAATGCGGTAGAGAATTCCCATGGTGCATTTCACATACTTTTTTGAATGTTTCTTACAGTCCAACCTCGAGGTGCAATCGAAGTGCTACAAAGGGACATTAGCTTATTTTGTGCCTTGACATCTGCTTTTTCAACGATTCTTTTTAGACAATGAGACACCTTGTGAAACACAAGGTATAGCAGAAATCTTCGCCTTGGGTTCATTCTCGAAGGTGGCTTGTCTGGCACTTCTTTCTTCCTTCTTCATATCGGCAAGAAGTGATTCTGCTATGCCCGAGAGCAGGTTGTCAGTGAAGCCTGCAGCTTTTAGTTTTTCAACTTGGCTTTGAAAGCTGGTTTTAACCTGGTGATGACAAGACCTTGAAAGCGATGCCTTCATGCATGCTTTTGCGATTCCCCCCTTAACAAGCTTCAAATGTGCAAAACTAAAAGGGAGCCGGCTTTTTCGAAAGCGAGGGACATATTTCCTGCAAGCACGTTGGGGAATGAGCAGAAGTTCTAAATCTAAAAACCTAACCTTGTTATTCATGGGAAACTCAGTTGTAAGCTCAAGGTCAGTTAAAGATTAAATTATGGGGCTTTCTGTGCTTTAACCACGACCTAATTATGAGGCACGCCGTAGAGGGGGACTCTGGAAATTTGGACTAACTGGGGTTCTTTAACGTGCGCCTAAATCTAAGTACACAGGTGTTTTCGCATTTCGCCCCCATCGAAATGCAGCTGCTGCGGCTGGGATTCGATCCTGTGACCGTGTGCTTAGCAGCCGAACACCATAGCCACTAAGCAATCACGGCGAGCCACCCAAGATTAGTCATGTTAAAGGACACACAAAAAAAATAATAAAAAAATCTAAGGACACCTAAGTACTTCTTATGAGTTGTGAATGCAAAAGCATTAATATCCAGTTGAATGCCGCTGAGCAGTCCTTTGAGTTACGAGCTCCTCACGGGCAAGCAAGTGCGTTGAGATCCTTGGAGCATTTTGATTTGGCTTTACCGAGACACAGAACGCAGGTGAGAGTTTGCACGTATAACACGAACATCCGAGAGTGAGGGTGACGTGGCAATGCCCTCTCCCCTCATGTAATGCTGCGACAGCAGGTGTTCCCTTTCGTCTGCTCTGCTCCTTCAAGGCCTGGGCCAGCAAGCGCGAGCCAGCACCACGAGTGTGCAAGGCGCGCTTGTGACGTGGTGTCACAGCCAACGGGAATGTGCTCATGGCGTGGTGTCGTAGCCAAGGGGAAGTTTCGCTGCTACAGATGTTACCGGCTTTTTCGCTCAATGGGCCATTTGACCCTTATGCATATGAAATGTTTTTTCGACATTCTGTCAGGAATCACACTGCTCCACACGAAATATGACTAAAAGATTGTCTGCATAGAAACATATCGTATTTACTCTCATAATGATCGCACGTATCTGTAAAAAAAATTGATGGAAATTCAGGGGTGCGATTATTACGCGGGTTAAATTTCCTATGAAAATAAAAATTTTCTTTGTTCATCCTGCATTTGCTGCGAGATGACAAGCAGGCGGCTGCCGCTGTCAGTGTGGGACACCAAAACAAAAATGGCGGCCGGCGGATCAAGCCGAACGTGCTGAACGAGATTTTTCTTTCTTTTCGTGAGTACATTACGCGCATTGAAAGTTTCTTCCATATCAGTAATGAATAATAGTATAGGTAATATCGGCAAGTTTGTGACAATAACGTAGCCATGTCCACTTTGAGGGGACAGGAACAGAGATGGGCACATTTAACTGCCAGTGACATAGAAACACATGGCGGGCATGCTGCGGAAACTGCGGCACTTGTCTTCACTGCTATCCTAATACGGCACGTTTCCACTAAGGGCGGGCGAATATCTTAGTTGCGTAACAAGCACTGGCGCATGAATAGGGTACACTTCTAACGTATCAGTGTAAATGTGGCCACTGTCATTGCCGCTCGCGATTTGTTGTGTGCCCACAAGTGCAGACGAGAAGAATCGAAAGGCGCCCTTTATGTTGTTGTTGTTGACCAAAACCATTATGAAGACTACAAATAATAAAGTCGAGGCAAGTGTGGTTGTTGCTTTTTTTTTTTTTTTATGGAAGTGCGGAAAGTGATGAAAGGAATGAAATGGGGCATCTGCTTAAGAATGTTGGGTGCTCGCAGATCGCTTGGTATGTCTTCAAGAGTCATTCACATAACATTCGACAGATGGTAAGCGCGATCATCATTAGCAAGACTTGGCACAGGACATATCGCTGCAACAAGTTCAGGATGCGATCATTACACGGGAAAGAAAAAATTCTAATTTTGATGACAAAATTCAGGGGTGCGATCATTACGCGAGTACGATCATTATGCGAGTAAATAGGGTACTTCAAGGGCAGTTGTCCCACCAAGGTTACGAAAAGGGTTCTACTTAAATTGAGGATGACGCAACGAGCTATGGAAAGAAGAATGATGGGTGTAACGTTAAGGGATAAGAAAAGAGCAGATTGGGTGAGGGAACAAACGCGAGTTATTGACATCTTAGTTGAAATCAAGAAAAAGAAATGGGCATGGGCAGGACATGTAATGAGGAGGGAAGATAACCGATGGTCATTAAGGGTTACGGACTGGATTCCAAGGGAAGGGAAGCGTAGCAGGGGGCGGCAGAATGTTAGGTGGGCGGATGAGATTAAGAAGTTTGCAGGGACAACATGGCCACAATTAGTATACATGACCGGGGTTGTTGGAGAAGTATGAGAGAGGCCTTTGCCCTGCAGTGGGCGTAACCAGGATGATGATGATGATGATGATGACTCTTCGGCCTTTGGTTTCCCCTTCTGGCCTCCTTCAAGCCCAGTCATACTACACTTGGTGTGCATTTTGAACTTTTTGAATTGAAATGTGCCATAAACAATAATTATTTTTCTGCTCTAAAAAAACTGAGGCTTCATAGCATAATTAACGATTCAACAGCAATCCATTAAAGAAAGATTGTGTCAGTACTCATTTAATAAACAAGAGCTGGACAAAGAGCGAGGTGCTAAAACTCACGCTGTAGGGCATATGTACTTGACATGTGGCTGACGTATTGCTTCAAATACTGATGACCAGCCCAACCTGCACCATTGAGAAGTAAATACATTCAGAGACATGCATAGCATCAAACGCATGTTTTTGCAGGACAGCCAATGTGCTATTAATAGCAGCTGTGGAGGAAGTATGGGTTCATTTTTACTGATGCTCCTGAGTTATATAAAGCCAATAGACAATGATGCCAATGAAAGCATAAGAGAAATTATTTGCTGTTTCTAACTGAAATGTAGAAATTATAAGATAAAGAAAAAGTAAGCGTACAAAAAAAAAAGAGCGAGAAAAGAAAGAAACTTGCCGCCAGTAAGAGCAGACGACCCTCAAGTGCCACCAGTGGCAAGTTGTTTTTTTGTCCACTTTCATTTCCCTAATGATTTCTACATTTCAAGTAAAAACTGCAAATAATTTCCCGTATGCTTTCTTTGACCTCATACTGTAGTGACTAAAAAACTTGATCTGCTGTTTCCTGCTTTCTTCATTGTTTGGCTGTTTGTCTAATATATACACACAAACAGACACACAAGCTGCAATAGACACACAAACTGCAAGGATGTTTTGGGTTCACTAACCATTGCAATTAAAATGATCAGACCACACAAGTATGCTGTTTGCTGTATTACGGTATGGAAGCTGGAAAATGTGGAGCTTCACAAATGAGAATTTTGAGTCGGGCCATCACTAAAGTATGGAAGTGTTGCATGGGACGTTCATGCAGCAGCCATTATAGATATTTGATTGCTAAGTGCCACTAAATATCAAGATGGGCACATCTTTTACTTTGCCTTTTGCTCTAGTGTCATGACAATCATGCAATGTCATGTATTATTAGAATCCAAATAAATAAAATTTTAAAACATCTTTAGTTTGCTGTTGAGATTCTCCTACCACAATTCTAATGAAAGCCAAACTTAAACCTTTAGCAAAGGAGAAAATTCACCAGACCCCACCCTCTATTAATATATATTTTTAAAAATTTGGCATTGATAACTAGGCTATGGGGACAACTTGGGGTTGATATTAAGCCTGTGCTCATGAGCATAGTCTTAGACATTTGTTTTCTCATAGCGCCAAAGGCCAACTGGAACAAAATTTAACTTTGAGTAAATATGCTACCATGAAAAGTATATGCTACAATCAAAACAATCTTGCTGCAGGGTTATAATTATCTTTCTCTACTAATTGCCTTAAACAGCACTTTGGCAGACAATGCAGGCACCTCGTGGATAGCAGCTGTGAAGCGAATCCCGCACTGTCGCCTCTCAAATCCTTTTTAGTGTGCCGCAGACGTTGCCCAATCGTAGAGATCAATCATGCTAAGTACTGTTGGTTCTCAACGTTCAGAATTCTGCATCAGTTTCAGCAAGTGCTAATGGCAGCCGTTCTTTAGTTTCAGCAACACAAAAATTAATTTCTTTTTCAAACGTATGCATGTATTGCGCAGAAAGCTTGCTTTGCATCCAAACTATCTGAAAGTGGGCAATTTAAGCAGTTCAAAAATTTGCTGCAGTTGGCCAGTAACAATGATATCCCCCCCCCCCCCAACACTCCCTTAGAGGTGATGGTATTTTTGCAGTTGCTGCCACATGTACGAATTGTCATTTTGTTTGATGGTGATGATGATAGATGTGCCTTGCAACAAACAAATTACAAATTCCTTGCTTCAAGATTATGAGCAAAACGAGAACAAGAACAAGGTAAAAGCAGAAGCCAACGTTTCGACAAGTGGACTTGTATTTTTTTAAGGATGCCTTGAAAAAGACAAGTCCACTCGTCGAAACGTTGGCTCTCGCTTTTACCTTGTTCTCGTTTTGCTCATCATCTTGAATTTTCATCTCCCGCCTTCCCCGTGTCTTCCCTGCTTCAAGATTGTTTCTTTATCAGTTGTGCTATGTAATATGGTTCCCCCCTTTTCTTCTGTTAGCTCTTCACTGTTCCATTGTGCATTTAACTATCTGCTCTTTCATGAAGTTATCTTGCTTGCTGTATGAGGACATATTTGATTTCTACATATTTCATATCATGCGAATAGCACATGCACAATAGTAGATACACGGAAGTTTCAACAAGCTTATACATGCCCGGTCCCACTTCAACCACACAATTCCCAGTACAGGATAAATTAGCGAATGTTAAATACTAGCATATTGCATTATATCTTCACAGTTGATCACCTCACTAACTTCTTACAAAAGGTACAGATGCGACTACTGGCACAAATTAAAAATTTTTTTCCTTTATATTTTTTACTATGGAGTTGATCCCTTTTTCAGTCTCTGCATAAAATGAAGCTTCCACAGCAGCTCCCATAGAGGGCTAACAGGAAATGCTGCACCTGCTGTGTTGGAGTCCTCCAAGTCACAGGTTCCACAGTGCTGTCAAAGATGACACAGAGATAAATGGACCAGAATAAAGTGCAAGCTATTTTCATGGAGCCGGCAGCCCCTCTGAATTGTGGCCAAAATTATTTATCCTAGTTTCAGTTAAGTTGCTACCGGTTGACGTGGACAATACCGACAAATACAACACATGCTAATGGCTGCTCCACAAGGATGCGAGAGAGATGATGCAAAAATTCCTTACGTCCCTGCAGAATTTTTTTTTTAGTATGTATTGTGAACGCCTCTACAGCAAAGACCACTGCAATGAATCTGTCTCTACAATGAAGAAACCTAGGTGTTCCTGATGGTTGGTTTGTGGCTTCGCAATAGTGGCTCTTGCCAACGCCCCATGTAGCCAGCGCCAAGATGAGAGTGGAGTTGCTGCTTCACACGCACAGGTTCAATCCGTATGGCACAAATGCCCATATGACACGGGTTTGTACATCTACTTGTCAGTGAAGCAAGCCCGATGCAGAGAAAGAAGATAATTTTTCGGCCTGTGAACTATTAAAAGGCAAACAAATAAGGCACGCCACAATTATAGATGTTTTACGGAAAGATGATGATAAAAAAAAAATGCAATCGTATTGCAAAATCTGAGAGAAAATAAAACAGCCCCAAGTCCAAGACTTCCTTTGGGAGTTATGAAGATGTAAAAAGTCACTGTGGGCTGCAAATAAATATACAAAACACACTGGCTAAGAGATATGCCATAACAGGGGCTCAGAATTAATTTTCAGGTACGTTAATATGCACGAAAAGCACAGTACACAAACGTTTATGCATTCCAATCCTATTGGAATGCAGCCACGGCAGAGAAGAATCAAGCCTGTCACTACTTACACAGCAGCAGAATGCCATAACCACTAGGTCACTGTGGTACACCTACTTGAAGGTATCGATGCAGATTCATTTCAATGAGAATTGGAAACAGCTGTGCAATACGGGCATGCGTTTCGTAATCATGCGTGCAGGTAAAAATATGTGCAGAGTTAAACGTGCCTCACCCTGTATCTCCCAGGCCATGAAGAAAGATAACCTGAAAGAGAGGAAAAAAATGTACAGTTCTGCAAAATGATTCGTTTGTGCCTTGTTAGCAGAATAGTAATCTAAAACTGCATTTCAGGTTTCTTTTTTCCTTTACACCTCGCAACATGTCCAAGCATTCATGCTCCAAAATTTTGCTCGCAATAAGACACTTTTCCACAATTCTCACTTCTGATTTTCAGTTCATTCATTAATAGGAAATCAGACTGCCGAATCACTCGTGTTTCAAAGTTTAGATTTGGATGAGCGTTGCTCATTTTCTGCCGACTGACTTCGCATAACTAGACTTCAAAAAAAAAAAAAAAAGAAAACGTAGAAGAAGGGGGGGGGGGGGGGGCAATACGCGCAGAGGTTCAATCAGTCTGTGCGCGCCGTTTCCCCACAGCTATCGACCATTCGCAGACTGAAAAACTGCTCGCCTTCCGGTTCTTAATTTTATTATGATTTTCTCCCCTGTTCGCATGGAGAGGCAATGGCTCTATGTGATTTCAAGGTTTCGCGTAATTACAAAGTGCCTACACTCAGTGTCAACTAGGAGGCTGCGAACAGAATTAAACTAAGCGACGTCGGCTCGTGCGATCGGTATCGCACAGCCTGAATTAGAAATGTGTGCCGACACGCAGCGCAGGCTTATGCGCTTACACGTTACTGCGCCTCCTAGCAGCACGCCAAGTGTGCTCCTCGTATCGATTTTGCCAGCTTTCCATTTCAGAGCGCGACCTTTCCGTATTTCAAGCACTTCACGTAACGCGTGAAAGCGTGACGGTTAAGTTGGCGATCGCTGCGTGCAGTACGTCTACACAGGAAGGGTGTTTTTAGCGAGCAACACGACAGCTTTCGGCGTACCGCACTGGTCTTACCTAACCGGAAGGTTCTAATCGGAATTACGATCGCAGCGGACGAACGGAACACTCGTTCCGTTTTCGCACTTTCACTGCAGCGTGAAATGATGACGGCCGAGCAGCGGAGAAACGGGCATGACACAATCGATACAACAAAACTCGGAGGTTTCATTGGTATAAGCCTAACTTACAGTGGCGGTGTGCTTGGCAGTGGCGGCTACGATCACGGGCGACGGCATGGCGGACGCCGTGTTTCCTCCCATAAACAGGAGAAGCCTCTGATGGTGAAGACCCAGGCGCGCTCAGTCAAGCCAGGTTCAACGACGCCGGCGGCAAACACATGTACGGCTTGCGGAACACACAGCCGACACGAGCACAGCTTCCTTACAACCTTGACAGCACTTCGGCGCTCCCAGCGCAGCTGGCGGAGGACGCGATAGAGCTCTACGTAGCCTCCGAGATTCGCAAGGCAAAAATTTCGGAGGCCACAATATAAACGGTGCACTGTGGCGGTGAACGCTGTGGCGGTAACGCAATGTAGCCGAGTTAGTTCGTTCGTTCTCAATATTCACGAAAATGCTGCAAATCCCTCTCGCCGCTTTTATATTTTCTCGTGTAGTTTCGTCCGCTCTTCAGGCAACACTGCGAAACGTGGCAAAGCACCGAAACATTTATGAAATGACGAAATGCTCTCATAGCAGAAACAATCAACCACCCTGAATAAAATTGTTGAGAGAAAACTAAACTGAAGAGACAGCTGGAATTGTAATGATACTTGGGCTAGTGGTAGAAATGCGTGGTTTGAACGGCAGCGCAAATCGCACACGCACACAGAGAAGGACCACGAAAAGACGACAGTTGGAAGCAGAATTTTCATACCAGGGGTTTCTACGAAGACCTTAAGCGATATTTAAAATAGCAGTCTTGAAATAAAAGGACGGTTTATTCGGAGACTTGCCGCCGTGGTGGCGACCATGTCGCGACAGGTGATAATTAGTAGCTAATTAACAAAAATAATTAATTTACTTCTGAGCTTTTAGTTTCAGCGGGCTTTGAAGCGAGCGCTCCGGATCCGTACAAGCCATTTCAATTTTTGGATCTAGAAAAATGCAGTTACTGCCCAGGTAGCAAACAAAGTCCTCAAAACGTCGCATTATTATGGATACAACGTATTAATGGATACAACGCCTCAAACAGATTTTTGACCGAACTCGACGCATTAAAAACGTCGCAAGCAGGATACCTTAAAAACGAGGGGTGAATTCGTTTCGAAAGCGTTTTCAATAGTCTGGCCGTATCTGTTCAGTTAGCGTGCTGGGTTTTCGACGGCGCTGTTCTTGGCGGGAGAATTCTCCATTTATCAAGCGGCACGTGTCAATTGCTGCTGTATTCGCCCTGAATTAGCATGAGTTCGGCTAGGAAAAAGAATCCTTTTGTGGTGTTGACCTCACGTCACAACAGACGAACGATTGCAAACGAAGTTGACACCGCAGCAGGTCACGAAGGAATGGTGCGCGAGTGCAGTAACATCGAAGCGGTTTTTTGTGACGCGGACAACGCAACGGCTCCACATCGACTTCGGAGGAGCGCTGCCAGTCAGTAGACCATGCGGTTGTTAGTGCTGATTCTGACAGCGCATCCTCTACTTCAATAGCTTTGGCTTTTTCCTAAACTTTATCATCATTCAATTCTTTCTGACGATTTCTTTCAGTACCCTGCAGTAATTTTCAACTATTAGATGATGATGATGCAATGCGGCTTCACCCTTTGCAACAGGCAGGCATATCAATTGCACGCCCTAGCCATGAAAAAAGAAAAACAAGGAAAGAAAACAAATAAATAAACAGAATAGTAAACGAACGACCCGCAAGTAAGAGGGGAGAGATATGAAGGGCCACAGTGGTGCACACAACTACACAACCCACAAGTACAACCCACACGTAAAGGGCGGAGGGAAACAAAGGCGCGGAGGGAAACCAAGGGGTACAGTGGGGCACACAGATATCAGCAATTGATTTCCTAGGTATACTTTGTGGCGTAAAATCCATTTATTGTAAAGGGACAGAAAAAAGAAAGACAGTGAAGCGCCAGTTGGCGCTTCTGTCCAGAACTTTTGGGGGTCGTCTTTTAACAAAGAAGGTAAAGTAGTGCCAAAGAAAGTGTGCATGGCGTCCTTAATAGCCTTTTTATATTTGTGGGCGATCTGTTGATATGCGGTACAGTCACTGTGACCATTTCTGAACTTTATATTAGTTCCTTATATTAACTTTTACTGAAGACGCACGCACCAGGGTTGACAAGGCAGTTTTCTATGAGTCGACCTCTCGCATCGCATCGCGAGTCTCCCCAAACATTCTTATGAGCATTAAAATCACCGGTGATCATGTGTGGTTCTGGGAGCTGGCCGATGAAGCTATAAAATGCCGTTTTACTGAGGTGATAGTTGGGCGGTATGTAAATGAAGCAAATTGTTATCAGCTTCTTGAATAAAATTGCTCGCACTCATACAGCCTCGAGGGGCGTCTGAAGGGTAAACTGCCGGAAAAAGCAACAGACTTAATTACAGCTATAGCTACACCTCCGGAAGAGGCAGAAGAGTTGTCACGGTCTTTACGGAAAATGGCATATTGGTTGAGAAAGTTCGACTATGTAGGCTTTAATAAGTGTACAGCATAAATGTATCGCTTGTTTACGTAAAATTATTGTCGAGGTTATAGGCAACGAAGTACCATCAACATAAATTGCTTGCAATCCTCACAAGAAAAGAAAGGCAGCAGATGCGTGCGATGTGTTTCTTGGACACTGAGCACCTTCGGATTAAATTTATGTGTGTATTCTGCGATGTGGTCGAGGTTACGAAGTTCTCTGATGTTCCACTGTAGAATCTTTCTATACATGTTGCAGACGATGTTTGTGCTATGCGTCTCGTGTAAGAATAACTTAGCTTACAGAGTCCCTTTGGGGTCCTGTAGTGGTGGCTTTCTTTTTTTTTTTTTTTTTTGAGCGATCGCAAGAACCTCGCCACTCCTTTGGCGCTGGACACGCGCTCTTGCGAGCGCTGCGTTTGACGCGAAAGCCTCGTCTCCAGCACCAGCCAGGATTCTACCTGTCGGTATAAATAGTATCAACTACAAAAAGGCGTAGAACGGAACGTAACAGCCGCAGACAGAAAATTTCTGCATAAATAAAATGGTTGGTTGAATTCAACGGGATTTTGGGCACTTCTACCACACCCCAGGCTAGGTGCAAGGAAATTTTGAAATCATTTTACTTTCATTGCTGAAGAATTCACCGTGCTTGGCTAATCTTGCTGTCACTGTGACCTTATGCTAACCCGCGAGGGCTTTAAAAGAAAAAAAAAATATCCTTATTGACGAATTGGCCTTGCCCAGCAACTACGACGAGTCGACAAGATCAACCATACCATCTTCGCCGACGACATCACCATCTGGGCGTACCGAGGCAGTGGTGGTCAAGTGGAGTTAGCCCTTCAAACGGCGATTGACACGGTTGAAGCCTCTCTCCAAGGAACCGGACTGCGCTGTTCGCAAGGCTAAATCGGAGCTTCTTCTCTACAAGCCCATTCTGCGGGGACGCCCTCCCAAACACCAATCTGATCACCGACCCTGTGACGCCATCACCCTACGCCTTCAAGATGGCAGTCCTATCCCACACGCCCCTAGCATCCAGGTCCTCGGTCTCACCATCTCTACCAACGGCTCCAACGCGTTGGCTCTCAACAAGATCTGCGCCCTATCTCAAAACACCCTACGCCTTCTTAAACGTATCTCCAACCGACGAGGTGACTAAAAAACGAAAGCCTTCTCCACCTCGTGCAGTCCTTTGTCATATGTCATGTTACCTACGTTACTGCGTACCTCAACTGGTACTGGGCTGAGCAAAATAAGCTCGACACCCTCATACGACGGGTCTACAAGCAAGCACTTGGCCTGCCGCAATACACCAGCACTGAACTCTTCAACCAACTGGGAGTTCACAACACCCTTGCCGAACTCAATGAAGCCCAACAACGCTCTCAGCTTGAACGGTTCACCCTTACTGAAACGGGACGCTTTATTCTATCCACGCTTGGCTTCACTTACCATCAGCTACAGGGCCCCAAACAATCGATCCCGACTGACATCCGTAGCTGGATCTACACAGACCCTATCCCTAGAAACATGCACCCTGAATATAACAGGGCCCGGCGCCAAGCTCGGGCCGGAGCTCGGGCTTGCTCGGGCCGACGCCAAGCTCGGGCGTCACATTTGTTGATGCAGCCCAATATTCACATAGCACACGATTTGTGGCCGTCGCCACACCACGCCACCAGCGCCCCTACCCCCAATGCCGAGACGGCTGAAGAAGTGGCCATCGCCCGGGCTACTCTAGATCTCACCAGTCACACCGTCGTGTGTGACTCTCGCTCAGCCGTCACTAACTTCAGCAAAGGTCGTATTTCTCCTCAAGCTCTTCGCATCCTCTGCCAGGCACCACACTCTAAAGACAGCACGATCTCCCTGACATGGATCCCGGCCCATACGGGCCCTGTCCACCCACACCTCCCGAACCTCAAGTTCACCCACTCCATTGCGCGGGGCCTAGTCAACCGCGCCGGAGTCACTGGAGACGAGCTGGACCCCAGGTGCAATCTGACCACTTATAACGATCTCGAGATCGTTATAAGTGGTCTTAACGATCGTTAAGACCTTTTACCTTAGTCGCCAAACCTTCCCCTCAACACAAGTTTAGCCGGGCGCAGGCTACCACCCTGCGTCTCCTATATACAAACACGTACCCTTCACCCGCCCGCCTCCACCTTATATTCCCAGAAGCTTACACTACGCCCAACTGCCGGTACTGTGGCACTCACCCGGCTACACTTCCGCATATGCTGTGGGAATGCCCAGCACAGAACACACACATTAACAGCACGACCCTCTGAGGTTGCGCGAGGCTCTGCGGAGCTCCACCCTCGGCGACCCAGCGCGTCCGTGAGGCGGCGGCGAGGCAGTCCCTCGACGTCCCCTCATGGGAGGCTTAGACCCCGACCGTCCTAAAGTGCTGGCTCTGTAATACAAGTTTATCCACCCCTCTTGTCGAAGTTAATTGCTCCGCACGTGGTACATTTACGATAACTTGAGGCGAATGGCATTTTGAAAGATATTGCAATCTGTGTTCCGTCCTGTCATTATATACTTCCGCAACCTCGTGTATTCGCGCAGCAGGTTATTTTTCACGTCTCGTGTGCTTCGCTAAGTTTAGCGGCCACTCATTGCCTTCGCAGGCGCACGCCATTACCTAAACGTAATCTTCTATCTGTCTTTTCCCCCTTGTTTAGCCATGCTGATGAGAGACGTAGCGCTATTTCTTGCAGTTAGTTACCCAACACGCGCAAGGGTGACACGTGGTCGATTCAGTTTTGCAGGTGTTAGCTGAATAGGCAAGCTGAATGGTAGCCCAGAGAGAGAGAGAGAGAACTTTAATGAGAACCAGCAGTTTAGTCGGCTGGGCCCAGGCCTTCCAAGATGGGACGTCGAGGTCTTGCCTCTTCGCCGCTTCGTAGGCCTGCTGGCTAGCCCAGAGTTGGTCGTCAAGATGGGAGCTGCGCAAGGCGGCGTGCCATCTCGACGAAAGGGTCACGGGATTAAGGTCTGGGTATGTTTGCACTCCCATAGAATGTGGAGGAGTGTTGCTGATTGAGTTTTACAGATCTTGCACCTGTGGCTTGGGTAGATGTCGGGGTATATGATGTGATAGCGTGTGAGGGAGGGGTATGTATTGGTCTGTAAAAGGCGAAAAGTGGTTGCCTGGCTTGCGGTGAGGGGTGGGGAAGGTTCTTCTTTCGAGGTAATATGACTTCACAAGGTCGTTGTATCTTGTAAGGCGGTCGCGTCCTGCGGGTGCACCTGCACCGTCTCCGGTACGGTTGACTAGTCCTCGTGCTACGGAGTCTGTAACCTCGTTGAGGTTGGTGAGGTGCGGGTGGACATCGCCGGCGTGTGCTGGGATTCAGACGAGGGTGATTTGATTTTCAGACGAATGCGGGGCTTGTAAGATACGGAGTGCTTGGTGAGAAATGCGACTCTTGATGTAGTTGTTGATTTCTGTGCGAGAATCGCTCAGTATGGTGTGACAGCCTGGGTCAAGAGTGGCCAGGGCGATGGCCACTTCCTCGGCCGTCTCGGCATTTTGGGTAACGATGCTGGTAGCATGTCGGAGCAAGCCACCTGCTGTGGTAACCGCCGCAAAGCGACGTCCATCTTGGTATTCAGCTGCGCCGACGAAGGTCACGCCCGCGGTGTTCGCATAAGCTTTGATGAGGGAGGTAGCTCTTAATTGTCCTGCGTTCTTTGTTGTGGTCTGGGCGCATTTTTTGGGAATAGGGTCGGCGTGTATCCATTGCTGAATGTCGCGTGGTATTGGGTGTTTGTCTCCATGTTGGCGGTGGTAGGTGATATCAAGCTTGGTAAGAATGCTGCGGCCCGTTTCCGTGAGGGCAAGCCGCTCCAGGTGGGATCGACGTTGCGCTTTGATTAACTCGTCTAGCGTGCTGTGGATACCTAATTGTCGTAGAAGTTCCTTGCTGGTGTGGTTGGGTAGTTTATAGGCTCCTCTGATGATGATGTCCAGGTTAGTCTTTTCAGCTTTGTACCAGTTGAGAAAGGGCGTAACGTAAGTAATGTGACAGATGATAAAAGATTGGACAAGGCTGATGAGGCTTTCTTCCTTCATACCTCCTCGTCGGTTGGTCACTCGTTTCCGCAATACTTACGGACTCGCAAGAAGCGTGCAGAAGGTACAGCAGTGGACGTATATCCACTGCGGCCATCCGCATACTCAAGACGAGAAAAATCACCGTTTCGAGATGCTTCATTACGTGGGCACCAGGTCATGAGACTGTGACAGGGAACCAGCGTGCCGACGCCAACGCCCGAGCATAAGCCAACCGGGGGGCTCACCGCGACGGGGAACAGGACACAGTCACCAGGCGCTATGGAGCAATTTTAGAAAACCAAAGAGCGCTAAGGAGGATCTACCCCCCTCCCCACAAAGACCTTAGTAGAGAGCAGTCGGTTGCCTGGAGACAACTGCAGACTAATACATACTTAGTCTGCTCAGCAAAATCTATACGTCAACATATGACAATAAATGCCCGCTATGCGGGGAACACGCAACGCTTTAACACGTTACATGGGCCTGCCAGAAACCAACGGTAGCGCCAGTACACAGAACACCAACACCGGAACAGTGGGAGGCTGCGCTGTCCTGCTCGAAGCCTGAAGAACAGCTCAAGCTGATCGACAGAGCTAGCAAGATGGCAAAGGCCACAGGGGCCCTGGACTGAGGGCTCCACCTTCGCCGGTATACCTCCTTTGTGAAAATAAAGTTTTCATTCATTCATTCATTCATTCATTCATTCATTCATTCATTCGTTTCAGCAGTCTGGATCTATTTACGGCCTGTCGAAGGATCTTGGAGAAAGCCGTAGAGTTGGCTCCATTGGCTTCTATGGTCGTACCAAGAACGCGGATGCTAGGAACCACGGATGCTGCCATCCCTCAGGTGGAGTTTGATTTCCTCGTATTGGCGTTTATTCGTGGAGCCCTGCGGGGGGCGTCCATAGAGTGTGGTACGGTATAGGAGAAGCTGCGACCTTTCAGTGGAACAGCGGAGTCCCGTGCCTTGAAGATAATTTTCTACGACGTCGATGGCGTCTTGTAGAGCAGTTTCGATTTGGCCATCACTGCCCTTTGCAGCCCAGATTGTAATGTCAGCATATATGGTGTGTTCAGTGCCGTCGAGTTCTTGTAGTTCTTGTGCTGATCCGAGCATAACCATGCAGATTAAACAGTATTGGGGAAATGAAAGAGCCTTGCGGTGTGCCCGTGCTGCCGAGGGAGAGTTCTTCCGATCGAATGTCTCCGACCAAGAGGAACACCTTCCGATTGGATAGAAAATCTCTTACGTAGTTGTAAGTGCGTTCTCCAAGGTTGAGCAAGGAGATACGTTCGATGATGGTGGAGTGCCTGATGTTATCGAAGGCGCGCTCGAGGTCGAGGCCCTAGATCGCCTTGTGTGACGGGATTCGCCATCTAGGATTTGATGTTGAAGTTGGAGCATAGCGTCTTGGGTGGAAAGATGCTGTCTAAAGCCAATTATTGAGTGGGGGCAAACAGATCTGTCTTCTAGGTGAATGTTTACACGGGTTAGGAGTGCGTGCTCCATGACCTTTCCTACAGATGAAGTTAGCGAGATGGACCGGAGATTGGCGAGGCTAGATAGCTTACCGGGTTTGGGGATGAGAATTACTTTGGCTGTTTTCAATGTCGGAGGAATGGATCCTTGGCGCCAGCAGTTGTTGATGTATTCGGTTAGTTGTTTCACCGAGGAATCATCTAGATTTCTTAGTGTTTTATTCGTAACAACATCTGGGCTTAGCACCGAACGGCTGTTCAGCTTGTGCAGGGCAGCATGAATCTCTGCCACGCTGAAATCTTTATCAAGGGCAGGGTTGGAGGTCCCCGTGTATGGTCCGTGAGGTTGAGTGGGCCCAGATGGGATGTACTTTTGACATAAGGTATTCTTAACATGGTCCTGGCCATGCGTCTTGCTTTTCATTTCATTTCATTTTTATTCCTTAAGGACCCCGTGACGGGGTGTTACATAAGGAGTGGGTTACACAGAAATAAGCAGAAACCATGTGTTAATCTATGGTGAAAGGTGGCTTTCTGTGAATAAAAGCTTCGTGGGGAGATCTTGTTGATGTGAGCGGGTGGTGGTGCTATCAAACAAATGTCTGAGGATTTTCCACGAGCGGGGGTGGTGGAGTTGCCCGTCTAGAGAGTTACAGAGCTGTGTCTATTGCTGTTGACTTAGAACACGGGAGTGCGCTTCAATTTCCTTAATGAGAAGTGCGACCTTGCGTCTGTCTTCCGTCCAGCCGTTGTCCCTTCCATGTAGAGAGGATGGATGTTTTGGCCTCGATAAGGTGGGCGAGTCTGCTGTCCATGGGCTCAGTCGGGGCATCGGTAGTGATAGTGCGGGTGGCCGATTTAGTATCAGACTGTAGATCGCATGACCATGATTCTATGTCGGTAATGGGAGTGTCCATTGTTGCTGTTACACGGCGTTTACGGAACGCATCCCAGTCCGTCCAAGTAAAGTCCCTTGTTCTTATCGTAACGGCTGTTAGGTGTGGGAGAGTAACTTCGATGACAGAGTGATCACTCGCGAAGTCGTGCTGGGTGTTGCGCCAATGGCCGTTGTCTGCGTTTTTGGTGAAAGTGAGGTCTGGTGTCGTGTCTCGTTCAGTGGAAGTGCCGAGGTGAGTGGAGAAGGCTGGGTCAGTAATGAGTGCAAGCCCGAGATCATGGGAGTCTTGCCATAAGTTACGACCTGTAGCAGAGCTGTGTCTGGAAGACGCCTCCGATGATGAGGGGGCTGCTGCCTGCGATGTTCAGGGCCTTTTTGAAGAGGGTTAGAAAGCGGCTGTGGCGTTGAGATGGAGTATTGTAGATATTGAGGATAAAAATTCCTTCTTTTCGTTTTCTATGCGGGATGAGCTCAATAAAGAGGTGTTCGATGCGCCGGTCGTGGAGATCGTGTTCGATTGCGGTAATTCTTTTTCGAACGAGTGTGGCACTCCGCATGGAGCGTTGTTCGCGGTGAAAGGTTGATGTTCAGGAAGGTTGACCGGAGTGTCGTGTCGACACTCCTGGAGTAAGATTACGCCGGGTTGACACGAAGTAGTACGGAGGTGTTGACAAAGAACGGGTTGTTTGTCGAGGTAGCCTCGGCAGTTCCACCGCCAGAACGTTGTGTCAGTGTTAGTGTGGACTATGAAGGATAGGGGATGCCACAGGTGACAGGCTGGCGGCAACGGTTCCTGTTGTGTCCACGGCTACGGCTTCAACGGTGGAAGCGGTTTGTGTGAACAGGGTTTGAATGTTAGCTTCCATGGCGGTGACTCTGTGCATAAGGGCGATTAGAGAATTATGTAAAGTTTCTACCGTACTTTGGAGTGTTACGAGCATGTCCTTCACTTCAGAGCGTACTTGGCCCTGAGCTCCTTCTTGGAGGGCTCGCTTTTTTGGGGGCTGGTCTTGAGAGTTCTTCGGTATGGCTGTTGCTAGCGGGTTCTGAGGTTTTGGGTGAGGATTGGGTTTTGGGTTATTTGAGGCTGTGAACCTCCTGGGTAAGCTTTTGGATTAAATCACGCATAATTGCGTTTCCTTTCTTAAGGTGTTCGACATCTGTGTTGTCTGTGTTGGGTTTAGGCCGTGGGGGGGGGGGGGGGATTTACGTGACCCTCTCTCAAGACGCCCGTCAGGGCCTCTGCGAAGCTCACCTTTTCTGAGGTACGTTTGGCTCCTGGAGTCGACGTGGATCTTGATCTAGAACGGCCCGCCCTCGATCTGGAGAGGGAGCAGGACCGGTGGTAGGCCCGAACAAATTTCTTTACCTATATTTCGCATGGAGTGGTCAAAGGTCTGTCAAATGGTAAACCTTTATGGAAATGGTCCGTAGATGGTAAAATTTTATGCAATAATTTTTGTCTTCCCTCCAACTTTGTACCTAAACATCGCATATGACTGGCACATAGATTATTTGTGTGTAGAAGCAACTGTGCCTTAGAACATTATTCATTATTGAGGTTTGTCCACAAGGCTACTGGTGTGCTGTACGGCTTGTGCTGCTCTCTGCGCAGCGGTCTGCTGAGCCCGACGTTGCCTGGTTGTAGCCGCGTGCGTAGCTCTAGGATTCGCTTCTTCAGCAGCGGTTCGTACCTTGCGAGGAGGCGCTATAACGTGTACAAAGAGTAAACACAGGTATGGAGAATACGCGGCGCACATGTCACAACCCTTGACCCGTGGCACGATACGATACTGTTGATGATGATAATTTATTGGCATCCCCTTTGAAACCGGGTGGTGACAAAAAGTCACCTAGCCCTGCTTGATTCAATCATGTACATCATACATGCTTTTCACCTACAGACTTGGACGCGAAGAGGATCTAGTGTGTGCTGCCGAAAATGGAGCTCCTATGGTGGCGCTCCTCCAGCTTACGCTGTGGCAGTGCTAGCGGCGTGGCTCCCAGGCCTGCAACTTTTAATTCAGGCATGGGCTATTCGGCGAGACAGCAGCGCCGGGCCGCGGTATGGAAAGTCCGGAAGAGTTTGCAAAGAAAGCCACGCGACGCGCTCACATGGAAGTCTGATGTCGCTCGAGTACAGTGCCTACATCGCGCAAAACGCCGAGTCAAACACAGTAGACTCGGGCACCAGCGCATCAATTTCGCCAAGCAATATGCTCTCAGGAAAGCGTTTACAGGTAATCTTGTGGTGTAAATCGGAGTGTGGGTGAGACGAAGCCACGAGGTTTTCCTATAGGAGGAAGCGGAAAGAGAACGTCAACGCTATGCACTGAACGTTAGGCACCAGCGTCAGGGGCAAACGCCTCGAAAACTTAGCCTTCTCACTATATGGACCTGCACAATGTCATAAGGGAAGTTTTCTTAGCCTTTTCCTGCGATATGGGGATACTTAAGCACTACCTTTTTCGCAAGCAAGCGCACGCTCACGTCTGAAAGGCTCCCACAACTCATGGAACTCGTTCCACACACACAAACACACACACACACACACACACACACACACACACACACACACACACACACACACACACACACACACACACACACACACACACACACACACACACACACACACACACACACACGTACGTAGTAGTGACGGTGAAGAAGGCAGCAAACCTGGGAATGACGATGCTAGCGCTCTATTGGGCGAACTTATGCCCTCAAAAACAGGCTGCACTCAAAGAACGGCGACAGCGGCGAACGCAGTCGGCGATCGGCGAAAATATGATCTGCCGGTCAAGCGTGTCGGCTTTTATACATGAACCATCGAAGGTTCCAGAATAATCACTGGTGCCTGCGTGTCTTACAGAAAGTTCTACACAATTCGCGTCTTCAGTCAGATTACGCAAGCTTCGGTGACAACAGACAGCAGAGAGAACCATCGATAACGTTCGAGAAACTTCCGATACATACGGGTGCGTCCCGCGCTGAGCGATAACATTTGGTAGACGGTAAAAAGCGGTCACTCGAAAAAGATAAACAAGTAAACGTGTCAATTATACATATATAAACGAGAAGAAAGGGGGTTAACCGAGGGGCCCGATTTTTATTAGTCATATCATAAGAAGCCAACAAACACTGACAAGCACAAGTAATTTCCCCTATGTTGTCCTTGGTGTCAGTGTTTGTTGGCTTCTTATGATATGACTATATATATATATATATATGTATGTATGTATGTATGTATGTATGTATGTATGTATGTATGTATGTATGTATGTATGTATGTATGTATGTATGTATGTATGTATGTATGTATGTATATCACAATTGTAAAGCTAACCGACAATCACACCAATGGAAACACAGGTCGAATAACCACACACACAATGGAATTGTTTTAATGTAGACATGATAAATAAAGGGAAATGAAGGTGCACGAAAAAACAAGTGGCCGCAAGATGGGTTACGAACTCACGCCTTCGTATTACGAGTGTGATGCCTATATACCAACCGATCTACCGCGGCGCTGTTTTCCCATCGACCTTCTTAAGTGTCGCATGGTGGCAGTCGTGGGTTTGCTGCATCAATGGAGACAAACCAAACAAAACGAAAGGCAAGCGCTGCGCATAGGATCGAAACAAACAAGTGGCCCTGCAGCCCTAAGACAGCGTTCGGGACGTGGCTGACGTGGCCTGGTGCCTGAGCTCCCGAGCACTGGTTCTGGTCAAGCATGCTGGCGGTTTTCTTTTAATCTGTCTCTTTTACGTAATTGTTTTTGACCTTTTGTTTCTATATCTGCTAACCTTCCAGAGTAATTACCTGTTTCGTTGCAATGTCACTCTCATCGCCAGGCCAGGAGGCTTCCTCCTGGTCGGCTTCTGTTCCTAACTCTCATTTGCCGGTGGAGCTTTTCTTACGTAGTGGGACGAACAGCGTTCCTGTGGCTTTGGTTCCGAGAGATGGCGGAGTGATTCGCATGAAGAATCCCAAAGCAATTCAAACCGAACTCCGGATGGCCTCGACCAATTTTCAACAAATCACCGAGGTTCGACAGTTTGGCCGAGGGGGCATTCTTTGCTGCTCGTCAGACCAGGCTTGTGTTCAAGATTTACTGACGTGCGATGTTTTCGCGACACATCCGGTGAACAGTTTCATTCCTCGTCATCTTGCATGTACCAAAGGCCTAGTTCGCGGTGTCGACATAAGTCTATCTCCGGCATAAATTTTGGAAATGTTTTCAGCGGCAGGCGTGATTTCTGTGTATCGTTGCAGCCGTGTCGTTGACAATAAGCGCATACCCACAGAAACAGTCATTGCTACTTTTGCTGGAATGAACCGCGCGCCCATCGGAAATCAAGACATGGCGGCTTAGATACCGAGTTGAGCCTCTATCACCTCGTGTCCTTCAGTGTCTAAAGTGCTGGCGGTTCGGACACACCATAAAAGGCTGCAGGTCAAACACACGATGCCGAATTCAAATGACTGTTCTTCCCGAAATGAGTCCTGCTGCCTTTGCAGTGGTCCCCACCCCGAAGATGAGCCTAATTGCCCTGCAAGGTCTAAAGAAGTACAAATCCTTGAAATAATTGATAGACGTCGATGCTCTCGTCGTGAGGCCACTGGAGAAATTCAGAGCACGACTCACGGGTATGCTGGTATAACGGCCCATCAAACGCTGTGTACGGAAAACTCAATCTCTGAAGCTGTGGCAGCTTCCGTGGAAAAGGCGCTGGAGAAAGCAATGGAGCGCATTATGACAAATCTCACCGACTCCCTTATTCAGGTGCTGTCCTCACAACCAGCTCCGTGGCTTCAACTAAATAATAAAGCCAATATTGAGGATCTGGCGTCGGGTCTACCGCGGACTCCACCAATTGAAATATAGTCGACGCAGACATTCACAAATAACGATTCATCAAAGCCATCAACTTCTGAGAGAGTCGACCAAATCTCTCGCTCCGACACAGATGGGATGGAAAATCAAGATGTAGATATGGACCCCTGATTTCTTAAACGAACAAGGTCACCGACAGAGAAAAAACCTAGCTCTCCCACCAACTCCACGGCAAAAAAGCACGTTAGAGAGATTCCGACTAAGAAGGACTTCTTAAGAGAGAGCGTCTTAGACCAAGCAGTCTCTGCTGCTCGGATTTATTCACAATAGGAACTTTAACAGTAATTCAGTGGAACTGTCGTTCCCTACTTTTCGCTGCAACAGATTTATTATATATTAATTTTAAATATTCTCCAGATATTATTATTTTAGAAGCGTACGGTGAGGGGCTAGTTGGTATGACATTATGAGAACAAAGAAAAACTGCGCAATAAAGAACAAGACAGAGAAAGAACCACACGACACGGGCGCAGACTAACAACTGGTTTAATGCTCCAACGCCTCTTTCCCACCAACAACAGAACGCATGCGCACCAGCCACAAAGACCAATGCCGCTATCATGTAGTCAAGCCTAGAAACGCCAACTCCTTGTGGTACAAATGTGTGGAAGCTTCGCTAACACATTTATCAGGCCCTAATCTCGCGATTTCTAAAGCTTCGA
Organism: Dermacentor andersoni; assembly: GCF_023375885.2. Classification (NCBI taxonomy): domain Eukaryota; kingdom Metazoa; phylum Arthropoda; class Arachnida; order Ixodida; family Ixodidae; genus Dermacentor; species Dermacentor andersoni. The sequence goes on along the minus strand of NC_092822.1, from coordinate 109,121,174 downwards.
TTACTTCACGCTCTTTCTTATCCCTTGCGCGTCCGACAATCTTAGTCCTGCCGAAAAGTGGGGTACAAGCATTGCCGTCATGCCTGCAGGTCTTGCAATGTTTAGGAAGATGCTGTCCTTTAGAATCATCTAGGGAATTGGCATGTTCTAACAATCTAATATTAATGCAGCGGCCTGTTTGTCCAACGTACACGTTGCCACAACTCAGCGGAATCTCATAGATGACATTCGCTCTACAGGGCACAAACTTGTTCCTGTGGTTAGTGCAGCACTCGATTTTCTTTTTCCTATCAGGTCTAACTAAATTGCACAGACTGGACAGCTTACAAGGTGCCGAAAAGAGAACCTGTATGCCGAATTTACCCGCGACCCTCTTCAGGCCGTGCAAGACCCTGCGGACATAGGGCATAACTTCATACTTCCTCCTCTCCTGTGGATCCGCCCCATGAGGCTTTGAACTTAATCGGTAGGACTTCAACGGGGACTCGGCAACAGCCCGAAGAAGGGCCAACGGAAAACCGGCCGACTGAAGGCGATCAGCTTGGGCATCAAAACTGGACTGAACCTTATGAGGGCAGGACTTCACTAACGAGGCCCTGAGGCACGTTGACGCAATCCCCCTCTTGACCAGCTTCGAATGGCTCGAGTTGAAGGGTAGAAGTGCTTTTTTCGACCTAGGCATGTAAGCCCAGCAGAGGTGGTCAGGGTCATTAAAAAATAATTTTAAGTCTAAGAATTGCAAGCAAGAATTTTCAGGAAGTTCAACAGTAAAATTAAAACTGGCAAAAGCAGACTTGAAGGATGCTAAAACCTCCGATGCCACCTGTGTCAAGTTGTCGTTGTGGTCTAAATTTAAAAGAACTAAAAAATCATCGACGTATCGGAACACACGAACGATGCGGTCGTCAGAAAGTACCCGCGATAGCGAGCGGTCAAGTTCGGCTAAAAGAATCTCAGACAAAACAGGGGCTACACACGACCCGATACAAATGCCGCGTTTTTGCACATAATATTTATCCTGAAAACTCACAATGGTTGAAGAAAGATATGCCTTAAGCAACTCTAGAAAACCTTCCACAGAAATACCACACGCATTCTGGAAAGACACAGCGCCAGATCGTTCAATACAGTTCCGGACTGCGCAGAACAGGTCTTCGTGGGGAAGGAAATAGAACAGCTCTTCAATGTCAACCGAGAAGCCCGAGTCAACAGCAGAAAGGTTATCCCCTAGCACTTGCGCCACACGGTCTGAGCTGCTGACCTTGTACGGATCGTCAGGTGCCAGACTTCCCAGATGGCGCAGAAGGTACTGACTGACCGCAGCTTGCCGCGGCAAGCTGCGGCAAGACTTCCAGACTTCTCAGATGGCGACTTCCAGATGGCGCAGGCTTCCCAGATGCCAGACGCCAGACTTCCCAGATGGCGCAGAAGGTACTGACTGACCGCAGCTTGCCGCGGGAAACTTGGGAAACTTGGCTTGTTGCTGGTCCGACTTTTCATCTAAAAAATTTCCGATGTTTTCGATTGGATCGCCTATCCCGAGGCGGTGGTTTAGTTTTGTTTGTCTCATCAAAAATCTGCCATAGAGCTACTATAGCATACCAGATAATGTCCCCAGACTGTGAACTCTTAGCACTGGATATAATACTTCCCGGTTGCGCACCTTTTTCTATAATTAACACGTACTTTCCCGCTGGAGTGCAAGATACCCGCTATCTAGACATCTCTATTGCTCGCAGTCAGAAGAACATCATACTGGTGGGAGATTTTAATTCTCATCATGTGTCGTGGGGTTTCCGAACGGACACTTGTGGCAAACGCTTGTGGGATTGGGTCTTAACGAATAATTTCTCTTGCCTAAATTCGAGAGCACATACTTTCGTACGGGGTCAGTCGCGATCTGCCCTAGATCTTACGTTCGCTACCTTGAACATGTTTGTCACCTCCTGGAAGACTGTAGACTCCGGAACTAACAGTGATCCCCTCCCTATAATTTTTGAATTGCTTACCCCGTTGACTAGTTTACATAGTAATGTGCGCACTTTTGTTAATTACGAAAAATTCAAAAATGCGTTAAAATCAGCTTTACACGCTCAGGAGGGCATGGAGAGGGGTATTAAAGCAATGAGCGTATGTTCAAGTCTAAAACAGTCATAAAAAGAAGCTCAGTTTATTGTGCAATCTACTAAGAGTGGATCATATTGTCCCTGGTGGAATTCGGATTGCGAGCGAGATTTTAGACGTAGAAAAGCTGCGTGGAAAAAGCTTTTATACAACCAAAGTACTGTTAATTGGGCTGATTATACATATATAGCTACTGCATTTAAACGACCAGTCTCAAAGGCTGAGGAGGATTACGATTCCAAGCACTACACATACCTTTCGAAATCTTGCAATAAAAATGCCCTGTTTAAATTTCTTCGATCTCGTAAAGTTATACCGGCGCCCATGAATATTGATTCTGTCGTTTTAACAACAAAAGAAGTATCGGAATCACTTGAGAAAATTGCTCAAGGACTTGCGCAGCGTTTCAAACATAAATTGCTGTTAGGCCTACAGAAACCTCCCTTGGGAGACGACTTTGAAACAGTAACAGCGACAGAGCTTCAATGCATTATTAGTTCGTTACCGACGTCAGCCCCCGGTCCAGATGGAATTACAACAGGAATGAATGCTAAAAGTTTTATTTGATTATGCGCCTCAGGACCTCCTAAACATAATAAATTTCTCTCTCAAAAACGCATGGGTTCCAAGAGAGTGGAGAATAGCTAAAATTATTCCACTATTAAAGAAAAAATCAGCTGGACTTGACTTAGACAACATAAGACCGATTTCTCTTACTTCCAATGTCGTCAAATTATAAGAAAGAGTTCTTCACGCCCGCATAACAAATTGTATGCAGGATGATAACCTTCTCAGTTTTTGCAAGATTGGATTTCGTCCCGGGCACTCCATATGGTGCGCCCATGTAGATTTAGAGAGCCGCATTAAACTTGCTCACCACAAACGAGAGTACGCAGCTTTGGTGACGCTAGATGTATCAAAAGCATACGACTCTGTAGAACATGGTATTCTATTCGATAAACTTCAGTCTACGAATTTCCCTAAATATATAACCGCTTGTATCTATGAATTTACAAAAGATAGAGAATTTTGTTGTTACCAACACGGTATTTCGACTTCCAAACACAAGCAGACAAGAGGTATACCACAGGGTTCCGTTCTTTCCCCTATATTATTTAACATTTTGCTAACCACAATTCCTTTGTCTCCGGAAGTACGTGTTTATGTTTATGCGGACGATATCGCATTTTTTACGTCCGCAAATAATATACATTCACTACAACAGTCGTTGCAGAATTACTTAAGAATGCTGGATACATGGCTAGAGGGGTTATGTATGTCGTTAAATATTAGCAAAAGTGCGGTATTAGTATTCCCATTAACTGCACAGGTACATATATCTTTACAATACCGACAGGAAATCATTCCCCAAGTTGACGAAGTCTAGTACCTTGGTGTCGTTTACGGTGGCAAACTCACCTGGCGCAGTCACATTGAATATATTAAAGCAAAGGCAGAACGAGCCGTAGCTATGCTCCGCCGGCTCAGCCACCGACGCTCTAGACTACGTAGGGATACCTTACTGATGATCTATAAAATGTATATTCGGCCCATATTAGAATTCGGCTGCGTAATATTTTCCTCTGATACTTTTAGAAAGAGAAGCTCTACGGTCATGCCTTGGCCTACCTCGATTTGTTGCCAACGTGGTTCTTTATCAGGAAGCTCATATACCCACCCTAGATTGCAGATTCCGCATACTTACGGTTCAGACATTTTTAAAAATTTATGACTATTTAAAAAGACGTACGCAATATATATTTATCACTGAACCATCTGAGTTTTTCCAAGTATTGTGGTCGAGATCCCACAGTCCTCAGGTAATATTCGTACAAGAACAGTTACAAAAATAGGATGTGTCCCTACGCCATGTTTATCATTCAAAGTCAAGGGAACGGCTGTAGCGGACAAGACGCTGCCTCACCGGGACACCAATAAGACAAGACTTATCTGGGCCGACGACGCCCGTACCGATCCGGTAAATGCCATGCTTTATGACCCACCCCCAGAGCAAAGTAAGGATCGTGAAATAGAAAGACTTAAGAAAGAGAATGCAGAACTAAAAGAAATGAATCAGAACATGATTAGAGAGATGACGGCAATAAGGAAACCCTTAAGCGAGGCTAAACAAGCAGAAAACAAAGAAAGCACTTATACATGCAAAGAAGCCCCAGTCCCCGCGCCTGCTGATGAGGGACCTATGTCAGCCAAGCGTAGGGCTGTTGAAAGTAAGCTCAAGAACACTGAAACACAGATGGAGGAAGTGAAACAAGCGCTGGCGTCTTTCAAAGACAACATGCAGCTGCTTATGGACAGTGTCTCACAGTTGACAATGAATGTAGGCCAAATACAGACGGCATTGAATGACCCTAAGGAGGGACTGAAGGCATTTGGCAAAAGAATCAAAACCCTGGAAATGATGACTATGTCAATGGACGTAAGGGAACAATGCGGGTCGTCATTCCTTAGAGCTACACTTACTCCTCAGGCAGGGGAGATGAATATGCAATATGGCTCACACTAGGAGGGAATTTAGAATATGGCAGTGGAATTGCGGGGGGTACAATAACAAACGTACCATCATCCAGCAATACCTTAGGTCACTTCAGTCTAAACCGGTAATTATCGCACTTCCAGAGACAGGAAATGGATATGTCACACTCACTGGATGCAGAGCCATAGAGTGTCAAACGTTTGGTAGGGGCCTGTACGTGCTTGTAAATAAGCAGCTTACACAAATTTCACATGAATTAGGCATCATAGGCAAAAACCTAGAGTACCTCATGGTTGAGGTTGTAGTTCCAACTTCACACAAAAATCAAAGGAACAATAGCTTATTCGTGCTCAACGTCTACAGCAATCCGAAACACCAGAAACAACATATCAAGAGATTGTTTGAAAAGGCTACTAATGTAGCTGGAAGTAGACCTCTGATTATATTAGGGGACTTCAATGCAGCCCACGAGCTATGGGGCTACGTTACGACGAATGTCAAGGGCAGGAATCTGTGGAACCACGCGGATGAGCTAGACCTGGTCTTAATCACGGATAAGACACATCCCACAAGGATCGGCAATTCGGTCTGCAGAGACACCACACCTGACCTTACGTTCATTAAGAACGCAGAGCATGTTTCATGGACTAACACAAAAATGTATTTTGGAAGCGATCATTACGTGATAGAAGTCAAACTGGAAGTTGAGAAAGGCCGAACTCGAGAATTCGAGGTAGTAGATTGGGACCTTTTTCGTAAGTTAAGAGCCCAAAGCGGAAAACAAACCACCAAACTCAATCTCAGAGAGTGGTGTGAGGGCATCAGAAGGGACATCAAAACAGCGTCCAAAAGGTTTGTTACAGACACTAATGTAGAGATAATGGGCTCGAAACTTGCCAACCTAATAGAAGCCAAGGAAGCCATAACCGAAGGTGGCGGGCCCAAAGGCTAAATCGTAGGCTGAGAAAAAGAATCGCAGAACTTAACAAACAAATCGAACAACACTGTAACACCCTCTGCCAGCAACAGTGGGACGAGTTTTGTGAGTCAATCGATGGGCAAATAAGGAACGGCAAGGCGTGGAAATTGATCAAGCATCTGCGGGATGAAGTAGGCACGAAAGCCAACCAGAGACACAGCCTTGCCCGAGCTATACACGTATACCTTAAGGATCAGCCCATCGAAACAGTTACCAAACAACTAGTTGACAAATACCTACCAGTTAGAAATGAGCAGGACCAACCACTTCCATCAGAATACAGGGGAGCCGCTCAACCTGAACTCGACCAATCCTTCACCACATCCGAAATCCACAGGGTGTTAGGTGTACTAAATCGAAAGTCAGCCCCCGGTCCAGATGGAGTAACAAACAGATCACTTAGCAATCTCGATGAGCCGTCAATTGAATCGCTGACAGACTTCATCAATGAAGCGTGGATTTCAGGCGAGGTCCCAGACGAATGGAAAACTTCCCAAGTTATACTAATACCGAAACCGGGTAAACCTCCAAGCTTGGACAACTTAAGGCCAATATCACTTACATCATGCGTGGGGAAGGTCGCTGAACACGCAATCCTTAGTAGGCTAAGAGACCACTTAGAGGAAAATAGTATATACAGTCACAACATGCTGGCTTTTAGGTCCGCAATTTCCACGCAGGATGCCATGAAGCAAATTAAACACCACATACTCGACGGATATTCTAGAAATACTAAGGCCATACTCGGATTAGACTTGGAAAAAGCGTTCGACAGCATCAAGCATGAGTACATCCTGAAAACGATAGAAGACATTGGACTGAGATTGAGGATGTTTAAATACATCAAATCCTTTCTCGAAGCACGCACAGCGAAGATAAAGGTCGGCGACACAAACTCGGAAGTGGTTCAGCTCGGAGATCGAGGAACCCCCCAAGAATCGGTGATCTCTCCCGTCCTTTTCAACCTGTGCATGATTGGTCTGTCCAGAAAGCTGCGCAACATTAAGAGCATTGACCATACCATATATGCTGATGATCTCACTGTATGGTGTGCTGGTGGCAGTGAAGGGCAGATACAGGACGCACTGACTGAAGCGATCAAGACGGTGGAGGAATACCTGAGACCTGCTGGACTGAGGTGCTCCCCACATAAATCGGAGTTGATACTTTATAAACGTGAAAAAGGGGGCAGGCCTAAGGGCTGGAAACCTCTATCGGAAAGCAATATACACCTACATACAGAAAATGGTGTCAATATACCCAGAGTCAACGTGATCAGGGTACTAGGCTTTTTCATTGATGCCAACGGTGGAAACCATACGGAAGTCAATAAAATCACCATTAAAACGGATAACGCGTGCAGGATGATCAGACGCCTGGCAGGGAGACACAAGGGCATGAAAGAAGATAACCTCATCAGGTTAATCAACTCTTTCGTACTCTGTCATATCTCATACGCCGCTGCCATGTACAACTGGACGCAGGTTCAACTCAAGAAGCTTGAGAAGCAACTCAAGAATCAAGAAGGTTGTTAAAAGCGCATTGGGGCTCCCAATTCGAACCAGCACTGAAAAAGTGCTCAAGTTAGGAATAAACAACACGACCATGGAGATCGCGGAGGCTCAAGAAACATCACAAATAGCGAGAATATCTACAACCAGCACGGGAAGATCAATTCCGGACAAGATCATGATCAACCCCATTACGGATCCAGCAAATTACACTAAAGTTCATCAAGATTTCCCAGACAACATAATTGTCGCAACGCTACCCAGGAATATGCACCCAAAACATAACATCAACAGGAGAGTTGCACGAGCCAGGGCGTTAATCAAGAAAATGGATAAAAGGGGCAGAGGAGCCTGCTTTGTGGATTCGGCTGCCTACAAGGATCGAACTAAGTTCGCGGCGGCGGTAGTGGATCATCAGGGCAAATGCACCAACTGCGCCACGGTCTACACTAGCAAACCTGAAGTCGCTGAACAAGTTGCCATTGCATTGGCACTAACAGACGATAGATTCACAGAAATATACAGTGACTCGAAAACAGCTATTAGAGCTTTCAATAGAGGGAAGATTGCCCCACAGGCTGCAAGAATAATTAACCAAATGCAAACAAATGTTACACGTTACATTTATTGGTTCCCGGCACACTTTGGTTCACTTGAGGACATTCCTGTCAATCCAAATGAATCGGCCAACAGCGTCGCCCGCGACCTTACAGACCGGGCCGCTTTTACATATGGTTTTGATTCTGTTGGATTCGAGAATCTACAGAGAGATACGCTCATTACATACAATGAAATGACAAAACATTACTACATGGAAATGAGGGAGTTTCTACCCCCTCACGACAGGCTAAACAGAGCACAAGCAGTTACACTTAGGCAATTACAGTCTTATTATTCACCTGCACAAATAAAGGAATGGTATGACATTACAGACATGAATATTATATGCAAAGCATGCGAAAAGGAGATATGCACGCTTGAACATCTGCTCTGGGAGTGTGGGTCGCTCGGCCCTGGCATTTCCCGGAATCGGTTTTTAGGAATGATCAGATCTTCAGATCATATCCCTCAAGTCCTGGCTGTCCAGTACGCCCGTGATAGGGCTAGGAGGCTTGACCTCCCGGTCCCGACATGGGACTAGCCAGGCAGGTGGCAACACCTTGGACAGGCCCAGAATAAAGTTCTTTCCTCCTCCATGCCTTACCAGACCTCAAAATTGAGTTCGATGACATATTTCCAAATCATGCTAAACTATTACCAAGGGAAGATTTCATTAATATCTTAAACGGCCACCTACACCAGCTAACCACTGACAATGTAATAGCTACGGACGCTTCTGTGTGCAATGAGAAGGCAGGAGTGGGGATCTTCTCTGAATCTCTTCAGTGGTCTTACTCCCTTCGCTTTCCCGACTTCACACCTATATTTCAGGCAGAATTATTAGCGATTATATTAGCATTACAAAAACTGCCCCAAACTGACCCATTAGTTGTTATTGTGACCGACTCGCTATCTGTATGCACAGCACTAACTGCATCTTTAAATTCAGCAATTCAAAGAACATTTCGTTCGATGGTGCCTTCGTACTTACGAAAAGTATGTTTGCTTTGGGTATCGGGACATCATGGGTTGCACTTGAATGAAATGGCTGATTCACTCGCACGAGCTTCCCTGAACGGCCCTATCATATCTGTTTTGCCGACATCAGCTTATGTCACCGCGGCTAGGTACAGAAATTTCGCTATATCTCAAAACTCTGCAATATCCATTCTAAGACCATCTTCTGATTTCCACCATCTTGGCTTCCCATGGTATACTAATTGGTGTCCTTCAAGGCAATTGGAAGTTTATTCTACAAAATTGAGATGTCGCATACCTCCTCTAAATTTTTACTTACACAGGTCTGGTCTCGCAGTGTCCCCTCTATGTTCTTTTTGCAGTGAACCTGAAACTATCGAACATTACTTTCTCTCGTGCCGCCGCTTTCTAAGACGAAAAAAACTATTAGAATACTCATTTACCAAACATGGCCTCTCGCTAACCTCGCCAACCATTCTTTCTTTTGGGGCGACTTCACTGGGATCCAGCCACAGGGATGCTTTTCTGGCAGTTTACAATTTTATTAGAGACACAAGAAGAGTACCTTGCTGAATTTCTAAAATTATCTATAATTTATATTATTTAATTTCTTTACGTTTACTTATTTTATCGGAATTCATAACAATATTTAATTACACTTCTAAATTGCAGTACTATCGTCCCACGCACCACTATACAAATCTAGTTTCTCTCTACTTCTAACCATACGGAAAACCGCCTGCTTCTTGGCCAATACCCCATAGTGGGTACGCGCCACTGTCGAGGACACAAGACAAGACAAGACAAGGATCGCAGAAGAAGAAGCAGAAGAGGCCGTTCTGAAGCCATCGCCACACGCAAGTATTGGTAGGCGCTTTCTTATATTTACTTTCATCCTTGAAAGAGTTACAGTCCTAGAAACCAGACATCTTACACCGGCTGCATACTGAATGACTTCGTATTGCAGTCATTCAATAGTTGATATCATAGCCCGTTAATATGGTAACGACAGCAGTCACAATAGAAAGGAGTGGATACAGGAACGCAAAGGAGAGGCAGTAACATTGGCAGTGCGGCATACGCTGTCTGGCTGCCGAGTCTCTGAGAGGGAAACCAGCCTGTCTCCCCTAACCTCACTAGCTGTCAGCCTCTCTCAAATCCGCATCTCCCGGATGCTGCGTTTAAATGGTTTTGTTGTATCCGCTATACCTCTGGGTGCTGCCATGGATGCACATTCATTTGCCTTTTCATTCGCTTGTATCCCTACACGGCTTGGGACCCACCAGAAACCGATGGGTCCCTTGTGTTTCTCAGAAACTAGTATGCTTGTTATATCGCCTAGCAGGGGTTCACTCACATCTTAAATTTAGAGATTTAGTGCACATAACAAATCAGTATATATGACTGCATTGCCGTGATGATCGCCTTAATTGTAGACGTATCAGCTTGTAGATGACAAACAAAAGGCGATCGTGTCTGGTGTGCCAGTGATAATGACCGTAAACGAACAACGTAACAGCAAGGCACTATATATATGCACACAGACAGGGCTGTGTAAATATTCGAAACTTTTGAATAACAAATCGAGTAGTGCTCGGTTCGATTCGGTCCTCGAATCGCGGGCATACTATTGGCCTAAAAGATGATAACGTGCGTCGTGGAGCAGGCTACGCCGATTAAGCAGACCAACCTTGCAGCTTATACGGTGACGATTAGCACTCTTAGAAGAATCCTGTGCATGCGAAGAAACTACTTGTGTACTCGTAATGCTCGATTTGCGCTTTTAATAAACAACACTTCATAAGGTGCTATGCAATGACAGAAGCGTGCTAACTTTAAGGATACCAGGATGTGAACGTTGTTTTATATAATTGTGACATCGGCTGTTCATTATTTGAAAGCCGATGTCACATTGAAAGCCAAAAAACTATTCGATATTCGATTCAGTCTGAAAAATCACTATTCGCATACCCCTATAGAGCATTGTGTTGCTTGAACAAGGTAAATGTAATATTAGAAACATTGTTTTAGGGGCATCCGAACAAGGTGTGACTGTTGAAGTAATGGATGCCGCACTCGATCCTTACAAACAAGTTTCCAAACTGGCTAAACTAGGGGTATCTCTTATTGACTGACTGGGAATAACTGAGCACAAGTTTCCTGTTCTGTGCGTTCATTTAGGAAATGGCACCTCTGCGCAACAACAGCGGCTGCACCGCGGCACAATATTCAATCGCAACACTCACCGCTTGCATCGATCTTTCTTCCTGTTGACACTAATAAGTGTTGTCGTCCTTTATATTCGAGAAGTAGTGAATATTGGACAACTTCCAGTGGCGAATTATTGACTCGAATAAGAATTCAGCATGTCAGACTTATTGGGTTCGTATTCAAAATTCAGAAGCTGGGTCATCCAAGGGTGGAGCAAGTTGGTCGTACACGTTGAAGCGCAACGCGATATCCCGCCACAAGAACGACCGACGAAAAGGACACGCACGGCGCCCGGGAAAGCGCGAATACGTATCGTGCACGCTGGTTGTTCGTAGTGTTCGAACGTTCGCTCAGCCCTTCGAAAAAGAGAACGAGAGGCCTCCCTTCTGACAATAAAGGACAAGCCAAATAAGGAGGATAACGCGATCGCAACAAGCGTGGTGCATTGCTTCGCAGCGAAATTGCTCGTTTTAACGCAACTGCACGCGTTTGCTGCGGTACCTTCGCAGTACTGCCGCCACGCGACCTGCGGTAAGGAAGTATTGGCTTATCCACTCCTGTCCCCTTCGTTCCAGAACCGCAGTTGCCTGGCCAGCTTTCGAATGGCGTCCGTGAGGTGTCGCGTTCGATTTCCCGTTTTAACGACCGCATTGAAAACATGCGCAAGAAAATAAAAAACGTTAGTTTGCCGTTTCGACCACCTGGCGACCTAATAGTGCCTCGCAAAGTGCATAATTTCTTTGCTCAAGTGGTATAAAGTGATTCCTCTTTACGGTACCTCTGATAGCGCGTGCGTTTATTCATGAAGCCAGAACACTTAAATTCATCGCTAATTCTTTGGTCACACATCGAAGAGTTCAGCATATGCGCATTGGTAAGCTCGGTCCTCGAAACGCCGCAGTAAGTCATTGGTTACGGCGTCGCGTTGCTGAGCACGAGGTGGCGGGTTTGATCCCGACTGCGGTGGCCGCATTCCGATGAGGCCATCGAATATTCCGGAGCAATCGACTACGGCTAAGTTATCCCACTGTGCAGTCTCGGTGCGTTAAAACCTGTAATTGAGTTAATCTCTGCTGTTTTTTCGTTTCTGTGACGACAGCCAGATGAGCGGGGGCGCAGGCCACGATCCATGGTCCGAGGAGCCATGAGGAGACGAAGTGGTGGAAGAGCCTGCCCTGGAAACGTGCTTGAGCGCGACTCCTGGTAACGGTCTCGTTGCGACTTCCACGGCGGTGGCGGCTCCAGCTACGGCTTCAGATGGCGCTGAAATCGCACCTACTGCTTCTCCAGGAGCATCCGGTGCATCTCAAAAGACGCCGAGCCACGAAACAAACTTGGACGAGCCGCCAATGCGGCACCGCCCGACGCTGAGCACTGGTCATGATTGCCGGAACAGAGACACCGAGGCGGGTACGGCAACGCCTTGCAACTGCAGAGGTACGTACCTAGGCGTTTTTCTTTCGCTAAGTCAAACAATAACGGTCAGGGCGGCAGACCGACTAGCTCTCCTCTCCAGCGCACGAGCTTGTATCGCCGGCTTTTGCCGACGCGGTTTCTGTAGGCCATATCCAGCTTATAGAATTTAATCGCAGCGATGGGTGTGTTGTTACTGGCGCATAATGAAAGGGTGTCATTATTATTGTGTGCCGGTTTTAAGCTTGCTGCAGGACAAACGTTTGTAGAGCCGACGTTAATGTGGTGGCGATGAAAAGGAAGTTCGCTTTGCACACGGAGAACACGCTCGGTGCCCGACAGACGGTCGCGGTACTTGCCCATTCCATTCCTCAGCCGTGTTCACTGCGCCCGCTTCCATGGCCAAGCCAGCTTCCTGGATAAATGTGGCCGCTCAACGCATCTCAGCCGCCTCGCAAGTGGTGACCCGGACGTCATAATCAGAGCACCAACAAGGACGGGCTCAGCATCGCCCGCCACCCGGCGTCGCCTTCGGCCATGTACCAGCTGGAAGAAGAGTGACACCCGTCGACACTCGACAAGGCTTGGCGTTTGCAAACTGTGGCACTATTGTCCGCACAGCACTAACACGCACAGCTGTACGTCCATTGCGAGTCGTCGCAGCTCTGGCGGTATCTGCTCCTCAAGCGAGAGATTACCGCCATCGTCTTCTCTCATCTTGACCGTACGCCGCCAGACGAGAACAATTACGAATTTCTCAAGATCATCTTCTTCGAACACGTCGGCGCACCAGTTTCTCGCCGTTTTCTTCAACGACTGGCGCTTCTGAAGGAGCTGCTCGATTACGTTGTCGTCTTTACCATCGGCGCCTGGTGACAGCGGCGTCAACGCTCGGAAATCTTCCGCCGCACCGACACCACAGGAGCCACGGCGGGGAGACAACACGACAACTGCGCTTCCCGCGTTTCGTCCGCTCTACGACGACAAACAACCTTGCGATCCGCTGGCCACCCCATCAGCTATATAACTGGTGAGCCTGTTACCTCTCAACGACAACCACCTTGCATCCACACCCCAGCGTGCCGCCATGTAGGCGTGCACTTCACCCGAGTTGCACGGCGTCCCCAATCCATGCCGTAGAGGTAATTCATCCGCGAGCCCTGCCTTCGCGGCTGGCGAGAAGCATACCGGTGCACCTGTTACAACTGAGATCCCGCGGCAACATAACCGTGAGCTAGAGTGGTCAGGTGCATTACTTCCTCGTTACGCCAGTGTCCTTCCCGTAGAACCCTTGCCTTGACTCCGCCTCACAGTGCGCATGCGGTGTCTCAGCTGTCATTGCCTTGACGTTCGCTCAAAAAGATGCTTCCTCGACTTATGCTACTCGGCGTCGGAAAACTTGTGCCCAGCGCAGCTAACAGCACCGCTGCTTCCCAACTTTGCGTCACTGCATCCACGGAATCTTCCCCAGGCACCAGGCCAGACGCTGCTATCACGCACCTCGGAAGCGTCCGACATCGATATCGAACTTTTATTCGCAAGTCCGACTATCCGACTAACAATCAGACGACGGTGACACGCTAACATTGATCGAGCAGCCACGTTGCGTCGTCGCGAGGTTGTCACCTCGGTCGCAGCGTCAGCAGGTGCCAGATTCGATGCTGCTGTCATGTGCCTCGAAAGCGCTGAGGTGTTTCACTGCAACTATCATCCCTTCACCAGCTGAAATTCAGGCGACGACAGCTTGGCCGCGGCGTTCCCGCACAACTCTGAACTCGACCGTACATGCACACCGATCATGCAGCGGCTGCAACGTACCACACGAATGGCATCATCCCTGCATGCGCGCTCCGCAAATGACCTCAACAGTAATAACCCCATGTACTGTTAAATTTCGTGCATAACTGCACATAGTGTGCACAGTATTCTAACGTCATTCTCTTTGATACATAGTTACCTCGTGCCCCGATGTACATATTCCTTTTTGCGCTTTTACTGTCGCTCGAACTTCTCGTTCGCGGTGTGCGGAGGCCCCTGTAGCGCTGCCGTTCATGTGGTGGCGATGAAGACGTAGCGCGCCACACGCGTCGAAGGATCCGCTCGGCGCCCATTGTTGTGGCACTTATCTTCGAGCATTCGTCGCGGTGACTTGAGCTTCCCCGCATGCTGCTGGTGCCCATGCCTTAAACACAATAAGGGTAATAACAACTCGAAAGTGATTTGGTCAACGTGAAACGAGGAAGGATCACCAACCTTCAAGAAGTTACGGTTTGCTAACCAGAAGAAAGGTGACGCGGGGGACGTCGCCGCATGTCCCACGTTGTTCTGTGCGACGATGGACCGGCAAGGACATTTAAGGCCAGACCGGCCCATTGTTAGAAGAGAGAGTCCCCACCAGTCAATGTGGTCGGTCTGGTGGGATCCGAAGGCTATTGCGCTGTTATTAGCAGCTATATTTTCTGCAGTGGATGCTATATACCATTCTATATCCCGTAAATACTGTACAAAGCCTTCTCGTCTCTTCGTCCCCCAAGACCGACGCCGGTTAGGCGGTCGCGATATTTGCCAATTCCTCTGCCGTGTTCAATGCGCCCACTTATGTAGCCAGGCCGGCTTCCTCATAAAATGTGGTCGCTCATCGTATCTCAGCCACCACACGTTTTCCCAAGATACAAGCCAAGTCAAATGTCGCGCTTCCAAAACGTTTGTGATGAACCAGCTCAACTCGAAATCTTTCTATTTGTCTCAAACATCCACTAAAACATGACTGCACAAGTACGGTGGCTTTCATACAGGACGACGTCGCGAGCACCTTTATATGCTTTGAGAACTAAAGTATCGCGCAGTAGTACTGTAAGGAGCACAATCTCTTAGCATAGGTGGTGGAAAACAATTCCTCTTTAGTGTCTCTGATAGTGAGCTGTAGTTTCAAGAAGCAAAAAAAAGAAACACGTAAATCCGTCAATCAGCCTCAGGCATAGAAGAGTTCGGCATATGAGCGTTGTCGTTGCGATAGCGCGGTATTTGAGATAATGCTGGCCAGCAATACCACGCTTAGCTCTCAGAATTGCAGCCTGGAAATGAATGCTACTCTTAAAAAAAAAGAAAAATTATCCAGTTCAGGACAGCTTCTTGGAAAGAGCTATGGGTATTTTACATCGCTGATGGCACCACCTTCCCAGGAAGCCACATGGACGACGGCTTCACTAGTTTTACGAGAAGCTCAGTTTCGGGTCAAGGGAAAGAGAAGGGAGCGCGTTTAAATGAGGTCGAAGGGGACGCGGGAGCGGATTCCTGGGTGTGACGTCTCAGCTGGCTTCTCGACTTGCGGCACAATTTATTTATGTCAATTACAGCTGTAAGGCCAACTTAATCCAGTCTGTTTCTGCAAGGCTTAATGCCACGGGTCGGCAGAATAGGCTGATACTCACTCGTACTCAGCGGTAATTTTTTTCGCAGGTTATGTACTCACTCACACTAATGCACACTCACACTCGCCGCTATAGTCACGCCCGCTCTTAGCAGCACTCACTAGCGTCCATAATCAATGCCATTCACAGTTACGGGCACCTGCCCACTCTTATACGCGCGTCAACTCCCAATCACGAGTACTCACGCTCGTCGACCGTCACCCGCGTTCATGCTAGAAATCACTCTCACTGACTTTCGTCCGTACTAAAGCTGACTGGCTTTCACACCCGTTCATGCACTGATCCACTCACATTAACCAGCACTCTCTCCCGTTCATGCCCAGATTCACCCACACCCATTGTCACCCAACGCTTGTGAAATCAGCATTGAGCGAGTATGAGTTAGTGTACTCGTGAGTACGCCGACCTGTGGTTAATGCGAATAAAGCCTTGCGTATCGCGTTACAGCAGGTAAGGCAAACGAGGGATATCCTTTGTTTATTAACAGTTACCGAAGCCATAACGGAAAGTTTTCATTTTTCCGAGTCGGGTAGGGCGGGAGGCTAGGGCCCGATAAGCCTTGCGTACCCCCCCCCCCCCCCGCCCCACCCCATATATATATATATATATATATATATATATATATATATTATAAGTGTAGACGGCGGTACGCGCCATGCCTTCTATATTTGTGGTTGTCATTTGTGGTTGTCATCATTCGTTCGGTCAAGGCGGCTCCGAGTCACTTGTGCAGACGCGGCTAGCGTCTGTCAGCACCCCGCATCGTACATGGTGTCAGAAGTGGTCGCCGTTCGCTCTCTCTAATGGCGAACAAGCCGGACGCTGTGTTTGCCGGGGTACTTGGACTCGAATAGCCATCGAGCTTCGACTTCGCCGACCCAAGTGCATGGTCTACCTGGATTGAGCAGTTCGAGGACTATGCCTACGCTACAGGATTGCACCAAGCTACCGACAAGGTTCGGGTACGAACGCTTCTTTATTGCATGGGTGTTCAAGGTCGACGCGTGCTGGCGTCTTTCAACTTGTCGGCCGGAGAAGTTCAGTCGTACAGCGTTGTTAAAAATAAGTTCACCTCGTATTTCGTGCACCCGCTAAACGAAGTTCACGAGAGTTATCGTTTTCACAAGCGGATGCAGCAAGGAGACGAGAGCGTGGATGCCTTTTATTCCGCGTTGCGAAACATGGTAAAAAGATGCAACTACGGCTCAGCGTCCATTGAGGACAGGCTCGTTCGAGACCGATTTATTGTTGGTGTGCTGGACAGCAGGTTATCGGAACAACTCTGCCGTGCTTCTGACTTGACGCTCGAGAAAACGCTTCTGCATGCACGGCTGCACGAAGATGCGGAACGAGAAAAACGTGAACGAGAAAGCCAGTTATCTGGGCCAGTCACCGTTGATGTAGCGAAACACAGGTCAACGAGAAGGCCGTCACGTAATCAAGCGTCGGCAGCAAGAGAAACGCTCCTCGCCGGCGCGCACAGATCGTGTCACTTCTGCGGACGAGATGAGCATCAGCGGAAATTTTGTCCTGCCAACAAAGCTGTTTGCAAGTTTTGCAAAAAGAAAGGACACTTCGAAGCAGTTTGCTTAGCCAAACAGCGCTCGCAAAGCCGACAGTCACATGCCATCGAGATGCATGCTGTCAAGAGCAGTCATGAGGCAAAGGCTAAGTTTGTTTGGGTCCACTTGAATGGAGTCCCACTTAAATTCAAGGTCGACTCAGGAGCGCAAGTTACCGTCATTCCAAGCACTTTTTCAGGAGTACCGTCGCGACTCGAAAAACCGGAGGGTCTTCTCACCGGTCCAGGAAATTGCCGTTTGAAAGTAACAGGCCAATTCACAGCTACGTTGGAGTGGAAGAGCCGCATCTGTGTACAGTCAGTATACGTCATGCCTTCGCAGTCTACACCTCTACTAGGCTGCCCTGCTATCCTCGCGTTGGGAGTGGTGAAGTTTATCGACGCCGCACAGCGACATGAAAAGCAAACTAGTCTGCAAGCGACGCAACCCCTGGCCAGGATATCTTCGAAGGGCTTGGTATTGTAGGGGAGGAGTACACTATTCGACTCAAGCCAAATGCCAGGCCATTTGCTGTCAGTGTACCTCGCAGAATTCCCATTCCTCTGTACAACCAGGTAAAGGAGGAGCTGGACCAGATGGAAAAACAAGGTGTCATCAGGCGCATTACGGAGCTGACGCCATGGTGTGCCGGTCTGGTCGCAGTACCGAAGGCATCAAGCGGAATCCGAATATGTGTGGACTTAACGAAGCTCAACAAAGAAGTTCTCCGTGAAAAGCATGTGCATCCAACGGTCGAATGGGTATTCGGGCAACTGGGCGACGCCAAAGTGTTCTCAAAGCTCGAGGCGACAGCAGGATTTCACCAAGTGCGATTGTCCCGAGAATGTCAAGAGTATACCACATTCATCGCACCATTTGGACGCTACTGCTACTGTCGTCTACCTTTCGGCTAGACTTCAGCACCGGAATATTTTCAGAGAGAAATGGCTCGAATTCTGGAGGGGCAACCGAACGTCGTCAACATGATAGATGACATTCTGGTTTTTGGCAAAGATCGAGAAGAGCACGACAAGCGACTTGTGGAGGTTCTTGAACGTCTAAAAACAGCCGGAGTTAAACTCAACAAGTCAAAATGCTGCTTCCGTCAAGTCAAAGTAGAGTTTCTGGGTGTGGTGATCGACGCCAACAGCATCTCGCCAAGTCCCAGCAAACTCGAAGCACTGCGCAACTTGGAGCCACCCAAGGACGTCGCCGGGGTTAGGCGATTCCTCGGCATGGCTAATCATATTGGTCGCTTCCTGCCCAACCTTTCGCAAGCAACCGCCCCTATTTGCGCCTTGCTAGGTGAGCAAATGCATGGCAATGGGGACCGCTTCAAGAGACCGCTTTTAATCGGGTAAAAGCGATGCTCACCTCGGACCTGTGCGTCGCTAAGTATCATCCAGGTCGTAATACCATTGTCTCATGCGACGCGAGCTCATTTGGATTGGGCACGGTTCTTCTGCAGGAACAACCATCAGGCGAGCGACGCGTGGTAGCGTTCGCATCCAGGTCGCTTACTGAAGCGGAACAGCGCTACAGCCAAACAGAGAAAGAAGCGTTGGCAGTAGCATGGGCAGTGTACCGTTTTGACCAATATGTGCGTGGCCTAAACTACACGGTAGAAACCGATCACCAGCCGCTGGTAACACTACTTGGAAACGCTGACTTGGACACGATGCCCCCACGTATTCAACGGTTTCGCATCAAACTTATGCGCTACCAGTTTAGCGTGGTCTACGTTCCTGGCAAACAGCTAGCCACTGCGGATACTCTTTCAAGGGCTCCGGATGAGAAGCCGTCGATCAGTGTGGTTGATGTGGTAGAGGAGTTTGTTGAATTTCAAGTTGCTACTGTCACAGACACGAAGCTGGTTACTGTAGATGAGGTTCGCAGGCACCAAGAACTGGACTGGGAAGGCAACCAGCTCGTCAAATACT
The DNA here is from genome assembly GCF_023375885.2 of Dermacentor andersoni. Lineage (NCBI taxonomy): Eukaryota > Metazoa > Arthropoda > Arachnida > Ixodida > Ixodidae > Dermacentor > Dermacentor andersoni. Next base: position 109,101,931 of record NC_092822.1, on the reverse strand, counting down.
GCACTCAAGGCTGGCCTTGTCGGGACAGGCTTCCGGAGCACCTGAAGAAGTACTGGAGCCATCGAGGTGGTCTCTCTTTGTGCAACGGCATCCTGCTAAAAGGTAATCGCTTTGTCATCCCAGCTTTGCTGCAAAAGGATACGCTCGAACTTATCCATGAAGGCCACCAGGGATTTAACCGATGCCGACTAAAGGCGAAGGATTCCGTGTGGTGGTATGGACGTTCGCAGCAAATACGTGATAGAGTCATTCGCTGCAGACAGTGTGCAGTCACAAGAGCGGAAAGAAGAGAGCCCTTGGTCGTAACGAAGACTCCAGAACAACCGTGGCAAAAAGTAGGAATGGACTTGTTTAGTTACCAGGGACACAACTATCTACTAGTAGTTGATTATCGTTCTCGATACCCTGAAGTCATCTACATGCGAAGCACGAACTCTGAGGCGGTCATAAATGCAGTCAAAAGCATTTTTGCTCATTTTGGCATTCCAGTCGTAGTACGAAGTAATAATGGACCGCAATTTGCTTCATGTGCCCTTGCAGCTTTTGCGAAGTGCTATGGCTTCCAACACATCACCTCAAGTCCAAACTACCCGCAGTCAAATGGGGAAGTGGAAAGGATGGTGCGTACGATCAAAGAGTTGTTTGCGAAAGCAGACGATCCTTTTTTTGGCTCTTCTGTCGTACAGAGACACTGCAGGCGTCACAGGGTTCAGCCCAGCGCAGCTACTGTTGGGTCGCAGCTTGCAAATCAGGCTTCCCAAGACAGTGGACCGCCTGGAACCGAAGTGGCCTGCGCCAGACGATGTGAAGTGCCAAGACGAAGAGGTGAGAGGGCGGCAGAATAAAGACTTCGATCGCCGTCATGCCGCGACCGTACTTCCTCCGCTGCAACCGGGAGATACGGTGTGAGTTCGAGACATCAAGGATACGGCGTCTGTTCTCAGCCCAGCCTCCAAGCCTCGTTCGTACGTCGTCGAAACACCCAACGCGGTTCTTGTGCGTAATAGGATACATCTAGTGCCCTATTCAGGCACAACAATGAACCAGCTGAACGAGCCAGCTCGGAGTGAAAACCGCGAGGAGCACGAAGGGCAGACCACGGCAACAGTCTCCACGGCAACGGCAACACCGCAAGTCTCCAAAGATTGTAGAGTGAGAGTCACCAGGTTTGGTCGTCGAGTCAAGACTTCGAGAAAACTTGACTTGTGAAATGTTTGTTGTTTCTTGAGTGCATATCTCGGGGAAGAGATGTAGAGGGCGCTACGCGCCATGCGTTCTATGTATGGGGTTGTCGAATAAAGGTGTGGAGCATTCGTTCGGTCAAGGCGGCTCCGAGTCACTTGTGTAGACGCGACTAGCGTCTGTCAGCACCCCACATCGTACAGTAAGCACTACTAACGTACTTCGTCGTTTTCATTTGTACATAGCCACCATCATCTTCCCTGTTCTACTTCGCGCATGAGCTGGGGCGTTGCCTTTTTTGGGAATAAACAGCGCTCAACAATTTGGTCGGTCTCGGTATTATGAAGTGGTACATCAAGACCCCGACGTACTCTCGCGTTCCCGTCCTCCCTGGAGCCACGTTCCGGTCGCCGCCTGCGCCAGGCTACCTCTACAACGATGGACACTTCCAACCCCGGCCCTTCCGGCGCCTCTAACGCTACCACACAGACGACCCCGCCAGCGGCGCCCTCTTGGACTGTGACGAGCCCTCAGCGCCCTAGAGTTTCCTACAAAAATTTGTAGAAAACTCTATGCTCAGCGCGATCCCACTGTCCTTGCGGGACTCCGCGGTGATGACGTCAACGATTGGATTGACCACTACGACCGCGTGTGTTCTTGCAATAAGTAGAACGATACCCACAAATTGAGGCCGTCGCATTCTACTTGACCGGTGTTGCAAAGACGTAGTATTTTAACCACGAATCCGACATCGCAGATTGGTCCACGTTTACCTCCAAGCTGCAGCAAATCTTCGCTTCATCGCCTGGCCGTGCAGAAGTCGCTAAACAGTAGCTGCAAACGCGCCGCCAACTTCCACAAGAGTCTTACACCTCATACATAGAGGATTGCTTGGCTCTGTGTCGCCATGCGAACCCTAGCATGATGGAAGCCGAACGCGTTCACCACATATTAAAAGGCATTGGGTCTGTCGCGTTCAACGCCTTGATCGTCCAAAATCCGGCTTCTGTCCAAGACATCACTTCCACGTGTGTCACTGATCTCGGGGCCGTGCGGATTTTGGGAGAGATGGAGTCAGGAGACGCAGGCGAGCGCAGCATACAGATTTTAATTTACCCAAACTCGAAATAGAAAAGTCAAAACTCGAAAAGGAAAAGCAAAAACTCAATTGGCAAAATAATGATACTCCGCACTTGCATAGCCAAAACAATGTCCTTATCCTCGCCTACGTGCGTCCCTAGCGCGTTTCGCACGAAAGTCCGGCAACCCTGGCCAATGGCTACACGCTAACAAAAAGGAACGCTCTTACAACGTTCCGTCTTCGCACGTAACTCCAAGTCCGATGTGCGTCGGCTCTTGATGCCAGTCGGTGCTCCTGCCGACTTGCAAGCTTTGTTGTCGTGGCACCGACCGGTCAGCCCCTCCGTCTCGGATGTCGGTGCCCCGAACTATGTCGGTGACGTTGCACTCCGGCCTTCCTGGTTAGGCCTACCGCCGAGCTCCGCCGCTACCTCTCCGAGTGCCGAAGAGAAGCCCCGGGGACTACCGTTCGTGCTGGTCTGCCGAAGAAGAGGGATCCAATTCCTGGAGTGCCCGGCAGCGCCGTGGGAGGCTGCAGCAGGTCCAGGGAGCCTCGCTCGAACTTCGCCGAGGTCGACAGCCACACCTTGGATAGCCAGCGTCACGGGCCAGTCCGAACCTCCATGGCTCCCGTCGCCAGTGCGAAGCTGGCGCTCCAACCTTCTTGGCCCAGAGCCACGTCGAGAATCCCAGCTTGGCGGCGCTTCTCCCCCGATCACACCTCGGGTCACGCGCCTCGAGGGCTCGTGCCGTTCGGACAGGTCGGCGCACATCGTCCTCTTCTTTTCTTTTTGTGCCCTATGCCTCTTACATATGACATAGGCCCCCTTTTCAGGAGTTTTTTTCCAAAAGCTGCCTTCTGTCGGTCTTCTTGGTGGCGAATTTGACTCTCCCGCTGAGACTTGGGTGCTTTTTCTAGCGTCGTCGTGGCTCACAACACATCACCACACTGTCACACAAGTTTCACGACATGCACAGTACACAACGTTGCGAGTTCATTGTTCTCACCACTTTACACGTGTACACTTAATCGTCCGCGTTACACTCTTGACATTTCATCACTCCAAAGCCCTACTCATGAAATCCGCCCTACTACTACTACTATAGCTCACACGGCACTATTTATGTGCGCCCTGGGAGGTCTGCAGACACTTCCTCGAACTTATGAATCAACTCCCTTAACTTCTCTACTTGTATTGCCACTAGAGCTTGGTTCAACCTAACACTCTCTACCCCATGGTCTTCTTATCTATATAAGTGTGCACTTCCCCGTGGTCTTTCTCTTCTGCACTCCCCATGCAGACTCTAGTCTTCTTCTCGTTCTTTCCCCTTTCTATTTCCTTCCTCCGTTCATACCTTCTTACCCGTCCCTTAGCCACTGTATTTTGGCATACATCACATGATTTAACATACCGCTTCACGTCACTCTGCACCCCGATCCAAAAGAACTCTTCTGTGATCCTTTCTAACGTGCTCTTTATACCTTGATGACCTGCGGTTACACTATCGTGCCCTATCTTCAGTACTGTGTTCCTCAGCTCTTTCGGGACCATCAACCGTAGTACTTCCCTACCTGAGCTAAACACACACTTCCGGTACAGTAGGTTATTCTTCTTCACAAACTTCACTACTGTTCTACTCCTTTTCCTACGCATCAGTTCTCCTATCTTTAGTTCACACTTCCGTATTGATTCGTCCTTGTTCTGTAGTTCTTTAAATTCTTCAGCGGTTACATTTAATCCTTTAATGGCTGAGACCTGCAACACTGTCAGGGGTTTGGTACCACTACTGCTTGCTGGCGTTTGTACTGCAGCCGCTACGTCTGTCTCTTGCATCCCCTCTTTTTGCGCTTCTGAATGTTCTTTCTCTTCCACGTCCTTCCCTATCCTCTTCCAACTTGGGTATGGATCGTCTGCTCTCTTACCCCAGGTACATTTCCCACAATCAAAGCATAAAGAGGGTCATCCACACATCTAGCTGTGACTAGTCCGGTAAAAAAGGGTGTCGAGATTTGAATCCGTGCCTCTGGCAGATATGTAACGGACTTATCTACCAAGATTACTGGTTTAAGGTACCCGGTCATGCTTTCTGGTGGCACTAGACTCCTCCTCACTAAAATGGTACTGGATCCCGTGTCTCTCAAGACTGTAGCTTTGCGTCCGTGTACCTCGCCTTCCACTACAGGCATGTCCTGCTCTCTCTGTCCGTCCTCTCTAGACCTCATGATACATGCCGTCTTATCCACGGACCTAGTCCTGCATTCGTCTGCTTTGTGGCCTTTCTTTTGGCATAACTGCAAACAACCAGTGTTTCGTGACGATTATCTCTGACTCGGCAGTTCACCGCTACATGACCTAACCGGTTGCATAGAAAACATCTCTGGGGTCCCCTTTGTCTACTACGCTGCCCCTGGTTCTTCGTCTCTCCTACTGCTGTTGTGTACGCGTCATTGTCGCTCTTTCCTAAATTTCTTAATCCCTGTGCCTCTACGAACTGATCTGTTTGTTCCGCCATCTGTTCCACAGTTTGTAGTTTTCTTTCCTTAAGGAATATCGCCAAACTGCTGCTACACCTGGCAAGAAACTGTTCACCCACGACCTTGTCGCGAACCCTTCATACGTTTCGTCCGTCTCGGACAGCTCTATCCATCTCTCAAAATAATTTGTTAGCCGACACGCGAACTGCTTGCCTGTTTCCGAATCTTCAGGCTTACATGACCTAAACTTCCTTTGGCACCCTTCTGCGGTCAACCTGAATCTTTGCAATAAAGTTTTCTTTACCTTGTCATAGTCTAATGACTCCTCTGCTGGCAAACGCCCAAAGACACTCAGAGCCTCGCCCATAAACACAGACTCAAAGCTTTAGCCCACTCGCTCATCTCCCAGCCTTGCCCGATTGCTATTCTTTCAAACCGATGCAAATGCGCATCCAGGTCATCCCTCCGCTCATCGAAAGGTGCCATCAATTTCCTAGGGCAAACCTGTTTTGGCCTGGAAGAAGGTGAGCCGGCTGGCGCCGATCCGGGAGTACTGGTGCCATCACGAGGGCCCGCGCCCATCTCTGCTAGCTTTATCTTCAATTCTAAGATTTCCTTTTCCCTTTTGTGCTCTTCGCACGCTCGTTCGTGTTGCTTTTCGAAGAACGCCATCGTCTCTTCCTTCGACAGGTTTAAATCTTTAGCTGTCGCCGCCAAACGTTCCCACTCCATCTCTAAACCAGCAAGATCAGTGACAGGGCCGAAATAGAATCCTGGAAATATCCTGGGACGGATCCTATCCTGGGACGTATCCTGGTACGGATTCTATCCTGGGACGTATCCTGGTACGAATTTTATCCTTGCAGGCTCGCCAATTTGGGTCACTGATCTCGGGGTCGTGCGGATGTTGGGAGAGATGGAGTTGGGAGACGCAGGCGAGCACAGCAAACAGATTTTAATTTACCCAAACTCGAGATAGAAAAGTCAAAACTCGAAAAGGAAAAGTCAAAACTCAATTGGCAAAAAGATAATGCCCCACACTTGCAGAGCCAAAACAATGTCCTTATCCTCGCCTACGTGCGTCCTTAGCGGGTTTCGCGCGAAAGTCCGGCAACCCTGGCCTATGGCTGCACGCTAACAAAAAGGAACGCTCTTACAAACTTCCGTCGTAGCACGTAACTCCAAGTTCGATGTGCATCGGCTCTTGATCCCAGTCGGTGCTCCTGCCGACTTGCAAGCTTTGTTGTCGTGGCATCGACCGGCCAGCCCCTCCGTCTCGGATGTCGGTGCCCCGAACTATGTCGGTGACGTGGCATTCCGGCCTTCCTGATTAGGCCTACCGCCGGGCTCAGCCGCTACCTCTCCGCGTGCCGACGAGAAGCCCCGGGGACTACCGTTCGTGCTGGGCTGCCGAAGAAGAGGGATCCAATTCCTGGAGTGCCCGGCGGCGCCATGGGAGGCTGCAGCAGGTCCAGGAAGCCTTGCTCGAACGTCGCCGAGGTCGACGGCCACACCCAGGATAGCCAGCGTCACGGGCCAGTCCGAACCTCCATGGCTCCCGTCGCCAGTGCGAAGCTGGCGCGCCAACCTTCTTGGCCCTGAGCCACGTCGATAATCCCAGCTTGGCGCCGTTCTCCCCCGATCACACCTCGGGTCACGCGCCTCGAGGGCTCATGCCGTTCGGACCGGTCAGCGCACCTCGTCCTCTTCTTTTCTTTTTGTGCCCTATGCCTCTTACATATGACAACTTGTCAACGCCTAGACGAGCTCCAGTCTATTCGTCTTCAACATGACAGCAGCAATCCTCAGGTTCCCAATTCTCCAGATCTACGTGCTCTTATCCGCACCATCATCCGCGAAGAGCTTCAAATACACAACCTAAGGCGTCCACCTGCTGCCTGCGCCCTAACCCCCACCTTCGACTTGCACGAGGTCGTAAAGCAAGAGTTGACAGCGATGACTACACCCACGACGCATCTTGCTCCGGTAGCGCGCCCCACACCTACCTACGCGGATGTTGCTTCGCTACCCACCCCTAAGGTGACCTCCGTGCCTACTGACGTTTCCTATGACCATTTGGTTTCGATTGGAACCAGAGCACTTGCTGTGCCATCCTGCCCTCAGTGGCGTCCACCTCGTCCGGTTTGTTTTTGCGTGGTATACGCGGCCATATATCTCGCTTCTGCCGCCGTGGCCAGCAGGAGGAAAGACTAGGCTATGCTGAGCACGACAGAGACCGCACTCACCGTCCAGACGCCTACTATCCCGGATCGTACTCGTTCCCTCAACAGCGTTCTCCATCTGCTCCAGCTGCTCCCAATCTGCCTCATAGTTCCTGTTCGACCATGCGTCGTTCTCTATCGCCTTACCGGCGCTCTACATCACCGCTTCGCCCCACTTCCCATCTTGACAGCTCTCGCAAAACTAACTGTTGCAATTTTTGGAGGGGAAACTGCTTATCGGTCTTCAAAAATTCCTCCTGTTAGCCCGGCCAACATGCTTTCTGTAATTTTCGAAGGTGTTCCCGCGCCACCTCTCATCGATACCAGTGCCGCCGTTTCTGTTCTTCGTAGTGAACTGTGTTCCCGGCTCCGGAAAGTAAAAACGCCTTATCTTGGACCTGTTTTGCGTGGTGCTAATAATGCATTCATTCATCCCGACGGACAGTGTTCTCGTGTTCTCATCGACGGCATACGCCACCATATTGAGTTTCTCATCCTTCGAACGTGTATCCACGAACTTATACTGGGTTGGGACTTCCTACATTCTGCTTCCGCCGTCATTTCATGTAGAGAGGAAGTTGTCCATATTGTCGCAGCACTGCGCGGCTGAGGGAGAAAAAGAAGAAGTAGAGTGTGCGCGCGTGATCTCGCGGTACTCTGCGCCGGCTGGGCCTGGCCTGTAGCTTCCCTCTCGGACCTCGTTTCACCCTGTAAATAAACATCATTCGTAACATCTTTGGTGGACGTGCGGGGTAAATCTTGGACGATCCTGGACGACCCAGCTCTACCAACTGTCCGACGGAGTAGACGCTTGGCCGGTTTACGACCACAAGCAGCGGACATGGCCGATTCCGGAGAAGGCAATGACGACCCCACCTGCGGTGGACCAGACAGCAATCAAGCAGGTCAGGCTGGCTACTGGACACCGCTGCGAGAGCCACCCACCTTTTCGGGGAAGGCCAACGAAGACGTCGACGACTGGCTCAAACACTACAACAGAGTGAGTCGCCACAACCACTGGAGCACTACGAAGCAGCTCGATAACGTGGTTTTTTTTTCTCGCTGGAACCGCGCTCCTCTGGTTTGAAAACCACGAGAGCGTTCTAACGAGCTGGGATAATTTTGTAGAAGAATTCACTAAGTGCTTCGGGGACCCAATCTAAGTAAAAGAAGGCTGAGCAGACGCTTTCCCGACGAGCTCAATTACCTGGCGAAACGTGTACAACGTACATAGAGGCTGTTCTGAAATTATGCGGAATCGTCAGCGCTACCATGACAGACGAAGACAAAGTAGGCCATCTGCTTAAAGGAATCGCTGAAGATGTTTATAATTTTCTTATAACGAAGGAAGATCTTAGTACTCCGTCTGATCTGAAGAAACACTGCCGGGCGTTTGAAGCGCTGAAAATGAGAAGGATTGGGCCAAAGTTAGGACGATTGGACAATGTTACTACTATTGCAAGTGTGTCCGTCCCAACCCACGACGACATCTCCTCGGTGATTCGGCAAGTAGTTAAAGAAGAGCTTGAACGCCTTAAAGTTGTTGACGATGCTCATACGTGCCATCAGTGTGAATTTGATCATCGTTCTCGTGTGCCACCGTCCACCTGGGCACCTCAGAGTTTCCGAGAACCTCGCAGGACCTATGCTGATCGTACGGAGAGCAGCAACTTGCCACCGCAACCGACAAGTCTGAAACGCCGACAAGATGCACCACAACGATTTGTTCCGCGGGCTCTTCCTTCCTACAACCAGCCTGAGAGTACGTTTCTACCCATGACACCCATGTCACCGGTGTCACCCGCTACAAGCCGCGACTCCCGCATTTGCTACAGCTGCGGTGTGGCTGGACACATTGCTAGGTATTGCCACCGCCACCAGCAGCGTGCTCCACGGTTTAATTCCTACACACCCCGCGTGCCCGCTGACGAGCCCTGGCCATATCCCAGTTCCTTCCAGCGGCTGCAGCAGGGACGCACGAACCGCAGTGACTCCCCCGTTTCCGATCGCAGCCTCACACCACCACCGACACGACAACGACGCTCTCCATCACCTCGTCGTCGCTCGTTATCACCGCCGCCGCTGGGAAACTAGCTGGTGCGACCGACGGTGGTGAGGCCGCAATATGTTCATCTTCATCAAGACCCCCTTGTGTAAAATTGTTTAAAAACAAAGTGTGTGTTTTAGTTGACAATGTGAGTGCTTTTACTTTAGTTGACACTGGGGCGGCAGTTTCTGTTATGAGCCTGTCCTTCAAAAATCGTCTTGGACCAAAAGTTATGTTTTCTTGGGATCGGAACGCTACCTTTCGTGGAGTTGGCGGGGAAATGTTACGCCCACTTGGGGTCTGTTCTGTTTCAGTTACGATAGGGGAGCAGACATTTAGAAGTGAATTTACTGTGCTTGCACGTACAACGCATGACATTATTTTAGGAATTGATTTCTTGCGTGAGTGGGGGACAACTTTGGATTGTGGAAGTGGCGCGATTTCTCTTCGCCGCGACGCGCGAACTTCAATGGCAGATAGCACCAGTGATGCCGCCGACGTTCTCTCCGTGTCACAAGATGTGTGTTTGCCCCCTAAGACTGCAATGTTTGTACCTGTCAATACTTCTTGCCCTCGTACAGGTTTAGCCAAGCCCGATTATAACAATGCGCTCAAGAAAAATGCGATAGTCCCTCGCTCCCTCGTTGTCACCACTGATGGTTGTACTCGTTTGTGGACAGTGAACGTTTCAACCCAATCCATAACATTGCCGCTAGAACTTAAACTGGCAAGTTTTGATGAACAAGCCATTGTCAGCGTCAGAACGGTCGAAATCTCAACTGCCGAAAAAAATCCAACCCCGATTCCAATCATCATAATTCTGCTGACTTTAAGCGCATGATTAACAAGTCGCTGTCTTCTAGTGAGCAGTGTCTGCTGGAAGCTGTGCTCGCTCGCTACGCCACAGTGTTTGATTTCGCTCAAGGCCAACGAGCGTCCCATACACCACCGGCGTCTCGTATGCAACACCGCATCCCTACAGGGCAAGCAACGCCAATTCGTCAGAAGCCCTACCGCGTTTCACCTTCAGAGAGAAAAGTCATCGCCGAGCAGGTCGAAGAAATGTTACAGAAAGAAGTGATCCAGGAATCATGTAGCCCTTGGGCTGCTCCTGTAATCCTAGTCAAGAAAAAAGACAACTCATGGAGATTTTGTGTGGACTATCGCCGCCTAAACACCGTCACAAAGAAAGACGTGTACCCCCTACCACGAATAGATGACGCCGTCGACAGCCTCCACTCCGCGTCGTATTTCTCTTCTGTTGATTTGCGGTCAGGATATTGGCGAATTCCCATGCACCCCTCAGACAAGGAGAAGACAGCCTTCGTGACACCTGACGGTCTCTTTGAGTTCAACGTTATGCCCTTTGGCTTATGCAACGCTCCAGCGACATTCGAGCGATTTATGGATACCGTGCTCCGCGGACTCAAATGGGAAATTTGCATGTGCTATTTAGACGACGTCATTATCTACGGCCGGACATTTCACGAGCACAATCAGCGCCTGTCGATCGTTCTTGATTGTATCCAGCAAGCTGGCCTTATTTTAAACTCGAAGAAATGTCATTTCGGTGAGCGTCAAGCCCTCGTACTAGGCTTTCTGGTCGACAAAGACGGCATACGACCAGACCCTGAAAAGACAGCAGCGGTTCGCGACTTCCAACAGCCACAAACGGTGAAAGATCTGCGAAGCTTTCTGGGCCTTTGCTCATATTTCCGACGCTTTATCAAGAATTTCGCACAGCTTGCCTCTCCCCTCACGTCTCTCCTTCACAAAGACACCCCATACTTGTGGACTGCTGACTGCGAGTCGGCGTTTCAACAGCTGAAATTTTTGTTGACTTCTGGACCGGTACTGCGGCATTTTGATCCGGAGGCGTCAACTGAGCTGCACACTGACGCCAGCGGTGCGGGTGTTGGCGCTGTGCTTGTTCAACTCTGCGATGGCCGTGAGCATGTCATTGCCTACGCTAGTCGGACACTTACAAAAGCGGAGACAAACTACACCGTTACTGAACTCGAGTGCTTAGCAGTCGTCTTCGCCATTCAGAAGTACCGTGCGTATCTACATGGCCGCGCATTCACGATAGTGACTGACCATCATTCACTCTGTTGGCTGGTTGGGCTGCGTGACCCGTCTGGCCGGTTGGCCCGCTTGGCTTTGCGCCTTCAAGAGTACAGCTTTTCCGTTAACTACAAGAGCGGACGCTGTCACACGGATGCTGATTGCCTATCCCGTCTCCCTTCGCCGCACACTAAAGCTGAGGATGATGACTTCGACGACTACATAGTTTCCATCTCTTCCGACTTTCCAGACTTGCGTACCTTCGAGAGCGAGCAACGTTGCGACCCTACTTTGATATCCCTACGGGCAGCTGCACGTGAGCCAGCAGGAACAACACCGTTTACTTTTCGTAATGGTTTGCTGTACAAAAAAAATTACTCGGCTGATGGTCCCCCATTGCTTCTAGTTGTGCCCGAAAACCTGCGCCCTGCTGTCCTTCGTTCCATGCATGACGATATCACGTCCGGGCACCTTGGCTTTACACGCACACTACACCGACTTAGACAGAGATTTTTCTGGCCCAAGCTCTGGAAAACAACGAAACAGTATGTCGCCAGCTGTACTGTTTGCCAGCGCCACAAGCAAACGACGACGGCCCCAGCAGGCTATTTACAACCAGTTAAGCCACCGACGTTACCCTTTGAAAAAGTCGGCATCGACTTGCTTGGCCCGTTGCCAAATACGTCAGCTGGCTACCGCTGGATTATAGTATGCGTAGATTATCTTACTCGCTACACGGAAACGGCGGCACTTCCATCTGCCACTTCAGCAGATGTCTCTTCATTTTTGTTGCATCACGTCATACTCCGTCATGGCGCTCCCCGTGTTGTCATCAGTGACCGTGGACGGAAATTCACCGCTGACGTCGTTGAAGAACTTTTACGGCTTTGTGGTTCTGCATATCGTCATTCCACTCCTTACCACCTCCAAACCAATGGCCTCACGGAGCGGACGAATCGTACCCTTACCAACATGTTATCAATGTATGTCGCTGCTGACGACAAGAATTGGGACGCCGTCTTACCTTTTGTAACGTACGCGTACAATAGTGCTAAGCACGAAGTTACTGGATATGCGCCGTTCTTTTTGCTGTACGCCCGCGCACCCCAGAGCTTTCTGGACACTATTCTACCTTTATCGTGCCAAGAAGATCCTTCCATCGCCCAAACTCTGTGTCGTGCTGAGGAAGCACGTCGACTGGCGCATCTTAGGACGTTGTCCTCACAAGGCAACAGCAAGATTCGCTATGATGCGCGGCATATCCCCGTCAGCTTTACTCCCGGTGATTATGTTTGGTTGTGGACACCTGTTCGCAAAAAGGGATTGTACCGCAAGTTTCTCGCTACTTACACCGGACCATTCGTTATACTGAGCCGCTTGAGTGATGTGAACTATGTCGTCGCCAAAGTGACAGCAAGTAATCGGCGTTCACGGGCGACGCATTTTGTTCACGTGGCCAGACTCAAGCAGTGCCATCACAGGTCCCTTTAACTCGCTCAGCGAGCTTCGTCTGCCCCCGGGGAAAATGTCGCAGCACTGCGCGGCTGAGGGAGAAAAAGAAGAAGTAGAGTGTGCGCGCGTGATCTCGCGGTACTCTGCGCCGGCTGGGCCTGGCCTGTAGCTTCCCTCTCGGACCTCGTTTCACCGTTTCACCCTGTAAATAAACATCATTCGTAACAATATCACGGATACAGCGCTTGCACCTGTTACGGAATCTTCACTTTCATGCGTGAACTTGGTCATCGCTGCCGACTACGTCCTGCGTCCTGGTCACGAAGACGTTGTAGCGTTACATCCAGTCAGATCGCCGACGGAGACGCTCTAGTCGCCCTTTCTTCCCGCTGTACTTCTCGCGGAATTCTCATTGCCACCTGTCTCGTCCGGTTTTCACGTGGCCGCGCCCTTCTGTCTGCTTGCAACACGACCCCAGATCCAGTGATGCTGCCCAAAGGGATGACTGTGGCAACCCTCGCCGACACTCAACCTATCTCTATAGTCGCGCTTTGCCTTTCTCCATCGCCAGCACCAATATCAGGTTTGGATGATTCTTTCCCTCCACCAGCCTTTCTTGGTTCTGACCTAACAACCGCGCAGTCCGAAGCCTTACTGGTGGTTTTGGCAAAGCACAAAGCCTGTTTCGATAGCTGTTCCCCTGTGTTGAGCCAAAGTTCTGCGGCTACACACTGCATCGAAACCGATGGTTCCGCTATTATACGACGACGCCCCTATCGTGTATCTTCGTCCGAACGAAAGGTCATTGAACAACAGGTTGCTGACATGCTTGTGCGGAAGATAATACGACCTTCATCAAGCCCATGGGCATCTCCCGTGGTTCTGGTAAAGAAAAAAGATGGCTCCGTTCGCTTTTGCGTCGATTATCGAGCGCTCAATAAGATCACACGCAAGGACGTATATCCAATGTCTCGAATTGACGACGCTTTGGACGCACTACAAGGGGCGGAGTATTTCTCCAGCCTTGATCTTCGATCAGCATATCGGCAAATTCCGATGAATGAGATTGACAAAGAAAGGACCGCATTCGCTACACCAGACGGACTTTATGAATTTAACGTGATGCCTTTTGGCCTTTGTAACGCTCCTGCCACATTTGAGCGCATGATAGACAATGTACTTCGTGGTCTAAAATGGATGACCTGCCTCTGTTATCTGGACGATATTGTCATTTTTTCGTCTGACTTCCGCCAACATCTTCATCGATTAGACGAAGTTCTCAAGTGCCTTGCAAATGCTGGTCTCCAGATCAATACAAGATAATGCAAATTTGCAAGCAAGACCGTAAAAGTATTGGGCCACGTCGTCTCAAAAGATGGCATCCAGCCAGACCCCGAAAAGATTAGTGCTGTTCTCCAGTTTTCTCGCCCCCAGTAACAGAAAGATCTACGTAGTTTCCTCGACTTGGCGTGATGTTTTCGTCGATTTATACGCAACTTCGCTGCAATAGCAGCTTCTCTACACAAGCTACTGGTTACCGGTGCCTCTTTCACATGGACTAGCGACTGCGAGTCGGATTTTCAAGCTCTTAAGCGACTTCTTACTTCCGGACCAGTGCTTCGCCACTTCGATGCCATACTCCATACTGACGCAAGCGCACAAGGTATGGGCACAGTACTTCTAGAACGTAATGCAGCCTCGAAAGAGCAAGTCATAACATGTGCCAGCCAAACACTTTCTCCAGCTGAGCGGAACTACACCATTACAGAGCAAGAGTGCCTGGCTATCGTTTGGTCGATTCAGAAATTTCGCCCATACCTTTACGGCCGCCACTTCACCATCGTCACCGACCATCATGCTCTGTGTTGGCTGTCATCAATAAAAAACATGTCCGGACGCTTTGGACGCTGGATACTCCGCTTGCATGAATATGACTTTACGATAATGTACAAGTCTGGAAAATGTCATCATGATGCAGACGCATGGTCTCGTTGCCCACTCTCGCTCTCTCCCGGTAACGCGCCGTCGTCTTCCGCACCACGTCGCTCCGATGCTACGCCTGCCTCACATCAGCTCTCGATAACGCCCCTGGACCAAGTCACGCTTTCATCACGCTCTGGTTTAGTCTTGCTCCAGCGGGCCGACTCCTACTGTCGAGCTCTCATGGATCGCCTTAGTGGGTTCGCCGAACCACCCAACAGCCACTTGTGTCGCCAACTTCGACAATTCCGCCTTCAAGGTGGCGTGCTACACCGCTACGTTTACTACCCAACAGGTCACCTGTAGGTCCCAGTTCTACCTCGCTGCCTTCGCCTGCGAGTATTAGAGGCACTTCACGACGACGTATCAGCTGGCCACTTAGGCTTCCACAAGACTTACGACCGCATCAAGACCCGCTGCTTCTGGCCTGGCCTATCCGCAACGGTGGCCAAATACATTGCCTCTTGTGCGTCAAGTCAGCACCGCAAACGCTCGACATCCCCTCCTGCCGGTTTACTACCTCTCCCTTGCCCGGACGCACATTTTGAATTTGTTGGTATTGATTTATATGGTCCCTTGCCGTTGACACCCTCCGGTCACCGTTGGATTGTCACTTCGGTCGACCATTTAACAAAATATGCCGAGACTGCCCCTCTGCGATTCGGTATCGCTTCTGAGGTCGCCGACTTTTTCTTGCGCTCTATCGTCTTGCGCCACGGGGCTCCTCGCGTTCTTCTCGGTGACCGTGGCAAGGTGTTAATTTCCCAAGTTCTCAAGGAAGTTCTTCGGGCCACTAATACCGTCCACAAATCTACTTCTACCTATCATCCGCAAACCAATAGCCTTACTGTGCGCTCCCACCGTACGCTGTCTGACATGATTTCCATGTACATCCGTCCTGACCACACTGACTGGGATAAAATTTTTCCTTTTGTGACATTCGCATATAATACTGCTATTCAACGGACTACCGGCTACAGCCCTTTCTTCCTTGTGCATGGACGATCTCCTTCCACCATATTCGACAGAGAATTCTTTTAGCACCTTCTTCGCCTAACGCGTCGCTTCCAGGAGATTTTGCTGCCCGAGTTGCACATTGCCGTCAAATCGCCCGGCAAAGCACAGAAGCTACCCAAGCTGAGCGCAAACGTCACTGCGACAACAAACGCCGTGACGTCCGTTTTCACCCTGGAGGCCAAGTCCTGCTTTGGACTCCAGTCCGCACTCCAGGCCTCTGTGAGAAGTTCCTTCAACGCTACATTGGCCCATACACCGTTGTGCAGCAAACATCTGCAGTGAACTATCTCGTCCGCCCAGTACACTCCGTCACTGACCGGCGCCGCCGGAATGCCGAAATTGTTCATGTCTCGCGGATGAAGCCCTTCACTCCCCGTTTAGATAATCTCTAATCTGCGGCCAGGCTGGCCACTTCCATAACGGGGGGAAGCTAGTGTAAGCACTATTAATGTACTTCGTCATTTTCATTTGTACATAGCCATCATCATCTTCCCTGTTCTACTTCATCGCACATGAGCTGGGGCGTTGCCTTTCTTTTGGGGAATAAACAGCGCTGGACAAATTGGTCGGTCTCGGTATTGTAATATATATATATATATATATATATATATATATATATATGTAAAGAACTTGAGTGGTGCTACAAGGTAAACAAAACAAGTATTTAATTTCAACAGTTTCGATCGGTGGACCGATCTTCGTCAGGGTTTACAACAGATGGCAGTTCGGCCCTGATAGTGAAGACACCAGACCGTGTGCCCGGTCGTTCTCAGATACATCAAACCGAGAGGGACAGTTGTGACAGTGATTGACTTTCTCTCGGCGCTTTGGCAGATTTAGAGCTGCCTTATTGGCAACTATGCAGGGCAAGAGGAAGGCGGAGTCCCATGTATGTAGAGCAAGGAGGTCAGTGAAAAAAAGAAAAAAAATGAAAGGAAGAAGAAAAGAAAAAAAAAAACACATAGGAGGAAGGAGACAGAAGTGAGAAAGTGGAAGGGGGAGGGAAGTAGCGGCAGCTAGGTTCCCGTTGACACGAGGCAAGGAGGGAGAAAACGGTCGCTGCGCAGCACCAGTGCGCGCGCTGACGTTGTAGCGGGAGAGAGGGCAAGTTGAATCGGGGCGGCGGGGTCACAATAGAGAAGGTGCCCAGAAGGACGACAGAAGAGCGGCAACTTGTGGAAAGAAACACAGTGTTAAACACAGTGCATATATATATATATATATATATATATATATATATATATATATATATATTGTGACGCCCGGACGTGCATAGTGGGTTCACGCCTCAACAAACAGTGTGCGGGGGCACCGAAGAGTGGTGAACGAAGAAGACGACGGGTGGCTGGCTAGCTGCATCTCGACAGACGCTCAGCTGATCAAGGCCATCGCATCTAGCGCTACCCGGCTTCAAAGTAACGCCTTTTGTGGGTGTAACAGAGTAGTGGAGGTGCGGGGTACGACACAACGTACCACGGAGTCGCAACATCTAGAACTTCGCCGGAGCCGTCGTCTTGCCGGTCTCTTGCCAACGACTTTCCCTGTGGCTCAGGACGGAGGTGGACAAATGCCAGCTCTAGTCTCACCTGCTCAAAGGTCAGCGCCAGTTGGACCTTTGCAGCACTACATGGAACCACGCTCATTCGCGGGAAAAGTGGGCGAAGACGTCGACGAGTGGCCGACGCAGTACGCAAGGGTGAGCCGCTACAACTGTTGGGATTCTGCCACTCAGCTTGAATATGTTGTACTCTTTCTGAGTGAGACAGCGCTGATGTGGTATGAAAACCACGAAGACTCCCTAACAACGTGGGGGCGCTTCGTTGAAGAAATTAAGAAGTGTTTTGGTGACTCCTACGCCAAACAGAAACGCGCCGAGAGAACACTAGCTGAAAGAGCTCAAGCTCCTGGAGAAACATGCACTATATACATAGAGGAAATCCTCAAGCTGTGCAAAATCGTCAATTCGCAGATGTCTGAGAAAGACCGAGTCGGACATCTCCTCAAAGGAATTTCAGAAGATGTATACAATTTCCTCATAAGCCGGGAACACGTTGATTCCGTCTCAGATGTCGTGCGTCATTGCCGTACGTTTGAGACGTTCAAAACACGTCGCGTTGTGCCAAAATTTGGACGCCAGGCGAATGTGACAACCGTTGCCAGCGTCGATGAGAGCCCGTCCGCCGATCACTTGGCACGCTACTGTGAGGCAGCTGCAATACCATCGGCTACCGCAACCGAAGTGTATATTTTTCTGCTGCGTTTTGTCATTCTCCGACATGGACCTCCCAGAGTCATCATTAGCGATCGTGGGCGGCAGTTCACTGCAGACGTGGTCGAAGAGATGCTTCGTCTATGTGCTTCAAGGTTTCGACATTCCACCCCGTATCATCCCCAAACAAATGGCCTTACGGAACGCACGAACAGAACTCTTACTAACATGCTGTCCATGTATGTCGCGTCAGATCATAAGAACTGGGACAGCGTGCTACCTTTCTTTACGTACGCATTTAACACCTCAAATCCCGAAGTTACGAACTACAGTCCCTGCTTTCTTCTTTACGCTCGTCCGCCTCGTTATACACTAGACACTATCCTCCCGTTCTCCAGCCACGATAATCTTTGTATATCAGAGACAGTCTGTCTTACTGAAGAAGCCCGACGACTTGCTTCTTTACGCACTCTTGTTTCACAAGACCGCTCGAAGGCACGCTGCGACCGCCGACGCCGACACGTGATATATGACCCTGGTGATTTAGTGTTGCTCTGGAAACCAACCAGGAAACGTGGATTATGTGAAAAACTGCTGGCCCACTATGTTGGACTCTATGTTATTACTGAGCGTATCAGCGAATTAACCTACCGCATAGCACGTCTCACATCGAATGACCGGCGATCAGCAAAGACTGAACTTTCGCATGTCGCCCGTTTAAAGCCCTTTATTTCTCGACAGCCTGTTTGACTTGCCCGGCGGGCTTCGTCTGCGCGGAGGGAAATGTGACGCTCTTACGTGCATATATATACGTGCATATATTACGTGCACATTATATATATATATATATATATATATATATATATATATATATATATATATATATATATATATATATATATATATATGTATATATATATATTGTTGCGGTAGGATGAGAGAGGAAGATCGCGGGACGCAGGCTGCTGTGTGTTGTTTGTGGTTAGCCATCTCATCTACGCTGACTCATTTTGCATATATATATATATATATATATATATATATATATAGTAAATACAATCTATACCCCCAACATGCCCTTAACATATTGGTGGAGGCGCGGGGTACCACGGCTGGAAATGGAGCTCCGCAGTGGACGTCACATCACCGTCCGCACCATGAATGACGGTGAGCACTCGGGATCAACGTCGTTGCAGCCTCCTACGTCACCGCCGCATGCTACGTCGCTATCACCTTCGGTTGTCGTTGTGCAACCCAAGGATCCTGGAACTTTCTGCGGGACCGATGGCGCCGACGTTGAAGAGTGGGTGGCCATGCACGAACGCGTGAGTGGTATCAACAGATGGGACCCTACGCTTATGCTAGCTAACCTGTTGTTCTACCTAAGAGGCATGGCAAAGTTGTGATACGAAAACCACGAAGAAGAGCTAACCAGTTGGGACCAATGGAAAGAGAAATTGGCAGAGTGGTTTGGCAAACCAGCCGGCCGTAAAATTGCCGCAAAGCAGGAACTGGCCTCCCGTGCCCAATCCCCCACGGGGTCCTATGCCTCGTACATTCAGGACGTGCTGGCACTTTGTCGTAAAGCCGATCACGACATGACAGAAGCTGAGAAGGTCGGGCATGTGCTTAAGGGCATTGCTGGCGACGCGTTTAATCTGCTCATGTGCAAAAGCTGCTCTACAGTTGATGCAATCATTAAAGAGTGCCGACAATTCGAGCAGGCCAAAAGCCGACGCGTCTTGCAACCATTCTCCAGGCTTCCCAATACTGCCGCAACGTCGACGTGTGAAGATCAACCCACACAGCAGCATGCGTCGCCATCAGAGGACGTGGTGCGAATCGTTAGACGTGAAGTGGATGCGATGGCGCAGGCAGCTTTCTGTTCGCGTAGCCCTGATGCTACCACATTTTCAGTTCCCCTCGCACAAGCGATCGTTCACCAGGAATTTGAAAACATTGGTTTACAGTCTGTGTGCGCTGTCGCCACAAGGAGGAGTGTAATTGATGTTAAAATAGACGACGTACCTGTCCAATCACTCATCGACACTGAAGCCCACGTATCTGTGATGAGTGCTATAGCCTACGTAGAGGTTTAAAAAAGGTCCTCACCCCAGCAGCTTCCCGAGTGCTTCGTGTGGCCGACGGCGGCGTGCTTGTCGTTCTTGGAATGTATACTGCG
Source organism: Dermacentor andersoni (assembly GCF_023375885.2). Taxonomy (NCBI): domain Eukaryota; kingdom Metazoa; phylum Arthropoda; class Arachnida; order Ixodida; family Ixodidae; genus Dermacentor; species Dermacentor andersoni. The sequence goes on along the minus strand of NC_092822.1, from coordinate 109,082,020 downwards.
CGTTTAAGTATAGCCGGCCTCCCTGCTTCTGTTCTCTTTACTATGATCGACAATTGCCCTCACGACGTTATCCTTGGATTGGACTTTTCATTCATTCATTCTGCTCTCATCAACTGCGCGACCTGCGTTCTTCAGTTAGAACTGCCTCAACCCGCCGATGCTTCGAGCACCACCCCACCGCACTTGTGCTCGCTTCACGATGTGCGTCTGTCACCCGAGGCAGTTACTTACGTTACTTTGACCGCCCAGCCACAGGTTCCTGACGGTGAATATGTGCTTCGCCCCATCATCGACGTGCTTTTGAACCGGAACGTTGCTGTTCCACATACGCTGGTCACGGTTACTAATAACGATGTCGTTCTACCGCTTCTGAATTTCAGCCTGTGCCCTCAAGTGATTCCGGCCGACATGCTCTTGGCCAGTGTTTCTAGTGGTTCCGAATTTGATATTGGGAGTCTGACCGCCGAGAGTGGTTTATTAGCACCAATTGTAACTCACAGCTCTGGTTACTTAACTGATGACTTCGCAAAAATGATTGCACCTGACCTCACCTCTGCACAGGCCACGGACAGACGTCTCCTGCTTGAATCATACAGTGACATGCTTGATTTCGGCGACAGGCCTTTAGGCCAAACATCTGTTGTTCAGAACCGTATAAACACTGGAGACACGAATCCTATTCGTCGGCGTCCCTATCGTGTATCGCATGCTGAACGTCGAGTCATCCAATCAGAAGTGGACAAAATGCTCCGCAAAGGGGTCATCGAGCCATCAGCCACTCCTTGGGCTTCGCCTGTCGTCCTTGTGAAGAAGAAAGATGGTACTTGGCGTTTTTGCGTCGATTACCGCCACTCAAAGAAGATCACGCGAAAAGACGTCTACCCGCTACCACTCATCGATGACGCCTTGGACTGCTTGCATGGAGCTAAATACTTCTCGTCCCTCGATCTTCGATCCGGCTATTGGCAGATTTCAGTTGATGAAATAGACCGCGAGAAGACGGCCTTCATCACGGCGGATGGTTTTTATCAGTTCAAAGTGATGCCCTTTGGCGTATGCAATGCTCCTGCGACATTTAAACGTATGATGGACTCTCTTCTGCGACACTACAAATGGACCACCTGTCTCTGTTACCTTGACGACGTTGTTTTTTCCCCCACGTTCGGCAGCCACCTTACCCGACTCGCTGCCATTCTTGCGGTCTTCCGAAAAGCCGTCCTTCAACTGAACTCCACGAAGTGTCAATTCGGGTGCCGTCAGATTACCGTATTGGGACACGTCATTGACGCATCTGGTGTCCAACGAGATCCGGAAAAAGTTCGCTTTGTACGCAGTTTTCCTGTGCCACGTTTTGCTTCTGACGTGCGCTGCTTCGTCGGCCTGTGTTCTTACTTTCGCCGTTTTGTCAAAAACTTCGCCGACGTTGCTAGGCCCTTGACAGATTTTCTAAGAGAAGAACACGCCATTTTCATGGGGTCCGGAGCAGGCTAACGCGTTCGCTGCTCTCATAGGATTTCTGACCACTCCTCCAATACTTGCCCACTTTGATCCATCTGCGCCGACCGAAGTCCACACTGACGCACGCAGTCATCGCATCGGCGCTGTTCTTGCCCAACAACAGAATGGTACCGAGTGCGTGATAGCTTACGCCAGCCGCCTGCTGTCACCTGCCGAGAGAAATTACTGCATCACTGAGCGGGAGTGCTTGGCTTTAGTTTGGACTGTCGCCAAGTTCCGGCCATATTTGTACGGCCGCACGTTTTCGGTCGTTACAGACCACCACGCACTCTGCTGGTTGTTTTCCCTCCGGGACCCGACAGGACGGCTTGGTAGCTGGGCTTTGCGGCTCCAGGAACTTTCGCTTGTTGTCAACTATAAGTCTGGACGTCTGCACAAGGACGGTGACTGCTTTTCTCGTCACCTCGTGGATCCCCCTGATCCTGCTGCGCATGATCCGGTGACCTGCGTGACGGCTTGTACTGACATGACCGACATGCGCGATGAACTACAACGCGACGAATCCTTGCAGTCCATCATCGCCGGAGTGCAATCTGGCAGCACTGACGCCACGTGCCGCATGTTCGTTCTGCACGACGGCATCCTCTACCGCCGCAATATCAACCCTGACGGCCCTGAGTTGCTCCTTGGCCATCCTCGTCATGTGCGATCCGTCGTTCTCAAACAACTTCACGATGCACCGACGGCGGGACACTGGCGTTTTGCGTACATACGACCACGTAGGACGCAGGTTCTTCTGGCCGGGTCTCTACGGCTCCGTGCGTCGTTATGTCGCAACTTGCGAATTGTGTCAGCGGCGGAAGAAATATCCCTTGCCACCTGTCGGACGACTCCATCCAATTGAAGTTCCCTCTGAACCGTTCTTTCGCGTAGGCCGTGACCTACTTGGCCCTTTTCCGACGACGACTAGAGGGAATAAGTGGACCGCGGCCGCTCGTTCTTGTCTCGAGTTATCGACGACGTCTTCCGCTCTTGTGCCACTGCGCACAAGCTTCCATCGCCTACCCCCCACAAACGAAAGGTCTTACGGAACGTCTCAACCGAACAATCACAGATGCTGTCGATGTACGTCTCCAACGATCACCGCGACTGGGACGCCACGCTGGCCTATGTGACGTTCGCGTATAACTCGTCCCGACATGACATCACAGGATATTCGCCCTTTTATCTTTGGTATGGTCGCGACCCCACTTTGCCCTTTGACACCATCCTACCTTCTGTGTCCCGCGTTGCCACTGAGTACGCTCGTGAAGTCATCGATCGCGCTCACATGGCACGTCAAGTCGACCGATCTCGTTTACTAGCCTCTTAACATATACAAAAAGGCCGTTATCACCGGTGCCATCGCGTTGTTAAGTTCGCGCAAGGTGCTTGGGTGCTCCTTTGGCCACCATGTCGTCGGGCTGGCCTCTCAGAAGCTTCTCTCTCGCTACTACACAGGGCCTTATGAAGTCCTACGTCAAGTTAACGACGTAAATTACGAGATTGCGCCTACAGTTACGCCTGTTGACGTCGTTCACGTTTCGTGGCTAAAACCATACTTCTCTCGCAATTCTTCGCCTATCATGTGCCGAGACGGCGCTTCACCACCCAGGGGTCCTGGTTTGGAAGGATGAAAGAAGAGAGGAAGAAGAAGATCGCGGGACGCTGGTTGGTTGCTGCGTGTTGTTGTTGGTCAGCCATCTGAACTACTCTGACTCATTTTGTATATATATATATATATATATATATATGTGTGTGTGTGTGTGTGTGTGTGTATGTGTGTGTGTGTGTGTGTGTGTGTGTGTTGTAAATACAATCTTCTATACCCCCAACATCCCCGTAACATATTTATACTTTATTACCAGTTGTACTTGAAGAACCTTCGTAGCACCTCGAAGAATTGTTCACTGACGCGACTGCCTATATGAGTATTTACAAGACGTCATAGTAGGAGAAAGTTCAGTTTCTCAGCCTGTGTCTACTCGAATCGGCCGACAATACTTGCACAAGAAATTGAGATCCAAAATCGACTAATTAAAAAAATAACACACTCAGTTTTTAACTAATTGGACCAATTTGGACAAATTTAAGAAAATATGGACCAATTTAACAATATGGTCCATATTGCAATTTACAAATTCTAGCCTTGGAGTTCCTAAGTACCTAAGTCATTATTATAAACACAAAAAGGCAGAGGCCCCAGGGTACTTCCTTGTGGCACTAGCGCGTGAACTGCCTTTAAATTTGGCATGTATCTGTCTATGATCACTTGTTGCGTACGGTGTTGAAGGTATGGTTGTATTAGTTCAAGAAAGACTCCACTATAAAGTCATTATGTTCCAGTTTGGTGAGTAGTGTAGCGTGATTTATGCAATCGAACGCCTTCGAATAATAAACGAAGGTACCCAGAGTACAGAACTGCTGTTCAAACGACTGCAATTCCTTTTTTTTTTGAGTAAGTAAGGCAGTTTCTGCGACCGCCCTTTCACAAAGCCATACTGCATACTAGTGATCACTTTCTGTTTGATTAGAAATGATGTCATGCGGGCATGTACTAGCTTTGTCAACTCGTTTTTAACACCACTTTGTGCAAAACTATTACCTTCGGAACCTGAAGTCTTTTCGGGAACGAGCCGATCGAGAATTTGAAGTTAAAGATGTGTGCTAATGCAAGTAGAATCAAGTGCAGGACGTGCTTAATTGGCGTGATCTCAAATCCGTCGACATCACATCATCTGCTCTTGTTGATAGAGATAAAAGCAGGAAATACCTCAGTTTCTGTAGTAGGCGCTAAAAACGCAAATTGATTAGTCCTGCAGCCAAGGTAATTGAAATAATTAGACTCATGAGTATTCCTTACTAAGGCTGTAAAATAGTTGTTAAAGTTATTTGCAAGAGCCTAATTTGATAAACTTTATCAGCTAATCTCCGTGCGCGAGAAAACCATAAATATGCCTCCAAGCAACATCGGATTTATTTATTACGTTGTGGCGGCCTCACGGTCGCACAGCAGCAGCCAGACACCCTTTCCCCTTTTGACTCGATAAAATATTATCGCGGAGTGTGCGGGAAAGGGAAGTGGTGCGAGGGTGTGAAACCGAGCCGTAGAGGTTGAACGAACACAAAAATAAAGTCAGTTGTTGCTTTTTCTTCAGGGTCGCATCACTCGCTTCTTTCTGCTGATTTCCAGCCGCGCTCGCCTCCCGCACTACATTAGTAACCCGGACGAGCAGCCAGTGCTGTGGACACACCTCAAGGCACCGAAATTCCGACACTCTGCGGCGTCGACGTCAAACTGCCTCCGTTTTGGACTGCGGATCCTGCATTGTGGTTCATTCAGGTAGAATCACAATTGACTGCACGGCACATCCCAGCAGATTGCACGAAATACCATTATGTGGTGAGCAGTCTGCCCCCATCAACCGCTAGCGAAATTCGAGGCCTGCTACTTTACCCACCAGCAGACAACATTTACGAGGCGTTGAAGGCAACACTCATTCGTAGGATCACACCCCCCAAAAGCCAACGGCTACAACAGCTTCTCCACGCAGCCAACCTCGGTGACAGGACGCCAAGCCAGCTGCTGTGTCATATGCAGCAATTATTGGGCAGCAAAGTGGATTTCTTGACAGCCTGCTGCTCCGAGAAATATTTCTACAGAAAATCCCCCCTAACGTCAGAATGGTAATGACTGCCTCAAATGAGAACGATCTATCCAAGCTGGCCGAGTTAGCCGACAAGCTCATGGCGGTAGCTCCCACATCTGTTGCGGCCGTCACAAGCGAACCGTCTCCACATGAGCAGCTTCAAGAGATAACGAAATCTCGCGTCTCGTAAATTCCGTGGCCGCCCTCCAAACCGCGTCACGGTCAAGCAGACAGAGTGCTCCACAGTCGCCTATGAAACGCCAAAAACTTTGTTGGTACCATCGCAAGTTCGGCAAGGTTCATCTGGCCAGGTATCAACCGAGACGTGCGTTGCTGGGCAAGAGGATGCATACCGTGTCAGCGTGCCAAAATTCATCGACATACTGTGACCCCGTTGGCGACGTTCGCGCCTCCAGACGCGCGTTTCGACCACGTACACCTCGACATTGTCGGACTTCTTGCTGCCTTGCCAAGAGAATGCCTATTTACTGCCGTGCATTGACAGATTCACGTGCTGGGCGAAGGCCACGGATATCACAGCTGACACGGTTGCCCGCGCCTTCTTGCACCACTGGGTTGCTTGTTTTGGTGCACCATCTATAATAACAACGGACCGTGGAAGGCAGTTCGAATCATCAGTTTTCGCCAGCATTACGCGTTTCATTGGTGCTTCTCGCATCAGAATAACCGCCTACCACCCGATTAGCAACGGCATGGTGGAGCGTTTCCACCGCCAGCTCAAGTATGCGCTCGCCGCAACAGAAGAGTGCAACTGGATGGAGGCACTACCACTCATCCTCTTGGGAATCCGGACAGCTGTCAAGACAGACATCGGCTGCAGTGCGGCCGAACTGGTCTACGGAACGACATTGCGCCTTCCAGGAGAATTCACGGGCAGCCCGCAAAACGGTTGCCCAGCCACCGCAGCCTACGCACTTAGGCTACGAGACATAATGGAAACCTTCGTACTATGCCACCGCGACGGGCAGCGCCACGCGCGGTGTACGTACCATCAGAACTCGTTTCGTGCACACAGGTGTTCGTGCGCCACGACGCAGTTCATCGCCAACTCCAACCACCGTATAACGGGCCATTCCGAGTGCTGCGTCGACGTGAGAAGCAGTTCCCTATCGACGTGCGCGGTCGTCACGAAGTGGTACCACTCGATCGGCTGAAGCCAGCGCGCATTGAAGAAGCAGACATCGTTTCACATGCGCCATCATATCTGGCACCACCATCCAAGGCTCTACTCGTCCAACCACGCCAAGTCACAAGGACACGCAGTGGACGAGCCCCCAGTGCGCCCCGTCGTATGGACTTGTGTTTAAATTTAATTTAAATCGTCCTATGAATGTTCGCGAACTCACTAGGAGGGGAAGTGATGTGGCGGCCTCACGGTCGCACAGCAGCAGCCAGACACCATTTCCCTTTTTGACTCGATAAAATATTATCGTGGAGTGTGCGGGAAAGTGAAGTGTTTTGAGGGTACGCAACCGAGCCGTAGAGGCTGAACGAACACAAAAATAGTCAGTTGTTGCTTGTTCTTCAGGGACGCATCACTCGCTTCTTTCTGCTGATTTCCAGCCGCGCTCGCGTCCCGCACTATAACGTCATTAAACAGGTTATCTAAATATTATGTAAATACGCGAAAGACGATTTATTTTCTTCACTTGTACCTTAAATTCATGAAATCCTCCGAGTTCTGGTGTCAATGAAATTTTTGTACAGGCGGTTTCTGGTACAAATTTTATTGATACATTTTTATTTATGCATGCTCTTTTTTACTTTACATATCGGTTTAACCCCTTTTTAATTAAAGCATTTATCATCGGTATCCTTAATCTAGCGCAAAAGCATTCATAGGCAGTTTCTTTGTCGCTAGTACGCATCAGTCCTGACCAATCGATTTGCGATATTACGTCGCGAACATTGTCCAGGCTGTGCATACTAATATCTCGAACTATTTATGGGACGCGGTGTCTGCGCGTTATAAGTGAACACTGGGTCATGAAAAGAAATATCGGAAAGTTATCACTTATATGAGCACTCACTACACCAGACAAAATGTTATCGTGGACGTTGGTTACGAAGACGTCAATTAATGTCAAGGCTTATGGGGCTTCAGCACCCTCCACCCCCCACGAAATTTTTTCGTGCTGTCATGCACCGCCGACCAAAAACCCCCGGCGTTGGAAACCATTCTGGATTTTGTTTAGGATGTCCTTTTCACGCTCGAAAAGACATTTCAGCCCGAACATTGCGAAATCGGGCTGGATTTCGCGGCAACGCCCATGCACCGGGAGTTACACAACGCAAAGAGCACAAAGTTTCAAGGGTGTTTCGCTGGATTTCAATTCTTTAACTTTATGGGTATAAAGTCCTAATAAACTTTTGATGCGAAAGGTGCAAGTGACATTTACAAAGTCGCTTTTTAGATTTTCCATTCAGGAACTTTGTGGGTTTGATGTTGTTATAAACGTTTGACGTCAAAGGTGCATTGACTTTTCTAATGTCGTACATCGGGCCATACAACAAGACAAGCGAAATCAAGACACTATCAGAGAAGTTGACAAAGCACGCAGCCAGGGTCCGATGAGACAAAGCACTGTGGTGGTTCGTTTTTGCCGTCATGTAACAGAAAATAATATAAACATTTTCTTTCACCTGGGCCAAATTTGTAACCTTGTCAAGACACTAAAGCCAGCAAAGGCAATTACGTTTTTATTTATTTTTCTACTTTGACTTTTATTCGCGAGGACACAATGAGCCTCTTCAATTTCTTTTTGTTCTCGCTACCCGTGGGTTGCCGGAGCCCGCCAGAGCGCATGCGTTCTTATCGTGTTGCTCCGACTATCGCTTGGCGCACTTCGACGCGCATTCGTTTTCTCTGGCCGAGTGGATTTTCGTCTTGCAATGCTTTGGACGCTTTTTGGCTAGAAGACGAGAAAAAGAAACAATGCATGGTCGCTCGCCGTCATCACTGCGAGGCAGGGTTGGCAGATTTGGTGACTTCTCGCCAAATTGGCTACTTATAGAGGCTCCCGGCGACCGAAAATCATGTTTGACGACTTGGCTACTTTATGGCTGCTTTTGGACGTGGTAATTGGTACAGGTAGTGGCCGAATCACACTCCCCCCGACGGCCCCTCGAAGCAACAGCCCCAAACGTCAATTTTCAAGGCCACGGTTTTGTGTCTTGCAAGCTGCGGAAGTAAATTCAGGAACTGAAAACATATCATAGCCACCACATGTTCAGTGAGCCTCTTCGACTTGTTACCCTGGGCTGTCCAGGACTGCCCAAGATGCTTGATATGCAACGCTCAATGGCTGAAATCAACGCCCCGGGCAGTTCGGGACTGTCATTGACGGTTAATTGAGCAGGCCCGAGCAGCTCCCTCCGAGTAACAGGAATTAAACAATCTTATAGACAATGCTTTTGCGTCCTTCGAAGTACGGAAGCCATACGTGATGTCTTAATATCACCCCAGCGACGGTTACCTCTATAGAGAATCTTGAAAACCATGGTTCTTCGCGCCAGAAACGACTGCAACAACCAAGAACACGTCATCACAGCCATGACATTACAGGTGCCAGTTTCTATGTGACTAGCGACTGCGTACCAGGGAGCGGAGAACGTGTGTGAGGTCATAGAGTTCGCACTGGAACCTTTAAAGTGAAGTCATAGTGGCATAGGGTTAATATAACCATCTGTGCAAGGACCGCTTTCAGCAAGTCTATACTACTGAAACGGGCGATACCACTATGGCTACGATACAGCACGCGGCAAGGAACGTCAGTCATCAAGGAATCGATATCAAGGAACATCAATTGGTGATACATTATGGTAGATTACGATACAATATTATGTGATAACTACTGTTTCGTTCTGGTATTTTTATTTGTCGTCAGCGCAGCAGTAAACTGCAGGTCTTTCTCGCCTGTTCTTTATTTTCACGTTAAATATGGGTAAATGTTCGTTTGTCGCACTGTGGCTAGATTTTTGGGTACCAATGAAACCTTTTGTCGCAGTTGGCGACTTTGGGGCTGATTTCCGGAATTTTTCTGCTAGTTTTTCTTCCGAAGACCTGGCAACCCTGCTGCGGGGACTTAACGGATTCCAACGCGTTCGCTTGAGAGCAACCTATCCGGAAAATTTTGTCTCGCCGGTGTAGGATACCGAGCAGTATGAGTATGGTTCTTTGTGTACCAAGCGTTTCACGTTTCCTTCGATATTCTTTTGATAGCCACATTAGGTGCCCAAAGTAGGCATTCGGTTGCGGCCAACATGTTTTCTACTGGTTTCTTTTTTTTTTCATTTCCTTGATCCCGCCCCACAAAAAAAAAAGACATTGTTGCGGGGTAGCAAAGTGTCGCGTGGTGAAAGTCCGATTTTGTTACTATTTCTTCTTTTGCGGAAGGTAATGGGCCACGGCACGCTTCATTTGCAGGATACCTTATTATATTATTGCGGTAGCAATTAATGGACACTCCAGGCGCATTACTGCCATCGCCGTCGCCCTAATGTTCCGTATGAAGTCCAAGGGCGATAACATCGTGACCGCGCGCAGCGTGCTGTATGTACGAGTGAAAGCGTAGGGGGGTGGATGTGCCATGGATGAGCCGACGATGGCGGCTCAGTATTGCGTGCTCAAGGAAGAAAAGCGGGGAGGAAGCACGCCGCCTTCTGTCGCGCGCGATACATCAGGGTGAGTGGAGGGAAGGCGGGCTGCGATCTATGGTTGCGCAACATGTTTATTAGCCTTGTTTGGCGCATTATACAGGTTGTCCCACATAACTTGAGCCAAAGTTTTAAAAATGAAAGGCACTTCGGACGCGAGTTGAACCGAATGCATAATGTTCACACTGGCCCATAGTTAGGTTATTTTTTAATTTCCCCTTAACTAACGGATTAGTTGTTTAATTAATCAACTTTTTAAGACCCGCCGTGGTTGCTCAGTGGCTATGGTGTTGGGCTACTGAGCACGAGGTTGCGGGATCGAATCCCAGCCACGGCGGCCGCATTTTGATGGGGGCGAAATGCCAAAACACCCATGTGCTTAGATTTAGGTGCACGGTAAAGAACCCCAGGTGGTCGAAATTTCCGGAGTCCTCCACTATGGCGTGCCTCATGAGAAAATGGTTTTGGCACGTAAAACCCCATAATTTAATTTTTAAGTATTGGCTGCAGATCCGAAGTGTGAAACGCAAAGTTGTAGAGCACCTTGAGAAACCTCTCAATAAATTGTTTCCAACAAGATATATCTCACGTGGTCCTTTCTTCCACGTTCCAAAAAAGCCCGCAAAATATGAAAAAGTACCACGTGAGGGGGCGATTGCGCACTCTTATTGTGCTGCTCTCAAGCGTGCGATGGATGAACAAGGTCGGCTGCAGCGAGACTGGCCCGCGACAGGGCGTTTTGTCTGGTGTAGGTATTTGGACGTGTGGCTTTTATCGCATGAAGGCGCAAATGCGTGCTGCTGAACCATGGCCGAGCGGTGCCGAAGCGATAAAGCGTCCAAGGAGACGAAAGAGAACGAGAACGTAGCTTTATTTTTTGATACTTGAAATGGGCAAGAGCTGGCAGCCTGCCGAAGGAGTGTATAGTGGGGTTGGGAGGGGATGCGGCGTTAGGGAACGGAATGATTTTCCAGTGGCCTTCAATCCAAAGAGCGCCCTTTGATTATAATGCATGTTCGAAGAGGTGCACCATCTGCTGTAATGCACATTTGGCTTCTCATAGGCACATTTTCCGAGGCGTTCTCGATCATGGTATCAAGGATGGAGTTGCAGACTTGTCTTACTTTTTCTTTTAGGTCCTCTGATGTTGTGGTTGGTGTCCGGTATACTTGATCCTTGACGTGGCCTCAGAGAAAGAAATCGGTATACTTGATCCTTGACGTAGCCTCAGAGAAAGAAATGGGTATACTTGATCCTTGACGTAGCCTCAGTGAAAGAAATCGAGGGGAGTTAAATCTGGCGACCGTGCCGGTCAAGCAATGGGTCCATGCCGTCCAATCCAGTGCTGCGGGAATACTTCAGGCAGCCATTTGCAAACTTTGCTGCTGCCGTGTGCGGGAGTACCATCAAGCTGATACCAAATATCCTTGATCCTAGCCAATGGAACTTCTCAAAGAAAATCCTCAAGCGCCCTTTCAAGAATGTCGTTGACGTATCTTTCGCCTGCAAGCATGTTATCAAAAAAACACAGGGCCAATGATAGTGCCACCGTAAATTCCACACCACACATTAACAGACCACTGATATTGGCGATGCGTCTTGAAAGCCCAGTAAGGGTTTTCGTCGCTCCAATAGTGAGCGTTGTGGATGTTCACTTGGGCATTACCTGAGAAGGTAGCTTCATCGGTCCACAGTATTTTGTTGACAAAGCCTGGGTCCTCTTTCGTCTTGATTATAATCCAGTTTGCAAAGTCCTTTCGATTTTCGAAATCGCGGGACTCCGACATCTGGTGCAGCTGCACGTGGTACGGATGAAGTTGCCTCTTCTTAAGTATACTCTCCACACTGAAGACTGACACTACAGCTTCAGCACCCACACTACGAACACTTGCATGTGGGTCTGAAGAAAACTTTGACAGAATACCTGTCTCCACGTCCTCGCCCCGGATGGAAGATTTGTGTCGTTTCTTTGTAAAAGTCCCAGTCTGTCTCCGCGTTTCATATGCACGCACAATCGTCATTGAGCTCGGCGCGCACCTGGATGTCAGCGTTGAAATACTGCTCAACTGCTTGCCTACTATGTCAGCTCGACGCACCTAGAGCCAAAACCATATCTGCTCTTTCCGCATTGGAGTAAGCCATATCTGCTGCTCAACGTTGGTCACAGCCGAATAGCGTTGCTGTGGAGAACTCACAGGGATACAGGCGCCTGAGGAGCCCTAGATGTATTGCAGTTCGCTATGATTGGTTCATACGAGGTACATAAAGTATAATCTACATCCGGTAAACTGTAACAGCCTGCGGGCGCAATCTCTCAGGCACACCGGTCACGGTGCACAAGTGTGAAGCGAGACGCGGCCACCCGATAGTGCGACCACGAAGCGATGGGCACGTGCGGGGTGCGAGATCAAAAAAAGATCGTCTTTTAAAATTGAGGAATTTTAATAATTCGTAAAAATTTAAAAATTTAAAATTGCCCAAGGATGTATTGCCCAAGGCCAGAAAAAACAATTTTAAATTTTCACGCCGCACATTCGTAGGTGGTAAAAAATAGCATTGCTTTTTCAGTTATATTCTCCGCGCTTTCGAAATCGTGTTTTCACAGGACTTCTGAGAGTTTCTTAAAACAACTGGAGCGTTTGAGAGCGGCAGGTTTTCGAGAGGATGCTATCCGCATGACCCTACAGAAGCTTGCTAAGCGTGTAAAATTCGGAGCACCCACAAGAATGAACAGTACAGAGCCTGCCGACAAGAAGAAAAAACTGGTTGTAATCCCGTATGTACATAAGCTATCGCACAGCCTCAGGAATGTAACAGGCAGGTTTGATGTAAAGGCTGTTTTTTCTGCCCCTAAATAGATGATCAAAATTTGTGGTAAGATTGATAGGAAGTTGGCCCAGGCTGCCTCCACTTGTGCTAGGAAAGGCTGCACTGTTTAGCATACTTCCCCGCTGGTGCACTGTAGAATGGGAGTTGCTTACGAGCTTCCATTTCCCTGCGGTCACGTCTATATCGGACAAACAGGTCGTTGCCTGAACATTAGATTGCCTGAGCATAGGCGCTCGCTAACGGGTAACGCTTACTCACATGTCGCGCGGCATTGCTCTGAACATGGGCGCACTCCAATCTATAAAAACACCACAATACTTCCCGCGCATAGAAGTCAGACCACGATGGAGATTATTGAGGCCTACTATATCGGGAAAAAAGGGTCGCATTGTGTAAGCATGCCATCGTTAAATTTGTATGACAGTGAATTTGAATTTTTAAACCGCCTCATGGTGCAGCATTAGGTAACAGGACTTTGCGTTTTTGCCTGTGCACTGATAATGACGCCATCGATGAGAGAGCACGTGGCTATGGGTTGTGTACATAAGTTTGTGTATGCCTTCGAATAAAGTTAGTTGTGAGTTCAGCCGCTGTCCTGTGTGTTCCTGCCTTCTGTCTTCGTCATATTCCGCTGCCCCTTCAAGGTGTTCATAAAGACAGAACGTGAGTTTATTTTTATAGAACAATTTAAGGGTTCAGCGTGTATGGCATGACGGAGGTCGTCGCGGCCGGGAGCAAATGTTGTCACACGTGACAATGGAGTCCAAAGGCAGTCCTCAGGGAGCAGAAGCTTGAAAGAGAGCGTCGTTTCAATGTCGACAGGCAGGGCTCGCACGCCATTTTTTCTTCTCTTTAAGAGAAGAAAATCACAGCAAAGGTTGTCACTACAGGTGACCACCGTGCTGGAACCTGTTAAAACTGAAACTGACATAGATGTGATTGCACTGAAGTATTGGTACTGTTCAACACTGAGCAGATCACTCCGTATTAGCATTCGGTGACTGAAGTTCAAGTAATTCCGTACATTTTAGTGCGAATTACCATGTACTAGAAGGCGTCATGTTTATTGGAGTGGATGTGCGCATTGTAAAAACGGATGAGACTTACAGAAGGTGCCAAAACTGCTGCCCGAAACCACTTGTTGCGGCAAAACTGCAAGGCCTACGTAATACCTATATGCATTCACGCACTCTTTGCAACCTGCCAAGTAAAACGAAATAGTGATATTTGTTTGCAATACATCGAGTGACTTCCTATCGACTATCACTATGTCAAGCTATCCTGTTTATTTGGTATCTGAACGCTCAATCAACATATGTATTTTTCACCAAGTGCTGTATACTACGGTGATGAGAATGCACATCACCTCGTAACGAACACCTTATATTAATGCTTCAAATTAAAAAAAAATCCGTTAATGTTGAAATGCATATATGAAATGTATGTTACCTTAAATACTGCAAAAATATTTGTACCTAAAAAGGTTAACGGCCCATTTGAAGCAGTGAGCAATAAAAGATGAAGAAACCTGTGCAAGTTCTAAGTGCGCGCAAAGTCAACGACATATGTTGTCAGCAAATAACCAAAATGTTTTTTTTTCAATATAGGCTTTCGCGAGCTCACTGGCTGTACGATACTGTTCTGACCTCGGTGATTGGAAACTATATTTTGATATAGCTCTTTTTCTTTTCTCAGTATCAATACAAAGCTTTTTCGAGATCAGTGACTGGAAAATAGCATTCATTCTCGGTTGAACTAAGGTATCACGCATAGCTTTACGAATTGCTTCAATATGCGTAGGTGTACGTTCTTATCGCTCCTTTCTCCGCCCTTCGCAGAAAACACCAACCGCGACTTGTACAGATGCGCTCACATCCAGATAAACCGGATCCGAGTCGGTCCGATTAACGTGCCTCAAGACGGAATCAGTGCACGTCGTGACCAGGACAAGGTACGCATAGGGTGGCCGACTATCGAGCGGATGAAGTCGGGACGAAAGAGTGGAGAGGGACGCGAGAGGGGGGGGCGAAGCGTTGGCGACGATTGACACCCTCTCAATGCCAGAAACCACTCAGCCTCTCCGTGCACACATATTTTTTGGGTCCTACCATGTCGCGGTTGACAAGAAAGATGACTAGTTGCCTGGCTAAACATCTGGGCGAGTTCGAATTCATGCAGTCTTTTAATGAGTGTGGAAGAGGACGGCAACACTAACAAAAGAAAGAAATAGGGCGAGCGCATGCGGCGCTTCTCATGTGTCTTGTTGCCTGGCTAACACTGTTACTAATGCAGATAGAGGTACAGCGAACGGTTAGGCCCCAGAACCAGGCCAGAAACGAAACTGCTTTTACGTTTATAACAATGCAACACAATGCAAAAGAGAAAAGTGTGTAACTGAGCTGTCACATATTATTTGGTTTACTGATAAATATACAGCAGAAGAAAGGAAAAGCAGGCACATTTGGGCCTCCCGACGTAGGTACGTTGGGATTCTGGACCTGTACTCGAAGGTCGGGACTGTCCCGCTTAATTTGAGACAGATGGCAACCCTAGACACACAAAATAACGGCTTCAGGGCACAGAGTGAGATTGGAGCAGCTAGGGCAGGAAACAATGAAAGTCGCAAGAACCGACGTTTCGGCAAGGGAACTTGTCTTCATCAGTGCAATGACTGGTTTTCTTAGCGGCGTTTCTGTACGCCCAACTAACGCACCCCGTACCTCAGTGCAGGAACACAAGAAAAATAACGCGGTGCGTAGAGCAGGATAAGGGAAGTACAAGTATTAAAAAAATCGCCGTCCAAGCACTCCGTACAGATGGCTAAGCAGCGAAGCTGTAACGTGCGTCCCCAGTGTTTATCACTGAGTTAATCCGGACGGTTCATTAAACGACGGCTTGGTAGGCTGCCGGATCCTCGGTATGCAGTTGCTGGTTGCACTCGGCCGCATGAGCCTGTTATCGTGCCCGGGATGCTGCATCGGCACTGCGTATACAAGCTCGTTCCCGGCTCTGCTCGCGGCGTTGCCGATCGAAAGCTGCCTGCTCCTCAGGAGCAAGAACGAAGAACGAAGAAACGCGTCTAATGGTCGAGGCTTGGCATGTCAATAGTAGTGGAAGCGCATGCGTGAGCCAGCCTTCGATTAACTTGCATAAAGAATAAATATAATGCATAAACAGTTATCTCTCGCGTAGGCCCGCATGTGGGCCTGATTGACAGGTGGCGCTGCCATCCCAGAGCATGACGTGCGCAAGCATCTACATGTACTTAAAAAGCGTGGACACTGAATGGAGGAAGGAGTCAAGAAAGTTGGCAACCACGCTCAGGGCAATTTGAAATTGTAGACATCATCATCATCATCATCATCATCAGCCTGATTACGCCCACTGCAGGGCAAAGGCCTCTCCCATACTTCTCCAACTACCCCGGTCATGTACTAATTGTGGCCATGTTGACCCTCCAAACTTCCTAATCTCATCTGCCCACCTAACTTTCTGTCGCCCCCTGCTACGCTTCCCTTCCCTCGGAATCCAGTCCGTAACCCTTAATGACCATCGGTTATCTTCCCTCCTCATTACATGTCCTGCCCATGCCCATTTCTTTTTCTTGATTTCAACTAAGATGTCATTAACGCGCGTTTGTTCCCTCACCCAATCTGCTCTTTTCTTATCCCTTAACGTTACACCTATCATTTTTCTTTCCATAGCTCGTTGCGTCGTCCTCAATTTAAGTAGAACCCTTTTCGTAAGCCTCCAGGTTTCTGCCCCGTACGTGAGTACTGGTAAGACACAGCTGTTATACACTTTTCTCTTGAGGGATAATGGCAACCTGCTGTTCATGATCTGCGAATGCCTGCCAAACGCACCCCAGCCCATTCTTATTCTTCTGATTATTTCACTCTCATGATCTGGATCAGCAGTCACTACCTGTCCTAAGTAGATGTATTCTCTTACCACTTCCAGTGCCTCGCTACCTATCGTAAACTGCTGTTCCCTTCCGAGACTGTTAAACATTACTTTAGTTTTCTGCAGATTCATTTTTAGTCCCACCCTTCTGCTCTGCCTCTCCAGATCAGTGAGCATGCATTGCAGTTGGTCCCCTGAGTTACTAAGCAAGGCAATATCATCAGCGAAGCGCAAGTTACTAAGGTATTCTCCATTTACTCTTATCCCCAATTCTTCCCAATCCAGGTCTCTGAATACCTCCTGTAAACACGCTGTGAATAGCATTGGAGAGATCGTATCTCCCTGCCTGACGCCTTTCTTTATTGGGATTTTGTTGCTTTCTTTATGGAGGAGTACAGTGGCTGTGGAGCCGCTATAGATATCTTTCAGTATTTTTACATACGGCTCGTCTACACCCTGATTCCGCAATGCCTCCATGACTGCTGAGGTTTCGACTGAATCAAACGCTTTCTCGTAATCAATGAAAGCTATATATAATGGTTGGTTATATTCCGCACATTTCTCTATCACCTGATTGATAGTGTGAATATGATCTATTGTTGAGTAGCCTTTACGGAATCCTGCCTGGTCCTTTGGTTGACGGAAGTCTAAGGTGTTTCGGATTCTATTTGCAATTACCTTAGTAAATACTTTGTAGGCAACGGACAGTAAGCTGATCGGTCTATAATTTTTCAAGTCTTTGGCGTCGCCTTTCTTATGGATTAGGATTATGTTAGCGTTCTTCCAAGATTCCGGTACGCTCGAGGTCTTGAGGCATTGCGTATAGAGGCTGGCCAGTTTTTCTAGAACAATCTGCCCACCATCCTTCAGCAAATCTGCTGTTACCTGATCCTCCCCAGCTGCCTTCCCCCTTTGCATAGCTCCCAAGGCTTTATTTACTTCTTCTGGCGTTACTTCTGGGATATCGAATTCCTCTAGATTATTCTCTCTTCCATTATCATCGTGGGTGCCACTCGTACTGTATAAATCTCTATAGAACTCCTCAGCCACTTGAACTATCTCATCCATATTGGTAATGATATTGCCGGCTTTGTCTCTTAGCGCATACATCTGATTCTTGCCAATTCCTAGTTTCTTCTTCACTGCTTTTAGGCTTCCTCCGTAGACAACCAAATTGTAGACAACCAGGAGTAATCAGAAAGAAGGTGAGACAAAAAGAGGCAGCGAATTGAATGCAAATAATGGAAATGAAAAGGACCGTGGAGATTTACAAGAAAGAGAAAAAAATTGAAAAATATGTACGCCAACACAATGAGGAGGGGCCTTGCTATTTCAGACTCGAGCTGGCTGCATAAGGAGAAAAACATACCGGAGCAAATATTCGCAATTAGAAGAGGCATGTGTTTGCTGCACATGCACATGCCTCTTCGAATTGCGAATATTTTCTGCAGCGAAAATCCGGACACCACTGAGCACGTCGTAGTGGAACGCGAAGGGATTCACCCAGCGAGACCAGTACGTAACCTACAGATCCCAGAAGTGCTTGGATTTAAAGTAGACGGAAGTATCAACCTGTCAGCAGTCTAGATAAGCAGGAGACGTTGAGAGTATTGGTGGGAAAAAAAATCGGGGAGTAGACTGATACGACCGGACCCATTACAGGCATAGGCAGAGGTACAAGGTAGATACACAAGGTAAGGAGATGTATACAAGAATGCTAAAAGGAAAAGCATTGATAGCACACCTGAGTAACTCAAGCAGACTAGGTGACGATTTGTCCTCGCCCCGTTTCAAGGGGGGCGCCAATAAAGCATCATCACCATGCGCAGATAAGTTTTGTGTCTACTTTCTTTTCGGCCGCAGTGCGCCCTTCAGTTGATAGTCGGCGTTTGTGTTGTCCGGTTCTCTGCTCTTGGGTACGCGTCTCCACGCCTTACCTTCTTTCGCAATGAAAGGATGTTGCGTAAGACGTGTTCAACGAGTTGGCGTGGCGACTTTTGTCAAAACGTGAAAGTAGTTGCTGCCTTACAAGGACAAGTCCCCTTGTTGGAACGTTCGCCCCAGCGACATCCCTTGTTCGAACACTCCAGTACATCCATTCTACGGTGAACGTTTTGCTTGTGAGGATACAAAACGTATTTCTTTAGCCAAAGTTTAACGAAAGCTCGTCAGGCAAGGATGATACGTTGTCAAATAAACTGGTATTCGCCTAAGCTTCAAAAGGAAATAAAACATAAAATGATGTTTCGAGACCGCTACAGGTCCCTTGTTCACATTGAAGATGAGCGCAAGAGGGTGCGATTATTTATTCGAGGGGGCGATAAACGCCATTTTGCTGACACATTCACAGCATCCACTGCACTGTTGCAGATAGGCGGATCTACATAGCGCTCAGCTTCTCACCGTGTTGGCTGTACTACGATATGGCGACTTCGGTGACGCGAGTGCGTACCCCCGGAAGACGACTCCTCAATAATAAAATCTGAAATTACGAAGATGACCCGGTGAGGGACGTAAACAATTCTAGTTGATCAATCCCTGAAGCTGAATCATTAACACGGCGAAAAAAGAGCGGACTGATGCTTAATCTAAACCTGCTAATTAGCATTATTGCAGAGCTACATCTGCGAACGCAAAATCTTTTCACTCTGTTATATCAGTTCTGCAGACTTTGTGGTAACAGTTTACTGACATTGGGATAATTTTATTTCTACGTGTAGGCAAATTGTAAAGAAATAAGATGAGTTCCACTATTTGTAGCCACATCTACGTTTCAGGGAAAGCAACGCTTTGCGCCCAAGTATTTTCTGCGATGCGTGACCATTTGCACAGATGTACAGATTGCTACATGCGCAGTAGCAGCGCGTCCGCAAAAAGAGAAAAAGAAAATCGCCGGTAATTTCGGATTTGCGGCTTGGCGTGCAGAATAGCCATTTCGAGAGCAACATGAAAAAATAGGTCAATTAGGTAAATTGCTGGTTTTCTTGTGCCAAAGTCATGACATGATTATGAGGCAGGTCGTAGCGGGGGACTTATGATAAATTTCGACCACGTAGGCTCCTTTAACGTCCACCTTTCTATAAGTACGCGAGCGGTGGCAGCATTTCGATGCAGGCCTAATAGTGTATGGATTTCTAAGCACACGAGCGTCTTTTCATTTTGCCTCCATCGAAATGCTGCCACCGCGATCAGGATCAAACCCGCGACGTTCAGCTCAGCGGCGCAACGCCGTAAACCTTAAACTACCAGAGCAGGTAACCTAATACCCGGAGTGAAAATGCCCAAGTGCTAGAAAGGGTCGCATTTGCTAAATAACGAGCTACAGGCTCCGCATTGATTCAAAGCAAAATCCACCCGACGAATATAGAAATGTGCAAGCACACTGTGGACTACTCACTTGTCGAGTTGAGTTATTGCTGTTTCACATGCAGCGAATGAAGCAAAAAAAGTGCCTTTCTTGCACCGAGAGCGCAGGAAAGGCAGCCCTCACTGATGTGTGTAATGAAGTTTGAATGACGGTATGTCGCGGCAGATGCCTGACAGGCAAAGCGTGCCGTATCAGTATCGGCCGCGACGTACAGCAAACCGTCTTCGGTACACGGTGATGTCGCTTTGGCACTAGGGATCTCTTTAGCAGAAACATCATGGAATGCAGAAGTAGTTTGTTAAAACTGCCTGACGCCACTACTGAATACGGTTGTCCAAAATCATGAGCCATACTACTCTGTGAAGGTGATTGAACAGTGAAGCTGTTTAGCACATTACACGGAGGTGACACATAATTTTAACCCGATGCGTTAGGAAGCCATGTCGCAGAAAATCTGGCGCCCAGCGTCGGGCATCGCACGTCGTATCAGCAAAAAGATTTCGGACCATACATACCTAGGCCATTCATGTGACGCAAGGAATTCACTGAACTAACTGAATTTCTCAAGCTGAAATACGTGGAAAGTCGTAAACTACGACTTACACACAACCTACAGACATGATAGCTCTCAGATTGTTATTTGAATATACGAGAAAACGTAATTATGTTACGCGAAGACTCAAACGCACCCCTGTTCTGGCGTTTCTACAATGCACAGACCGGAGACGGCGTCCGCCATTTGCGCACGCCGGCGCGTAAATATCTCAGAGTCCACGGAGCGGCGCGCCCGCTTCCTTGAAGCACTTCCAGATGGCGCTCGCCTCCGCCGCATCGCGGCCCGTGCAAGAGGCCGCGTTTGGACCAAAAAGCCCGCCTTCTTGCATGGCGTTCGCCGCGAGCGTTTCCCGGTAAACACCACAAATGATACGCTTACGATTAAACATTAAACTTTACGATTACGTACGCTGCAGCTGCCGGGAAGCGTGAGAAGCAGTCAGGGATCTTTGAATGCTTTCGCGTTCCACTAATAAAGGCGAAGCTTAAGCGTCCTCAAAATTTTTGAACAGAAGTACGAACTCATTTATTGTCTTGATGGGTGGTCATCGTGACGAAAGGTACGTACACTCATTTATTGTGTTGATCGGTGGTCATTATTTCACTCGCAATTGCAATCACATTCTTTGATAATGTCAAATTGATGCACGTACGCCGCTGGGTGGTCGGTTAGGCGGATCGGTGTGGCATCGCAAGGGATATGTCTTGAAACACGGAACACGTAAACCGCTCCTTTTTCGGTACCGACACATCCACATTGAAATCACCGACAACGACAACAGGAATTGTGTCATCGCAGCTAATTCACGCAAAGTGAGTAGGCATGAACCTTACGGGATTATGAGCCATTCCATTTTTTGCTTGCTTACGTGAGTATGAATGCTTACGGGGGGTATGAGCCATTGATGATGATAGTTTTTGTCCACAGAGTAGCAAAATGCACGGAACCCTAGCCATATACAGCTTCGCTGTAGAAAGTGACGCCACATTTTGGTGCGCAGACTTTCGCCATGTGGCTGATGGACGAGGAACACTTGGAGGACCATTTGATGTTCGTGACAAGCGTCATCCTCAACGTCAGCCTCGTGATGGTCCTCACGTTCGCCTGGCTCGAAGCCGATCTGGAGTTGGCAGGATTGCCTTGGCTGTTGGCAGGTCTCGTGGCTATTCTACTTGCAGTGCAGAGCTGCACATGGATGTCCCTCGCGCTGTACAGTCTCTGGTAAGTGCAGCAGCTCAGCCACGAGCTGCTAACGGTGGTGGAGTAGGCCACTTTCTAATTATCAGTGGCAGTTTCCTTTCCAACAATTTCTGGGTGAATCGCGAGGTGGTTACGTGCGACATGGTTTTAGACGCAAATGATGCCTAATTTCAAAAGACACAAAAAAGCACTAAATCTATTTTTACTAACGAAGTATTCATTCCTAAGTCAGTTTTCGTTAATTTCGTGCTAAAGTGCTTTACTACTCGAGACAATGAGGGCTAAAATTAATTTCTTATTCGCTCCGACACGTAGAGGCCCGTACGTCGGTGACATCAGCAATTTCAAAGTATGTTCTGGTTTTTGCATCATCGGAGCGCTGTACAAATAAATGTAAACTTGCTACACTCTAAAAACTAGGGAGGGTATCGCAGGAGTGAAGCGGCCGATTTACTTTTCAAAGCGTTGTTTTACTCTCGCAAAATGTCGAGTGGAGTGAAATGTATTGTTCACTCCGTCACAAAGGGCAGGGTGAAATGTGCTTTTCACTCTGTCCTTCTGGGAGAGAATAGAATGCCCGTTCTACTCTTGCGGCAATAGAGAACAAAATGTAGCGTAATCTTGTGCTTCAACTGTAGGAGGCTGACCCCGAACATGGCAATGTATCACTCACGCACACTGAGCAAAGAACACACCGTTTTGCTTCTAAAAGAACAGGCAGCCACAGTTCAAAGGAACGCGGAGCGAGCGCTCTACTTTTTCACTCGGAGTTGCTCCACCGATCGCGGAACAGCGTCGCGGAACAGCACAGCACTGGAGAAAGCTGATCCGTCCAACGAGCAGCAACGAAGGCCATCCAAGGGAGATCGTGTGTCAGCCATCTCGCGTCGCCGTGGAAACACGACAGTCGTTCGTCATTCGTTGGATATAACAACAAATCCACCACGGTAAGTGAATTCTAACTTATGTCTAGTTCACATTCTGCGTATATGACATGCTATCGCCAGGAAGTCGTCGCGGCGCTTAGCCGACGCGATTGACAACGGACTAGGCAAGCGCGCTGTGTCTCTCGATGTCAATCGAAAAAGCCAGTCGTCGCGAAAGCTGCATGTCATTTTATCGCTTGCCGCTATCCATAAGAGCTTTCAAAATGGTAAACGCTGCCAGAACCATCGTATGTTCAATAAGACGTGAGGCGAGAGGACGCTTAAAATGGTTTGTTCACCAGCCCATGATTCCGAGCCTATGCGAAGCGTGCGTATGGTGTGTTTGAATTTATTCAGTTTGGAAGTCTACTGTGTACGGAACCCTGTTGAAATAAGGAGTCACATAACATAAGGCGTCATTTTGCTGGCGGCATGCTTTCGTTATAAATAAGCCGCACGCTTGACGGTGTCTCGCCCATGGGTAATCTGCGACCACTGAAGTTACGTGCAGCACCAGTGCCAGTTAGAAACTTTGCCGCAGGAGTTCACCTGCATGCTGCAAGAGGTGAATTCGGCGCGTTATCTTGAACTTACTGAAAACGCGTGAAGAATCCATGTTTTATGCTGAATAAAGTAAACCCCATATAAGCGATCTTGCGCGCGACAGCTACAAGCGATGTGATGGAGATGGCTGTCGCGTTCGCTCGTCGCCTACAAGTCGTACTCCGTGCGAGCGACGATATTGAGCGACGTCTCCCCGGTGTTGCCGGTATCAGGGCTGCAAAGTACGCGTCGAAGCTAGCGTGACGCGTGCTTTAGTGACTGAAGTTGATGCATTTTGCTGTAAAAAGTAGCATAAAATATTTCCGAAGGTCTTGCAGTAGGTTCTTATCCTTGCACGTATAAAAATGCAATCGTTTGCTCGTTCCGCGCGACAATCGGTAGTATTTGAGCGATGTACAGCCGCGAACACGTCTGTGTAGAGCGCGCGAGCAGCCGGCCTTGCTCTGCGGGGCGACGCCTTGCGGCAGTTGTGGGGTCTGACGAGGTGTGCCAAGGAGCACGCGCGGCGGCCTAATAGACACGCAGATCGGCGCACGCTGCTTTAAACCAGAAATTATATTGGTAAGCGCACGTGTTTTGCCGGTTGTGCGCGTTACCCGAGGGCGCCCTCTTACTACGCGCGATGACAAGGGAATTGCGCACGTGGGTGATAGCGCGTGTGATTCTGTCACGGCACTTGATATGAAAAACTGTCTTCACCAATCCTAGAAAATGTTATCGGCCAATGAAATGACATCGCATGCGTGCTGCCGATATTAGACATAGAAGTCAAGCCTTTCCGCAGAATCTATTCACAATTAAGGGCTCCCCGACTCGCAGCGGATGAGCGACGCGCAATTGCTATTATGGGGCGCACAATGTCCCAAAGAGCGATATGCGCAGCTACCCGGCGCCCTATGCGCACAGTTAACAGGGTCCTTCATGCAGGCAGCTTATTATGAAGGACGAATTAGTGATGCTCTCCGTGCAAGTCGATAGCGGGTGACATCAGTTGATGAGGGCCGCTTAATCGTGGCAGCAGCTGTGACCGACCTTACCTCAGCGCCAGAGAAATAAGGCACGAAGTTGGACTCAGAAATATAAGCCTTACGACAATCAAGAGACGGCTTCACGAAGCCGGTATGAGGAGCAGAGTATCAGCGCAAGAAGTGATGCTGGATGAAAGACACCGCAATGAGCGACTTGATTTTGCGTCTGCGGTGGAGTCCTGGTGCCCGAACAACTGGCGCACGGTTGTGTTCACGGATGAGGCCTCGTTCTGCACCCGTTGGGACCAGCAGAGGAGGATGTGGCGTTCGCGAAATCGCCGGTATGTCACGTATTCCTACCGTTGTTACTGGCTGCGAGCGCTGGGTAGTTGCTTACTTCTTTCAGGAACAGCATTGCTTGAAAATGAAATCGCCTTTTGTGTAATCTCAAGCTTCTAAGCAGTTACGACATGTAATACGATAATATTTACCTTCAGCATTGCAATTGATACTTTTTTTTCTTCCTGCATGGTCTCGGAGGTCGCCTTACTCGGCGAAGTTTTAATTGACATCAAGCACTTCCCTTTATATTTTTTTGTAACATGGGCCATCCTGATTTACAAAAAAAATGTCAGCGCAATAGCCGTTAGTTTAATGCATATGTCGATGACACATCTCCCGCATGTACGACTACCGCTATGTCTTGGGTACTCGTTCAAGCGGGTGCACCACTGTTCACGTGTGGGCGCGGTCAGCCACACAGGTTTGGGACCATTGCATCGATTTTTAGGGGAGACCACCTCTGAAACATACATGGACGTTTTGGAGACAGTGCTCATTCCGCATGTTCTCGATGGCTTCTTCCCGGATGGACATTACTGGCTACAACAGGACAACGCACCAATCCACGCATCAAAGGCAGTGCAGCAGACGCTGGGCAATTTAGGTGCGACAAGACTAAAATGGCCTGCGAGAAGCCCCGATTTAAATATCATAGAAAATGTATGGGGAAAGATGAAGTCAAATCTAGCCAAAAAAAAGCAGGTCTAGCCGCAGTCACCACTGACGAGCTTTGGTTAGCTATTAAACAGGAGTGGAACCGTCTCCGACAGCTGCCAGACCTTGCGAATCAGCTGTACGACACGCTTCTCACGAGGATTGAAACTGTGAAACAGAACCGTGCAGGACCATTTACTGTTAGAAAATAGGCACTATTTCTCGTTGCATATTTTCGCATAAATAGAAGTTGATCTTTTTTTCAATGTTTCCATGTTTATTTTTAAAAAGTACAAGTCGTCGTGTAAGCCTACTGATCTAACGAAGCGGTCATTGCTGCTCTAATGCCTATGGTATTGAGCATAATGCAGTTTTCTCAAAAGAACGACAAGGGAGCCACAGAAAGACGAGGATTCGAAGTAGTCCGCAGAGGCCTAAAAAGGGGAACCTAGGGAAGGAGGCAAAGTTTTAACCACAAGGCCCCTTGTGGAAACGTTGTCCGCAGGCTGAAGCTTCTCTTCTTCGGCAATGGCTGAACACGCCACGTCCTGTAATAAATAATGTTGAGCCAAAATACAAAATAGCGCATTATCTATAAGTGCCAAGGGCTGGCAGAAGACGGCATAAAAAAAATTAACGCCTCAATTTTCTTTTTACGCCGTTGTTGGCGTTACCATATTTTCGTATCGCCGCTTAATCGGAACGGCCAGAAAGCGCGCATAGTTTGTTGCGAGAGTCGGGGGCGTGTATCAGCTGAAACGCGTAATATGTTGGCATGGAGATACCAAGAGCACCCCGAGGAAGCGTACATATTCGGTTAAACAACGGCCCTTTTCAGCGTTGCCCCTCGTGCAATGCAGGTCTGCATGTATATTAGGCCGCACATGCTTCTTGGCACAGTGCGTCGGATCCCGCAACTGCCGCACTGTGTCGTCCCGCAGAACAAGGCCGTCTGCTCGCGCGCTCTACACAGACGTGGACGCGGCTGTACATCCAGTTCCAGCTTCGCGCTATTGGCTAGTCGCTCATATCACTTCCGGGATACGAGCGACGATTTCTAGATTTCCAGAACCGAGCGACCTGTTCAAGCGACGGCCCGTTTTGTCGCTCGAAGCCATCGCTCGTCGCCGTCGTGCACTAAATCGCTCTCATGGTTTTTAGCCCTAAGACAACTGTTTTTGCTCATGTATTGAAATTGTGTGATTATATGTCTGATTTTATGTATTCTGTTACGGTTTTCGAGCACGGTGCGAATATGATGCTTATGTCTACGAACTCATTGAATTGTCAAGCAGCGAGTTACGCATCGGCATCGAATATAGCGGCTGCTGTGTGGAATTACAATTGCAGGGGCACTTTGCATACGCTTATTGTTTTGGACATGTCTGTGCATTGCTAATTTGAGTTGGCGTTTCAGAGTTATGTCATATGAACAGCTAAATCACCCTTCCTCTGGGGGTTACAAGCGTAATGTGTGCATCTTGCTACTGCATGGCAGATGAAAATGTGTTTATCGCTTTAATATTTTTAGTGGAGAAATAAAGCATCAGAATAAAACGTTGCATTAATTCCATGTTACCAGTCGTCTGTCGTACACAAAACAAAGAGTTGGTCTAATAAACTATTACTGCGGTCTAACTGCAACTTTTACATGCCTTCAAGAATGTAAAATGCTAGATTTCAAACAGCAGCAGTACTCGAGTCTGTCAAAAAAACTCCATTGCGCACCTCATAAATGAAAATAAGTTCATGCCTTTAAGTAAGCTTAGATGCAGGACGCAGTGAACTTTCTTGTTATTATTCAAATGTGAGTAAGCTTGCCATTACAAGCCTTGTTGTCCTTTTTTATAGGCACATCCAGTCATATTCATTGAACTGGAGGATCATATTTTCATCCCTACTGAGCATCATGTTTGTAGATATGGTCCTCAAATTATGGCTTGAGCAGTGGCACAACCAGAGATGGTGCGGGGGGCACACTGGGCAAGTGCTTAGCATGTGTCACAAGTGGTGTTTGCGACACACACTAATGACAGACCTATGACACCTGACAATCACCAATATTCTATTGATTAGCAGGAGTATTTTAACATTGGCGCCTAACGAGGATGATCTGTCCGTTATTTCTTTTTTGTTTAAATCTAAAAATTGAAGTTGGTTTAGCAGTTGACTGTTGCAGTCATTTAGATGTTTCGCATGCACTTCAGTAGGAAGACTAAGAGTTAAGACTTTCTTTTAGTGCCATGACCTTGACTGTCTTGATGTTGTTTACTCCATGTGCTCGCGTTGACTTTTGCACACGATATTTTTCAGGAACCCGCTTTATAGAACGCAAGAAGGCAGCTGCAAGGACACAAGTAGGTCAAAGAGCCAGCCCAGCGCGACTTCAGAGTGCAGAGGAGCTTACGCCAAAGAATCGAAATACATTGCCATACAATTTGGGCGAGAAAACTAGAATGTGGGTACATTAGGTGTACCTTCTGACTAAATGTCAACAAAATCAAAATACAGTATCTCACACCAAGATGAAAATTCTCACGTGCTCTAGGCAGTCATCTTAACATGTTATATTTATGTAATGTCTCTTATGGGAAAGTCAAAATCAAGCATGCTCTCTGGTGCCAAACACATAGGAGCAAGTGTCATTGAAAAGGTAGAAATGTGTTTAAAAAAACTGATGAGTGTTGTGAAAAGTTACTGCTTCTTGTTCTGCCTCTCAACAGATGTATCCATGTGATAAAAAATAGTAGTACAATGAAATTGTATATTTGCTTAGTGACATGATACATACTTGCAATGAGCACGAAGCCTGTGTTCACTATAAAAAGCAACAGCTCATGCTTGGTTAGGTGCTTACATACATTTAACAGCTTTATTAGCTTACATTTAACAGCACTGAATGCAAGGGTGCAAATACAAACCACTGTGATTTTGTATTTTAAATGTTGACATGGTGACAGATTTTCATGTCTTCATTTTTATCTATTTTTTATACCTAATTTAAGAAGTATGACTTCCTTTTAGGTTCCGGAAAGGGGAAGCATTGGGGGAAAAGAATCCTTTGTTTAAGAAGTCATTATTGTTTACGTGCATGCTCACGAAACCAGTTCATTAGAACCGTTCGTGCCTCCCGAAGCGAAAGCAAGGAGCAATTAAGGCCTTTAACTGTGTACACCGTGGTGCACACCTTACGTCTTAGAAGCCGGAGAGTCACTTCAAATTAAAAATTATTTTAAAAATGTAAAATTGTGGTTTCTCCTTCTGTGAAATAGTCATATGATAGCTTCTGGCAGGTATTTGATATTTTGATTAGGGTGACTCAATCTACTTGAAAACCAAGTATGCTAGTGGAGGTAGAGATGCGTTCAATGCAAAGATCTGAGAGCATCTGAGTAGAACACTTGTTCATCAATTGGTGGACGTGAACATATAGTGTTAAGCAAAAGCCCCTTAGTTTTATGGCTTCTGTAGACATAATTTTTAAGGCAAAAGCAAATTGAAGCATTCTTGCACATTGTAAATTTCTGGACTTAAGATAGAGTGCACAGTGAGGCGATGTATTAATCTTCCCAGACATATTTGTACTTGTTTTGAGATGAAGGTTTTGTGAATCACAATAATTTTTCTTACTTTAGCGCATCTTAACCACTTCAGTAGAAAAAAAAAGCTTTAATTTCAGGTAGTTGGTTCATTGGGCAAGTATATGCACAGTCACATGGAAAATCCACGTGCATGGGAAAGTTATGTGAAACAGGATGTTGCCATTCTTAATTTATGTTTTGCTTCTTTGTCTTTTTTGTGCACTTCCCTGCCTGTACTTATGCTTATGTCGCCTTTGATGCATCATATTCATCGCATCTGATTTTGGGTTCACATCTGAAGCCATGCTATACTTTAGTTAGATTGCATATTCAACGAGTCACAATAATTGATCATGTAATTATGCAAGCTGCTCCTCTAAAGTATAGCATTATTACCGTAATGGGATTGAAAAGCTACCATATATGACAAGAAATTTGATGCGCAAGATTTTAACGCCAATGCTCTTTGCAGTTTTATACTCATTTGCTGCACAATAGCTAATATTGTAAATTTAATTTTATTTATTTGTGAGAAAGTGTAACGGATGAATTCCAACAGCACCGGGAAACTACTTTCGTGAGGAGGCCAAACGAATAGGAAATATAATACGCCTCTGTACTGCTTTGAGACCGGGCAGGATGTTGCTGCAGGACGACGACAAGACACACTTAGAAACAATGGGGTGCAGCCAATACATGAATAACTTTATGTGAAATATAAGCAAAGCTAGCTAGGCCTGCGGCCTCACATGAGAATATACAACACATTTCTAAATACACTGTACTCTCAGCCAGGAACGTCCATATGCTGTACAGGACGTTATCAAATGAGCTGCTGTCTTAGAATATGGCACACAAAAAAGTTTCTTGCACAATTTATCTACATTACCAGCCCCATGCTTAGCAACTCATCTGCTCACCTCTGCCATATAAGTGGACGCGTTTTGTGCCAGAAATGTGTTTGCTGGCCAGTAATGTGGCGCACATTTCTTTTCGATTATAGTGTCAGTACTGTGTGAGTTGGCACACGTTTGTTCTATGTTTAACTTTCCATTGTATACTTTATTTTTGAAAAGAACAATTCAATTTAACTTAAAGGATATTTCTACACTGTAATACTGATGAAACTTTAGAAAATATACTTATGTTTTATGTGTTCTAAAGTTCATGGGAATCATTGTAATCTGATTTTATGTGTTTGTCAGTATGTTTCTCAAATTATTATTCAGTTTGTCTTGTGACTGATGAATAAAGATTTTGACCTTTTAGGAGAGAAAACGTTTCATTTGAGTAACTCGGCGACTACGGATTACATCCCATTCACCAAGCATAAGTGCAGTAGGTGCTTATGAAGAAATCCAATATTCCCCACATGTAAGTATTGCGAATCCCTTCTAACGTGACCATAAATCTACATCGTGCTTTCACACTATTACTCTGTTCTGAAGGAGTACAAGCACTCGGTCTGGGGGAGTAGAAACACTCGGCTTGGAGGAGAAGCACTCGGTCTGGGGACGTACTATTACCCCTGTGGGGAGAGTATTAGCAGACTGCGGAAGAGTAGTAGCACTCTCTTGCGGTGGAGTAACAAAACTCTGTCTCTGTCGGGAGTTCACCTATCCCTCTTAAAGAGGGTCGATCTACTCTCGAAAAGAGTGAAATATATGTGACAAGCAGATGCTCTCTCAGAGAGAGTGCCCGGAACTACCTTTGTTTTTAGAGTGTGTGGTCTGTATTTAGAATACAATATACTTCTGGAAGCGGCAAAAGAAATAGCTGGTTTTCAGAAGACTCCGCCAAAAGCCAATGACATCAAGGCCAGCTGGAGCGCGATGTTGAAGCCGGCTTCGCCACATTCATTTTTTACTTGCGTCTTTACTGGCTTATGAATTCTCCAATGGTCAGAATGACTTTTCTTGATATTGGAAAAGGATAAGTAACAATAAGACTCAACATAACTTTTCTCTTTAGTGTCCTTTTAGCAGCGAACGTAAACGCCTTTTGATTGAGAAAATCCTGAGGGAACAACGATGCGTACCAGATCGATTTTGCTACGAGCTGCGCGCCGACAATTTCAAAGGTCGGGATCAGTAAACGCCACTCATTTCATGGAATAATTTCGTTGAGCCGGTGTAATGAATATGTTAATAACTGGCTTGAAATTTTTATCATTATTTCTATAGTCTACTCGTTTACGGACGGCCAAAAGGACAACGCCATTTTGCCGTTATTACAGCTTTCTGCACATATGGGTGATCAAAAGCGGAAAACTAAGCTATAATGCAAGACTCGGTTGTGGTTAGTGGTTTTAAAGAGGAGTAGTGGTTTTTGATCGAAAAGAGCATCAACGCGACAAAGTTATGCAAATAAGAGATTCATAATCATCAGCCTATTTTATGTCCACTTCAGGACGAAGGCCTCTCCCTGCGATCTCCAATTACCCCTGTCCTGCGCCAACCGATTCCAACTAGCATCCGCAAATTTCCTAATTTCGTCGCACCACCTACTCTTCCGCCGTCCTCTACTGCACTTCTCTTGATACCCATCCTGCCACCCTAATGGTCCAACGGTTATCCAATTTGTGCAATACATTACCTGGCCAACGCCACTATTTTCTCTTAATGTCAATTAGAATATCGTCTATACCCGTTTGCTCTCTGATCCAAAGAGAAATGGATT
This sequence comes from Dermacentor andersoni, assembly GCF_023375885.2. Classification (NCBI taxonomy): domain Eukaryota; kingdom Metazoa; phylum Arthropoda; class Arachnida; order Ixodida; family Ixodidae; genus Dermacentor; species Dermacentor andersoni. The sequence continues at coordinate 109,050,627 of NC_092822.1, read as the reverse complement.
TGGCGTTTCAAACATTGGACCGTTTCAAACACACTATTTCAAAAATACTTCGCCGCAAGAAGTACTTCAATGCATTCAGCAGAAGAATTATTGGCAACTAAAGATCACCTGTAATACCCTTCGTGGTGCGGCGGGTCCTTCAATGCCTTGCACTGCGAAAGCTACATCGGAGCGGGGAGTGCCCACAACACTCCGCCTGATAAAATTCACTGTGGCCTGCAGTTCAAATTTGATTTTGGATGCCACTACTTCCGATTTTGGCACTTATGACGCACCAAACTCTGAGAACATCACTCAGATTGTGGTTTAGTTCCCGGTGTCTCATCCCTTCACTGTGCTATAATGTACCGGATAGCTACGCGCAGCTGTTCTCGCACCGAGTGACATAGTAGCACAGTCCATTCCTCTCGTTTCTCGCTTGAGGCGTCGAGTCCAAGTGTTTCGCGGAAGATGCAAGGGTTCTTGCTGCCGATCGGCTTATTTAGATCGGTCTCAAGGATTCTTGCTGAGTAGACCACAAATATGATCGCTTTGGCGCAAACAAGGAAGGACGGAAGGGAACAAGGGTTCTTGTTCCGTTTGTTCGCTTACGTCCTTCCTTGTTTGCGCCTAAGTCATCATAGTTATGGTCTACTCAGCTATCGATGAACCGACTAGCCCAGCAACATGTACTTCTGGATTACTCAAGGATTCCAGCGACGAAACCGCGGAAGTAGTTGCGCTGTGCGTGTAAACGTACAGCCTGCCCAGCGAGCCGAAAGCTAAAAAAAAGGGGAAGTGTTTGTGCGTATCGGGCCTCCGATAAATGCACTCTCTTGCTTTTGGTGTTGCTCCACTGGTACAGGCACGACATTTGACTGTTTTCGACCTTCATAGGCAAGTCCGCACTGCGACTAGTGTTGCAATATATCTCATACCCCATCCCACAATGTATAGGCAGTAACGTCTGTCGTGATTTCGGAAGCTAAATACAAGTATTTTTTACTAACAGAACGAGGCTAAAAACTGCAATGTTACCAGGTCAGTGTGTATTGGGCTAAAATCAAATGAGCGTTACGTTAGCGAGTCGGCGTGCACCTTTTGTTTTTAGTTAGCTGATACGTGTGATAATATTGTCCTCATCCGATGACTGGCGCATCATTGCACACGCAGTAGTAGTGTTCGAGGTAGGGCCCGGGCTTGGAAACACAGCATACACCTGCCACCTGTAGGAATTCCTCAAACTCCGGTGAAACGTGAGAAGTGAACAAAAACCAATAGGATAATGTTGAGTTTCTTCCATGTTTCCAAATCCTAGCGAGGGTTTTCTTTTGGGTAGATGACTTATATTAGTGTAAATGCACGACTCGGAAACGAATTGAACCAGTTGTAATCAATTTTAGCTGTGTGCACAGTGTCGGAAAGCAAATTAGCGACGCTGTGCACTAGTCGAAAGCTTCGAAGCTGGAACGAGTGCTGTTTGTTTTTGCTTCTGAATTTCTTGCGAACGAATAAACTGACAACTCAACGCGTTAAATAAAACATCTTCTCTCGACACCGCTAAACTAAAGCATGCTGTGAAAACGATATGTCGTCTGGCGGCATAACATGTGCCATTATCAACTTCGCACTTTCCGAGGTAGTTATTCCTGGTACCGTGCCTGCAGATAAAAGTACATTAGCGAGAATATTCCTGCTGCTTAACGCATTAGAAACACTAATGCCGGGGCAGAAAAACATAACCGAACGAAACCAAATGAGCCTGAGACGCACATTACTAAAATTTATTAAAGCGGCTGCCTGAACAAAGTACGCTCCGTGCTTTGAAACGCCAGCAAGATATTTAAAATGATGATGATTGAAGTTTATTGGCGCAAGGGCATTTAAGGCCAAAGAGCGCCAGGACATGTGTTTTGGTATTGTAAAATTGTAAGTTTAGGGCTATGACTTAAGGTAAATGCTGTATAGGGGCCTACACGTAAGACAAATCTATATATACTAGTGAATGATTTATAAAATAATTACGAAGATAAATGTAAAGCCTTAAATGCATTCGTTATAGGCACACATGGTAAATTATTGCGGATTGCCCGAGTTCCTTGCTGTACAATTCTTGCTGACGCAAGAAGTGCAAGAGCTCGGACATACTTTTGTGCATCAGACTGTATCTCACCTGAGGCACAATCTGATGGTTAGGATGATACGAGTTGATGTCTAGAAAGTTAACTTCCGCAAGATAATTAAGAACTCTTTTAAAGTTAAAAAACGCATCCTCTGATAAGAACATTGAGGGATGGGGGGGGGGGGGGTATATGATTTGAGTAAAGTTCCTTAAAATGAGCCACTCGCTCTCGGTGAAGTTCAGGACATTGAATGAGGACATTGAATGAGGAAATCCGCAACAGATTTTACTGCTAAGGGAACGGCGGGGCGTGTGAAGTCTTGTTAAAATGCAACTGATTTGTGGACTGATCACTTATGAGTGCTTTGCATGGATGTTGTTTTAGCGACATGGTTCTTATTGGATAGGTGACTCCCAGATATGTACGTTGATAATCCAGTGGCCACTGATCCGATTCTGCATATAGACTTTGGACGGGGCTCGTACGAAAGGCACCAAGTGCTAGGCGGATATCTAAGTGATAGACAGGATCGAGTAGCTTAAGTGTTGTCTTTGAAGCTGACTGGTAAACAATACATCCGTAGTCTATGCGTGGCAACACAAGGCTTTTAAAGAGAGAAGGCAATACCTATCTGTTCCCCACGACTGGTGAGATAAAATCTTCAAAAGGTTCATGGTTTTAAGACATTTAAGCTTCAGCTGTTTTATATGCTGCATGAAGGTTAGCTTACTATCGAAGATTACATCCAGAAATTTTTTTCCTTTCTATTTACCAGGCTCCTCCCATGCATCGTAATGCAAGGGTCAGGACATACCCCTCTTCGTCTAGAAAACAGCACACAGGAAGTCTTTTTTGCACTGAATCTAAACCCGTTTTCGTCTGCACATTTCGTGAGCCGATTAACACTTAACTGTATCTGGCGTTGACATATGGACAGGTTGCAAGATTTAAAGCTGATTTGGATGTCGTCCACATAGACAGAATAAGACACCATGGATGGTATAACAGAGCGAAGAGAGTTCATTTTGATTATAAGAAGTGTGCAACTTAGCACTCCTCCCTGTGGTACACCGTTTTCTTGGATAAAAGTGCGCGATAGTACATTGCCAATTCTTACGCGGAACGTTCTTTCAGATAAGTAATTTTGCAAAATGTTCAGCATACTACCAGAGATTCTGTAAGACGACAGGTCTTGCAGAATACCGTATCGCCAGGCAGTATCATAAGCCTTCTCAAGATCAAAGAATACAGATAGACAGTATTGGCCGTGTACAAATGCATCACGTATATATGATTCAAGGAGAACAAGATTATCGGTTGTAGAATTCGCTCTTCGGAAGCCAGATTGGCGAGGGTCCAATATTCCATTATATTGTCACGTGGTGGTGACGTAGAAGAACACAGTAGCAATACTGTGCACGAGAAAACTAAGTTTTATTGGGCGAACTTGTGCCCACAAAACAGGCTACACTTATAGCGCAACGAAAGCGGCGAACACAGTCGGCGATCGTCGGAAATCTGATCAGCGAGTCAAGCGCGTCGGCTTTTATAGAGCAGTCGTCGAATGTTCCAGGCTAATCGTTCGTACCCGCGTGCCTTCCACAAAGTTCTACACCATTCGCGTCAGGTGATGAAATCAGATAACATAAGTCTCGGCGACAACAGACAGCGGATAGAAGCATCGATAACTTTCCAGAAACTTCGGATACATGCAGGCGCGTCCTATGCTGTGCGATTACATTTTTTAGGCGGCGAAACGTGGTTGCCCGATAAAGATAAGTACACGTGTCAATATTCCAAAAAGTAAACAAGGCGACGGTTAATAATTTTTTCAAATACTTTAAGTAAACAGCTAGTGAGTGCAATTGGTCTGTAACTATTAACAAAGGAAAGGTCTTTGCCGTGCTTGAGTATTGGCACGACTATTGCCTCCTTCCAAGATGAAGGTATATGACCAGTTGCGAAGATCTTGTACAGACCTAAGATGCAGTTTAGGGTCTCACAAGGCAGATTCTTTATTATTTCATACGTTATTCTGTCAGCGCCTGGAGCCGAGTTGCCACAAGAGCCTGTGTGTGTAGTGACTTTTGAAGGAGAGGAAGAGAGAAGTGCAGTGCCGTAATTGTCTCTCAGAGGAGGACACCTCAACAGCACTGCACAGGGAAAGGGGAGCAGGGAGAAAAAGATCAGGGAGAGAAGGAAAAGAAGGCGGAAGAAAAATAAGAAGGGTGAAGAAGCAATGCGGGGCTAACAGCCGCGCTCTCAGCTGCGTGTCACAGCAAAAGTCAAGTAGGGCAGGAAGCACTTTCTTGACAATGGAAGAGTGGGCTGCCGGAAAGAGAAGTGCTCCGTCCGAGTCACAGGGCAGTCCCACACGACGGTATGATGCAAATAGCGCAGTGCGCTCAACATCGAAGGCCGGGCAGCGGAGCAGAAGGTGCTCAAGCGTCTCCTCCTCGCCGCAATCCAAGCACGCGGGGCTGCCTCTTCCGTGCAGTCTGTGCATTCTGGCGGCCGTGTTGTAGCAGCCGACGCGCAGCCGAAGGAGAAACGAGCGGTCCCAGCGGGGGAGACCCGTGCGGGGGAGGAGGCAAGGGGGCGTACCTGCAGCAACGCGCGGATCCGGGTGCTGCGCGCGGAGAATGCGCAGTATCGCCGTCTTGGCCACGTCGAAACGGGTGACCGAACTGGCGAGGGGGAAGCGAGTCGAGATAGCTTGCTTCGCGAGGGCGTCGGCCGCTTTGTTCCCGGGCAGGCCGATGTGCGCGGGAACCCACTGCAATGCCAAATCGCAGCCCTGATTTACGAGATGGCGCAGTTTTGATCCCACGCGCTGCACAAGCGGAAGACCGGCATAGTCCTTCCTCAGCATGCACAGAGCTGCACGCCAGTCCGACAGTATCGCGGCAGACGAGACACCGCACTGCTGAAGAAGTAGGTCAGCCGCGAGGTCAATCGCCGCGAGTTCGGCGACTGTCGACGAGGCAGGAAAACGAAGGCGGCACTGTCGAGACGCAGAAATGTCTGGTGCCGTGCACGCGGCAGCGGCGGAACCGTCACTGGACACGGATCCGTCGGTGTACACTAGGAGTCGGTCGCGTAGGTGTTCTAAGATCAATGCAGCCGTCTCCTGTTGCATGGCACACAGTGCTGTTTGTCGCTTGCTCTTGACGCCCAGGACAGTGATGTCTACGTCTAGGAGCGCGGAGACGTGCGGCGAAGGCGGCAGGGGGAGGAGCTGAGGCAAAGAGGCGATGCGAGTGCTGAACTCGGTGGCACGCTGGCCCATGCCCGAGCCCTCGAGGGTGTGGAGGCGGCACACGAGACGCTGACCCTGTGGCGACCGTTGCAGACGCTCGATGTGGTGAAGCGCTTGTCTCCGCGCGCGAGGTGAGGGCGGCCAATTTCCCGCTTCGGCGAGAGTTGCCCCCACTTGCGAGAAGCGGGGAAGCGCGTACATTTGGCGAACTGCGGTGCGGTGCTCGAAGTCGACGGCCTTCCAGTTGGCTGCACTGGCGTTGGTGAGTGGGAGCGCGTAGAGCGCTCGCGACGTTGCGATCGAGTTGTAAACTCGGAGCGCAAGATGCGGTGTGCAGCCGCGGCCTCGGGCGAGCAGGGAGCGTGCGGCGCCTGCGACTTTCCTGGAGTCCCTGCAGAGTTGTGTGGTGGCCGCGTCAAAGTTGAGGCGGCAGTCGATGTGGAGGCCGAGGTATCGGACTTTTCTCTGCCACGGGAGGGGGCTTCTGCGCAGCGAGAGAGTTGGCACTTCGAAGCGTGCACGGCTCGCACGGGGGTGAATTATTAGCGCCTCGGTTTTTGACGGCGAGAGCTGAAGCCCTATGCTGCCGAGATATTCGTCCACGGCGTTGATCGCCGACTGAAGTGATTGACGCACTTGGTAGCCATGGTCCGTGGGCCCGCAAGCGAAAAGAGCGATGTCATCAACGTAAATCGCCACACGGACTTCGAAGGCTGTCAGCTTCGGGATGAAATCGGGGAGCCTTGCCAGCGCCAAGTTGAAGAGGAAAGGGCTCAGGACACTGCCCTGAGGAACGCCAGAGGTCACGCTACGGGGGGTGCTGAGCGCGTCACCCACGCGCACTCTGAGCGTTCGGTCGTTAAGAAAGGTCGAGACATAGTCGAGTAGGCGGCCGGTGATGCGCAGCTCGCGAAGCGCTTGAATGATGGTGCCGTGCGGGAGGCCGTCGAACGCGCGTTCCACATCGAGCAGCACCAGGTATCCGGCTTCGTGGCGGCTTGCCGCGTCCTCGAGCGTAGCCACAACGTCCGCGATGGAATCAGCTGTCGAGCGCAGTCAGCGGAAGCCGCTTTGTTCAGGGGCAAAGGCGTCTAGGGCGGCGGCAATCCATTCAAGGCGGTGCAAAGCCATGGACTCCATTGTTTTGCCGGGTACCGAGGTTAGCGATACTGGGCGATAGGAGTTGATGTTCGAGGCTGGTTTGTCGCGCTTGAGAATGGGAACGACGATCGCCTCTTTCCAGTCGGCAGGAATGATGCCGCTGCGCCAGACCGAGTTGAAGACCTCGAAAGTGACGGAAGCTGAGCTGCGTCAATGTTCCTCAGGACTTGATGAGTAACGCCGTCGGAACCGGGAGCGGAGCGACGTTTGCGTCTGTTCAAGACGATGCGCAACTCGCTGAGCGTGAACTCAGCAGAACACAGCACTTCTACATGCTCCAGAATCGCGCTCATTGGGAAATAGCGCATAGGAGCGAGGCGTTCAACCATGTTGTGTGGCGGAAGTTCGACGGCGGCTGTGACAGGGCACACAGACGGCGGAGCGAACGTATCCGCGAAGAGTTCGGCTAATTGCTCGGCACTCAAGCCCCGGGCCACTGCGATGGAGAGTGAAGGGCGGCGGGGGATCTTGGCACTAAGTAGGGCGGCGAAAATGCGCCAGGGGCGTGCTTTGTCGCGAGTGTCCTCCAAGGAGAGGCAGAGACTCTGCCAGCTCTGGTTGCGACGCTGCCTGGCATGACGACGGCACGCGGCGTCAAGGCGGTTGTAAAGTGTCCAGTGCTTCACTTTGTCGCTTTTGATGGCGCGGCGTTCAGCGCGTCGGCGTGCCGCGCGTAAGCTCAGAAGTTTGATGTCGGGCGCCGGCGTTCCAGCGGGCACCGTACACGACTTGGTAGCGGCGACAACGCACCTCGATATGTGCGTGAGGAAGTCTGTGTTCGCCGGAGGGGGCGTGGCACAGAGCGTCCTGAAGAGACCAGTCGGTGATGCGATAGGTACAGGTCCGGTCGCGGCTCAGACCGAGCGGATCAAGCGCGATCAGATAATGATCCGACCCCTGAGTGTCAAGGCTGCGTACCCACTCATAGTGGCACCGTTCGCTAACCAGCGATAAGTCTATCACACTCCCGCGCACCTTCCGACGCACGAAAGTGGGACTGCCGGTGTTGATGATCAGCAGACCAGAGGAGTGGATTGAGTTCAGCAGGTTCCTGCCATTAGGCTCACAGCGGCTGCTGCCCCATGCCGTGTGGTGAGAGTTGAAGTCGCCGCACACAACACAGTCACCGTTGATGCGCGCGGTAAAGGCGCCAATACACTCCGACGTAACGCGCGCGCGCGCGCGCGCTCGTCATGGCGACGTTACGTTGGCGAAAACACGACCCTCTACAGTCCGGCGGCATCTGGCGCCGACGCGACCGGCGGCATTCGGCGCGCTCGGACGTCGTCCGGCGCCGAATGCAACCGACTGCATTTCGCGCCGACCGCGCCGAGCAAGTTAGCGCCTAGCGCCCTCACTCGTCGAGGTAGAGACTCACTACTCGGCAGGCTGAGCCAGAACGAGATGGCCTCTTCGCAAGAAAGCGTGCCCGACCTGTGCGGCTCCAGAATCGAAAGGTTTCTGGACGTCGTCCAGCAACACCCGTGTGTCTACGACACAAAAAGAATGGACTACTGGGATGTGGAGCGGGAAAACAACGCGCGGGAGCAGATACGCATGTACTCTGGCCTCTGAACAGGAGCGTCAATGCTACGCACGTGTGTGCATACGTCTCCGGATATGCTATTCATTCAGCGCCTGTCTGTTTGGCCTGTTTGTTTGTCTTGTTTTCCCTGTTTCAGTCGAAAAGTGCCTGAAACTATGGAAGCGGCTGAGGGACCGCTATGCTCGTGAACTGAAAGCTGTTGAAGCGACGAAAAGGAGTGGCAGCGGCTACGTGTCTGTGTTATGTAGAGAGACCTGTTCCTCTTGCGACGCAGACCACGCGACACACGGTCCGATTCGGTGTCCGATCCGGCGTCCGACGCACCGGAACGGCAGCCGGAATCGAGGTGTTTTGCCGTGCCGAAGCCCCGGATCGGACGTCCGGCGGGCGACAAACCGAGCAGATTTTCATCGTCCGACGCGTCCGACAACCGCACCGTCGTTTGGCCGCAGCCAATGACAGCGTGGCTGGCATGTGACGTTCTCTGACGTTCCGTCCACGGAGGCGGCGCTGGCTGGCCGGTTTCTCGCAGTCTCTCTTTTTTTTTTTTTCCTTGCCTGCTGCAGTTTGTTTCCGACACGAAATATTTACCAGTTCAGTAAAATTATCTCGAACGTGTGCCTGTTATGCAAAGCAGCGCCTAATACACTAGCACCAAGCTACTGGCGAGATCGGGAGCCGTGACGCGAGGGCATTTCACGGGCAGACAGCACACACCGACCGTCTGAGCGAGGCTGCTCGCTTCGCTTGCACGTTTGCCCTTCGCAATGACTGCGTCGAGTAAACCATTGTATTTAATTACGGGCGACCTAAATGTAAAGTGTTCATTGTTTTGGCAAAAATAAGCGCTCTTTGACGAGCTCGCGTTGGATCGCCAGCGCCGTCGGCCGCAGCGTCCGCCTAGCTAGGCCTACAGGCCCTATCACTGGTTGTTGGCGGAGCCGTCAGTAGACAACGCGCCGTCGTGAAGTATTCGGTCACTCGCAGGGGCATAACTTTATGGACAGTATTCGCGTAAAGCGAAACAGTGTTGTGCAGAGTTGTTTGTATTGTGTTTCTCGATGTGGATATGAAGTGAAGCTGGGGGGGCTGTATCTAGGCGGAGCTTACGCGCCGCTCAATCTTTCGGATGCACGCACCGTGTGCCCCGAAACGTAGTATGCCGCACGTCGGATCGGACGCCGAATCGTACTGTGTGTCTCCTGCTTAATCTACATCCGTGCCATCGCCGAGCAACAATCCGGTCCGCGGTCGCTACCGACAGAGAAAGCGCGCGAAAGATTTGTTTCGATGTTCCAAGACAGGCGCCACGGAGCGGCGCGGTGTTCTGCGCATGCGCTACTCCAGCTGCGGCAGGGGCGCGGCGTTGTACTGTAGGGGGACGGATTTACGCCTGACGCGGCGTAACCGACCTGGCGTGACGTAGCGCAACCACCACGCGCGCGCGCGCCGGGTCACGTCGAAGTGTATTGGCGCCTTAAGGCTCTCCACGAAAGACGTATCCCATCGCTGAACGGGTTGCACGTACACGCTGGCGACACAAGTGTCGCCCCCCCCCCCCCCCCCATGCGCACAGTCACAGCCACACACTCTACGGAGGTGGGAACGATGTCGGCCACACGAACGACGGCTTCGGCAAGGCGCGCACGGACGTAAATAGACGCGCGGGAGCGACCGGGTGGATGGAGCGGATCACAGCACTGCATGTTGGCGCAAGTCCCTAACTCGCAGGTGGTCGCACTGTGGTACCCCACAAATCCCGGAAGGTTGCACTCCCCGTCGCGCGTGTATGTCTCTTGCAACGCGAGCACGTCGTACTCGTGCAGGAGTAGGTGTTCGGCCAGTTCGGCGTGTCGTCGGCGCAGCGAGCGCACGTTCCATTGCAGGATGCGCGGCCGACGTTTGGCTGGGCGACTAGCCATGGTGATTGTGTCGCTGTTGACATGCCACTGCCTGCAGGCAGATGGCCCGGAGCGGATGGTCAGCTGGCAGCATGGTGCTGACTGCTTGCATGGTGAGCAGCAGGTTTTCTACCACATGATCCATAGTAGTTTGGGCGGGTGGAGCAGCAGTATCCTGCGTCTGCTGGTGTTGAGAGGCACGAGGGGCTGGTACCGGATGCCTGGGTGCAGGGCAGGGCTGGGGCCTTTCAGCACGCTCGCATAGGACCGCACCGGAGATGAGGAGGACTGCTGTGGCTGCTTCTCCTCCCGGACTGCTGCCCTGACAGCACGCCTCTACAACGCCGAGGTGGAGGAAGCCATGATGGTGGCCACCTCCCGTTCTTCCTGCCATTTGGGGCAGGCGGGAGTGTCGGCCCTATGAGGGCCCCCGCAGTTACTGCAGCGGACTTTCTGGCAGGAGGCGCCCTCCGCGTGGCTCTTGCCGCATGAGATGCAGGCGGTCGGCCATCTGCAGGACTCCAGCACGTGCCCGAAGCGGCCGCACTGCCGACATTGCACCGGACGGGGCCTGGCAGGCCTCACCCTGAACCCGAGCTTGAAAAGTCGCACGTGTTCAGGGGGGACCGGTCCCGCGAATCGGATGGTAATGGTGCTCTCCTCCCTCGTTGCCGACAGCACGGGAACGCTCGACTCGATGGCTCCCAGCAGGTCTGTGTCCGCGGGTAACCCGACTACCCCATGCAGGAAGCCGGTGCTCTTGCCGCGCTCAGCTGGCAGTCGGGCAGTCACTGGGATTCCGTGCAGCTCAGTGACTGCCAGCAGCTCCTCCAGGCACTCCCGGGTGGTAGTATCGGCTGCCACGATGTTGCGTTTATGGTTAACGCGAACCACTGCAACACCGGGCCGCGAAGAGAGAGATGCAGCGAGTGAGAGGCGCGGTGCTCCTCGGAAGGTTCCACCGGGCGCCGAGGGACGAAAGAGCACCGTACCGACGACCGCAGGGTCAACCGGGAGTGCAGCAGTCTCCAGGGCTCGTGCACGCCGCCGGTCCCTCTTTGACTGCACCAGCGTGAAGTCGTACGTGGGGGACTCACGGGCGGATGGTATCGTTCTCTGTACTGCGGCTGTAGGCACGCTGGGCGTGACCAGGGTAGCGGGTGGGCGCCGCGAGTCGTCCGTTGCCCCGGGAGACGAACGGGAAACATGGGCAGGCTCCTTCCTCTTTTTCTGCTCCTTCTTCTTCCCCTTTGGCTTCGGCCGCGAAGAAGGCTGGCATGGTGGGTCCTTCAGAAACCGCGCCGCGGGGTTATCAGGGCCCTGATGTGACGAAACAGTGGGCGTTGCGTTCGTCAGCTCCATCGCGTCGGCAGCGCTTTCGTTTGCAGCTGGTTCGCTAGCAGACGCTGCAGGGGACACGCCGCCATCAGGAGCAGACGGCGCGTCGAGGATGGTGCCGGGCGCGCCCTTGCTCGGGGGGAACGCGGAGGAGGCGTCTGTGGACTCGGCGCTGCCGTGGTCCGGTTGCTGCGCTTGGCAGCTGGCTGCCGTGTGCTGCTCCGGGCTGGGGGGAGAGCTCGACGGCTGCTTACGTCGCCCGGTTGGCTCCTCGTCCTCGCTCTCCGCCTCGCGGGCGCGTTTCCGGGAGCTGGACATATCCATGTCCTCGTCGTCGGAGGGGGGGGGGGAGCGGGACCGAGGCATGGGGCTCCTGTACTGGGGGGCCGTCCTGGAGAGGCTTCGAAGCGGTAGTAGGCAGGGGGGGATCCACAGGGACATCGATGGTGGTGGCCCGTTGTCTGAGCCACTGGCCCAGCATACGAGTGGCACGAAGTTCCAGGTCCTCCCTTGCCCGGAGTTCGTCGAGGGATGCAGGGCCGAGTGTCACCAGGCTCAAACTGGCATGGCGACGGTGGCGAACGCGTGGCGGGCGCTCTCCGGGCGAAGCGAAAACCATCTTGGCTCGAGACTTCAGAACGGCACGCAGCCTATCATATCTTCCGCGAAACGACCCTCGGGCGTTGGACGCGTCGGCTTCGGCTCACAGTGCACGTGCAATGCCTGTTGCTCGTGCGGCACCGAGTGGTGTCGGACTCCTTTCACGCGCCGTGTGCCTGCTGCACGTGCGACAGGTGTTCTCCCCGGCGGACCGCCGTGGTCTTGCGCGGCGTTAGGCGTAGCAAGGCGCGGGGTGGTCGGCGAAGATGAAGCTCGAAATCTTGACCAAAACGCACTCACATTTAATGTAGGTGGTATCCGCTGGTTCCTTGAATCTTGCCGATTCTATCGGTGCAAAATGAAAGCGGTGGGTGGCCTTTCTTGTAGAAATGAGCGCAGGACGCAGGAGCCCATGTTAGGCATGTCAGTACTCCACGGCCCCCTAGCGGATAACGACAAGAGCCTAGGGCAAGTTTGAGCTCATGAAATGTTAGTGGTTTGTTGTATCCTTCTGATGACTTGTTTGGACGTAGAGGAATATTTTCAGCTATTCTTTTATGGCGTAAGAACTTTTCGGAATAATTTTCTGTGCTTGATACCCTCTCAAAGTGCTCGCCAAGAGTGTTCGCTTGATCCTCTATTTTAAGACCAGAGCCGCTGACGAGAGGAAAAGGATTTGGACGTTGTCCTTTTAGTTTACGTACCCTGTTGTATGCTTTGCTAACATCCGTGTATGAGTTTATTGATGATACGTAGCGTGTCCAGCTTTCTCTTTTGGATATTCGGCGGATACGACGGCCATTTGCTTTGCACCGCTTAAAATTGATTAGATTTTCTATTGTTGGGTAGCGCGAAAATCTGCTCCATGCTTTGTTCTGGCGTTTCTTTGCAATTTCACAGTCTTTGTTCCACCATGGTTTTGGATTTACTTTATCTGTGCAGGACTGAGGTATGCAGTTTCGAGCAGAACAGAGGATGTGTTCAGTGATGTAGCTGGCCAGTTCCTCTACACTTAGGTGGTCAACTTCTTCCAGGCACAGTTTACTTATGTTTCTAAATTTCGACCAGTCTGCACTATGAAGTCTCCATTTTTGGGGGTAAGCTGGTCCATCGTGCCACTTTGTTGTTTCAAAAAGTGTTGGGAAGTGATCGCTCCCATATGGATTACTAATAACTCTTCATTCCAGGCATGGAAGAAGTGATGCTGACCCTATGGCTAAATCTATACATGAATACGGGTTGTGTGTGGAACTGTAAAAGGTTGGCCCTGCCTTGTTAAATAGACAGGCTCCAGAAGAAAGAAGGAACTTTCCTATTGCCCGTCCTCTCGCATCACATCTTGAGTCAGCCCTAAATGGACTGTGAGCATTAAAATCTCCAATTACTATATAGGGTTCAGGAAGCTGGTCAATCACCTTTTCAATTTCTGCAATGTCAAACCGTTCATCAGGCGATATAGATATGGAGCAAATAGTTATAAGTTTATTGAACAATATAGCCCGTACAGCCACTGCTTCAAATGCACTCCGGAGTGATACATACTGGCATGCTACTGACTTTTAGGCTATGATTGCCACACCACCTGAAGAAGAATTACAATTATTTCTGTCTTTACGGAAAAGTATGTATTGTTTTAAGAAGTTCTCGTGTGTCGACATTAAATGTGTTTCTTGAACACAGAACAGTCGGGGTTGATATTCCTCTAGTAGAGCTTTCACGTCATCTAGATTGCGAAATAGGCCTCTGGCATGGCACTGAATTATTTGTGTAGCCATATCGAGGAAGATTTTTTTGCTGTCTGTGTTCAAGAGCACGTTGTAAAGATAGATGGATATGTATACAAGGGCGGTAACCGTTTAGGTTACCGGTCCCTGTCTTTGAGCAGTTACAGGAATGTTCTCTCTCCTAGCGTGCTCCTGAGAGCGCTGATCTTCCGGCGTCAATGACGCCGATGATTTTCGATCGACCTCCATAACCTTTTCTGAGGCGCTGGAGAATCGTGAACTAGGCGCTGAAACTCGCGTCCCAGGCCGTGGAGTTCGGATTAGCTTTGGGACCTGCGGAACCGGAGTCGGCAGGTGCACCTTCGATGTTGATGGAGCAACACTTGCTGCAGCCACCAGGGGGGCAGGCGGAGCGATTACCGGACCACTATCAGTGACCGCGGTAGACTCCCGAGGGATTTGTGAAGCTGCCCCCCGTCGCGCCACCTCGGAAAAGCTTGTGTGATTTAAGTATGACAGACGTTTCCTTGCTTCGTGAAATGTTCTATTTTCTTTGACCTTTAATGCAATGATTTCTTTTTCTTTCTTCCATTTAGGGCACGTTCTAGAGTAGGCTGGAGGGCTTCCATCACAGTTCACGCATTGTGGATATGAGTCGCAAGTGTCTGATGGATGATCGTTCGAGCTGCATTTCCCGCAAGTCTGCTTTCCTCGGCATGTCTGGGATCCGTGCCCATACATCTGGCACTTAAAGCACCGTCGAGGATTTGGGATGTACGGCCTAACACGTACTTTGATATAGCCTGCATCCAATGTACTAGGCAGCACGCTAGTACCAAAAGTTAATACAATGTGCTTTGTTCGAAGTTGTTAGTTATTCCTGCGGATTAGGATTCTTTCTACCTTGATGACATTTTGGTCCTGAAAACCTTCAAGCAGCTCTTCGTCACTAAGCTCCAAGAAGGCGTCCATTATGCAAAATAGAAGTGAGGCGTGCAGACAGGACACAAGAGTAGAGAAGTGGACAACACGAACGCCGACTATCAACTGAAGAGAGCACTGAGGCGAAAAGAAAGAAGACACAAAACTCATCTGCGCATGCTCAGGAATGGTAACACCACATGTCAATCCGGTACACGTGCCGGTCTACGCGAGAGATAACTGTTAAGGCACTTAATCTCTTCCTTATGTAAAGTAATCGAAGGCTGACTCACGCACGCACTTCCACCATTATAGATATGCCATGCCTCTACCGTAAGACGCGTAACTTCATTCTTATGCCTGTACAATATCGCGCATTCATCTAACTCTGGCGTGCAGTTACAATCTTGGCAATGTAGCGAAATATTAGAAGGCGTAGTGGCTATTCCGTATATTCATTCAGTGTCGCACAGGCTTAAAAAAGTTGCTAGTTGATATGATGTTAATGTTGCTTTCACTGCTCCCAATAAGCTAGGTAAGATATGCGCTGCCGTACAGAATAAAAAGGAGTGGGTAAAAGGCAAAAAACGAACAGATATTTGTCCAGTGAAGCACAATAAGAACAACAGTTTTACTGACTGTCGTATGGGTGTGGTTTATAAAATTTCCCTTAGCCGTGGCCAGTTCTACGTAGGGCAAACGGGACGGTGTATCAATCAGAGGTTAATGGATCATAAAGGTCGTTAACCGGTGGATCGCCTTCTAATCTTTCGCTACATTGCCGAGGTTGTAACTGCACGCCAGAGTTAGATGAATGCGCGATATTGTATAGGCATAAGAATGAAGATACGCGTCTTATGGTAGAGGCATGGTATATCTATAATGGTGGAAGTGCGTGCTTGAGTCAGCCTTCGATTACTTTGCATAAGGAAGAGATTAAGTGCCTTAACAGTTATCTCTCACGTAGGCCGGCACGTGTACCCGATTAACATGTGGTGTTACCATTCCTGAGCATGCGCAGATGAGTTTTGTGTCTTCTTTCTTTTTTCGCCTCAGTGCTCCCTTCAGTTGATAGTCGGCGTTCGTGTTGTCCACTTCTCTACTCTTTTGTCCTGTCTGCCCGCCTCACTTCTATTTTGCATAATGAATCATTGCCAACTAGCTTAGTTTTCTGTCGTTCTAAGAAATCGTCTTCAGAAATTACTCCACGGCTCGTATTCATGGTTCGATGTGCCGACACAGTGACGGCAACATCGCCAATGCATTTTAAGTCATTCATTTTATCATATTGGGTTTTATCTTTCAATTCAAGGAGTAGGTCTCTATCGGACATCTTTGTGGGTTTGTAGCCAGGTCCTATCGTGTTTGCGAGGCATTTCGCCACCAACGGGGGGGGGGGGGAGAATTTGCGCACGCTTGTGTTGCCTTCACTGTGTATGACATGGTACTTAGGGAAGTGTTCCTCATTGTTCTTCAAAAAGAATTGGAAGCTTGCATCGGTGCGCCCTCTTTTCAGAGGGCGATGAAGGGATAGCGGTTTACTTGAAGCCATATAGGGGTCTTGAGTTCGGCAGCAGCGCCAACCACCCACCACCGAGCCCAACATGGGGACGGAGCAGATCCTATGAGTAAGACAAGCCCTCGCCAGTCGTACGGTGCTACTATAACCCAATCTGGAGTACCCAAGGTTGGCCAACCACACAAGGTTAACCCTCGCTGCCAGGAAAGTAGGAAGCAAATAGAAGAGAGGAGAAGACAGGAAAGATTGAAAGGAAGAGAGAAAGACGCAGAATGGACAGGGGGACAGGAAAAGGCAACTACCGATTTCCCCCCGGTGGGTCAGTCCGGGGGTGCCGTCTATGTGAAGCAGAGGCCAAAGAGGTGTGTTGCCTCCGCCGGGGGGCCTTAAAGGTCCAAACACCCAGCATCGGCTCAACCTTCAGGATTCCCCTTTCCCCAGACACGGCTAAGCCGCGCACGGCTGCACGCGGGAGGGTCCGACCCTTGTGTGCTCGGGTACGTGGTGTCGCAACACACCAAACGCCTGCTGACGCAGACGCCCCTGCGGGGGCAAGATATTTAAAATTAATAAAGAGAAAGCAATGCTCTACTCGCCGGGGAGAAGGAAGCCGTCCCGAGTGAAGTGTTTTGAACAAACCAGTATAGTATCAGTCGTCACCTTTTTCCAATGCGAAGTTTCTTATCCAAGTCGCTCTCCGATGCGACTCGTCAGCTTATGAAACCATACACTGCAGTCTTTCCACAGGCATGACACGACTATTGCAACAAAAGTCTTTCGACATTTCTTTTTTTCATTTTACGGCTCGTGCGCGGCGGCATCACGGCGATTTGAGAACTACGAGGCATTCAGCGCATGCCGTGATATGAGACCCTCTTTCGCCTCAATCGAACCTGGATCGGCTGTTTCTCGGCGTGACCGCCAGGTGGCGAGCGTTTACTTAGAGTCGCGGATAGCAGCCGCGTATGGCAATCTGCTGTATGAGGAAATGTATTTGCCCGAAAAGAGTGAGGAGAAGGCTTCTTTTGAAAAGAGAGTGTTTGAGAAAACGGCGACTTGCGCTCCGCTTGCGAGCCGCCCATGATTGCAAAATTTGGCTGAAATGTTCACAGCACCGTATGCTGTCCGCGGACTATCTTTTTTTCACCAAGCCCCACGGGGGTTATTCAGGACGCTTTTGAAGGAACAAATAATTATTTAATTGACACTTCCTGCTCTGAGCAGTTATTGAATTAATAAGCGTTCACAAGCAAGGTGTGGCCGTGCCCTAATGGTGACGTAAGTACACATACCACGTTTGTTTCTGTATTTAGCAATGTCAAGGAGATAAGGAGATACGCGGATACGGAAAGAAAGAACGACGTAATTGCTTGTCTTTCAACTGAATATATTATGCAGGCACGTTACAAATACGTCGGGTGTTTATTATTTAGTTTCTTTAGTTCTTTAGGTAGCACAGAATTGTTATATATCGCCTGTGGCACGCATAATCCTACTCATTGGGCTGGACTACTCAATTAAGTCGACGTTACTTGCAAAAAAAAAAAAACACCAAACATGCGTAATTGACAACTTAAAAAATGCTGTTGTTAATTATTTTAATGCACATTCGCAATTCGCGAATTGTAGCTGGTGACTTCGAATCAAATGCACTTGGAAGGAACATTCACGACACTAGTTTCGCAATAATAATTCGCGAATTAGGGGACAAATCATTGGAGCCTCAATTACTTTTGTGCTACAATGAACAAAACGACGTTTTCTTCAACAAGCAAGTATAACAGCAGCGCATTTTCCTGCAAGTTTGACAGCTCATGTCTCGAAAGTGGTGTGATGCTGAAAATTCGCTGCAAGTGCACATGCCTTGCAAACTCGCCGGGTACAACTTGTAAATTGCAATATGTGGTTTAAAGTAGTTAGTTAAAGATTATTTAGTGCATATTTGTTAATAATTCGACCACCTATGTAGATTTCTCGTGCGAATAATTTCCGCCGCTTAGAGGAAACCAGCTCAAGGACAATAATTACGTTATCTGCCACAAGCGATTTTTTTTACATTTCGTATGTTCTAAATAACCGTATACGAGGCGGAAAGCGTCAAACCGGAAAGGAGAGAACACACCGAAAGCTTCAGAACAGCACTGTCTTTAGCAGGGAAGTGGACGGCGGACTTGCACACATATGCGCGTGTTCATCCCCTATAATCGTTTTCGTGAATTAAAAGTTGAAGTATGCACATGTTTCACCCTAGCATTTCTGGCTTGCAGTAGCGCGTAGTATATTTTCTGCTCAGATTGTTTAAATTGTTCCGTTTCATCAATGCGTTTTCGCTATATATCAGTATTGGTATTCTAACAGGTAAATCAGGTTTACTCGAGCAAAATCGACTTACGCTATGCTACGCCAGCCACGAGGTGTTGGAAAAACAATGGTAGAAGCACCGAACGTTGTATTGCTCTAAAGCCTATTAAAAAATCGGTTTCTTCAAAAAATTTGAGGACTTCTGTCAAGGGCACAATTGAGTAATCGCCCAAAATCAAAGCGGGATGTAGAAGTATGTAATTTGTATAAATTGCACAAGTATGTTATTCTTTGTGCTTCTATATGTAAACATGTGATTAGAATGTGCATTTCTGTCAATGGATTGTGGCAATTATCACACGTTCGTTGTTATTCCTTTTTCATTAAATGTGCGTGAGGTGCGTGTGCTTTATTTGTAGTCGGTACAAAATTACTTCGATGAAAGTTCTTGATTGTAACGTGTTTTCCATTCGCCAAGGACAGATTTAATAAGTTGTAATTTGTTCTTTCTTTCTCAAATTTCATCCGCTTTGCTATTTGAAGGTCAGTGCTTGGCGAAAGCTTGAAAACCGTCCGTAACAAATATCTTTATTTCCGAATGTCACATTAGCTGCACTATCATCCATAACTTCAATTTGGTATCCTAACGTGGCTTGGGAGCCAGCAAACGTGGATGGATTGGGCTTGACTTACTCGTAACAATATGTTTAAAATATGGCCCATGAGGCGTTCCTGCTCAGATTGCAAATTAAAAGCCTTTAATTGACTTAGACAATCTGTATAAACGACTACTTTTGCGTGTTTGCCCGTTGTAATGTTTTGCACTGCCATCCATAGAGCATAACATTCAGATGTGAAAACAGAGATACAATGTGGTGGGCTAACAGTATGTCCCCACGTACCTTCGACGACACTGTTTCCCGACGTGTCTACACTGTGTGTGTACGACGTGTCTATTTTATAGCGACGTGTCTTTGACTCGTCGGTGTAAAATTGTGCGTAAGTGTTGTGTGTGTCTAGTACGGTGCGAAACTCTTGTATTGTGTGCCCGTGTAAGGTATTCCGCTCTTTTAAGTGTGCTAATGAAAATCAAGAAACTGTGTAAAGTCACCCCGAGGAGGTAACTTATAGTTGGTCTGTTAGCAACAGAAATCACTTTATTAGGGACATTGCACTGGCCACATTTTACCTTGTACCAAGTATAAGAGGTGAAATATTATTTGATTCTCGTTCTGTTCATACTTATGTAACAAATATTATGTTTTTTCTCCACAATTGTTATCTTTACCGCCCCCCTCACGCAATACTCCTTCTGGAGCCTGTGAGGTATATGAAATAAATAAACAAAATGGCACGCGGTTTGTTCGTGTGGTGTAGATATATACGGTGCTCTGGCGATGGCCGAACACTGAAAACATACGTAAGCATGAGTTCCGTTGTTATATGTTCCAAGGACGGGGCTCGTTACTCTCCGAGTACCAAGTGGGAATAGGCGATGTCCCGTTGGTGCCACTTGCTAGGCGTGGTCCTTGGTTATGAAGTGGATCTAATCCCCTGAGGTACGACTATCAGGTTGAGTCACAAATGATGCAACCATAATCTATTTTACCACATACTAAATAACGATAGACATGTAGAACGCACTTGCGGTCACAGCCCCAGTGCTTCCGGGAGAGGACTGAGAAATGCCTTGCCTGATCTGACCTTCGCACTATGTGCGCAAGAAAATTCTGCTTCTTTTCTAATGAAACCCCTAAAGTCTAGTGTTCTTGTTTCACTGGCAATACGGTTTCATGTAGTTTCAGGATAACGTTGAGTTGTAAGCGCCTCTGTTGTGAAAAAAACACACACAAACAGTTTTTTCAATGGTTAAACAGAAGCCGTTTTCATTTGCTCAGTATGTCAAATAATTTAAAGGGATTTGAATCTGACGTTCTCAAATTAGCATATTCTGCGCGCGGTACGCGACTGGGAGATAAACTATAAAGATTGTATGAGAGGATGATATAATTCTATTTGCCGAGTAACTTTTCAACACGAACAGTGTTGTGCTTAGAATAGCACCTGAGGCGCACAGTTTTTCTGGACAAATATGCGTGATAGCACTGTGCCCAGACGCACCTGAAATATTTGATTGTACATAAAATCAGCTAGGCACTTGAGCCTTTTGCCACAAATACCTATGTTCGCCAAGTCACTCACTATACGAAATCTCAATGGATCGTATATGCTCTGTATGGGACAAAGAATATCGTGAGGAAGTGTTGTTTGCATAGAAAGGCATGTGTACTTCGTGTTCTAGTCAGATGAAGTGATCAGTTGTTGAACAACTTTTGTTATACCTTCACTGCCGAATATCTAACAATTTTTTGCTTCAAAGGTAGATGTTAACGTCGTGCTTGCAATACTTTCAGAGGATTTTGGCAAACAGCTAGTGGGAGCGATAGGTCGGTAGCTGCAGGGTATGTTGGGTTTCCCGGCTGTTAAGAACGGTACTATTATTGCCTTCTTCCGTGCTTTTGGCATCACTCCCGTTTCGCAAACCCTGCTAAAATATTCTAGCAGAACATCTACAGATGCTTCTGATAAGTAGGCAAGCATTGATTAGTGATTGCGATCAAGAGCCCCTGCCGGTTTCTTTGCCGGCAGAAACTACCCTGTTTATAGCCAGGAAAAACAGAGGGAAGGCGGGAGATGGAAAGTCAAGACGATCAGCAAAACCAGACTCGGCAGAGCACTCCTTTATTCTCGATTCTACACCCTCACCGCTAACACACCTTCGCTCGTTGCCGGGCCCAACCGCCTTATCCCCTCTCCCCTTTAAAAGAACCCTGCCGAGGAAAGCATAAGCGCCTTGAAAAAGACAGATCTATTAGTCCAAACGTTGGCTCCCGCTTTCAGCTTTTTCCTGTTTATATTCGGTAGTGTCTGGGGAGCATTTTTCACATTGTAGTGACGATGAAGAACAAAGCAGCGAAACTTTCTATTACGAACACACTGTTCATTTAGCGATTCTGTGCGCAGAAAAATAAGGCACACTGAAAAACAAGTTACACTCAACAGATCACAACGATAGCGGAGAACACAGTCGGTGATCGTCGAAAATCTTATTTGCGGGTCATGCGCGTCGCCTTTATACATGACCCGTGGAAGGGTTCAGCGTAATCGTTGGTGCTCACATATATCCCTAAAAGTACGGTATACGCGTCATGCATACAATCTGATTGCACAAGGTTCCGCGATAACATACACAACAGATAGAATCAATGATAACAGAGTAAGTTCCAAATCTTGCAGGCGCATCTTGAGCTGAACAATAACTTTAGGTTTTTAGCGGGTGAAATGCAGTCCCCGGAAAAAGAATAAATAGGTACAGTCATGGACAGCCTAAGCTGAAACGAAACAGCAGACGACAGGTACTGGCGGCGCGGCCTAGCCGTGATAACGGAAAGCTGCGACGAGCTAAATAAAATATGCGTTCGAGAGTGCCCTTCGCTGCTGCCGTGCGAATCAGCCGGTTTCGTGTACTACGCTACTGAGCAACTTTCCGTTCTCGCGGCTGGGTCGCGCAGCCAGTATCTGTCGTCTGCTGTTATTTTGTTTCAGCTTAGGCTGTCCGTGACCGTACACGTGTCAATGCCCCACTCTATAAAGAAAGCATCGTCCGGATGCTACAAAAGCGAGAGAAAGAAACTAAAACACACGTAGTAAAAAATCACAAAGATACAAAGTGCGAGGTATCATTAGGCCTGCTGGAAGGGCTTAAATATTCCAACACTATGAACAACATGGACTATTTCAAAGAACGAGAAGAAAGGGAGTTAACCGAGGGGCCCGGTTTTTATTCATCATATCATGAGAAGCCAACGAACAAAGACACCAAGGAAAACATAGGGAATATGACTTGTACTTACTAATAAATTAAAGAAATGACAAGTTAACGGCAATGAAAGTGGATGAAAAAACAACTTGCCGCAGGTGGGGGACGATCCCACGTCTTCGCATTACTCGTGCGAAGCTCGTACCTGCGGCAAGTTGCTTTTTCATCCACGTTACATGCCATTAATTTATTAATTGTTTAATTCAATTAGTAAGTACAGGTAATATTCCCTATGTTTTCCTTGTTGTCTGTTGGCTTCTCGTGATATGGGCTATTCCAAAGGTCGCGAGCGGCACCGCTGTGATTGCGTAATGTCATCTGGCACGGCTCTATAGTCCAGTGCACGAATACATGGGATGATCTCGTAGCATCCGAAATAGCGAGCGTCGTAAAAATTTTTCACGAATTGGTCGTCGGCGTATCGGAGTCGAAACCACCAGGCTGGTATTCCACGTAGCGTCGTCGAAGGTTGCAAGGTCCGCTGTCCGGTCCTTTGTTGGTTCTGGATCCGCAGGCGGGCGAGCTGTCGGGTTTCTTCGGCGCGCTGGAGATAGGCGGCGACATCGAGATTCTCTTCGCTGGTGACGTGCGGCAACGTGGCATTGAGAGTCGTCGCCGGGTTCCTGCCGTAAACAAGCTTGAATGGCGTGATCTGCGTTGTTTCTTGCACCGCCGTGTCGTAAGCGAACACTGCGCACGGAAGGACGGCATCCCATGTCTTGTGCTCGACGTCGACGTACATTGCTAACATTCTGGCGAGAGTTTTAACATTCTGGCGAGAGTTTTGTTAAGCCTGCACGTAAGACCATTCGTTTGCGGATGGTAAGCAGTTGTCCTCCTCTGTCTCGTGTGGCTGTGTTCCAGAATCGCCAGGGTAAGCTCCGTTGTAAAAGCCTTCCTGAGTCGGTGACAAGCACTTCCGGGGCACCATGTCGTAGCAGGATATTCTCGACGAAGGATTTTGCCACTTCGGACACACAATCTTTAGGCAGGGCTTTTGGTTCAGCGTAGCGCGTAATGTAATCGGTAGTCACCATAATTAACCTATTTCCGAGTGTTGACGTCGGAAAGGGCCCAAATAAGTCCATCCCAATTTGTTGGAACGGTCGACAAGGAAGCTCGACTGGCTGTAGCGATCCCACTGGCCTTGTTGGTGGCCTCTTGTGCCTCCAACAGTCTCGGGATATCTTGACATAGCGGGCGACGTCGGTGGTAAGGCGGGGCCAGTACTACTTGTATCCTCGCGAGCGTACGGAAAAACCGGAGGTGCCCGGCTGTTTTATCATCACGCAGGGCATGCAGGACTTCTGGCCGCATTACTGAGGGCACCACGAGAAGGTAGTTTGCGTGGACTCGAGAGAAGAAGTTCGATGAGGGCGTGGTTCTATAGAGAAAACGGCGACAATCCACGCTTAAACACCGTCGGGAAAAAATCGGTCTTGCCTTCGAAATACTCGACTAGTCTTCCCAGTTCTGCGTCGGCTCGTTGCTGTTTGGTGAAGTCCTGTGCGTGTATTTTTCCCGGGAAGCTCTCGTCGTCTTCTTTTGTCTTGCGGCGACGGGTCGATGGGGGCGCGAGACAGTCAATCAGCATCAGAGTGAACATACGGGATAATTTAAGTTCAAGGTATGGCACGACACGTTCCTGCTATTCCTGAAAAATAAACACCGTGCAAATTTACCAAGCGGACAACTCACGCATGGCGAGTAAACGCAAAGCCGCATTAAAACACGATAACGTCTAGGCGACACTACGGAAGCGGTCGCACAGCTTTGCGGCTATGACATTGCTCGAAGTGATGGGAATTTGGTCCCGATCGCGGCAGCCGCATTTCGACGGTTGCGAAATGCAAAAATGCTCGCGCACTTAGATTTAGGTGTACGTTATGCAACCCCAAGAGGTCAATTATTCTGGAGTCGTCTACTACGGCGTGCCTTATGATACCATTATGGTTTTGGCACTTACAGACGCATAATTCAATTAAGGTTTAACAGTTCTGCCACGTTGCAATATGCTTTGTGAGGCAATAACAGTGCTAACGTTCTCGGAGGTTATGAATAATGGCGGACAACAGCGCGTCAAAAGGCGTCCCGCTGTGTGTTCCGTGCACTGCGCAAAAACGGCAATGGCGTACGCAAGGTAACGTTTAACGCCAACTCACCACTCTAGTATTGTGCTAAACACCGAAAGACGAAACACTCGCCGCCAACGTGCCCGCTAATCATCGTCAATCAAAGCAAACAGCATAGAAAGCTTCGCTTACATGAATTCCCACATTGGGATCCACACAATTTCGGTTGCATGTTCCTTTTCTGACGGTCCAAGTGGAACTTGTTGCATTCTCTACAATAACGTAATTGTGGTGTATTTCTGTAAAATCTAGGGCAGAGGGTGCGCAGTTCCCCCTTCATCCTGCTGTACCTGTATACCAGCTTTTATGCGACTGCTCGTTCCTGTAATGATGAAGTCAAAACAAACTCGACTTGAAGAGAATGGTTACCCTACAAATTTGCATCCACCAAGAAGGTTCGCGATAATATGTTAACCACGATCGCTCGTGCCCGGCGCGCAGGCTCTACCCAAAGGCCTATTTCAACTGGAAGACTGCGTCGCGAAGCAGCCTGGAGTCCAGGCGCAGACGCAGGCGCCGGCAGAGACGCAGGTTGTCGAGGAGGGACAGCGCGAGCGACCGCAGGAGCAATAGCACTGGCACGCCGACTCCGCCAGCGGTGGACGCAGACGAACCTGACGTCATCCAGGGGGCAGTTGGCACGGAGGCGCGCTCATCCCGAAGTCGCGGAGCCCGCGCTTACGATTAGCGGCTCGTCTATTGCGACAGGGTGTTGCTGCTCTCGTACAGTGCCTGTTCGTCGCGGCTGAAATACTGAAAACCAAGTCCCTGCAGTTCAGCGCATGCGACTTCCGTGTGAACCATTCTTCTGCTCGGATTCCTCATGTGGCACGTACGACCGAGAAGTTGGACAACTGACTTATTCATCAACGCCAAGCTGCTTTACTGCGCAGCTGCTCTTTACTGACATGATGTTCACGTGTCAATATTTGCTCACTTCTGATGCGACTCGTGTGACGGTGAACAGGAATCACCAGAGACGGGCTATTTTTGAGCGAAAAGAAGAAAGACGTCAGTATATGCGCGCGACGCCACCTTTATGTATTCTATAGATTCCTGAGACATAAACTGCTATTATTCCATTGTTCATCAAATAATCTTTGCCGTTTAGAAATGCATATTTCAGGCATCGCATTTTTCATTGCTTACCTGACACAGCGATGGGGATTGTTGTAGTGTTTATAATGCAGTCATGCGGCACAGAATGTTTAGAAAGCTTGCGGTTGTCCTTGACGAATAGTCTGAATGGCACGCTTGTAACGCAGCTTGCCCTTTCTGAAGTCATTACGTCCGGCACATTTAAAAGCATAATTTTTTGCTTTAATCTCTTCAGTCTCATTCTGACTGCGCAAGCAGTCTTTCACATTATATACAAATGGTTTAGTTCATGCATGCTGTTTTTTTCATGTACACCAAAAAGCTTTGCCACTTGGCTGCTTCATTGAGCTCCTCCTCTGCGAAAAGAAATGAACAAATTTGTTTGGCGTGTTCGTTCTCTCGCGCTACCCCAGATGAACATGGCAAATACTCTGTGTACTTTTTGTACGTTGACACGAGACATGAAAATAACCTGCCAAACACGGCAACTCTTTGCCACAAAGAAAAAAAAATATGTAAGACTAAGTGGAGTAAGCTTGGACAGATTGCTGCCATTTCTTTCAGATTGCTTTCAGTTTTCTCTTGTGTCTGTTTCTACTTTCTAATATGGTTCACAATATCCGAGGGGTACACCCAAGTATTTTGTAGGCAGGGCTGTCCATCGAGCATTTGTAATTACGTCATGCCTTTCTGCCTAGTCTCCATGCCAAAATTTCGAAGATTTGTCCCAGTTGAGGCGACAGCCTGTCCTCATACAAAAACATCTTGGTATTAAAACGGCTTCTTTGGTACTTTCTCGGATATTCAAAAAATAGCGACATCACCTGCATAAGCAAGAGTTTTGACAAGTCATCTTGAGAGCGATGCCATAACTTTATTTTTGATCACGCTCAGGTTTGAGGTAAAAAGCAAAGAAGGCGATAATCAAAAGCCGTGCTTTACAGATGACCATTTAGGTACATGCACTTCCCGGCAGTTCTTTTTTTTTTCGCAATTATACGCATAGAACAGTTCGAGTATGCCATTTCTACTCCATCCAGAATAAGGCTTCCAATATTTGCGTATTCTAAGACAGCCAAAAGGAGTTCATGTGGGACTAGGTCGAAAGCCTTCTCCAGGACCGGCTGCATCATTGCAACTCGGTCTTCGAAAGCATCCCTGTCCTCTTGTACGCTTTGTGTCACATCTATCTTTGTACAAATAAAACTAAATTTCATACCACACGTTTGGTACAGCACAACCAAAGCATTAATACCGCTCCGTACTCTCCTAGCTAAAACCTTCATAAAGATTTTATAATGAACGTTGGTAAGGCTTATCGGTTTACGAGATCCCACGAACTAATATTTAGCTGGGTCTGCGATCTTAGGGACTATAACAACACGCGCCGCTATAAGAGAGGGAGGCAACTGTATCGCTTCGAATGCTTGCCTTATAACACAATGCAATGCCTGACTTAATTCACTCGTGAATCTGTATAGAGCCAGCACCTCGGCGATATAGACCTGGAGCGTCTCCTAAATCTAGCTTTTGCATTGAATCGAATTATGGGGTTTTACTTGCCAAAATCATGATTTGATTATAAGGCACTCCGTAGTGGGAGACTCTGGATTAATTTTGATCACCTGGGGTTTTTGACGTGCCCCCAGTAAACAGGAGCTTTTGCATTTCGCCTTCATCAGAATGCGGCCGCCGTGGGCGGGTTTTGGTCCCGTGACGTCATGCATAGCAGCGCAACATGATAGCCGCTAAGTCACCGCGGCGAATGAAGGTGAATCTAGCTTTTCAGGTTGCATTTTCAGTTTCACACAAACAGATAGGCACCACAATGCTAGCTTTAGTACCGTCTTCTATCTTCGGCGTGAGTTATAAAAAATGTCACATTTGAAGCCTTCCTCACGTGCCCGCTCCTCCTCCATTAAATCACGATTCTATTCAGTGAAAGCACGTTCTATCGCATTATAATTGGCCGTCTCTTCAGTATTTGATGATTTTTTTTTTGCATAACTCCTTTCGTCACTCAATGACCGCTTAGTCGGTTTCTCCCGTTCATAAGCATTCAGCCCTTGCTCTGACAGCAGCACCTGTGTACTTTTCCTCGATGATGATTTTAAGCTTGCCTTTTGTTTCCTGAATATGTTTCATTAAAAAAAAAGTCAACGTACTTTCTACATTCATAAAGAATTCCAGCTGGCTGTGCAAACCTCTTTGTTTTTGCTTATACGTAGGAACGCGTGCTTTTAGAGCGAAAGCTATATATGGCTAGTCGATGCGTTCGTCTGTCGCCTGTACGCCGAAAACTCCTCCGGCGCAATCCCACGGGCATGTGTGAAAAAAGAAAGAGGCGTGCGATTGGCTGCGTCAGTAGTGACGTCGTTGCTCTCCGTCGCAGCCTAGCGCGCACGCATCAGTTTCACTCCAGCTCCCAGATAGGTAGGCCACGCGTAATGAGCAGGCAGCTTTCGATCAACGCGGCGAACAGAACCAGGAACGAGTTCGTCTACGCCGGGCCGATGCTGCAGCCCGGGCACAAGAACGGGCTCGTGCAGCCGAGCGCAAGCAGCACCTGCGCAACGAGGATCTGGCAGCCTGCCAAGCCGTCGTGCCAAACACCGGGGCTGCACGTTTCTGCTTCGCTGGCGAACCATCTGTACGGAGTGCTTGGCCGCAGATGTTTAAAAATAGCTTTGATTTTAGCCTTATTTTTGATATTTTTTCATCTGTCAGTAAAGTTTTTGTGCCCTTGTGATAATACTGATTCTAACATTTTTCACACCATCAGCAAATAGCTCATCGCGTAGCGGTTTAGTACTAAATGCCAGAAGCTCCACCTAATTTTGATGATGTATAGTGTTTCATGACGCAAGAGCCAGGTATGGCCAAACAGCGTGAAGAAATAGTCTTGTGCGATCGATAGCTTGACGAATTGCGGTGAGTAAATGTAACGAGGCTGTATAGAGGCCTAAAACTCATCGCAGTATAAATACGTAAAACATACTTGCAATAAAACTAACAATGAATACAGTGAGGTGTGTTATGTACATAGATGACATATAAACTTTAAAAAATCAATGATAATTTTCAAGCAGCGCGATTGCCTCCCCAGAACCCTTGTGTGCAACAGCCTGAAGGCGTGTGCTTAGATACTAATGCTGCAACATATGCCTCTATTAGGAGGCCATGCTGCGGATCGTTCTGGTGTATAACACCTGGTATACTAACATCATTTAAAAAAATCTTAATCTCATTTCACGTCGAAGAGCGGGTCTTCACGATGAAACAATGCCGGGTGTAGTGGAATACGCTGTCTGTATGCTTGAGGAAAGTGCTTTTTTCTTTGATATTATAATTCGCGACATTCAAACAAAACGTTGAGTACAGCTAGCGTTTCACCACATTTCCCACACACAGGGGGATCACCGTTGGTTAACAGGTAAGAGAGAGTGCCATACGTGTGGCCTATTAGAAGTCGGCAGAAGTCTTCAGAAGCTGGTTATCGCTGATGTACTTAACAGCTGAGAGTACTGCATAGGCTTCAGCCGTAAAGATCCTTGTTTCAGGGTGTAGATAGATAAACGGATTTCGTGAGCGATGGGCCCACCAATGCACACGAAACAGCGGCGCGCCATGTTGACGCTTCCGTTTAGAATTCTGGGCTCGAGTATTTTGCCTGAATTTGTAAAAAGTGCATTCGGGTGTGTGTGTTCAGCATGCTTTGCAACTTCTACAAAAGAGAAGTCAGAATCTATGTGGTGCGCAAAGAGAAGGGCTCCTTCACTGCAGGTCAGTTGCAGAGCAAGGTGGCACTGGTCATACCGTTTATGGTTGAATAAGTGGGATTTTCATTGTTCGCGTGTATATTGAGAAAATACTAGAAACTAGAGTACGACTTTTGAAGATGGAGTGACCATTCATTAGACTCTGCGTAGATACTCTACAGAAGTTGTTTGGAAGGCACCGTTCGCCAAGATGGTGAACCTATATGTTGAACAGGGTTCCTGTTCCAATCACATCACATCACACGGCGCATCACGGCGCGTCACATCACTGTAGGACGGATTCGATTGATTGTGAACAGAAAAACGCGTGCGCGCTTCTGGGAAAGAAATGTATAGTTTGACCTTGAGTTCGATTATTTCTTTTGCTTCCATGACGGGTACGATCGCGAATAGGCGGGATGGTCTCCGTCACAGTTAGCACGGTGGGTTGCGGAAGCAGTTGTCTAAGGTGTGGTCATTAGATGCACATTTTGCACAAGTAGTATGCCCTCGGTAGTTCTGAGACCAATGCCCAAAACGCTGACACTTGAAGCATCGGCGCGAATTGGGAATGTATGGCCGTGCGCGAAGTTTACAATACTCGGTCTGTATTGAATCAGGCAGTTCACTTGTTCCAAACGTAATTATTATATGATTTGTTGAAATTTCCTTGTCATCGCGCGTTAACTTAATTCGTTGCACCTTAACCACGTTTTGGTCTTGCCATCCATCCAACAGCTCGATTTCACTGAGTTCCAGGAGCTAGTCATCAGAAATGACAGTGTTCTTTGCCCGGTGGGGGCCCACAGAAACAGGAATGCTACCATACACAACAAGTTTTGTCAGTTTGCTGAATTGAAGCTTGTCACGCACTTCCAGAAGGTGGCCGCTTCACATCTAATGCCCATGTCACACGGAAAGATTTATATAATTCGAATCGAATGCCATTCCGTCTCTTGCGGTGCTACACAGTAAAATATAATGGCATTCGCAAATGATAGAAATGACGATCTGTAACAAAATTTGTGAAATTCAC
The DNA here is from genome assembly GCF_023375885.2 of Dermacentor andersoni. Taxonomy (NCBI): domain Eukaryota; kingdom Metazoa; phylum Arthropoda; class Arachnida; order Ixodida; family Ixodidae; genus Dermacentor; species Dermacentor andersoni. The sequence goes on along the minus strand of NC_092822.1, from coordinate 109,020,351 downwards.
AGAAATTTTGTGCCTATTAAACGCGTTCAAGAACTTTTGCGAGTACTTTTAAAACGGACGAAAACATTTTGACGCCAAATATTCACATCTAAAATCAACACATCCAATCAACACATCCAACACAGTCAACACATCCAATATGGCCGACCGCCACAACATACTCCTGATGCAAAGAGTAATAGCGCTTGAGCACAGCCCGCGCTGAAAATATCATCGCGGCAAAAATAATTATTCCTTCTTATAAGTCCAAAAAAATATCTTCTGACTTTGCTGATGCACGTATTATTTTTTGCCGTTGCGTATCGCTGTTGTCTATCTGGGGTCAAGAGTATACATTCGGTTTGAAATCGAATGCCATCATTTGCCATCGAACTCATTCGATGGCAAATGTCATTCCATTCGAATGACATTAAAATTTCCCGTGTAAATCCCGATTAGTGGGATTATATGCGAATTCCATTCGATTCAAATGACATTAAATCTTCCCGTGGGACAGGGGCATTAGTTATTTTGTAACCAGAGCCGATTGCGTTTGTCAGACATTCTGCGACAACAAGTGCGGATATTGTACGGACTGTCTTGGGTTCACTTTGACTATGTATTACATGGTACTTGGGAAATATTTCTTTTGGTTTCATGACAAATTTGAAGGTTTCATCTGTGCGCCCCCTCTTTAGGGAGCGATGAGGGAGTGGGGGAAACTAGAAGCAATATATAGCATTACTGTATTCAGTACGAGTGCTGGCCGTCCACCTCGGCGCCCAACCTGGGGAAGTCACAGGATATGAAATATTCTATTTTGTGTACGCCAGGTTGCATTTTCAGTTTGACACAAACAGATAGGCACCACAATGCTAGCTTTAGTACCGTCTTCTATCTTCGGCGTGAGTTATACAAAATGTCACATTTGAAGCCACTATAGCATTATATTGACACGTGTACTTATCTTTATCGGGCAACCACGTTTCGCCGCTTAACAACTGTAATCGCACAGCGAGGGACGCGCCTGCATGTATCCGACGTTTCTGGAAAGTTATCGATGCTTCTACCCGGCTGTCTGTTGTCGCCGAACCTTGTGTTATCTGATTTCATCGCGTAGCGCGAATGGTGTAGAACTTTGTGGAAAGCACGCGGGTCCAAACGATTAGTCTGGAACATTCGACGACTGCTCTATAAAAGCCGACGCGCTTGACCCGCTGAGCAGATTTTCGACGATCGCCGAGCGTGTTCGCCGCTATCGTTGCGCTATAAGTGTAGCCTGTTTTGTGGGCACAGGTTCGCCCAATAAAAGTTAGTTTTCTTGTTCACAGTATTGCTACTGTGTTCTTTCTTCAACGTCACCACCACGTGACATCTGGTGGAGGTGCTTGTGCGTTCATGTACCGAACGCCCCCGCAAAGCCGCGATCCAAGCCCGAAGCCCGAGGACAAAACCGACACCGCCCAAGACCAGCGTGCTAGCCGCAGACTGCAAGGCCTGCCCCCAGAGCACGGACTTCTACCTGAGGCGACAAAGAAGATCGTGGTCAAGACAACCTCAATGGCTGCCCCAGCGTCCCCCGTTATCCTACAACAACCCCGGGACCCACCGACCTTCCATGGAGCAGCGACTGAAGACCCGGAATCTTGGCTGGAGACCTACGAGCGAATCGCGACATTCAACAACTGGGACTCCGACGACAAGCTGCGGCATGTCTACTTCGCCTTAGAAGACGCCGCCAGAACGTGGTTTGAGAACAGGGAGTCGACCTTGACTACGTGGGACCTGTTCCGTAGCGGCTTCCTGTGCACCTTTACAAGTGTCGTGCGCAAGGAAAGGGCCGAAGCTATGCTGGACGCCCGAGTGCAGCTACCAAACGAGAACGTTGCCATTTTTACGGAAGAAATGACCCGTCTGTTCCGCCACGCCGACCCGGATATGGCCGAGGAAAAGAAAGTTCGCCTACTCATGCGTGGTGTGAAGGAGGAACTTTTCGCCGGGATGGTAAGAAGCCCACCGAAGACCGTCGAAGAGTTTCTTCGTGAGGCGACGAACATCGAGAAGACACTCGAAATGCGGAACCGGCAATTCAACCGCCGTACAAGCTCTACCCCCTACGCAGGAATTCAATCACTGGCCACGGACGATCTGCGCGAGACCATCAGGGCCATTGTGCGCGAAGAACTGCGCAAGGTCTTGCCTTCGTCGCAGCCTCAAGTGGCTTCGATCGCCGACATCGTAAAAGAAGAGGTGCACCGATCGCTTGGAGTTCCTGAGGTGCAACCAGAACCACCGCAGCCTCAGCCGCAAGCGATGAGCTACGCCGCCGTCGCCCGCCGTCAAGGTCCCTTTCCACTACCGCGCCAGGGCCCCGTAACGCCGCAATTCCGTCGACCACCACCGCCGCCGCCAGCACGCCCACCCGTTCCCCAGCGCAGCTACCCGAGGAAGACTGACGTTTGGCGCGCTCCTGATCACCGCCCGCTCTGCTACCACTGCGGAGAGGCAGGTCACGTCTACCGACGATGCCCATACCGAGAGATGGGACTGCGAGGTTTCGCCGTTAACGCGCCGCGTCCACAGCTTGGAGAGCGCCCACGTGACATCGCCGGCTACCTCGCCGCTACTCAGTGGAGCCCTCGACGACCGTCCCGTTCGCCGTCACCAGGCCGCTACCTGTCGCCGCAGCGCCGTCCATATACTGGCCCAGCCCGGGGCCGGTCAGCGAGCCCGTATCCGGAAAACTAAAAGCAGCAACCGATGGAGGTGCGGTTGCTGTTCGTCGAACTGACGAAGATCCTCCGCCGCCGACGAAAGCGCCGAAGAAACCATCTCGACGACATAATGACGACGCGCCACCGTCCCGAGGAAGTCAGGAAGCCAAGACTGCACCGACGAAAGACGACTTCACGACGCGACGTACTAGCTTCAATTCAACACGACGCAGCCGTGATCCGACGCCAAGACCCAACTGCAACGCAAGACATAGAACCACCGACCTCGACGTGCTTCTAGACGGCCACGCAGTCACCGCCTTAATCGACACAGGCGCCGATTTCTCAGTCATGAGTGGACACATCGCCGTCCAGATGAAGAAGGTTAAGACTGCATGGGAAGGCCCTCAAATTCGGACCGCTGGAGGACACCTGATTACGCCGACAGGAATGTGCACGGCAAGAATTACCATTCACGACCGGACTTACCCTGTCACCTTCGTTATCCTCCAACAGTGTTCACGAGACGTCATTCTCGGTATGGACTTCCTGGACCAACACGGCGCAATCATCAACCTGAAGTCGAAGTCAATAACGCTGTCGGAAGATAAAGCGATACCGCCGGAGAGCCCTCGTAGTCACCACGCCTTGAATGTGCTCGAAGACCAAGTGAGCATCCCGCCCCGCTCCAGCATTGTTATTTCGGTCGGCACCGAAATACCCGCTGACGTAGAAGGCGTCATCGAAGGCGACCAACGTCTACTGCTAGACCGTGAAATTTGCGTCGCAAGAGGGATCGCTCGACTGCATGGAGGGAAAACTGAAGTGTTGCTGACAAACTTCAGCCAGGAGTTCAAGCACCTCAACAAGGGCACGACGATCGCGTACATCGAGGAAATTCTGGAAACAAGTAATGCGTTTGTCCTCTCGGATTCCGCCGCATCTACCCCGACGACCATGGTTCCCGAACCAGACTACGACATTAATCCAAGTCTCCCAGTGATTAAGCAACAGCAGCTCAGAAGTCTGCTCCGACGATACAAAAGCTGCTTTTCGACGACATCGAGGATTCGACAAACACCAGTCGCCACGCATCGCATAATCACCGAGGAGTACGCTCGACCACTCCGCCAAAGCCCTTACCGAGTTTCGCCGCGAGAACGCGAAGCTATAAGAGAACAAGTCGACGAAATGCTGCGCGACGACATCATCCAGCCGTCGAAAAGCCCATGGGCATCCCCTGTTGTCCTGGTGAAGAAAAAGGACGGAACCCTACGTTTCTGCGTCGATTATCGTCGTCTGAACAAGATCACGAAGAAGGACGTATACCCCCTTCCACGGATAGACGACGCATTGGATCGGCTCTGCAACGCTAAGTACTTCTCCTCGATGGACCTCAAGTCTGGCTATTGGCAAATAGAAGTCGACGAAAGAGATCGCGAAAAGACCGCCTTCATCACCCCAGACGGCCTCTACGAGTTCAAGGTTATGCCATTTGGACTGTGCTCGGCGCCTGCAACGTTCCAGCGCGTGATGGACACGGTTTTAGCGGGATTGAAATGGCAGACCTGTCTCGTTTACTTGGATGACGTCGTTGTATTCGCCGGAAATTTCGACGATCACCTTAGGCGGCTTGCCACAGTACTAGAGGCCATCAAGTCATCAGGGCTCACTCTGAAGCCAGAAAAATGCCGCTTCGCTTACGACGAGCTTCTGTTCCTAGGCCACGTCATCAGTAAATCCGGAGTACGCCCCGACCCCCAGAAAACAGCTGCCATCGCAAAGTTCCCGCAGCCCACCGACAAGAAGGCAGTGCGTAGATTCCTTGGCATGTGTGCCTACTACAGGCGCTTTGTCAAGGACTTTTCACGCATCGCCGAGCCGTTGACACGTCTAACTAAATGTGATGTTGAGTTCAAGTGGGAAACGCCGCAGGCCGACGCATTTGAAGAACTCAAACGACGCATGCAGTCGCCGCCGGTACTTGCGCACTTCGACGAGTACGCCGATACAGAAATCCATACTGACGCCAGTAGCCTAGGCCTCGGTGCCGTTCTAGTCCAGAGGAGAAACGGAGTCGAACAGGTGATAGCTTACGCTAGCCGGTCGCTGTCAAAAGCGGAAGGCAACTATTCTACAACCGAAAAGGAATGCCTCGCCATCGTTTGGGCTACAGCTAAATTTCGCCCTTATCTTTATGGCAGGCCATTCAAAGTCGTCAGTGACCATCACGCGTTGTGTTGGCTAGCGAGTATAAAGGATCCTTCAGGACGACTGGCACGGTGGAGCCTCAGACTACAAGAATACGACATCACTGTAACCTACAAGTCAGGACGAAAACACTCCGATGCCGATTGCCTATCACGCGCCCCCATTGACCCGCCGCCGCAAGATGACGAAGATGACTCCTTCCTTGGCATGATAAGCGCGGAAGACTTCGCTGAACAGCAACGGGCAGACCCGGAGCTAAAAGGCCTGGTGGAATATTTGGAAGGGCACACCGACGTTGTCCCCAGGGCATTTAGGCGCGGATTATCTTCCTTCACGCTTCAAAACAATCTCCTCGTGAAGAAGAACTTTTCACCAGTCCGCACCAACTACCTTCTTGTTGTCCCGTCAGGACTTCGTCCAGAAGTATTGCACGCCCTACATGACGATCCGACCGCTGGACACCTCGGTTTTTCCCGGACACTATCGAGGATACAAGAAAAGTATTATTGGCCGCGCCTGACCGCCGACGTCGCCCGTTATGTCAGAACATGCCGAGACTGTCAGCGACGCAAGACACCGCCGACAAGGCCAGCCGGATTACTACAGCCAATCGAGCCTCCTTGCCGACCATTCCAGCAGATCGGGATGGACTTGCTGGGACCCTTTCCGACGTCAACAACCGGAAATAAGTGGATCGTCGTGGCGACAGACTACCTCACCCGCTTCGCTGAAACTAAAGCACTGCCGAAAGGTAGCGCAGCCGAAGTGGCGAAATTCTTTGTCGAAAACATCCTGCTTCGACATGGCGCCCCAGAAGTCCTCATCACCGACAGAGGAACGGCCTTTACAGCGGAGCTCACCCAAGCCATTCTGAAATACAGTCAGACAAGGCACAGGAGAACCACGGCCTACCACCCGCAGACGAATGGTCTTACGGAGCGGCTGAATAAGACCCTCGCCGACATGCTAGCGATGTACGTCGACGTCGAACACAAGACCTGGGATGCCGTCCTGCCGTATGTCACCTTCGCCTACAACACGGCGGTGCAAGAAACAACACAGATCACGCCATTCAAGTTGGTTTACGGCAGGAACCCGACGACGACGCTCGACGCCATGCTGCCGCACGTCACTGACGAGGAGAATCTTGACGTCGCTACCTATCTCCAGCGCGCCGAAGAAGCCCGACAGCTCGCCCGCCTACGGATCAAGAACCAACAGAGGACCGACAGCCGACACTACAACTTCCGGCGACGCTTTGTTGAGTACCAGCCCGGCGACCGTGTTTGGGTTTGGACCCCGATACGCCGACGAGGACTCAGTGAGAAACTACTCCGACGCTATTTCGGACCCTACAAGGTCGTCCGACGTATTGGCGCTCTAGACTATGAGGTCGTGCCAGACGGCATTTCGCATTCACAGCGGCGCCGCGCACGATCTGAAGTGGTCCACGTGGTGCGCCTTAAACCCTTTTACGGACGCTGACGAACTTCGTCATTTTGTTCTTTTCTTTGCTACGAGTGCTTTTGTTTATTACCTTCGTTTGTTTGCAGCATCGGGTCGATGCTTTTTAAGAGGGGGGTAATGACACGTGTACTTATCTTTATCGGGCAACCACGTTTCGCCGCTTAACAACTGTAATCGCACAGCGAGGGACGCGCCTGCATGTATCCGACGTTTCTGGAAAGTTATCGATGCTTCTACCCGGCTGTCTGTTGTCGCCGAACCTTGTGTTATCTGATTTCATCGCGTAGCGCGAATGGTGTAGAACTTTGTGGAAAGCACGCGGGTCCAAACGATTAGTCTGGAACATTCGACGACTGCTCTATAAAAGCCGACGCGCTTGACCCGCTGAGCAGATTTTCGACGATCGCCGAGCGTGTTCGCCGCTATCGTTGCGCTATAAGTGTAGCCTGTTTTGTGGGCACAGGTTCGCCCAATAAAAGTTAGTTTTCTTGTTCACAGTATTGCTACTGTGTTCTTTCTTCAACGTCACCACCACGTGACAATATATATATATATATATATCCAAGATTGGATATATTCCACAAGTTTAACCCTTGCGACTCAGAAAATATGAAGGTAAAAGAAATCAATAGAATACAGGGAAGATAGAACGCCAATACATTGGTGCGCGCAAGGATTCGGCATGTTGGAAAGCGCTTCAAAACTCCTGCACCCCGTGCGCTTGTTCAGACCCATGTAGTAGGCTATCTGAATGAAAAGCGATTAATTGAACCCAATTCGATCCTTCAATGTTTGCAATCACTTTAATTTTTGTGGCAAACGTGAGTTGTTGTACTACTTGTAGCTTTATACACGGAGCGTGAACGCAGGCTCGAGCGTCAAAGAAACGCTTTGTTGAGGAGAATCGCTGACCTGAGTTTGACGCTCGTGGAACTGATAAGCCGCTTACTGATTACTAAACCGCAAAATACTTCCATTTTTTCTCCCGAAAAAGGTGATTGTCCCGCTACCACCTGTTAAAAAAATTTCGGGCTTTTGCTTCGTAATTCTGCACTAGAAATGCTCGTATTTCTGCTTCGCCACAACGCAGTTGAATGATCAAGTGGGCAAAGGAGGGTAACGGAGAGACCCAGCGTCTGATTTCACTCGAAAAATGTGGTGGGCACCGCGCCATCACGGAATTCATGAATCACGTTTTACATTGCTTGATGTCACAGCGTGTGCCCCACTACGTTAATCAACTTTGCCCCTTCAAGAGCACTGCTGTGTCACTCATCTACCCTGCAGCGAAATCAGACCTATCGGCTTCCTGTTGGACGCACATCTGATTGTCCACATGATTGCATAAGCTCGCAGTTGGAAAGCCATACTACATCACACGCCCACACTGAAAAAATTGCGTCGTCCCAACGAGCCGCGGTCCGTTGCGTATATTATAAGGGGTACCCCCCTCCCCCCCCCCCCCCCCCCCCCCCAATTGGTAACAAAAGGTCGCGTGCTTCTCAAGTCAGCTGAAAGATACCAAACATATAAAGAATTTTGCGCGGCAATCAAGCATGAATAGGGACTGTTGTACATCTGTACTCTTTTCGTTTCAGGATTTCGTATGTATGGGGTAACCCCCCCCCCCCCTCGGATTGGTAACAGAAGGTCGCGTGCTTTTCATCGCAGCTGAAAGATAGCAAACTGATCAAGAATTTCAAGCGGCAATCAAGCATAAACCGGGTATGTTGTACATTTGACTCATCAGACCGTCAGGTACGTTCAAGCATGGTGTTATTGAAAACATTTTGATGATGATGATGATGTATGGGGGTTTTTTGGCGCAAGGGCCAGGTATGGCCAAAGAGCGCCATGTCTGTGCTAATGGGTTTGCAATGTACTTATGATTACTATGAGGTTGGTGTGACGTGGCTGTAAAGGGGCCTTAAAATATACGCAATAAAGTGCGTAAAATCGGTATAATAAAATTATGGCGATGACGTATGACTTGTACGATGAACATTTAGATGCATTTAAAAAGAATGATACGATAGGTAAAATATAGCAGATTATAAGAAATGCTAGAGCACTACTGCCTCCATATGGCCCTTGAAAACACAAGGGCCTGGAGGCATGTGCTATTCAGAACAATTATCGCAGCGGCATCCTCTGGAGCGAGGATGCTCTACGAATTGATTGGGCTTATAACGTGTAGAACTACATCCTTTAAGAAGTCGAGAACTGCCTTGGTGTTGAAAAGCGGTTCCTTACCAAGAAACATTGCTGGGTGAAGAGGTATGCAATGACGATATGCAACAGGAAAATGCTTCTTTCTTTCAGGTTCGGCTTCGCGACACTCCAAGAGGACGTGGAGGACGGTCAGCCTCTCACCACATCGACCACAGGTTGGCGGTTCGTTTCCAGTAAGAAGAAAACTGTGTGTACCAAATGTGTGCCCTATTCTGAGGCGGCAGAATAGGACATCTGTTCGCCGTGATTTGGATGGGAAGGGCCAAAAACCTAGCTGTGGCTTTATAACGTGCAGTTTATTGTTTATTTCTGCGTTCCACATGCGTTGCCAGTGTTGTCGCAGTTTCTTACGCAAGAAAGGCTTCAGATCTGTGAACGGGACAGCAACTGCAGAAGAGGTGTTTAGTGATGTGAGTGATGTGGCCATTTTATCAGCCAGTACATTGCCCTCGATACCTCTATGGCCAGGTACCCAGCATATTATGATGTTCTGGTTAGATGAGTACGCTTTACACAATACCGAATACAGTTCATTGAATACGGGATTTTTATGTTTGCTAAGTGACATTAAGGCCTTCACGACGCTGAGAGAGTCTGTATAGATCGCTGCTTTTGGAAGTTTCGATTTTCTTATGTGCTTTACAGCAGAGAGTAGTGCGTAGGCCTCGGCCGTAAAGATACTTGTTTCCGGATGCAGTACATCGGATTCCAAAAACGATGGGCCGACGGCTGCATAGGATACCCCGGCATTTGACTTTGAAGCGTCTGTGTAGAAATCTGCGCAGGAGTGTTTGTACTGAAGTTCTAGGAAATACATTCTGATTTCGGCCTCAGGAGCGTGCTTTGTAACTTTTATGAAGGATATGTCACATTGTATCACCTGCCACTCCCAAGGAGGTAAGAGCTTGATTTTGTGCATTAAGCGATGCTCGAGGAGTGGGACATGCATTTCATTGCTAAGCTCCTTCACACGCAGCGAGAAAGGCTGTCTTATAGAGGGGCGATTGCTGAAAAGTGTAGCGCACGTCATATCGGTAACGGTATCAAAACATGGATGTTCAGGATCTGAGTGTACTTTAAGGAAATACGTAAAGCTGTTGTATGATCTCTGTAGGTGGAGAGACCATTCATTTGATTCGGCATATAGACTTTCAATCGGGCTTGTTCTGAAGGCGCCCGTGGCTAAACGGATGCCTAGATGGTGAACCGGGTCTAGCATCTTTAGCGCGCTTGGGGCGGCAGAGTTATATACCACGGCACCATAATCTAATCGTGACCGGATGAGGCTCTTATACAGATTCATTAGGCACTTCCTGTCACTACCCCACGTAGTCTGGGATAGAAGTTTCATTAGGTTCATTGTTTTCAGACACTTTTGTTTGAGGTGTTTAATGTGTGGGACGAACGTGAGTCTATTGTCAAGTATAACACCTAGAAATTTGTGCTCTTTGTTTACAGGTATCTGTCGACCACACATTTGTAAGCAAGGATCCGGAACAAGGCCTCTCTTCCTTGTAAACAGCACACAAGAACTCTTTTGTGGATTGATTTTAAAACCATTTTTCTCTGCCCACCCTGACACCTTGTTCAAACCATGCTGTACCTGTCTCTCACATACTGTGAGGTTACAGGATTTGAAGCCTATTTGAATGTCATCCACATAGACGGAATACAAAATGGCTGGTGGTAAGGAAGCACGAAGCGTTGTCATTTTAACAATAAAAAGTGTGCAACTGAGCACGCCTCCCTGGGGTACGCCTGTTTCTTGTGTAAAAGGACGTGATAGCACATTGCCGACTTTCACCCGGAAGGTACGATTGGACAAGTAGTTTTTTATTATGTTTAGCATAATACCATGAATGCCCATTTCCGATAAGTCTCGCAAGATCCCGTATCGCCACGTCGTGTCATAGGCCTTTTCCATATCGAGAAATATCGAGAGGAAGAACTGTTTATGTATAAATGCGTCCCGGATATTTCCTTCAATACGTACAAGATGGTCGGTTGTGGAGCGCCCTTCTCGGAAGCCACACTGATAAGGATCAAGCATTTTGTTCTGTTCAAGGAAATGGATCAGTCGCCGATTTATCATTTTTTCAAATACCTTACACATGCAACTTGTGAGGGCTATCGGGCGGTAGCTTGCCACTGAGGAAGGATCTTTCCCTTGTTTTAAAACAGGGACCACAATGGCTTCTTTCCATGCGGTCGGAAGGTACCCTGCGTCCCAGAGAGTGTTGAAAAGTGTAAGTAGTGTCACTTGCGTGTCATTGTGTAAGTTTTTCAGCATTTCGTACATGATTCTGTCAGATCCTGCTGCAGAGCTCTTGCATGAGCTCAAGGCAGCTCTCAACTCTGCAATAGTAAACGGGCGGTTGTACGGTTCATCCTGCCGACACTTTCTTATGAGTGGCTTGCATTCTTCTATTTGTTTATATTTGAGAAAGGGGTTTGAATAATTGGTGGAACTTGACACGCTCTGAAAGTGCTCCCCAAGTGAGTCTGCTTGTTCAAGCAGGGTATCGCCTTGAGTGTTTACCAGGGGGAGTGAATAAGTTTGTCGTCCTTTTATCCTGTTAACCCTGTTCCAGACTTTCCCCTCCTCTGTATAAGAGTTGATACCCGATAAGAACTTCTGCCAACTCTCTCTTCTGGCCTGTCGGCGTGTTCTCCTTCCTTCAGATTTTGCTTTTTTAAAGTTAATAAGATTCTCCGCAGTGGGAGAGGTGCGTAGCAACCCCCACGCTTTGTTTTGTTTCTTACGGGCGGTCCTACACTTGTCGTTCCACCACGGGACGCGCCGTTTGCATGCGAAACCGTTTACTTCAGATATGCATTTAAATGCGGCATCTATAATGAAGGCTGTAAAGTACTGAACGGCAGCATCAATTTCTAAAGAGGACATGTCATTCCATGAGATCCTGGTGAGAGTTCGGAATTTCTGCCAGTCGGCTGTATCGATTTTCCACCTGGGAGCCTGTGGTAGACATTCGTTTTCTTTATATGTTCTTAGTAGTATAGGGAAGTGATCGCTCCCGTAAGGATTGTCGTTGACTTCCCATTCAAGTTCAGACAGTAGTGACGGGGAGACTAGGCTAAGATCTATTGAAGAAAATGTTCTGTTTGCAAGAGAATAGTATGTCGCTTCCTTCTTATTCAGAAGACAAGCACCAGAAGAGAAAAGGAACTGTTCGATAAGACGTCCTCGCGCATCTATACGAGGGTCGCCCCACAGGTAGTTGTGTGCATTGAAGTCGCCAAGAACAACATAGGGTTCTGGCAATTCATCTATAAAGGACTGAAATTCATGTTTAGTTAACTTGTAATGTGGGGGTATATAAAGCGAGCAAATAGTGATGAGTTTGTTTAGCAGAACAACTCGCACCGCCACTGCTTCAAGGGGCGTTCGAAGCTGTAAAGGTTGACATGCTATATTTTTGTGAGTGAGAATCGCAACACCACCCGATGATGCGACGGCATCATCGCGATCTTTGCGAAACGTAACATACGTACGGAGAAAGTTTGTGTGTCTGGATTTTAAATGTGTTTCCTGTAAACACAGCACTTTTGGATTATGTTTGTGGATGAGTTCTTGCAAATCATCAAGGTTTGTTAGGAGACCTCTAATGTTCCATTGAATAATTTGTGTATCCATATTTAATGTAAATAAGTGCTGTGTGTACGGAAAGGGAGGTGATGCCTTAGGTTACAGAGCTCTTTCGAGGCCCTGTAACCGGGGTTTTGTTTTTTCTGGAGCGCTCGAGGGAACCTCGCCGCTCCTTAGGCGCTTGCTGCGCCGTAGGTATAGGTGTTGTGTCCATTGCCTCTTGTGAGGCGCCGGACACGCGCTCTTGCGAGCGAGAAGTTTTTCGTGAGAGTCTCACCTCGGAAGGCAAGACCCCTGCGCCCACCAGCCCTGAGGTCGATGGGGCTCCCTGTGGGATTTGGCTGCGCCGGCTGTTGCCAGCGCTGGGAGGGGCCGGGGAGGTCGAGGCAGCCTCAGCTGCGCCTACCTTCGTGGCCGCTATCGGTCCTGCGGGATCGCTGCGTGCAGCGCAGGTTTCCGCAGATAACTCTTGTGGCACCGGCAACCCAAGGGTAGCCGGGCCTGGTTGCTGGTTGGATGGAGTAGGCTTACCTACTTCCACCCTGGGGGCAGGAGCCAAAGGTGCCTGCTCGCTGCACGCGGGCAGGGCACTCGGCGATTGCCGCTGCGACGCTGCCCCCCGACGCGCCGCATCAGCATAAGGTGTGCTGTGGAAAGGTGAGCACCGTTTACGGGCTTCCTTGAACGAAATATTTTCTTTGACTTTAAGGGTGATTATATCTTTTTCTTTCTTCCAGTTCGGACAGGAGCGTGAGTAAGCTGGATGGTCACCACTGCAGTTCACACAGTGAGGTGTGCCACTGCAGTTCTCGGAGGGGTGGCCCTGCACTCCACACTTTGCACAAGTTGTCTGACCACGGCAGCTCTGCGAGCCATGGCCGAACCTCTGACATTTGAAACACCTTCTAGGGTTGGGGATATATGGTCGAACGTTTAATCTGATGTATCCTGTTTCAATCGTTTCTGGCAGTACACTGGATGCAAATGTTAGGATAAGATGCTTTGTGGGGATTTCCTTATTGTCCCGTCTAATTATAATTCGCTTTACATCGGTCACATTTTGATCTTTCCATCCTTCCAGCAGTTCAGCTTCTGTCAAATCCTGAAGGTCTGCCTCTGAGACGACTCCGCGTGAGCTGTTCATTGATCGGTGTGGCGTAACAGAAACTGGAATGTTGCCAAAGGTCACCAGACTGTCTAGCTTTTCGTATTGATTTTTCTGTGGGATCTCAAGAAGAAGATCTCCGCTTGCCATTTTTGTCACCTTGTAACCTGACCCTAAGGCTTCGGTCAAAGATTTTGAGACTATGAATGGTGAAATGAGTCTGGCCTGTTTTGCAGCATTCTCACTATGTACAACATGGTATTTCGGGTAGTTCTCTTTAGTGCGGGTCAAGCATGTGCTGAAGTCTTCGGTGCGTCCCCTCTTCTGAGGGTGACGATCAAGTAGGCGGGGAAATGCGGGTGTTCCCATGGTATTTTGGTTTGTGTTCGGCAGCAATGGCGGCCACCCACCACGGAGCCCAACATGGGGACGCTGCATGCCTTAACGCGTAAGGCTGCAGGCGCCAGCCGTACATTGCTACTATAACCTAATATATTATACCCAAGGGAGGGCACATACACAAGGTTAACCCTTGCCGCCGTGGAGAAAGGAAGTAATAAGAAGTGAAGAGAAGACAGGAAAGATGTAAAAGTGGGAGAGAAAGACGAAGATTGGAGAGGAGGACAGGAAGAGGCGACTACCGATTTCCCCCGGGTGGGTCAGTCCGGGGGTGCCGTCTATGTGAAGCCGAGGCCGAAGAGGTGTGTTGCCTCCGCCGGGGGGCCTTAAAGGTCCAAACACCCGGCATCGGCTCAACCCCCAGGATCCCCTTTTCCCCAGACACGGCTAAGCCGCGCACGGCTACACGCGGGAGGGTCCAACCCTCGTGTGCTCGGGTCCGTGGTGTCGCAACCCACCAAACGCCTGCTGACGCAGACGCCCCTGCGGGGGAAAACATTTTGCGAATGCACTTTTGTCCTGGGCCTACACTTGAATTCGTGAAGCTTCACTAAATTCCTTTCCCAGCTACGGCATAGCTAACGAGAAAGACGCTCTCCTGAGGTACAAGGATACCTTGAAAACTACGGGACAACTTGTCGAAGTATTCAATTCCGGCTATTTTGTCGACCCGTCAAGGCCATGGCTTAGAGCATCGCCTGACACCCTAACCTTTGACCCTTGTGAACCGTTTCCATGGGGGACACTAGAGGTAAAATGTCCATACTCCCTCAGACATTCTACCAGAGAGGTGCTCCTTTCGGAAGACTTCGTTGCATTTGATGAAGATTGTCGACCTTCACTGAAAGTTTCCCATGAACACTACAAGCAGGTGATTGGTCAGAAGAGGATAACCCGCACACAGTGGGCAGACTTCGTTGTCTTTGGACCGCACTTTATTCGTTGTCTTCGGACAACGTGCGTTTTGCCGAAAAAGAGTGGAACGACGTGGTTCATTTCCTAGACAGTTTTCACTTTGACACTTTGCTCCCATTCCTCGCACAGCAGGTGAGGACAGGAATGTTGCACGAAGGTCTAAACATTATATGCAATAAAGACAAGTAAACTTTTGCAATAAACAGAAATCCATTTGTAAGAGTTAGCAGTAACAAACCAATTTTTCCCACCGGTTACTTTCGGCGATCAAAAGGCTTTGCATATTGCTCAGCAAGGCACACACTGACGATACCTGGCTAATCAGTGGACCTAGGGAAAGTGGTACTGCCCTATCAAAGATGTGGTAGCACGCGATTCGCTGTAGTCGTCTTTAGATATGAACACGCAGTAAAGCAATTTCCTGTGTACGCTGCACGTCGTCCTCCTCAAATCGCTTTTGCGTCAAGAAAGTTGGCAGATTCAGGCCGACCCCTTTTTCTTGAAGTAGATATTTGACCTTAAACCCTTGTGGGCCATGACAGTGTCGCCGGGAGCAAACTTTAAGTCCAGAAAACCACTTCTGACCACTATTTCGCGATTGGAGAGCGACCTCATGAAAAGTTCGGATGGAAACTTCAGAACGTCATTTGGCGCCACGCCAATGAGGGCTTTAAACGTGTTTGCCGACTTATAAGTTTAGTACGTACCTGACTGCAAAACGA